>NC_080169.1:55851616-56459448 GCF_950295315.1 Erinaceus europaeus | reverse complement strand
GGGACAGCTGGTTTCATTTTATTTGCAGCAGATCAACAAACAATGACTAATCTTTTTCACGAAAGTGACAATGAGGATATTGTTTAAGTAAAAAGCACAATTTTAATTATTAGACTAAACTGTACAGGGGTAACTTCCCAATTAGACAGTATTTAAATAGTTTGGCCTTTGCCATATTTTTAAATCTGTTTTTTTGATCATTGGATAATAAACACTCAAAACAATCAGTGATATTTGCTGTTTTCATAATTGTATTCATATATTAGCTAGGCTAATATATGAAATAGTGAAAATGGTGGTATTATTTGAATAGTGGAAGCGGTTTTTTTTTTTTTTTTTGAAAGTGTTAGTGGTGGAGATGTCTAATTATCATAATGCCAATTTCTTAATATCTCTTACAATTGAATTTGAAAGGTTTTTAAAGAGGACTGGGGAAAAGATCATGCTAAGACTAGCTTCAGTTTAAAGCATAACCTCATATTCTTATAACCCTTTTGTTTAAACCAGGGTACCTTGGAACTAATGTCTTTCATGTCTTTCTAGTCTAAACTCAGTGAGTCTTGGATTTTTTAAAAATATATTTTATTTATTACAGATGAGAGAGTGTTACATAGAAGACAGAGAGACAGAGAGTAAGGGTGGTCAGCTCATCAGTCATGTGCAGTACTAGAAATCAAACTACAAACCTTAGGAATGCAGATCTATTACTTGAGCTATTTCCCTGACCACTAAACTAGTGGATCTTAGTGCGTTTTAATTTTTGCCTCCCACAGTATATACTATCTTGGTTGTGTGACTTAGATGGTTGAGATCAAGGAGCCTGTGAGGCATCCTATAAATAAAGAGAACAGTTATCTACAAGAATGATTTTACCCCAAATGCCCACTTCTTGGGAGCTTCACCCATTTAAAAAACTGTGTTCTGTGCATAGGGTCAGGGAATGATTATGTACTGGTAAGCAAAACTGAATTCCTGTTTTTATTGATTCTGTCATCTGATGGGGGAGGCAAAAATAAATGTAGTCAGCAGACACAGTGTTTTATTTATTTATTTATTTATTTATTTATTTATTTATTTATTTTTTATACAACAAAGACAGAGAGATGGAACGATACTGATATTTCTGTCAGTGCAGTGGGGACCAAGCCGAAACAATTTTTAACTGCATAAAGAAAAAGAAGCCTGGTAGTAGCATTTAAATTTATTGAGAAGATCCTAGAATACTTTATAAGTTTTGCATAGCTTACAGTCTGCCAGTAGAGTTCAAGTGTACTAACAATAGATTACAGCTGAGAGAGTTTCCACACACTTTTTTTTGTAAGAAGGAATGCTAAGGGAAATCCCCAAATCAGGAGATGAAGATAGAGGCACTAGAATAATTTGAAGCCTTTTAATTACAGAAAGCAGTAAAAATAGCTAATTTCTTAGATTATTCTTAAATTACTACAAATCTTTACATGTTTAGCTTTCAACATAAATTACCAGTTATTCTTAAAGACTAGAAAAATACTGCCCCCCCCCAAACAAAACATCAGATATGATGCAGATGTTGGAGTTATCAATGAGGGACACTGAAGTAACTAATTACTATGTAGAGAAAGAACATCAAGAACAGGAAGGATGATGTCTTAGGAACTCTAAGAAAGAATTAGAAAAAAAATCTGGTACTAAAGATAATGTAACTGAAATGAAAAATGCTTCTGATAATGCTCATTAGTAGACTCATTAAGTTAAAGAATCATAAGCTTGGCATCATTACATACCCATCTAATTTAAATGCAAAGAAGAAAACAAGATGTCTGAGAGACTTTTGAGCCACTGGGGCTGGGTGGTGGCACACCTGGTTGGGCGCACATGTTGCAGTGTGCAAGGACCTGGGTTTGAGCCCCCAGCCCTCACCTGCAGGGGGAAAGCTTTGCAAATGGTGAAGCAGTGTTGTAGGTGTCTCTCTGTCTGTCTACCATCTCTATTACTCCCTTCCCTCTCAATTTCTGGCTGTCTCTCTCTCCAATAAATAAACAAAGATATTAAAAAAATTGTGAGCCAAAGTAAAAAAAAAAAACATGATTATGGAAGGCGGGCTGCGTGGTGGTATACCTGGTTAAGTGCACATATCACCAAGTGCAAAGACCTGGCTTTGAGCCCCTGTTCCCTACCTGTGTGTGTGGGGGAGATGTCACAAATGGTGAAACAAGTCTACAGATGTCTTTCTTTCTCTTTCTCTTTCTATCTTCACCACCTTTATCAATTTCTCATTGTCCTATCTAATAAAAATTGAAAAGGAAAAAAAAAAACGCTACTGGGAGTGGTCGATTCATAGTGCCAGTACTGAGCCTCACTGGTAACCCTCGTGGCAGGAGAAGAAAAAGAAGGAGGGGAAAAAAAGAAAGAAAAAAAAGAACAATTATGCAAAATTGGAATATTAGAAGAAAAGTATGGAACAGAAATATTTGAAGTAATGACAGAAACTTTTTCAAAATTCATAATAGGTGTCAAATCACAAATCACTGAAACTCAAAGCACTCCAAGTGGGTGTGCCTGTAGAATCAAAGTTCAAAACACAGAAGTAATAAATCTCCATATGTCATCATATCATACTAAAGCTACAGAAAAATCAGAGAAATTTGAATGACTGTAGAAGAAAAATACATTTTTTTAAACCTAGAAAGGAGTATGAATAAGAATTAGATTGGACATTTATACTATGCTAGTAAAAAAGAGTAAAGTATTAATGATAGTACTTAAAAAATTCAACTTAAATTCTATATTTAATAAAATTATTCTTCAAAAATGAAGAAGAAATAAAGCTTTTTTAAAAGATAAATACTGGAGGAATTTAATGCTATTAGACTTCTACAAAAGATGTTGCACATTCTTCAGACAGAAGATGCCAGGTATCAAAATTCATTTAATTGCTTTATAATGGGGATGGAATCTAACAGAAGTTTTAGCATCACTAATTTTAGTGAATCTTTGCAAACTTCTCAAAAATTGTTTGCTGGGGGTTGGGTGGTAGCGCAATGACCAGTGTAAGGATCCTGGTTCGAACCTCTGGCTCCCCACCGGCAGGGAGGTCGCTTCACAGGCTGTAAAACAGGTCTACAGGTGTCTATCTTTCTTTCTCCCTCTCTGTCTTCCCCTCTTCTCTCCATTTCTCTCTGTCTTATCCAACAACAACACCAATGGCAACAATAACAACAACAACAAAGGCAACAACAAGGGCAACAAAATGGGAAAAAATGGCCTCCAGGAGCAGTGGATTCATAGTGCAGACACAGAGCCCCAGCAATAACCCTGGAGGCAAAAAAAATAGTTTGCTATTGTCATTGAGCATTTAATGCTAAATTATTAGTCAATTAAAAATGTATAAGACTAGTTGATGAGCTCTAGGTACATCACAAGGTCTTGAGTATGGAGGCTAAACAGAATGATTATTATAAAATAGCAATGATGGTTGTAAAACTCAAATGACCTGGCCAGATAGATCCCTTTTGACTCAGCATAAATGGTAGATTGAAAAGGGCAGAATTGTTGTGAATTTCAAATAGAGATTAATGGATAAACTGGAACTTTGGTATAATCAGGTACTATTAAAGCTTAAAATTCTTAAGTTGTACTGTCATTGTGTTCAGTCTGTTTAGCACTAAGAAATATAAAGGTATACTAAACCACCAGGCACAATTATAATGGTGGCATGATGGCAGGTATCTGAAGAATCTGGCACCACAATTTCCATGAAGCAGTCTATTATGGATTGACTTGTAGATACTGTTCATTCAAGGCAGTTTTGAGGAATGTAAGATACTTTCAAACTAGATGAAAAAGGAAGACTTCCAAATTAAGTATGAGGCTTGATCTGATTCTTTCCCTATATTATCTTATGCTGTCAGGTATCTTAAAATTGAGGCTCTTATTTGTTGCCTCATCATGATGAGTTGAAGAGTGATGCCTACCTTTGTTAGTAGAATCTTAAAATGGAGAAGATAATACAAACTCTAGGATTTATATATATGTATACAAAAAACTTAGGTTAAAAACTTCTGATAGAAAGGGAATTAACCTCAGACAGGAAACATTTTCATGCTTATGGTGCTGATTTCTATGTAAATATGTGCTTCCTTCCTGTTAATATTCGAGGAAATATTTATTTCTCAGTGAAAACAAATTCCTAGAAAACTTAAATTAAATTCTTTCTCTTGTTAAAAATTATCTCGGGAATACTGTCATCTCCCCAACCCCCTTTTGTTTTCAGGGATTTATCCTATAGAGCCACAAGTATTATTTGAGCTGATACAAAGTTGTAAACACTGAGAATTTTGGTTAATAGTTGATAGCCCTTTTGTAACTCAGCAGAGAATAAAATAGTGGTAATTCCTAAGTGACCAGATGAGTGAGACAAGGAAATGAATTCTAAAGCAATTTAGCAGGCAGCCCAGGTGCTGACAGACAAAAAAGCTCCTGAGGAAGTGAAAAAGGAACCAAAGGCTTTTGTTGTGTGTCTGATCAAACCTCTTAGGAAAAAGAAGAGGGAAATGAGGACATTGCAGAACCAAATAAATGTTATAAATGAAGTCCGTTGGGGGATTCCAACAGAAGCTGAATTTCTAATGAGAACACAACAACTAGGTTAAACTGAATGGCACTTTTATTATTATTATTTTTAACTTTATCTTCCTGGGGAAGTTTCTTTGTTAAGCTCTGGAGATTTTGAGGACATCTAGGACTGTGGCCAAAGTAATACATAGAGGGTTATTAAAATACAACATACCTCAACCTTGAGTGAAAAAAGAAGAGCTGGACAAAAGAACTGAAGATTCTGAAAGGGATTGCTCACACACAGCTAGAAAATCAGCTAACGGTCAAGGGTGAGAATTTCAGACTGATTTGACCCATGAGACAATAAACAAATAATATAAAACAAAAAGAAAAAAATTTTAAAGTTCTTTGTTCAAAGGGAAGTTGTGATGGGATATGTTCAGGGTGGTGTGACCTTTGACTGTTCAAAGGAGACATACAAGGTAACTCCATTCTTTAATTCTTTTTATATTTTTAATATTTATTTATTTATCTGTCCCTTTTGTTGCCCTTGTTGTTTTATTGTTGTAGTAGTTGTTGTTATCGTTGTTGGATAGGACAGAGAGAAATGGAGAGAGGAGGGGAATACAGAGGGGGGAGAGAAAGATAGACACCTGCAGACCTGCTTCACCGCCTGTAAAGCGACTCCCCTGCAGGTGGGGAGCCGGGGCCTAGAACCGGAATCTTTATGCTGGTCTTTGTGCTTTGTGCCACATGCGCTTAACCTGCCACTCTACTGCCCGACTTCCCCAGTCTTTAATTCTATCTTGCCCCTCATTTTTGAGGAATGTAAGCCTAATGCCAGTTCTTTCATAGGTATTTCCCACTGATTTTAGAGAATGGCAATCTAGAGGTATGGGGTAGAATTCCTTTCTTGAAATTTTAGTTTTTTCTTTAAATATTTTATTTACTTATTTATTTAAGGGAGACAGAGAAATTGAGAAGTATGAGAAAGGGAGAAAGAGCAGCACAACTTTATTACTTGCAAAGTTCTTTTTCTGAAGGTGGAGACTGGGGACTTGAACCATGGCCCTTGCTCATTGTGACATTTGCGATCAGCCAGCTGCACCACTACCTGACCCAGTATTTTTTATTTTAAGTGATTGTCATTCAATGTATTCTTGACTCCTAGACATTCAGCATCTTTGTCCTGAGCAATCAAGATAGGTTCCCCCCCCCCCCTCTGTTCTGGAATCATGATGTAGAAACTGCATAGGCAGAAAAACAATGTCAAGTTAATGGTATGCCTATAGGGAGTTCTAAATTTATTAGCAAATTATCATGAAAATTCAAAATCTTAGGTAATTATTAAAAATTAACTTGATTTGTGTACTGTTTATTCTCATTAAGAGTAGAAGATAGTTGAATTGTCAGGGGGTATAGACATAAACAATATCACCTATATTTGAATGGATATTCATGGCACTGAGTGCTATAGTCAGGCGTCAAGGTGCAGCAATGAGTTGCAGGCTCCCCCAAAGGCATTTTCTTACAGTCTTTCTCTAATAAAAAGCAGCAAGAGCTCATCTTTCCTCCCCTCCCTTCCCTCTTCCCTTCCGTCCCTTCCATCTTCCTTTCCCTTTTCTTTTTTTCTCCCTCCCCCCTTTATATTTTTACAGACTGTAGATAGTTGATAGCTCAGAATTTTTAGCCAGTAACCATATAGTTATTTCCATCTTGCAACTAAAAAAAGTATAAATCTCTTGTTGCTGTAACATCAATAGTACATCTCACAGAGAACAACACGTTTTACCATGTTTGGAAATATGTATAACACTGATTCTGGACGTTTAGGGTATTATAGTCACCTATGACCATTCCTAGAATAATTTGAGTGATTAAACTGTGATTAGATGTAGGAGGTAATAAAAATATTGATGCCCAGCAAGATCAAATACCTAGTTACTTCATTGGATCAGCTTTGTAGTAAACTTTGCTTCTTTAAACCCTCTTTTAAAAAAATATTTATTTATTTATTCCCTTTTGTTGTCCTTGTCATTTTATTGTTGTTGTTATTGACGTCGTTGTTAGATAGGACAGAGAGAAATGGAGAGAGGAGGGGAAGACAGAGGGGCGAGAGAAAGATAGACACCTACAGACCTGCTTCACCACTTGTGAAGCGACTCCCCTGCAGGTGGGGAGCCGGGGGCTTGAACCGGGATCCTTACGCCTCTGGTCCTTGCGTTTTGCGCCACATGCGCTTAACCCGCTTAACCCGCTGCACTACCGCCCAACTCCCCTTTAAACCCTCTTGCACTGCTTATCTTCCCTCTGTCTGTTTGTCCAGCAATTTCATTAGTTTCTTCTTTTTCTATTTTTTTTTTTAAAATACTTTATTAGGGAAAATGTTTATGAGATTTGTCACCAAGGTACAGTTTCCCACCTCAACAAAAGATAGGTGTCAACACATCTCACTCTCTACCAAATTGTCATCTTCCTCCACCCTAAGATACTGGGTCCCTAACTTCTTTTCATTCTTATATCTCTCTTGTTTTATGTTCTTGGATTTGCTGAAATAGATCATACTTTACTAAAGTTCCACCTCTTATTCTTTGGTCTGTTTCTTAATTTCTACCACGACATACCATCCAGTAATTGTTCTTCTGCTTCTGACTTATTTCACTTATTATGAGTCCCAGAAGTTCCATCTGTATTGTAACAAGAGATTTTCTTTTTCATTATAGATGGATAACATTCTATTGTGTATACACCACAATTTACCGAATCATTCATTTGTTGTTTCCAAATATTATTACAAATAGTGTTGTCCTGTACATGAGCATGCATAGGAGAACTCTTTGGATAATTGTTTTTATGTTCTTTGGATAGTTACCTGGGAGAGGAATTGCCAGATCATATGGTAGGCCTATTTTTAATGTTTTGAGCAATTACCAGATTGTTTTCCACAGAGACTGAACCAATTTACATTCCCATCAACAGTGTAAACACATTTCTTTTTTCACCACAGCCTCACCAACACTTCATTTCTGCCTTTTTTGATATGTGACATTCTCACAGCTGTGAAGTTGTATCTTGTTGTCTTGATTTTCATTTCTGTGATAATCAGTAATATTGAACTGTTGTACTTTTCATATGCCTTTTGTCATCTGAATGTTTTCTTTGTTGAAGAGCCTGTTCATGTCCACTTCCTACTCTTTAGTGTTGGTTGTATTTGTGTTGCTCTGTCTGAGAGTTCTTTATAGATTTTGCATATTAACCCTTTGGTGTATGGTATGTAAATATTTTCTACCACTCAGTAGGGTGTGTGTGTGTGTGTGTGTGTGACAGAGAGAGGAGAGGAGAGGAGACAAAAGGAGAGGAGAGGAGAGGAGAGGAGAGGAGAGGGGAGGGGAGGGGAGAGGAGAGGGAGGGTTTTGCTTATTTTTGCTTTTGTTTTCCTTGGTGTTGGACTTGGGTCACTAAGTAGACATCCTGGTGTTTTCTGCCACTGTCTTTCTCTCTCTGCTTTTATGGTTTCTGTTTTAACGTCCAATTTGATCCATTTTTAATTAATTTTTATGCATACTAAGATGTAGTGAACTTGTTTTATTCTTTTGCTTATAGCCACCCAGTTTTCTCAGCACCATTTATAGAAGACTCTCCATTTAATGTCCTAGGGCCCTTTGCTATAAATTAACTGTACGTATATGTGAAGACTTATTTCTGGACTCTAAATTCTATTCTCTTTACCTGTATGGTTATTTGTGTTACAGCACTATATAGTTTCATCTAAATACTGGGGAAGTTCCATGAGCTGTACTCTGGTGCTATGCCTATCCTACAGTTTTGAGTTGGGACTTGTGATGCCTTTGTTGTTTTTCTTTGTTTCTTCCAGGATTCTTTTGGTGATTTTGGGGCTTTGTAGGTTCCAGACAAATTTCTATATAACTTATTCTATTGCCTTAAATAATTCCATTGGGATTTTGATAGGAATTGTTTTGAATCTGTACTTTACTCTTTATGTTTTACCACTCCTGCCCCCCACCCCACGTAACACACTTTGTACCTTTCCTATAGTTCCCTCTGTGTAAGTGTCTTGCCTCTTTAACAGGTCCCCTTTCATTTCCATCTTTTTTTAAAAAAAAACTTTTTTTTCATTTTTTAAAAAGTATTTATTTTATTTATTTATTCCCTTTTGTTGCCCTTGTTGTTTTATTATTGTAGTTATTATTGTTGTTGTCGTTGTTGGATAGGACAGAGAGAAATGGAGAGAGGAGGGGAAGACAGAGAGGAGGAGAGAAAATAGTCACCTGCAGACCTGCTTCACCGCCTGTGAAGGGACTCCCCTGCAGGTGGGGAGCCGGGGTTCGAACCGGGATTCTTATGCTGGTCCTTGTGCTTTGCGCCACCTGCGCTTAACCCGCTGCACTACAGCCCGACTCCCTCGTTTCCATCTTTAAGGGCCAACTCAAATCCCACTAATGCTACAATTTTTCCTGACTTTTTAGATAAGATATTTTCTTGACAAAACATGTGTTGTACTTCTTTAATCCTCATACCTAAGAAGATCTAGACTTTGTCCCTATCTTCCATATCTAGTCAGAAAGAGTCCTGCTAAGTTAGTTTAGAGAAAATCTTCTTCTCCTTCATAATCTCTCTGGTCTGTCTTCAGCATGAATCCTGTTCAGTTTACCCTGAATTCTCCCCACATTTGTTATTTCCTTTTAGTATGTATTCAACCACAAATAATATGCGAGCCTACTTCTTGACTATAAATCTCTACTTACTGAAAGGGAAGGGGAGGTGGGGGGGGGGGGATAGACCCTTGCAGACCTATTTTACCCTTCATGAAGACTCCTCCCTGAAGGTGGGGAGCAGGAGCTTGAACATGGATACTTGGGCATGATGATAAATGTGTGCTTAACTGAGTGTGTCACCACCTGGCTGGTTCTCTGGTTGATTATTTTATATCACTGGGTATGGAGTATTTTCATTGGATTGAATTCAGCCAGGTTTACTCAGAGAAGCCTTGCTACCTACACTGTGTGTGTGTGTGGGGGGGATGGGATACGAAGTTCTGGTGGTGAGAATTGTGTGGAGTTGTACCCCTCTTGTAGTTTTGTCAATGCTTCCTTTTTATAAATTAATTAATTAAAAAATAAAATTATTAAAAAAACAACAAAAAATAAATCAGAATGCAATTGCCAGGAAACATTATGAAAGAAAGAAATAGGGGGTCGGGCGGTGGCACAGTGGGTTAAGCGCATGTGGCGCAAAGCGCAGGGACCGGTGTAAGGATCCTGGTTCGAGCCCCCGGCTCCCCACCTGCAGGGGAGTCGCTTCACGGGCGGTGAAGCAGGTCTGCAGGTGTCTATCTTTCTCTCCTCCTCTCTCTGTCTTCCCTTCCTCTCTCCATTTCTCTCTGTCCTATCCAACAACAAGGCAACGACAACAACGGCAATAATAACCGCAACGAGGCTGCAACAACTAGGGCAACAAAAAGGGGGAAAAATGGCCTCCAGGAGCGGTGGATTCATGGTGCAGGCACCGAGCCCAGCAATAACCCTGGAGGAAAAAAAAAAAAAGAAAGAAAGAAAGAAACACTGAGACCATTTTCTTTTAAGGCTATGAGCCTGGTGAAATAGTGTATTTGCTTAGTATGCTGCTTTGCCATGTAAGTGACCCAGGCTTGAGCCTGGCCACCACTGCATTGCAGGAAGCTTCAGTACTGTGATCTCTTTCATTTTCTCTCAGCATTTTTTTTTATTTTTCTTTTCCTCTTTTTTTATTGTTGTATTTATTATTGTTATTGTTGTAGTTGTCATCGTTGGATAGGACAGAGAGAAATGTAGAGAGGAGGGGAAGACAGAGAGGTGGAGAGAAAGATAGACACCTGCAGACCTGCTTTACTGCATGTGAAGCAACTCCCCTGCAGGTAGGGAGCCGGGGGCTTGAACCAGGATCCTTATGCTGGTCCATGCGCTTTGCGCCACATGCTCTTAACCCACTGCGCTACCGCTCAACTCCCTTCTCTCAGCATTTCTAACTCTCTGTCTTTACTTTTTTAAAAAGTGTGGAAATTTGTTTGAATTTTAAGGCTTCTGGTTTCTTATTTCAGTCCATTGAGTAAAAGAATATGTTAAAAGCCTAGACCAGGGAGAACAGAAGCAACCGGTGGCACAGCTATATACAAATAATGTCAAAGGACATAAATTATGGTGATGTTGGGTATTATACAGCAAATTCTAACAAAGGGATTTTCAAAGTTAACCCAATTACCAAACAATGTGATTATAACAATAACTATCTATTATCTTCTTCAACACTAGGACATAAGGAACCTCACATTTCCACTATAGAGCCTGTATTTCCCCCAGTCCTGGAACCTTAGGGTGGGGCACACTTTCCTGCATGCTTCTCTTAATTCATACCAAATAATATTGCACCCACCAATCCCAACCTAATCAACGCAATGTGTACCACCTCAGCATGCTTCACTTCAGACTGTGTCCAGAGACTTCAGGTGTGGAATGACAACCCTTCAGCTTCATTACTCGGGTGAGACCTTTCCTTTCATAGTATTCTCTAATTCCATTCCAGGTGGTCCACTTCCTAACAAAGCCCCCAAACCTAGATATAGACCAGTCCCATGAGATAGAGCATATGTTCACATGTATCCATAAACTAGGGCAAAATATATACCTGAAAGCAAAAGTACAAAATAGTCTGCAGTGTGTACCTCCAACACTTCATCTGCACTATTCCAGCCTTTAGGTCCATGATTGCTCAACAGTTTGCTTGGCTTTGTATGTTAACTCTCTTCAGCCACCAGCTTCCAGATGCCAGCATAATGCTGACCAGATTTCCCTAGACAGATGACCTCACCAATGTCCTGGAGCTCCACTTCCCCAGACCCTCACCCTACTAGGGAAAGAGAGAGGCAGGCTGGGAGTATGGATCAACCAGTCTACGCCCATGTTCAGCGGGGAAGCAATTACAAAAGCCAGACCTTCCACCTTCTGCATCCCACAATGACCTTGGGTCCATACTCCCAGAGGGATAAAGAATAGGAAAGCTTTCAGGAGAGGAGATGGGATACGGAGATCTGGTGGTGGGAATTGTTTGGAGTTGTACCCCTCTTGTCCTATGGTTTTGTTAATGTCTCATTTTTTAAATGAATAAATAAAAATTATTATTATTATTATTATTATTATTACTGTCACCAAGTTTATAGCTGGGGCTTTGTGAATCACTGCTCCTGGTGGCTATTTTTTTCTTTTCTTTATTTTTTTCCTTTCCATTACTTTTGGTAGGGTAGAGATAGATAAGAGGGGAGGGAAGAGATAAATATCTGCAGACCTGCTTCGCTATTCATTAAGGGCCAAAATAAAATAAAACTATAGTTTGTGATAGCTAAACATAGAGAAATATTTATATTTAATCCTCCTAAAACATATACAGAATCTATATGATGATAACTATAAAACACTGGTAGAAGAAAGGACCTCACTAAATGGGGAAATATATCATATTCTGTGTCTAAATGAGTTCATAGGATGTAAATTAAAAAAGAAAAGAAAAAAAGTTGCTATTTTGAGCTAAAGATAACTATAATGCCGCTTTCTAAAAAAAAACATTGCAAGTAAGACTAATTTGTATTTTGACTCTTTGCTTAATTATTTTTATGTTTCTTGCTACTCTAGGTTACTTTTTGATTTAGAGGGGGAGAGAGTTAGGGAGAGAGAGACACCATAGCACCAATACATCATCTGCTGACACAGCATCTCCCATTTGGTGCTGAGTCTCAAACCTGGGTATTTGCTTCGAACTGGAGATCCTATCCTTGCATTAGCATAGATTTTGTATCAGCCATGTGCAATTTTATTAGGTCCTTCCCTTATCTAATCAGATACTTATTAAAATGGATGTTAACATAAATTCTGATATTTAATCTGTAAAATATGTTTCAGCGGTAGTTGGGAGTTGGGCAGTAGCGCAGCAGGTTACGCGCACATGGCGCAAAGTGCAAGGACCAGTGTAAGGATCCCAGTTTGAGCCCCCCAGCTCCCAACCTACAAGGGGTCACTTCACAAGCAGTGAAGCAAGTCTGCAGGTGTCTTTCTCTCCTCCTCTCTGTCTTCTCCTCTATCCATTTTTCTCTGTCCTATCCAACAACGACACCAATAAAATAACAACAATAATAACAACAAAAACAATGAAAAAACAAGGGCAAAAAAAATAATATGTTTTAGCATTATATTTAATTGAATCTTATTTTGTTTTGTTTTGATACCTTGCCTAGAATGCTTTCATTTTAAATGTCACTTTTATGTTAGATAATTCATGATACCATAGAATTTTTCTCAAAACCTTTTTTAAAATTTTTATTTACAAAATGGAAACATTGACAAGACTATAGGATAAGAGGGGTACAATTCCACACAATACCCACCGCCAGAACTCCGTATCCACTTCCTGCCCTTGATAGCTTCCCTATTCTTTATCCCTCTGGGAGTATGGACCCAGGGTCATTATGGGGTACAGAAGGTGGAAGGTCTGACTTCTTTAATAGTTTACCAGCTGAACATGGGTGTTGGCAGATAGATCCATACTCCCAGCTGTCTCTCTCTTTCTCCAGTGTGCCAGAGATCTGGGGAGGTGGGGCTCCAAGACACATGGTGGGGCCTTCTTACCCACCTTTGATCTATCTTCTTTCTACCTCGATACCCGCCCTGCCTGCATTAATCCTACCAGTTAAAACCCTAGCAACCAGTGCTACAGAAGCTTTCTACCTTCCCAGTCTTTTCTTTTCTCCATCCCCTTTCCTAGCCATTTCCTTTTCTGACTTGCCACTTCTGGTTCTAAGTATATAAAAGCGTTGTCTTTGATCAATAAAGACTAAGGACGCATTGTGTTCCCACTCTACCAGGAGTTCCTGGTCTCTCTCCCACTTCGCTGAGTAAGCAGCAGCCCAGGATGGCTCTGGTCGAGTTCTCTCCAATCCAGAGAGCATGTGCCTGGGAAGAAACACACTCACGCTAGCCCTGCAGAGTCTAAGTAGGAACTGATTCATTAGGCACTTTAAGGTTTCTTTTTAGGTCTTTCTACTTGCTTGATTCATTTATTGACTCATTGCAAACTATTGTGCACTTTTACTTAAAGGTATATATTTTCCTCTAAGTTAATACATATACATGTGCCCTATCTCATGGGCCCTGGTCTGTATCTAGGTTTTGTTAAGGAGTGCACTACCCAAAATGGAATTAAAGTGTCCTATGAGCTAGAAAAGGTCTTACCCGAGTAATGAAGCTGAAGGGTTGATGTTTCATGCCTGATGTCTCTGGACACAATCTGAGGTGTAACATGCCAAGGTGGTACTGGTTGCAAAAACCTTATTTTTTAACTGTTAAAAACTTGAGCCAAATTAGTTAAATTTGACTTTTGTTGATATTGTTTTTAAATTTAATTTAAAATAAATTTATCAATAACTATTTGTGTACTTTGGAAAATAATATATTTTAACTGTAGAAAGCAAAAACTACACATAATCCTCTTGACAGTGATAGAAGTCTTTTATTTTTTCCACAAGGCTATCATATATTTAATAATTTTCTTTACTGGCTCTCCATGGGCCTTTGTAACCAAACCAGAAAAGAAAATACTAGCTAGGTACCCTGGTTGTAACATAACTTTGAAATGTGGTGTATGTGTGTATGTTTATTAGAATGGGTTGAGAATAGTCTGAACTCTGACTACCCCTGCATTTATGACTCTCTAGAGTTGCTTTAATTGTTTTTATCCTGCTGTTTCAAATTTCACTTAATTTTGTATGGCTATGTTGAATGGGAAAATGAAAACTCTTTGTGGCTAATGCTACTTGGCAATGTGTATCTGGGGACTCCTCTAAGACTCATAGTGATTCAATGATGTATTTTTGATGTATCTCCTTGGGTATTTGATTTGTCTCTCTCTTTTTTATTTTTTATATTTGTTTATTTTCCTTTTTGTTACCTTTGTTTGTTTTATTGTTGTAGTTTTTATTGATGTTGTTGTTGTTAGATAAGACAGAGAGAAATGGAGAGAGGAGGGGAAGACAGAGACGGGGAGAGAAAGATAGACACCTGCAGACCTGCTTCACTGCATGTGAAGCAACTCCCCTGCAGGTGGGGAGCCAGGGGGTTGAACCGGGATCCTTATGCCGGTCCTTGTGCTTTGCACCACCTGCACTTAACTCACTGTGCTACTGCCCAACTCCCTTATTTGTCTCTTATAATGTTATAATGTTGAGTAAACCTGCCTCTGCTTGAGGGAGAGGCAACTATGATTCTTTTACCACTTGTATGCATAATTTTGTACAAGGATATTTAAAATGATATAGGTTGAGTATAAACTTCATCCTCTTTTCTTTAATATTAGTCTATGTAAGGAGTCACTGTGTAGTACTGAAGTTATTTTTTTGTTTATTTTTTTTTCTTCCACCAGGGTTATCACTGAGACTTGGTGCCTACACAATCAATTCATAGCTCCCAGCGGTAACTTACTTTTTTCCCTCCCTCTCTTCTTTCCCTCCCTCCCATCCTTTCATAAGGTAGAGAGAAATTGAGAGGGGAGGGGGAGAACTAGAAGGAGGGGGAAGAGAGACACCTGCAGCTCTGTTTCACTGCTTGTGAAGGGAGGCCGGCAGTGGCACACCTGGTTAAGATGCTTGTGAAGCATCCTCCCTGCAGATGGGAACCAGGGCCTTGTGCAGGGTAACATGTGCACTCAACCAGCCCCATTTAATTAGATATTTAAAACGGAAACTGTGAATGAATGCATATGATTTTTTAACTTGAGACACAGAACGAGACATGTAAGAGTCAGCTAGGAAATGATAAGTAATCCAAGACAGAAGAAACATAATAATATTATCAAGAACTGTATCTATTACTTTCCTGCTATTTTGAAACATTTTCTATGGGAACAAATTTCTAGTGAGGATAAAAACCTAACTGAAGTGGCAACTTGACCTCAGAAGGAGAAAATTTGGTTTCTCTAGAAATGTAAAATACAACCTTTTCAAAGACTGCAGTAATATGTTTCCCTGGACAAGTGTGCTTGAAAGTAGAGCTAGAGGGGAAAATATAACTTCTTTTTCTTTTTTCCTTTTTTCCCCCCTTCACCTTCACACTAATCCTTCATATTAGTTTTCAGTACCTATGCATGCATGTGGCTAATGCATATGCTAGTATGTAAATTCTCACATGTTACATACAAAATTTTATAAAATTAATAGAGTAAGTTTTAGAGCTCACTATGTATGAAAATAACTCTGTAAGGTTTCCTTGTAGTACTCTAAATTTTACTTAGTTTTTCTGAAACAAACCATTGTCATTAATTAAGCGGGTTCTCTTACCATTAACTTAAGAAGTTTGTGTAGGTGGTTTTACATTTATGTGGGCCCTGGTCATTTTTTTTTTCTGTGCCCTGTGCCTTCTTTTGATTCCTTGTCTTTTTTTTTCTCTAGGGTTTTTAGAAGCCTGCAAGTGTCCACTATACTTTTTAAAGATATCTGTTTTCTTTTTTAAAAAAATATTTATTTTAAAAAGTTTTTTTTATTATCTATTTATTTATTAGAGAGAGACAGCCAGAAATCAAGAAGGAAGGGGAGGATAAAGAGGAAGAGAGACAGAGAGACACTTGCAGCACTGCTTCACCATTTGTGAAGCTTTCCCCCTGCAGGTGGGGACCGGTGACTCAAACCTGGGTCCTGGTGCATTGTAACATGTACACTAAACCAGGTGCACCAACACCCAGCTCCAATATCTTTTTTTCTTTTTTAATTTCAGAGGAAGAGAAAAAGAGAGACAGAAATACAGGAAAGACACCACAGTATTGCTTCACTAGTCATAATTCTGTCCTTGAAGCGGTGTATGATGCTGTATGTGGCTCCTAGGACTTTAAACTTTTAATTTTCATTTATTTTTTACTAGTGATTTTATATAGATTTACAAATTCAAGATAACAGGGCTACAACTCTGCACCACCAGAGTTCTGGATCCCCAGACCCTCCATTGTAAGCTACAGTAGTTCTCCCAAGGTTGCAATACTATTTCTACAACTATTGTCTATATTTGTAGATATTGGCCTTTTTTTTTAATAGGCCCCATTTTCTCTTCCTTTCCAAGTAACACATACTCCTATTATTAAATCCAAACATCCCTCCCTCTTTCCTCTTTTCTCTCCGGTTCCTGATGGAATTGGACTTTAGAGCCCTCTGGTCACCTTCTCATCAATTCCTCCCTACTGGGGGTATGGGTCAAAATTATTTTTGGGGTGCAGAAGGTGGGAGTTCTGTCTTCTGTAACTGTTTCTCTGCTGCACATGAAGTTTTTCCATGCAAGTGGGGGCCAAGGATTTGAATCCAGGTCCTTCCACGTTGTAACAAGTGCACTCAACCAGTTGTGCTACCACCCAGCCCTTTGAAAAACAATGTCCTGATAAGCAAGTGCTACATATTTTCTGCCTCTTTTTAAGTGTTTCCTTTATTCCTTGTTCAATAGAAAAATTGACATGCTTTAAGATTATTACTTTCCCTGGAGCTTCATCAAGTGACTTATTTTTCCTTTTGTGTGAAGCTGGTCCTCATGTATGAATGATAATCACAAATAGAGCAAGACAAGTAAGAGAGATAGGGAGAGACATCATACTGTACTATACATGAATCTTGCAGGTGATGCTGGGCCTTGAACTTGGGCCCTCATGCATGGTAAAATGTACACTATATCATATGAGCCATCTCCTGGCTCACAGACTTTTATGTCTAGTCTAGATTTTGTATAGAAATCCAGACCCACCAATTTTTAAAAAATTTATTTATAAAATGGAAATATTGACAAGACCATAGGATAAGAGGGGTATGATTCCACACAATTTCCACCACCTGAACTCTGTATCCTGCCCCCCTCCCTTGAAAGCTCTCCTACTCTTTATCTCTCTGGGAGCATGGACCCAGGATGATTATGGGGTGCAGAAGTTCTAGCTTCTGCAATTGCTTATCTGCTGAACATGGACATTGGCATGTTGATCCATATTCCCAGCCTGTCTCTTTCTTCCCCTAGTGGAGCAGGGCTCTGGGAGGTGGGGACCCAAGACACATTGGAAAGGTCATATGCCCAGAGAAGTCAGGTCAGCATCATGGTCGAATCTGGAACTTGGTGGCTGAAAAAGCATTAAGTTATAAAGCAGAAAAAATTGTTAAATAATCAGGAACAGAAAGGCAAGAATGAGATGAGATTGCAGATGAGATTTGGAGTCTCCATTTTGTAAAAAGCTAGTAGGTCTATTTTAGATTTATTCCAAGGGGCCCATGACTATTGATTTTTTTTGCCTGAGCTTGTCAGCTAACATGCAGGTGGATCAAAGGTATTATCTGGGGAGATGGTGTCAGAGTTGGAAACAGGTCTAGAAAGCCTGGATCAGGGCAGAGAGTAGCTCCCAGATATGGGGAAAGTATATAAATATTGTGAACTATAAACCCCATTCATTTGAGCTGGGGCCCATATTCA
Organism: Erinaceus europaeus; assembly: GCF_950295315.1. Taxonomy (NCBI): domain Eukaryota; kingdom Metazoa; phylum Chordata; class Mammalia; order Eulipotyphla; family Erinaceidae; genus Erinaceus; species Erinaceus europaeus. The sequence continues at coordinate 56,441,386 of NC_080169.1, read as the reverse complement.
TTGTAGGAGCCTGTGTAACCTTTGCATCCCAGTAGTTCTGAGCTTGCATTCTGTGATCATTGCTAGAAACATTCTAGGTTGTACTAATTTCAAGACCCATCTTCATTGAGTGATAGAGTATGTTGCCCAACTTCCATTTGGAGAATGGTGCTGTCCCTACCATTGTTGATACACATTGAGTTCAAGGTCCTATTAGGGCCCACAAAGGGATCCATTATGTTGTTCCTGATGGAGATGACCAGTGACAGTGGAGAGAGGAATGTAATAGAGGTCTAGGTCTGTCATGTCTGTGTGGGAAACCCAGGACTCCCTGACTAGGTCCCTGGGTGATGGGGTGGCCTGGTAGTGACCAAAGAGCCATCATTATGCCAGCCTCTTGCCCTTATCCAGGTTTTGTAGTCCTTACTTTGTTTGACAAGATTAGCTTTGGAGTGATTGAGGGAAGTGAAATAGTAAGTATGTGAGGAGGGTATCTAGGTCTAAGTAGAAACTATTTGATTAGCTATTTTATGGTTTCCTTTTTAGGTTTTTCTACTTTCTTGCTGCATTTATTGACTCACTGCAAATTATGGTGCACTTTTGCTTAAAGGCATATATTTTCCGGAAGTCGGGCGGTAGCACAGCGGGTTAAGCACACATGGTGCAAAGTGCAAGGACTGGTGTAAGGATCCCGGTTCAAGCCACAGGCTCCCCACCCGCAGGGGAGTCGCTTCACAAGCAGTGAAACAGGTCTGCAGGTGTCTATATTTATCTCCCCGTCTCTGTCTTCCCCTCCTCTCTCCATTTCTCTCTATCCTATCCAACAACAACAACATCAATAACAACTACAACAAGAAAACAACAAGGACAACAAAAGGGAATAAATACATAAATATTTTTTTAAAAAGTATATATTTTCCCCTAACTTTTTTTTCCCTGCATCTCCTCTCTCATGGTCAGTACAGTTCACTATCCTTTTCTTCTGGAAGTTTTGTTTCACACGCGTGTCCTCTCCTGTGGGCTTTTTAAATTTCATTTAAGAAAGTATTAATTAACAAAACCATAGGGTAGGAGGGGTACAATTCCACACAATTCCCACCACCCATTCTCCATATCCCACTCCCTCCCCTGATAGCTTTCCCATTCTCTATCCCTCTGGGAGCATGGACCCAGGGTCATTGTGGGTTGCAGAAGGTAGAAGGTCTGGCTTCTGTAATTGCTTCCCTGCTGAACATGGGTGTTGATTGGTCGGTCCATACTCCCAGTCTGCCTCTCTCTTTCCCTAGTAGGGTGTGTCTCTGGGAAAGTGGAGCTCCAGGACATATTGGTGGGGTCTTCAATCCAGGGAAGCCTGGCCGGCATCCTGATGACATCTGGAACCTGGTGACTGAAAAGAGAGTTAACATACGAAGCCAAACAAGTTATTGAGCAATCATGGACCTAAAGCTTGGAATAGTGGAGAGGAAGTGTTAGGGGGATACTCACTGCAAACTCTAGTGTACTTCTGCTTTCAGGTATATATTTTGCAGTAGTTTATGGATACGTGTGAACATATGCTCTCTCTAACAGAAACTGGTGTATATGTAGGTTTTGGGACTTTGTTAGAAAGTGAACCACCTGAGATGGAATTAGAGTATACTATGAAAGGAAAGGTCTCACCCGAGTAATGAAGCTGAAGGGTTGTCATTCCACATGTGTAGTCTCTGGACACAGTGTGAAGTGAAGCATGTTGAGGTGGCAATCGTTATGTTGGTTAGGTTGTGATGGACAGATGCAATATTATTTGATATGGATTGGGAGAGGCATAAAGGGAAAGTGGGCCCTGATATCTTGCTATATTGCCTAATAAATTCCAGTAATTTTCTGCTGGATTCCTTAGGTTTTTCTATGTATACTATCATATCATCTGCAAATAGTGAGAGCTTGACTTCTTCCCTTCCAATCTGTATTCCTTTGATTTCTTTCTCTTGCCTGATTGCTATGGCAAGAACTTCCAATACTATGTTGAAGAGTAACGGTGACAGTGGACAGCCCTGTCTAGTCCCCAATCTGCGGGGGAATGCTTTCAGCTTCTGTCCATTGAGTATGATGTTGGCTGTAGGTTTGCTATATATAGACTCCACTATCTTGAGGAATTTCCCATCTATTCCCATTTTTTGTAGAGTTTTGAGCATGAATGGGTGTTGCATTTTGTCAAAGGCTTTCTCTGCATCTATTGAGATAATCATGTGGTTTTTGGCTTTGCTTTTATTGATGTGGTGAATGACATTGATTGACTTACGGATGTTGAACCAGCCTTGCATTCCTGGGATGAATCCCACTTGGTCGTGATGAACAATCTTTTTGATATGTTGCTGTATCCGGTTGTCCAAGATCTTGTTTAATATTTTGGCATCTCTGTTCATCAGAGATATTGGTCTGTAGTTTTCCTTTTTTGTTGTGTACCTATCTGCTTTTGGTATCAGGGTGATGTTGGCTTCATAGAAGGTGGAAGGGAGTATTCCTGTTTCTTCAATCTTATGGAAAAGCTTAAGAAGTATGGGTACTAACTGTTTCCTGAAAGTTTTGTAGAATTCATTTGTGAAGCCATCTGGTCCAGGACTTTTGTTGTTGGGGAGGCTCTTAATAACGGTTTCAATTTCTTTGTCTGTGATTGGTACATTTAGATTTTGTAGTTCTTCTTGGTTCAGTTTTGGAAGGGCATATGCTTCTAGGAATTGTTCCATTTCTTCCAGATTCTCTAGCTTGGTGGCGTATAGTTCTTTATAGAAGTTTTGCAGGATTCTCTGGATTTCTGTGGTGTCAGTTGTGATATCTCCTGCATCATTTACAATTCTATTAATTTGAGTCTTCTTTCTTTTTTGTTTGGTGAGTCTGGCTAGGGGTTTGTCAATTTTGTTTAATCTTTCAAAGAACCAACATTTGGCTTCATTGATCTTTTGTATGGTTCTTTTATTTTTGATGTTGTTGATTTCTGCTCTAACTTTAGTGATTTCTGTCCTTCTGGATGCTTTAGGGTTCCGTTGTTACTCTTCCTCTAAGTCCTTGAGGTGTGCAGTAAGGTCGTTCATTTGAGCTTCTTCTTGGTGTTTAATATGTGATTGTATGGCTATAAGTTTCCCTCTCAGTACTGCTTTAGCTGTGTCCCAAATATTTTGATAGGTTGTGTCTTCATTTTCATTAGTGTCCAGGAACATTTGAATTTCCTTATTGAGTGAATCTCTGACCCAGTGGTTCTTAAGGAGTATGTTGTTTAGTTTCCAAATTCTGTGACTTTTAATAATTTTCTGTTTGTTGTTAAATGTTAGTTTTACTCCTCTGTGGTCTGAGAAGCTACTTGGGATGATTTCAATATTCTTGAATTTATTGATGCTGGCTTTGTGGCCTAACATGTGGTCTATCCTTGAGTATGTGTTATGTGGATTTGAAAAGAAGGTGTATTCCAGTTTTTTGGGGTGAAGGACTGTGAAAATGTCAAAGAGTTCTAGTCTGTCAATCTCTTCATTCAATTCTCTTGTATCTTTGTTGGTTCTCTGCTTTGTTGATCTGTCTAAGTGTGAGAGTGGGGTATTGAAGTCTCCCACTATTATTGTATTACTATTGATGTATTTTTGAAATTCTTTCAGTATGTGCTTGACGTATTTAGATGGTCCCTCATTGGGTGCATAGATGTTAATGATTGTAAAGTCTTATTGGCTGATTGATCCTCTAATCATTATGTAATGTCCTTGCCTATCTTTTATTACTTTATTTAATTTAAAATCTATCGTGTCTGAGATGAGAATGGCTGTTCCTGCCCTTTTTTGTGGTCCATTAGCCTGTATGATAGTTTTCCATCCTTTCACTTTAAGTCTTTGTTTATCCTGTTGTGACAGATGGCATTCTTGCAAGCAGCATATGGTTGGGTTATGTTTTCTGATCCATCCCCCCACTCTGTGCCTTTTGATGGGTGAGTTTAAGCCATTGACATTTATTGATATTATGGATTTAATATATAGTAGTGCCATTGTTCAAAAAAAAATTTTTTTTTGTTTGCTCTGATATATTGCCAGTATTGTAGTGATGTTCTTGTTTATAAGAGGTCTTTTAGAACCTCTTTCAGGGCCGGTTTGGTGATGGTTGCCTCTTTTAACTGTTGTTTGTCTAAGAAGGTTTTGATCCCTCCATCTAGTTTGAATGAAAGTCTAGCAGGATATATTATCCTTGGTTGAAACCCTTTTTCATTCAGGGCTCGATAGATATCTTGCCACTCCCTTCTGGCTTTTTGAGTTTGAGTGGAGAAGTCTGCAGATAATCTTATGGGTTTTCCCTTGTATGTGACTTTTTGTTTCTCTCTTGCAGCCTTTAGGATCCTTTCTTTATCCTTACTTCTTCTCATTGTGACTATGATATGTCTTGGTGTCTTCAGGTCTGGGTTGATTCTGTTTGGTACTCTCTGGGCCTCTTGAATCTTGATGTCCTTTCTGTTATTCAGGTCTGGGAAGTTTTCTTCTATTATTTCCTCTATAATGTTTGCTTCCCCTTCCTCTCTTTCTTCCTCTGGCAGGCCAATTACGCGAATGTTATTTCTTTTGAGATCATCCCATATGTCTCTGTTGTTGTTTTCAGTGTCTCTCAATCTCTTTTTAAGCTCTTTCACCTCTTTCTTAGTTTTCTCTAACTCATCCTCTGTCTGACTAATTCTGTTTTCTGCTTCTGTTAGTCTGCTTTCCCTTGCCTCAGCTTCTTTCTTCATTACAGCTATTTTAGCTTTCAGTTCTCTAATTGCCTCAAGATAATCAGTATTTTCCTTGGGGGTCTCATCTGTTGTTTTCCTAATACTGCTATTCCTTTCCTCCAATGTTGTTTTCATTTCTGTGATTAATAAGTTTATTATTGCTTGCATACTTTTCTTATCTATGGTTACTTCTGGCTGATTTGTAGTTTCTCTGGGCTCTTGTCTTCATTCATTGGAGTAGCAGTTTTATTTGTTTTTGATCTACCTATTTTTTTGATTTATGTGTTTCTTTTTTTTTTATGTTCTGTTGTTCCTCAGTTGTTGTGTCTTGAGTACAAGCAACACTGTACTAAATACCTTTATGACAATTGCACTCACCGACCTCAATAATTACAGTAGAAACTGAATCAAGTATTGAAGCAGTTTAATCACTACCAGTTAGTCAAACAATTTCTCCAGTCCGTGAAAGAATAGTAACCAAATCCCAGTGAAGAATGGGAAAAAAAAAAGGGATAGCAAGAATAGACAGTTATGCAACTCTACTATCCACTGTATATTCTAGGGGTAACAAGAAGGGAAAGGGAACTAGAGTAGAGATACACAGACAGAGAGTCCACTCTGAGTCAGAATTCTTCCCCAAAATAATTCCCAAATGTGTATCAGTGAATTCAAAATGGCACACTGTTTGGTGGTGTGGGGCCTGGGGCCTGTGGCTTTGGGAGCTGTAGGATTAAGGGAGAAAGGATGACAAGAATGGGAAAAAGAATAAAAAAAGAAAGAGAGAGAGAGAAAAAAGAAAAAGATAAGAAAAAGAACAGTCATAAAAGAGCGGTGAAAGGAGAGAGTTTTTTTAATTAATTAATTTATTTTTATTTATTTAATTAGCTATGCAGGGTGAGGTGGGGGGGGGTTGGCTACTTAGAAAGAAAAAAGGCCAGAGGTTTTAGAAGGGTATAGACTTAGAATGAATGATACTCCCTGATGGGACAGGAATTTGGTAAAGACAGAAGCTCAGCAGGGCATTCTGCTAGGAGCTGGTCCCCAGGGACTTGTTAGGGTGGGGGGTCGGGGTGTGGGGGGGTGCTTAATAATTAAAAGGAAAAAAATTTTTTGTTTCCTTTTTTTCTACTGTGATTCTTAACCCAAATTAAGTTATAGTCACCTCCTTGGTGTCACTGCTAGGACCCCTTATTGACTGGCCTACTAAAGGCAGAAAATCCTACTGTTTCCAAAAGATGTGATCAGAGCTCATGCCACTAGCAGCTTCCCAGTCCTCCATCTTCCGGGAACCCCCTCCTGTGGGCTTTTTAAGAGGTTGTTCCATCTGCCTGGTTGTTTTTTGTTTTTAATTTTTACTCAGTTTAAATATCATATTTTAATATAATTCTTTCCTACTTAATTAAAATAAGCTCTTTATTATTGCTATTTTGCTCCTTATTGCTCATTGGGGCTTTGTGCCTGAGTGATTCCAAATACGTAAGAGATAGTCGAGGGGGAGGGGAAAGGAAAGATACTCAGTCCTGCTTCATAGCTTGTGTACCTTCCCCTTTGGTGCTTTTAAGTTGTAGTCTGTGGCTTAAACCCGAATTCTTCAGGTCTACTTTTGCGGGGAGGGTGTTGATAGTGGTGGTGCACCTGGTTGCGCGCACATGTTACAGTGTACAAGGACTTGGGTTCAAACACCAGGTCCCCACATGCAGGTTGAAAGCTTTATGAGTGCTGAAGAAGTGCTGCAGATGTCTCTCTATCTCTCTCCCTTCTATCATCCCGTTGTCTCAATTTCTGGCTGTGTCTGTCCAATAAATAAAAGAATATAGCAATAAAAAAGAGCGAAAAATCTTTAAAAATAAATAAATAAATAAAGGTCTACTTGGTGTACTGAGTGAGCTATCTCCCAGAAACTTTTTTTTTTTGCCTCCAAGGTTATCACTGGGGCTCAGTGTGAACACTACGAATCCACTAATCCTTGTGGCCATTTTTAAAATTTTTATTGAATAGGGCAGAGTGAAATTGAGAGGGTGAAAGAGGGATAGGAAGACAGGCAGACAACTCCAGCCCTGCTTCACCACTCATAAACCTACCGCCCTGCATTTAGAAACCAGGGGCTTGAACCTGGGTCCTTGCACACTGTAATGTGTGCACTTAACTAGGTGCACCACTGCTTAGCCCCTCAGAAACTCTTTATGTATAGCATGCTACAGTTTTCTTTATCACATTTGTTCAATTTTATCTTGGGTTTTAAAAAAATTGTGATAAACCATTATGGCAAAATTAATAGAGACCATAGTTATAACAAATCCTCTGAGCTCATCTTTCAGTTTTAAACATTGAAAACCTGTGTCTTATTTTGTTAGATCTATATTTACTACTCCTGACTGTTTTGAAGCAGTCTGAGAATTTTAATTCATTGCACACTTATTCTCCAAAGCTTAGGTACAGGGTGGTGGTGTACCCGATGGAGTGCATACATTACACTGTGCAAGAAACTGGGGTTTAATACCCACTACCCATGTGCATGTGGGGGGCAAATGTACAGGTGTCTATCTTCCTATTACCCCTCCCCCTCAATTTCTCTCTGTGATATCACATAAAATAGAAAGAAAGAAAAGAAAAAAAAAATAGCTATGAGGAGTGTTGGATTCATAGTGCTGGCACCAAACCCCAGCAATAACCCTGGTGGCAGGGGAAAAAAAAATATATATATATATATATTCTTTTTAAAAACAGATAACTGTAAGGGTCATCAGCTGGGAGCTAACCTAGAAGAGCACACAAGTTACTGTGTGTAATGACCAGTTTTGGGGAAGCTTCAGGAGTGGCAGAACAGTATAGCAAGTGTCTTCCGTTTGCCTTTCTCACCACCAACCCCAGTTGAAAAACAGAAGGAAAAGGAAGACAAATGGCCACTGGAAGCAGTGATGCTGTGCTGGCATTGAGCCCCATTGACAACCCTGCTGGCCATAAAATAAAGATAACCAAATGAAACACATAACAACAATATAAGCATCACAGGTAAAAATGTAATGGTTTTGTTATACCACATAGCATAGTTTGTATAAGATGTGTTTCATTAGAATGTAAACAAAATCAGGTCTACATGTTAATCAATTGCTGTCAGCTAAGTTCTTTTTTTAAATATTTAATGTATAAATCATCCCTTTTATTATAATTTATTTATTGAAGAAGCAGGTTTATTTCTCTTACAGGGTTTTCTATAGTTTGGATTTTTCTAATTTTTACCCTTGTGGTATTATTGAAATTGTTTTTTTTCTTCCACTTTGTTGTTAGGAAGTGAGGAGTTAGTAGTTTATATTACAGTTGTTGACATACATCAATTTGCCCTTTTATCTGTCTAGAATAAGCCATAGGAGCTGGGTAGTGGCGTACTGGGTTAAGCACACATAGTATAAAGTGCAAGGACCCACTTAGGGATCCTGGTTTGAGTGACCAGCTCCTCATCTGCAGAGGGGATGATTCACAAGAGGTGAAGCAGGTCTGCAGGTGTCTCTCTTTTCCTCTCTATCTACCCCTCCTCTCTCAATTTCTCTGTCTTCTATCCAATAAATATGGAGAAAATGGCCTCCAAGAGCAGTGGGTTTGTAGTGTAGGCACCAAGCCCTACTGATAATCTTGGTGGCAAAATAAGGAAAAAGGAAAAAAAAAGTCATTAGAAGGCTGCCAGCCTAGCTTAGCCACATATAGTGCCTGCAATGTCACATGTGCAACTCAGGCCTACCCTCCATTGAACTGGAGAAAACTTTGGCTTGGCAACTTTCCCTCTCTCCTTCTGTCTCTCTGTCTCTGTATCTCTCTATCTGAAAAGTTGGCCTCGAGCCAAGTGAAGAACCAGGAGTGACTAAAAAAAAAAAAAGATTTAGGCTCTATCAGTTTCAAGTCATATTTATTTCATAGATGTGAGTGAGTGCTTTCATTCTGAGGCAAATTATATCTAGTGGCCTTCTCCTTCTCCTTCTCCTTCTCCTTCTCCTTCTCCTTCTGCTTCTTCTACTTCTTCTTCTTCTTCTTCTCCTCCTCCTCCTCCTCCTCCTCCTCCTCCTTCTCCTTCTCCTCTTTCTCCTTCTCCTTGTCCTCCTTCTCTTCCTCCTCCTCCTCCTCCTCCCCCTTCTCCTTCTCCTTCTCCTTCTCCTTCTCCTTCTCCTTCTCCTTCTCCTTCTCCTTCTCCTTCTCCTTCTCCTTCTCCTTCTCCTCCCCCCTCCTTTTCCTGGCTGTTTTTAATTTTTAAAGTGTGTACTTAGTACAGTATAGTGACCATTTCAACTAGTATTTTTTCATTTATTTGTTAATTTGCTACCAGATGCCTCTGTACAGGTGCCCCCATGTGGCGGCAAGGGGCTCGAACTCAGGTCTTTGTGCATGGTAAAGTGTGTACTCTACTGGGTATGCTATCTCCTACCCTTTTCACTAGTACTTTTAAATACTTGTTTATTATGAAAGAGGGAGACTAGAGTACTGGTCAACTCTGACAGTAGGTTAGTGCAGTATATTGAACTTGCTTCCTCTGAGACTTCACTCATGAAGCTTCATGATCTAAGAAACTACTATCTAATGATTACTCTGTTTCTTCAGTCTGCTACCTTAGGGGAGGTTAGTAAAATAAGCACTATTAGGAAAACCTTTAATTTATAATTTCAGTTCCAAATATCCTTGGTATACTATAGTTTTTTAATCATTGTTGCTCCCTCATTAGTATTTGCTTTTCTTGCTGTTGTTTTCAGAATTAATACAGTAAAGAAACAGGAGCACTATGTTGTCTGAACTTGATATTGTTTGATCCTTTCTTTTGAGAGAAAAATAAAATTGGGTGGGGGTTGCACAACGGGTTAAGCACACATGTCACAAGCGCAAGGACCGGCATAAGAATCCCAGTTTGAGCCCCTGGCTCCCCGCCCACAGGGGGGTTGTTTCACAAGCAGTGAAGCAGGTTAGCAGGTTTCTTTCTCTCCCCTCTCTGTCTTCCCCTCCTCTCTCCATTTCTCTCTGTCCTGTCCAACAATAACAACAATGACAACAGCAACAACAAGATGGAAAGGTTGTCCTCCAGGAGCAGTGGATTCATAGTGCGAGCACCGAGCCCCACCAATAACCCTGGAAGCAAAACAAATAAACAACAACACACACACACACACACACAAAAAAATAGGAGAGGCATAATATATTAAATTTCTCAGAATATATTAAACTTCTTTTAACTGTAATGTCTTAATTTCCTTTATCATCTCTAGTCATAATTTCTTTAAGGTGTAAGCACGTGGACACTAATTTCAAAGGTGACTTAGTTGATAAACATTAGTTATTTATCTTTTGTCTCATTGTACTTTGTTATATTGTTAATTTGCAGTAATTAATGAAATAGAAAACCTTTAGGCTATGCTATGAGAGTTGTTTGTTTGTATGTATAGAAACTCTGTGTACTATCACTTGAACCTGCCCTAAGTATAAATTTTTCTTTTATATGATTTACAAACTACTGAATGAATGAATACATGGAAAAAATGAATAAGCTTTTATTTTTATTCAAATCTTCTAGATCTTAATTTACTCTCACAAGTAGATTTTCTTTACAAACTTAGGGGACACAGAATTGTGAACAGTCTGAAGTTGGATGAGTTTTGCATTTCTGGTTAGAACTGTTTTGAATGTTGATCCTACTTCAATTCAGCCTGATCAGGGACACCCAAGCTACCTTGACATACCCCTTTCTTTTGTATTTGACAGCTCTTTCTTCTGTATTTGACAGCTTTTTCTCTGTTGGTGGGCAAACTAAAGCAGTGAGTCACCCATCTTTGGGCTTGAAGTGAGCCTCACAAGGGTATCAAATTAGGGATAGCAAATGTTGGTAGATCTAGAGAATTGTAAAACATATCAAAATAATAATAGGTCACTTTGCAAGTTAGAGCATCTAGAGGCTAATCTGGCAGTACTTCCAGTAGAACATTCAGTGGTAAGAGTAATACAGCTTAAAGTGATATTTTAATCATGTTATTTACCTGCATAAATATCTCTCCATTGCCAATTAGGCCTTGATTTAATTAATCAAGCTTGTGATTCAATTAATAAGACTTGTTGTAGAAGAGTCTTTAGTGTTTTCCTTCAAACAACTCTAATTTATTAGTTCAATTTGATTTTGTAATTTTCTAAACCACTCAATTCAATACTCAGAGAATATATTTTGAATCTTTAATAAAATAGTTTATATCCATAAGATTACATACAGTGTTCATTTTGGTTTTTATAAAGTAGTAGACATCTTCTTTTGATATGTAGATAAAAACTGTCAGTTAGTGTAGTAACTCAGAATTTCATGTATTAATATTTTGCCACACTAAAGTTAAAAAAATATATGCACAAATTTTAGAGGATTAGAGAGTTTGTAATGTTGTGGCTGGGTGGTGGCACAAATGGTTGGATGCACATGTTACAAAGTGCTGAGATTTAGGTTCAAGCCCCCAGTCCCCAGCTGCAGGGGGAAAGCTTTGCTAGTGGTGAAGCAGGTCTGCAGGTGTTTCTCTGTCTCTCTCACTCTCTATCATCCTTTTCCCTCTTGACTTCAGGCTGTCTTTATCCAGTAAGTGAATAAGATAATTTAAAAAACATGGAAAAAAGAGAAATTTGTAATGTCATTTCAGTTTTTTCTGTGTTTGGTTTTTAATAATGGTTTACAAAGTGTTAAGATTATAGGAAAATAATTCCATACATCACCAAAGTCTGTGTGCCCACAATTATAACCATCATAGTTCTCACAAAGCCTTGGACTTTTCCTCCTTCAAGGTCTTATGTTTCAATTTTCAAATATCTGCCTTTTGAGAAAAACTATATAGGTAGTTTTCTTTCATTTCTTTGTTTTTCAAAGGTGCCTTTCCCCAAAGGTGAAGCTAGTGATTAAATTTTCACTAGACTTCAGAAGTGAGAGACTCAGTAATTGGTGAGTGTCTAGACATGTAGAGGGAAACTAATTAAGAGAAAGTCACAATGACATGTAGGCTAAAGAGCAATTTGATAATCAATATAACTCTTAATGGAAAACCAATGAGTTGTTGGAGAGGTGGGGAATACTGATTAGTATTTTGAATGCAGATTATTAAAGAGCAGTTAAGTTTGGAAGTGTCTGTTGGGTTCAAAAATGTTAATTAACAAAGTATCCTATAAATTTTAAAACTTTAAGAAAATGAAAACTTCTCTATATCTGCATGCATATAAAAGATTTTACGCCTTTAATTAGAAAAAGGGAAATATTTGAACTGAACATGAAGCACATTGAAAGCTTTATAAAATTTTAATTTACTGAATTTTTCAAAACAACTTTTATATATACTTGAAGGAAGTAACAGTTAACATTATCAATATTCTTTCAACAAAATAGTTTGGGAGACAGTTCTGTGCTAGGCACTTTTAGGCACTGGACATATAACAATTGACAGAGAAGTCCCTTTGTTTCTGAAACTTTAGTCAAGTATAAGAGTTAAGGAGATTTTTTTTAGCTTTACATGAATGCAGTGTGTAACATTTCAGTTTCCTTATCTGTTGTGATTATTATAGCTACTAGAAAGTAATACTATGTTTTAAAATTCATTGTTATAGACAATATGAAACAATTATAATTAAAATCATGTACATTAGTTTATAAGATTAGTTTATAGATTACAGGAGTTTATAGATTACTTATATGTTCAGTTGCATTTGAAGAGTGCGTATTGAAGAGTGAATGTTAACCTCTTTTTATTCTAGTATAAGGCAGTCATGGTTTTGCAGACTGGGAGTAAGCCTTAAGTAAGTAAGTAACTTTGAAAAAACATGAAACCACAGCATACCAGAATTAGTTTCCTATTACACATAAGTGGAAAACCTCAAGAGGAATAGATAAGCTCTATGGGAAGAAAGTCATATGTGTTTCTATGGTGAAGGAAAAATATCTGTAAATGAGGGGAAAATTCCAAGCAGTTCCTGGAATCAGTTGCTTCCACTTCAGGGATCCAGTGATGATCTCAACTGGGCTGAGAAAATCTGTGCAGATGTCATTCCTGCCTGCACCTCAGCCTCAGGCACTGCCAGCAGCCTCCCCTAGTCATAAAGGACAAAGTAAACAGCTGTCTCCAGTTGAACTCCATGTGTGTATTGATTTTTTTTGTATGTGCCTCAGTACCTGCTATGCAGTTAGGATTAGGAAAACCCAAACCAGGACCAGACTGTGGCACACCCAGTTGACTGCACAAGTTACCCTGCATAAGTACCTGAGTTCGAGCCTCCCTCTCTCCACCAGCAAGGGGCATGCTTCACTACTGGTGAAGCAGGTCTGCAGGTTTCTGTCTTTCTCTCTCCTTCTCTATCTCCCCCACCCCTTTCAATTTCTCTCTTTCCTACCAAATAAAAAGAATTAAAAAAAAGAAAAGAAAAACAAAAAACCTGTACTCAGCAGTATTGCAGAGTAGATAAGCAGTAGACTTGCCCTCCCTGCTTCAAACACAAGGAAACCAAACCCAGCTTCTGATATTGTGATGATGACACATTTTTGAGCCTCATCCATCAGATGCTCTCATCTTCTTTCTGTAGAGTCAATAATATATTTTGACAGTTGATTCAGTGAAAATGTCACTAGGATATTTGGTCTTGTAAATATTGTGCCCTTTTGAAATTTGTACCTGTGACTTTTTGTTGTTGTTGTTGAGTAAAAATGAATGAATATAGGTTCAATTTTTTAAAGAGGCTTTTTTGTTGTCAATGGAATTCAGTGCTTTCAGGTGTTTTTTTTTTTTTTTTTTTTTTTTTTTCAGATAGAGAAACAGAGGGAGAGAAGAGAGACCACAGCCAGGAAAATTTTTTAGGGTAGTGGGTTCTGGGCTCAAAACGTGGATGCTGAGCATGACAAAAGGGGTGTTCTATCCAGGGAAGCTATCTTGCTGACACAAGAGATATTTAAATTCTTTATTCCGTATCAAGTACTGGGTTCTTAGACCAACATGGGTCCTCCTTTGCTGCTATCTTAATCTCTAGAGATATTTTTTATAACAGTTAATAATTGTAAATAGAAACCACTTTTGGTCTATCAGACTAGTTAAACCAATGATTAATCTATCTTATTAGAAAAAACCAAAGATTGATAACACACTGCTGGGGAAGGTGATAACTATAGCTCTTATCAGGAAATATAAATTTATAGAAAATAGGTTGGATAGTTTTCCAGTATTCTTCCAAATGATTTTTATAAGTGGATGGAACCAGAGGTAGTGAAGTAAGGAGGGAAAATAAAATACAACTACCAGATGCTTTTTCTCATCAGTACAATATAGATAACTGAATCACATAACTTGCTAAAGCACAAAAAATAGAAGTAGCCAAACTGTCTCTTAAGAATTTGCAGAACTAGTGTGAGTATGGGGGTACACATTGATGATGTACGTTCTGTTCAACTGTAGCCCAGTAATTTCATAATCTTGCAATTCATTATCAAATTACTAATACCTTTTTAAAAGAAAAAATAAGAATCCATAAATGCACATACCTTTTGACTTTGCAATTCCACTTTTAAAAATCTATCTGATAAATATATTTTTATATGGGTGAAACTGTATGTCCAAGAATGGTTATTACATCATTGTTTTAGTTGACTATTAATTGGGAGAAAGCTAAAAGCTTTTCAATAGAAGACTGGTATTAAAATAAATATTCTACATTAATACAAAGGAACTCCCTGTGTCTTTCAAAAGCAAAACACAGTTTTATGTAAATTTATCAGATATAGTAAGTAATGAGAACAGTATACCATGTATTCTGTATGACTTACTACTTTGTGTATGTGTGTGTGTGTTTTAAGTATATGTAATTTGTGTGCTCAACCAGTTGTACCACCACCTGATCCCTGTTTTAAGTATTGGTAAATGGTGACCATAGAATACGAACTGCAAGACTGAGGGAAGGTGTGGCAGGAAAATTTACTTTCCATCAAATGCCTTTTCATACAAATTACATATTTACTATAGTAGCCAGACCTCTTGCCTCCTGCAGCCCATAAAGAATTTTTATGCATACTCCCAAAGGAATAAAGAATAGGGGAGTTTCCAATGGAAGGGATAGGACATGAAACTCTGGTGGTGGGAACTGTGTGCAATTATACCTCTGTTACCTTATAATCTTATAATCATTATTAAATAACTATTAAAATTACATCTTTAATTTGTAATTATTTTACCTTTTGAAATTAAAGAAGTATTCTGTAAGACCTAGCAGAACACCCAAGAAGACCAATGTAGAAGAACCTTATGTCTTTGTTAACAGATTTGACTGGATAAAGATCTGCTTAGTGAAATCTTATTTTAATTAGAGCTGGTGCACATTTAGACTGTGTCTGGAAGAACCATCTGTTTTGGATAGGTCTTGTATAGTCTTGTAATAATAAAATCTCATAACATTTTATTACATATACTGCATTCTAAAACACAACAAAGTTAGATGTAGTTTTGGGAGAGTAAGAAAAAGAAAGTAACCTAAAAGAAAGAAAAAGAAAAGAAACAAATGGGTGATGTTGTAAAACAAAGAAGGAAACTGTCAGATTTCTGTTTTTGTGAGTTGAATGAGTTTATGATTGAACACAAAGACACTTCAGCAAAAGAAGAAATAAGTTGTTAAAGAAGCAAAAGTAGAGAAATTATTTTGACTGCTTGATAAATGATGAAGCATGAGGATTTTGTTAAGTATTGGTTTCATTTTAGAAGAAACATAGAATGAATCACAGAAAACTTCAGTTAAATCTTAGACTGTGTAAGTGTGAATATTTAAAATGTGAATATTTAATGTGTGAATATTTGTGGTGATGAGTTAGGGTTCCCAGCATTTATGGAATTAATCTTAATGTGATGTGAGTCACTGACATTTTCAGTGCAGAAATAAAAATTGTAAGAAAGCAAATTAGAAGTATTTGGGAACATATTTTTGTAGATTTATTTCTCATAGTTTCTTTGTTTTGTACCAGGGTCAATGGGAAGTTGGTAGCCCTGAAGGTGATCAGACTGCAAGAAGAAGAAGGCACACCTTTTACAGCTATCAGGGAAGGTAGGTATTTTTACTTTGATGTTTACATGTATCCCATAACTGTTTAAATATTAGATATGTTTCTGCATGTGACTATTCTAAAAACTATATGGTTATGTGGAATGTGCAAATTGACAATAAAAAGTTATTATCTATGAGGTTATAACAATTCATGTACAAGAAATAAGAAATCATGTTGTATTATTAGATGTGTGGAAAAGTTGCTGGGTATTGATAATGAGGCTGTCAGTAACTGATTGAGGAATATTATATGTTTAATTTTGTTTGATGAACTCTTAAGGAACAAAACTCATGACTATGAGTTTCATGAACTAAGTAAAGTTCTTAAAAATGTAATGGGGCGGGGGCTATGCTATCTTATTTATTGCTTATAATTCTTCTTTCTTGAAATTTTTGTTCCTATTCTTAACTATATTTAAATTTGGTTTTATTTATTTATATATACACTTTATATATTAGAGCCTTTCATTTGAAGATATTTTCTTCCATTTTATGATTTTTGTAAACACTTCAATTATAAGTTATCTCTTTCCTATGAGCTTTCAGATTTTAATAAGTTGATCCATTCTTTAGTTTACATAAAATATTAACTTCTTCAAAAGAATGAAACATGTCAATTTATTAGTAGAAACTTCAGTTATGAGAAATTTAGTATTTGTGGTTTTACTACTAGTACAGTTTTTCTAAAAATCTTCTTCTTTTACTATAAGTACAAATTTATTGTAAGTACAAGTTAAAAATGCACATCATCTTGACAAGAAGACTTTATTTGTAAACTGATGGAGTCATAGTTACTTGTTTTGCTGATCCACAGCAGGATAAATATCACTGATTTGCTGCAGTAGTATAATTAGGATAAATGTTGTCTGTCACTGCTATGATTTGTTTCCCATCACTATCATTATCGTTTATGTATATTATTTTTGAGAAGTCTCTTTTTGTTTTTGTCACCTCTCATTCTTTGTTTTAAACTGCAGTTTCGTCCATCATTTTTTTAGCTGATAATTATCTCTTAGCAGTTCATTGATGACCTTCTTATTGCCAGATCAAATAGACAACTCTGTCTTAATTTTTCAGATAACAAAGGCAAACACTTTTTTGTGACAGCACATTTTCCAAGTAGCTAGTCTTGTCTTTTTCTCTTGTACTGGCTCCTTCTCCATATTGTTGGGAGAAGAGACTTTCTTTTCTTTAGTCAGCACTCTTTTTATTATATGACAACTAAAAGCTGCTAACCTACATCTTCTCTTTAGTTAAGCCCTTGTATTTATTTCTATTCTCATGTGTTCTTCCTGATATCTGCCTGTCTGATATCTCATTCATACAATAATTCATAAAAATTATGCTACATATCTCTACTAAGTGAGAGTGAGTCTGAGAATGAATGCCTGGTTGAACCTTTAAAACTATAATTGTGTAGTAGTCAACTCCAACTTGACATAATAAGTGAAACTCACAGCCCTCTAACCTCAACTCAGAAACCATTCTTCCATATATTAGTAATGATAGCACCCAGTGATCTTCCTCCCTAAGTTTAGCTTATGAATGAGTCTTCTTGTCCTCTAAAATTTATCTCAAGCCTGTCTACTTTCTCTCTACTGCCATCCGCATAGTGAGACATGATGCATTTTACTTGAATTTCTGTACTAACTTTTAGTTGTACTTTTCACTGTTCTTTTTTTACTACTTTACCACCCCTTTTCTACTCTGAGCCAGTTCTTAGAGAAAATCTAAATCATGTGATCTAAATCAATGCCACTCATTTTTATTTTTTATTATTTAATTGTGGGTTTAATGGTTTTTTAAAAAAGATTTTATTTATTTATTTCTGAGAAAGATAGGAAGAGAGAGAAAGAACCAGACATCATTCTGGCACATGTGCTGCCGGGGATAGAACTCATGCTTGAGAGTCCAAAGCTTTATCACTGTGCCACCTCCCAGGTCACGGTTTTAATGGTTTACAGTACAGTTGTTTACACACAAGTAGAATTTCTCATCTCCCAGTGATAGATGGCTACATAATACCCTTCCTTCCAACATAAGTCCTTTTCCATCATTATGCACCAGCACCACCCTTCTACCCCTCAGCCACCTCCTTTTCTCTACTTCTTCAGAGTTCTCTAGAGTCTTTGCTTTCCTGCAATAAACCACATCCATTCCAAACTTTCACTTTTTTTATCATCTTCATTTATTTATTGGGTAGAGAAAGCCAGAAATTCAGAGGGAAGGGGATACAGAGAAGGAGACAGAGAGAAACCTGCAGCACTGCTTCATCACTCGCAAACCTATCCACTTGCAGGTGGGAATGGGGCCGTGAACCCAGGTCCTTGCACTTTGTAATATGTGCACTCAATCAGGTGTACCACCACCAAGACTCCTAAATTTCACTGATAATTATCTTACCTTTTTTTAAAAAAAATTGTTTTTTATCTTTATTAATTTATTGGATAGAGACAGCCAGAAATCAAGAGGGAAAGGAGTGGTAGAGAGGGAGAGAGACAGAGAGATACCTGCAATCCTGCTTCATCACTTGCAAAGCTTCCCCCCTGCAATTGGGGGCCAGGGACTCAAATCTTGGTCCTAACACATTGTAACATGTACGATCAACCAGTACATGTTACAATCTTACCTTTTTAAAAATTTACTGTATCACCTTCTTTTGTATTTCCTTAATAGTTATTGTTGGAATCTGAATTAATGACTTTTGCTTCTCTCAGCTAACACATAGCATTAATAAGTTCAGGGGACTTGCTTGATTGATTATTGTTTCATTATTAAAATACAGCATGGTAATTAGTATAACACTGAGTGACTTAAGGAAAATAATTAGAGTCTATGAGTATAACAGTATTAGAAACAACTCTTGTCAAGGAATTTGCTTTTTAGATGGGAGACAGGCTGTACAGATAAGATAATAAGTTCTAAAGAGTAGTATTAAATGCAACTACATGTTTATATCATCTGTTTATATATATCCTTCAGTGTTATTGCTGGGTTTTGGTGCCTGCACAACTCTACCATTCCAGGTGGCCAGATACAGGGTGAGAAATAGATATCTGTAGCACTGCTTTACTACTTGTGAAGCTTCTTCCCTGTAGTTGGGGTCGGGGCCTTGAACCTGGATTTTTGCACATGGTAGTGTGTCCACTGTACCTGGTGCTCCATCTTCTGACCCCGCAATATTTTTTCTTAGAGTAAAAACTTACATTGGTTAAGGGATATGATGTGTCAGTTTGACCTTGAATTTGGCATATAACAAGTTAATAGTGAAGGGTTGATTGAGGAAAAGTTGCATTTCAGTTAGACAGTACAACTCTTCAGAAAGAGAAACAAACAAACAAAACATCTCATTGCCTATATTTAGGTCAGGAGTTTTCATTATTTGCAATAGAGAGTAGGGTGGTTATTGTTCTACAGGAAACATTTAAAAAAAATATTTATTTATCCCCTTTTGTTGACCTTGTTGTTTTATTGTTGTCATTGTTGGATAGGACAGAGAGAATTGGAGAGAGGAGGGGAAGTGACTCCCTGCAGGTGGGGAGCCAGGGGCTCAAACCAGGATCCTTAAGCAGGTCCTTGTGCTTTGTAGCACATGCTCTTAACCTGCTGTACTACCACCCAACTCCCGACATTTTTTATCATTATAATTGGATAATGCAGTTAGTGGATATGAACTGGGCATCTTGCAATGTGTGGAATAGGTACTATAATAATAGAGAATACTAGGCAGACAAACTGTGGACTGAGATCTATTTTATTCAGAATAAAGATTTATTCAGAATAAAGTTTTATTGGAACCTAGCCACACCCATTCATACAAGTATTGTTTGAAGCTACTTTTCTTAGATAGTATCAAGTAGTTGTGACATAATATCATTCATAAGACCTAAATGTATATACTGTGTGTTCTGTTACAAAATTTGTCAGCACTGCTTTAATATATAGATATATTTTTGATTGTTATCAGTGTTATGTCTGGGGCTCCACGCCTACATAACTAATCCACCACTGGCCATTTATTTGTCTTCATTCCTTCCTTCCTACCTTCCTTCCTTCCTTTTTTCTTTTTTTTTTCTTATATACAGAGAAATTGAGAGGGATAGGGGAGCTTTCCCCCTTCAGGTGGGGACCCAGGGATTGAACCCTGATCTTTGTACTTGGGAAAGTATGCACTTTACCAGGTGTGCCACAGCTTAACTTCTCAACCCTACTTTAATGTGATGAACAATTAATTCAGGTTTTAAAAGGTATTATCTTACTGGACAGTTATGTAGGTAAAAAAAAAAAAACCAAAAGCCCACTTATATTTGTCTTAACCTATGATTTGATTAACATGTGTGCTTAAAGTATTTTTTGCACATATTTAATATGAACCAAAAAATTCAGAAATGAGACTACAGTATAAATTCCAAAACATTGTATTTTGGCTTGTTCATATTTTCTAGTACTTTTTGTTTAATTTTGGAAGTTTGTATGTACCCAGAAACTCAACCATTTCTTCCAGGTCCTCTAGCTTGTATTTTATTTTCTTTTAAACTCAATTAAAACATGTTCGTTATTCTTGAAAATTATTTACTGGTGTCAGTACCGCTTGTGTTATTTAAATTACTAATATAACACTTTTGATGAACTGGCACTTATAGTAGATGTATTTACATAATTTCTCTATATAGATGTAAGTACAATTCCCTGTTTTATAGTGCAATTGTGCCTGATTATTTATATAGGTTTTCTTGTATGGCCTTTATAAATAGTGATAAATATGGCTTCTTTTTCTCTTAAAAAATATTATATGAGAGTGAAGGGGGGAGAGAGAGAGAGGGAGAGAGGGAGAGGGAGAGGGAGAGGGAGAGGGAGAGAGAGAGAGAGAGAGAGAGAGATGTGGTTATGTTGTGCTGGGGTTTGAACCTGGGACCTCTTGTGTATAAATTCTGTGTATTATTCTGCCTCTTTTCTGAGCTTTTGTCTGTTGTTGTGGAGGCTTTTCTGAGATCCAAGCTCATGTCTATGTAAGGCATTTTATGTGTGCTCTCCCTTTACTATTGTTGTGGATGCAAAAGGAAATGAATAATTTTTAACACTTAACAGTTGAAAGAACTTCCATACAATTGAATTCATATGGGTAATTTTATTTTATAGAGTTTATATTATAAATTCTATATTGCTTTTGTGGAACTGAATCTTGGAGAGATTATATAATATAATTATCCAAATATTTTAATTTTATACCAACGCCTTCTTAGATTCCAAACCAGAAATACTGACTTTGTAGTGTGATTAATTTAGGTTTTAAACATTTTGAATTCTGACATGTGTGTGTGTGTGTGTGTGTGTGTGTGTGTGTGTGTGTGTGTGTGTGTGTGTGTAGATATGGAATGTGACTAGTTAATAAAGTGACTAGCACAAGATTCTATCACCTATATCTATCTGTCTGTCTATCTATCTATCTACAATACTTAAAAGTTGAAGAGATAAGGGAGTCAGGCAGTAACACAGCGGGTTAAGTACACATGGTGCAAAGCACAAGGACCGGGCATAAGGATCCCAGTTAGAGCTGCCGGCTCCCCACCTGCAGGGGAGTCACTTCACAAGCGGTGAAGCAGGTCTGCAGGTGCCTATCTTTCTCTTCCCCTCCTCTCTCCATTTCTCTGTCCTATCCAACAATGATGACATCAAGAACAACAATAATAACTACTACAACAAGGGCAACATAAAGGGAATAAATAAATAAATAAATATTATGAAAACAAGTTGAAGAGATATATGATATTTATGGAGGGAGTTGAGCAAAACTAGAAAATTAACTTGCAAGGCAGTGTGGTGAAGTAGAAAGCATCATGGAGTGTGAAAGCTGGGTTTGTATTCTGACCTTATTTTTTATGATCATGTCAGGCCAGAGACAATCAAATACTTAGAGGAAAACATTGGTAAAACACTTTCCCACCTACACCTCAAGGACATCTTTGATGAATCAAACCCAATTGCAAGGAAGACTAAAGCAGAAACAAACCAGTGGGACTACATCAAATTGAAAAGCTTCTGCACATCCAAAGAAACTATTAAACAAACAAAGAGACCCCTCACAGAATGGAAGCTTCCCTTTTCTTTACTCCTCTCTGGCAATATGGGGGTGTTGATTTAGTTTTGCCAAAGCTTGGCAATTCCTCTCTGTATCTTCTGTAGAACTCGAAATATTTACAAAGAGCAAGCTTGGAATATACTCATTTTTACATTGGTGAGTGAGTCTGAGCCTTAATCAATTGAGATCAAGCACTTTAATTTGAGCTTGCCTCTTTTCTGCTGTTTTGGTCAATTTCCTCATTCACAAAATGTCAATAGCAGGAAGATTTAAAAGTTAAGAAACCACTATTCACAGAAAAGTAGTTTTCAAGTGGCTATTTGCTACTTACTGGCTTATTAAGGAATTTGGACTTTAACACATAATTTTCTTTTAAAGTGGAAATACTTGTAAGTAATCCTAATTGTACCAGGTTTATGTCTAAAAGTGGAATTTGACTTTTATCTCATGAAGCTACAGTGCTTCATGGATTAATTCAGTTTCAGGTAATTGAGACTTATTCTGTCCTTGATAGCAGTTTAGAGAAATTAAATAGTAATGCCAATACCAGCTTTCCTATTTTAATTTAAAATCCTCGTATGATAGAAATCATTATAGTTTTTGATGGTGCTGAAAAATAGGAGATACAGGAAAAAGTTTGAAAGGAACCAAATGAAAGTCTTTGGATCCCCCATCCTTAAAACAACTTCAAAACAGTTATATTCTTATTTTTTTGATATATTATAATAAAAAATACTAGTGATTTAATAGTGGTTCACAAGATTATAAAAATTTTACTTATTTATTTAATTTTTTTCTGTTTCTGACTTATTTCACTTAAAATGAATTTTTCAAGCTCCATCCAAGAACGGCTGAAAATGGTAAAGTCACTGATTTTAATAGCTGAGTAGTATTCCATTGTGTATATATACCTCAACTTGCTCAGCCACTCATCTGTTGTTGGACACCTGGGTTGTTTCCAGGTTTTGGCTATTACAAATTGTGCTGCTAAGAACATATGTGTACACAGATGGGTGTGTTGCGTTCCTTAGGATATATCCCCAGGAGAGGAATTGCAGAATCATAGGGTAGGTCCATTTCTAGCCTTCTGAGAGTTCTCCAGACTGCTTTCCACAGAGGTTGGACCAATTTACATTCCCACCAGCAGTGCAGGAGGGTTGTTTTGACCCCACAACCTCTCCAGCATTTGTTGCTGTTACCTTTTCTGATGTATGACATTCTCACAGGAGTGAAGTGGTATCTCATTGTTGTCTTTATTTGCATTTCTCTGACAATCAAAGACTTGGAGCATTTTTTCATGTGTTTCTCAGCCTTTTGGATCTCTTTTGTGGTGAATATTCTGTCCATGTCCTCCCCCCATTTTTGGATGGGGTTATTGTTTTCTGTGGTTCAGTTTGGCAAACTCTTTATAAATTTTGGTTATTAGCCTCTTGTCTGATGTATGGCATGTAAAGATCTTCTCCCATTCTATGAAGGGTCTCTTTGTTTGGGTAGTGGTTTCTTTTGCTGTGCAGAAGCTTTTTAATTTTATGTAGTCCCACAGGTTAATGCTTGCCTTGGTCTTTTTTGTAAATGGATTTGTTTCATTGAAGATGTCTTTAAAATTTATGCAGATAAGAGTTCTGCCAATATTTTCCTTTAAGTATCTGATAGTTTCTGGTCTAACATCCAAGTCCTTGATCCACTTGGAATTTACTTCTGTGTTTGGTGAAATATAGTGGTTCAGTTTCATTCTTCTGCATGTTTCAAACCATTTTTTCCAACACCATTTGTTGAAGAAACTCACAAGATTATAAAAATTATAGGGTTATAGTTTCATACCGTACTCATCACCAAAGTTCTTTGCCACCCAACCACCCACCATAACCAACATAATTCTCACAAAGACTGTAATATATTCTAGATGTCCAGTTTATGTGGATTTTTGTGTGTTTTTAAATTATTTATTTATTTAATATTAGAGACAGAGAAATTGAAAGGGTAGTAGGAGATAGGGAGGGAGACAGACATCTACATCTTGTTTCACCACTTTTGAAGCTTTCCACTTGCAGGCAGGGACTGGGGGCTTGAGCCTGGGTCCTTGCAGTCTCTAATGTGAGTGCTTAGCCAGGTGTGCCACTGCCTAGCCCCAACTTTTTTTTTTAAGTGAAGTTTCTCCAAAAAAAAAATGCAAGTGAGGATATTAATTTCTCCTTTTGTGTATTCTCGTAATTTCAAGTGAGAGTTATAGAGAAATTCTACTCTAGTAGAAGACATTTTGAAATTATAGTATTAATATTTTTGGTATATATGTACATACTCCTCATATTAGGCAGGGCCTAGTCTCAATTTTATAAAACTCAGCATGTGGTAAATCATTATTATTAATATTTATTGTATTTTTTTAACTAACAAAAAAGATTAGTATTGAGAAAGGGAAAGACTAGAGCAGTACTTAGCTATGTGGTAAAGGGGATTAAGTTGATGGTAGCATGTATTCTACTGCTAAACTACTTCTCTATACCTAGTTTTAAAGGTAACCAAAATAAGGCTTGGCTATAGAAATTAAGTCACTCATCCAAAGTCACACTAGTGTGTTGTAGAACTAAAAATTGTGCGTAAATATTCACCTCAGATTTCATACTTGAAAACATTTTTATGTCTTACTCAATATTGAACTTAGATAAGCCTCATGCATGCAATGCACCCTCTCTTGTGCTAAAAGTACCTACCTACTGAAAAGTACTGAGTCTTGATCTAGAGACTCAGTCAACTAGCTGTGTAATCAGGAGCAAATCAGCAAGTATGTCTTCAGTTTCTTTATTTTTCAAAAGAGGGAATTATACTATATGATTATAGAGCTTAATGGTTACATTAATAGCACCAGCATGAGTCTTTGCCTGGATAAAACTATAATAATATCATTAGTATTCTACATTCACACATGGTATAAAATGATGCGCATTTATTGTGTTTAAAACATTTTTTACAACCTTTAATAATAACTGTTTATGGCTGTCACTGAAAAATTAACATTGACTGCTTGAGAGCATTTGACAATTGACAGACAAAAGTTTTATAAATGGAAGAAAAAGATCCATGAGTCTAGACTTTGATTTTAAGTAAGCTTATGCAAATTAGCAAAAGTGTTCTTCTTTGTGAATTTGAGTACTTTGTTATATATCTGCCAATTGATATCAACACAAATTTTGTGCAGTTTAGACACATAACTTTAAAAATATTTAAAGCCATATGTTTCTTTCCTATGTTTTTAATTTCAAAAGGATAGCTTTTTAATTGTAGCAAATGATTTCTTGTCTGCTTTAAATTTGTATTTATTTTTTTCCTGTTTTATTTGGGAATGACACTTTGTAAGTACATTTGGAAATATGGATATATCTATTTATTAAGAGTATAAATTTAACTATGAGACATTTATGTTTAAAACATTTTAGAAGGATTGTATTTTTAGTTTGAATCTGAAGACTTTTTTAGTGGGCTAAAAATCTTTGAGGTAGTTTCATTACCTACTAGATTAACCTTTTAAAAATGCTACCCCATTTACTTACTATAATAATTATAAGTTATATAGAGATATCCACATCTCTAAATTTCAGATAAGAAAATAAGGAAACCTGATAGTAAGTTGTATCACACAATTTGGTAGAAAGTAGCTGTTAGAATTATAGCTATAATCTGTGTTCTATAGCTATGACTGATGTGTTCCAAAAATTATTCCTTCTCCTCTTCAATATTTCAATTTTAAAAAGTGTTAAGAATTCATGATGTGCATTCAAATTGATTTCATAAGTGATTATCATAGTTTATAAAAGACAATTTAAAATTTATTCCCCTAGTATACTTTTGCTATCTCTCAATATTTATGGAGTTGCTGTTTTGTTTTACTAAGCTTTTTTTTTTTTTTTTTGACTCCAGTGTTATCACAGGGCTCGATGCCTGTACTACGAATCCACTGCTCCTAGTGGCCATTTTTTACATTTTTATTGGATAGGAAAGAGTGAAATTAGGAGGGGAGTGGAAGATCAAGAGGGAGAGAGAGACAGAGAGATACCTGCAGACTTGCTTTACCACTTGTAAAGCAATTCTCCTGTAGGTGGGGAGTTGGGGCTGTATGCACTGAACCCAGTGCTCTATAGTCTGGCCCCTTTACTAAGCTTTCATCTGTTTTGTAACAGGAAAAGCCCCAGGATGACCAAAAAAAAAAAAAAATAAAAAGTAACTCATAACATTGTGATAATCACTGTCAGGATTTAGTTTTATATTTTGAAGTTATAGATTGAAGTAAATTCTCTTGATTTTTTTAAAAAGACAATTAAAATGTGGTATAAGGAAGGAAACTTTGTTTTTGTGCCGGGTATCAGATGTAGTGCCTAAATATTGCAGAACATATACTCTCTGAACTACATCACTGGCCAAAAAGAAGTTGTTTTTTTTTTAACACTCACTTACAAAATAGATGTACCATGTACATTGGAACCAAGTTTATGGAAAGAAATTGACAGATCCAGAAAGGAAAAAAGGGGTAAAATACATCTGAAGAAATGTAAAAATCTTATAAATGTTTTGAAAATATGATACCCTATTTATTCAGAGGATAAATGGGACAAAATTATAACACACATAGAGACCCAATCAAGATCCATCATAGACAATTGAAAGACACAGGAATTTTTGAAATCTGTAAAACAATTTATTACTTTCAGGGGGAATAAAATCAATCACTTAAGAGCTGACTTCTCATCCAAGCCACTGCAAGCAAAAGCACAATGTAATGACATGTCTAAAACAAAACGATCTGCTAACCAAAAACTGTACATCTAACAAAACTATCCTTCAAAAATGAAGTTTGAAGACATTTTCAGATTAGCCACACACACTGAAGAAAAATGTGAAAAATGAAAAAAACTGGGGTTTGGACAGTGGCACACCTGGTTGAATGCACACAAAACCATATGCAAAGTCCTGTGCTTTGTGCCCCCAGATGCCAGCTGCAGAAGGGAAGCTTCACAAGTGGGGAAGCTGTATTTCAGGTATCTCTTTCCCCCTCTCTATTCACTACCCCCTTCTTCTCTCTGTCCTGTCAAATAAAAGAAAGGTAAAGAATAAAAAATATTCGAACTCATTTGGGGAAAAAAGATCAGTCTTCTGATTAACACCATTGGCATCAGTGATTTTATAGCCTCTATCCTTCCATAAAAGTAGGGAAGAAGGAGCAAGAACACCTCTGTGTGTTGAATGGACCCACCCTAACCACTTAGAAGAAAGAAAGAACATATTGTATTAAGTTTTGTTAAAGAACCTCTTTTTTAATTTTTAAAAAATATTTACTTTTGTTGCCCTTGTTTTATTGTTGTTGTTATTGCTGTTATTGCTGTTGGATAGGATAGAGAGAAATCAAGAGAGGAGGGGAAGACAGGGGAAGAGAAGTGACTCCCCTGCAGGTGGGGAGCCAGGGGCTCGAACCTGCGCTGGTCCTTGCCCTTTGCACCACGTGCGCTTAACCGGCTTTGCTACTGCCCAACTCCTGCTAAAGAACCTCTAAAGCCATATGTCACTGCTGTCAGTTTCTGACAAATAGTTTTAATCATAGCACACTTGTTCAGTGAGATAAAATAACTCAATATGAGCAAAGAAGCTGATTGTAAATTGCAACTGTCAGGCTGTACTTTTATGATTTCATGGTGGAGAAGCAGTGACACTATCTCTGCAAGAAAGGACTGTCCTTTGCCCTTCTAAGACTGAGTCCACAATCTTTCTCCAATTTTGCTTTGAATGTCTTTCAAGACCTTGTTAAAATGTTCTCTTTCCTGAAGACTTACTGACTTTTACAAAAAAAAAAAAACTTTCCTTTTTGCGCTTTACTTGTTTTGTTGTTGTCGTTCGCTACTTAGTTCACTTGTTTGAAATTTATTCACTTATTTTTATAATGTAAGAAAGCAAGAGAAGGAAAGAGCAATACCAGCACAACACTCAGCTCTAGCATATGGGGAACTGGGGATTCAACCTTGGGACTATGTTTATGTAAGTCCTGTGTTCTTGTCACTAAACTATTGACCCATCTCCTTGGCACAGATTCGTCTTTTAGCACTTCATACTTATGCTTTATGATATAGCTAGATGTATTCATTTGCACAAGTTGATAACCTCTTCTTGGGCGTTTATATCTTGAGGCTTGTGGTGATAAAGTGAGCATTGAGTGATAAATCATAGCTCTTCCTTATTGCCACAAAAATGAAAATAGCCAGAGTACCTTTAATGTTTTTTTTTTTTTTCCTAATGTGGTACCAGTATTGAATCTAGGACTTAATATATGCCCTTTACCACTGGGCCACCTTTTTGACCTAATTATTCAATTTTATAAGGAAATATGAGACTAGTAAGAGATTAAAGCTCTGCTCTAGAATCTCTGAAATTCCCCTTGTCTTCATCCTTGGTGTTGCCATGTGGTACTGCGGATTCAATTCATGGCCTCACACATGGAATACACACCTTCTTTCCTCTGTTGTCAGTGTTTCAATAGAATTTAAACAGCAATACAAAAGTATAAATTAGTTTTTGCTCTAAAAGGTGAGTTATTTCTATTTTGAATGTAGCAAAGATGGAATTCGGACTGAGCCTCAAGGGGTAGTGTCTTATTTCATTTGTGCTATTATAATAAAATGCCAAAAACTGAGTTCCTGTGGCTTATAAATAGGAGACATTTATTTTCTCATAATTCTGGGGATGGGAAGTTTAAGATTAGAGTACTAGGATGGTTAAGTGAAAGTCAGACTTTTTGTACTTGTTGTTAAAATTCGGATGTAAAGCATACAACAGTACTATCATGTGGGTGGAAGTGTATGAACCTCCATGGAATCTCTTTTTGAAGAGAACTACCCTTATGACCTAATCACCTCCCAAGAGCTCCACCCACTAAACACCATCACCTCTGGAGGTTCAGATTGCAGCTAGTGAAAATGGATAGAGGAAGGTAAAAAAGAAAATACGTGAATAGAGAAAGACATGCCTCATTATGGCAGCTGGCTTAGACATATTTCCTCCTCCACTCAAATCCCATCATCTGTTTGAGTGGCATAAAGGAAATTAAGTGTGTGTGGGTTGCTCTTGTTTGCTGGTGAAAACTCTTGTTGCAGTTGTACCCACTGTTATTTTACTAAAATGTTAATTTCTGTGTAAAGTCTTTGTTTCTCAGACTTCTGATAATTATTTTTGCTATTCTCATATTTGTTACTATCCCTGAATTTTTATTGTTGCATTTCATTAATATGACCAAGGATTCTGTTATAATTGAGAGGAAAAAGACTATCTTGAAGTCTTGCAAAGAAAAAAGAGCAAGACAGTGAAACAGAAAAATGTGTCAAGCAATGACAATTTCAATGCCTTAAGCAAGAGTTTGAAGTTCTTAGAGGTAATAGTAGTGTTGGGATCAAAGTGACAGAACTGACATTGCTTATGATAAAACCTTGAAATGATAATTATTTGTCTTAGAAAAATCACTGAATCATAGGATTTCAAAACTGAGAAGAGTTTAAATGATTATGTAATTGGTTTTACAAAAGAACAAACAGAATCCTAGAGAGTTCAATAAGTAATCTGAGCTATCAAAATCAGGAAAATTTACTCCTTGCCAATTCTGTGAGTCACTGTAGTGGAGATAGTCAGAAAGCTGACATTGAATCATATTTTCAAAGTACATCAGATTATATCTGATCTTGGTAGGAAATGCATCCTCAGATTTCATCATTTAGACTTCTCTGTAATTCTCATTTTGGAATTTGGTGAAGTTCTTTTGAAGGCATCACATAAATAACCTTTTAATTGTTAAAAACAAATACTAACATATGTGGATAAAATGTATCTTATAGCTTACTGTGGGGAAATTTAGAAGTATAAACTTGAAGGAAATTTTAGTGCAGGACATTTCTATTTATTTGGCCACATGCCATCTCAGTTAAGTCCTGATTATATGCCTAAGAATTGAATTGATATTAGTACTTTTAGAAAAGTCTAACAATTTGAACAAGACCCAAGAAAAAGAATTCAGTGAAATGATAAGCAAGAACTTGGCAGTGTTTCCATCATCTGTGAGCTGATACTCTTTTCTCTCCTAAAGTTTAGGACTGGTGTGGTCAAGAAACAGCAGCAGGGGTCATTTTTTTTATTTTAAATTTTATTTTAATGTATTTATTTATAAAATGGAAACACTGACAAGACCATAGGATAAGAGTGGTACAATTCCCACCACTAGAGCTCCATATTCCATCCTCTCCCCCTGACAGTTTTCCTATTCTTTATCCCTCTGTGAGTATGGACCCAGGGTCATGGGGTGTAGAAGATGGAAGGTCTGACTTCTGTAATTGCTTTCCCACTGAACATGGGTATTGGCAGGTCGATCCATACTCTGACCCTGCCTCTCTTTCCCTTGTGGGGAGGGGCTCTGAGGAAGCAGAGTTCCAGAGCACCTTGGTGGGGTCATCTGTCCAAGGGAAGTCTGGTTGGCATCATGGCAGCATCTGGAACCTGGTGTCCTAGACAAGACTGACTGAGGCCCTGATTGGTCAGGTATTCTGTCACTCCAATGGGGGTCATTTTAAATGATGATATCTTGGTTTCACAGAAGTATTTATAATTATGAAGTTGTCTTGATGAAGACCAGGACTAATTTTCTATTAGCACTTTTTCTTGGCGGGGGGGGGGGGTGTGTCGGGGGTGGGGAATGGGCAGTTGGTAGGCTTTGTTTGTGAAAACCTGCTTAGTATTTTTTAAAAAATGTTCTAGATAACTCATATGAAAAATAAGTTTCTGTGATTCTTCATGAAAGTTAAAGAAACAAAACTAATGAGCAAGCAAAGCTAAACAAAAATAAACTACGGTTATAAGAACAAAATGGTGTTTAGCAGAGGGGGAAGGGGTGGGTTAATAAATTGAGTAAAGAGAATCACTTTCATAGTGAGGGATGGTAAATAAATTTGATGGAGATCAAATGTACAGATGTCAACTTACAATGCTGTAAACCTAGTAATGTGTTAGATCAATATTAATTTAATAAAAATTAATACAGAAACTTCTGTAATATATTTTTAAATGTATTTGTTTTTTATTTCCACCAAGGTTATTGCTGGGGCTCAGTACCTTCATGACAAATACACAGTTCCCAGCACCCATTCTCGCTCTCTCTCTCTCTCTCTTGAACTGGAAGGGAAGCAGGGACTGGAGAGAGAGACACCTATAGCACTGTTTTACTTCTTGTGGGGTTTCCATCCTCTGTGTGGGGAGCACAGGCTTGGGCCTAGGTTCTTGCACATGGTAATATGTGAGCTTTTCTGGCTGAGCCACCATCCAGCCTCGAAAGGCAAAGTTATCTTAACCAAGAATTGTAAAGCACTAATTGCAAAAGAGAAACTGCCAAAGTGGACAACCTAAATTAGGAATGTGTTTGTTTCACCACTAAGAGAACAGACCATAGAGATTGAACAGTTATATGTGTCTAACTTAAGAATTTCTACTAAGCCATGTTAGGCAATTACAGAAGCCAGACTCTCTGCCATCTGGTCCATACCCTCAGAGGGATAAAAGAGGGAGGTTTCCAATGGTGGAGATGGGGCATTGGACTCTGTTAGTTGGAACTGAGTGGAACTACATTGTGTTAATGATTATTAAAAATGAATAAATAAAGGCTAGCCCTGAAAAGCAGTAAGTAAATAAAGTAGGTAAGTAGGCAAAACACTTGAACAGGCATTTCACAAATGAGGACATCCAAATGAGTACAAGTATGGTTAGGAATAATAGCCCCTTAGTCACCAGGGAAGTATTAATAGGATATCACTAAATGTTCATCAAAATATTAAATTCTAAAATATAGAATAATGAGGACTATGGAGAATGTGAAATGATGTATACAACTATTGCAGAAAACTGTCAAGACAATTTCTACTATTGCTGTTTCCTACACCGGTGCAGCAGTTTCATTCCAAATTATTTTTTCATTCCAAATTATTTGCCCAAGAGAATGAGTGCATTTGGATAACAATGTTCATAAACAGGATTGTTTTCAATAGTCAAAAGGGGGGAAAAACTCACATGCCATCAATACCACATGGATAAAGTTGTTATACTCACACACAGGATACTATTCAGGACTGAAAATGAATTTATGTCACTAATAAATCCTGTAAGTGTGATGCTGAGCAAAGAAATCCTTTGGGGGAGAGGGTGAGGCATAACAAAAGTCCTTAACTTTAAGAGCTAATGTTCATTTATTCATTTGATCAGTCTGAAACATATTTTCATTTACTTTTATATTGTCTGAAACAGAAGTTCAGAATTATCAACATTCGCTAAATCTCATAATGGGAACACAAATGCTTATGCATTTGTTTCTTTCTGATTTAAAAAAGGTTATATACAAGTGTGTAAAAAAAAGTCCTATACATAGTAATCTTTAAAAATGGCTTCCTTTGGCGCAAAGCACAAGGACCAGCATAAGAATCCCAGTTTGAGCCCCCAGCTCCCCACCTGCAGGGGTGTCACTTCACAGAGCAACAAAAGGGGGAAAAATGGCCTCCAGGAGCAGTGGATTAATGGTGCAGGCACTGAGCCCCAGCAGTAACCCTGGAGGCAAAAAAAAAAAAAGGCTTCCTTAGTATTATCTATAAAGAATTTTATTAAACTGTGTAGATCATAAGCTTTGTGGGGAGTAGTTAAATGTTAAAAGTGTCTCTCAGGGACTCCCAGAGTTGATTTGTATCAGAAGTAGTTCTTTTCTTCTGGTATTTTATGTTAGTATATCTGGAATATTGCAGATGGTTAATGGTGGTTAAGAAAACCAGTAATTCTCACAAGTTAACCTTCTAACCAGTAGATTGTGAAGTCCCAGGATTGAAAACCAAATGGATTCACACATGGTGCATCTGACTTATAATAAATGGTATGGTTGTCTGCTTCCCAGAAGTTAAAGAAGTTAAAATTTAACCTTTATCACTTTTCTCCCTCCCCCCCCTTTTTTGCCACAGACTTGTACCCCAATTCCTGCTGCTGTGTATATCTCATTAACATATGTGTGTACACACCACACACACACACACACACACACACACACACACACACACACACACACACACACATTTGGCATACTCAGTGCCAAGGTCTGAACCCAGGATTTTTTTTTTTTTCACTTAGCCTAACATTTGTACTCCTTTATAGCAGTCATGATGTGTTAGAAAACAATCAAAACTTGCTTGGCAAGTATTCAGCTATAGCCAATTAAATTTTGGAAGCAAAGATTAACCAAGTACTAGACACCTCATTATTTCATTAGGTGGTTAATATAGCAGAACGTATTGATACCTCACATGGTAGCATAGTTAGTGCAAAAAAAAAAAAAATTTTTTTCCCCCTCCAGGGTTATTGCTGGGCTCGGTTCCTGCACCATGAATCCACCGCTTCTGGAGGCCATTTTCTCCCCTTTTTGTTGCCCTAGTTGTTGCAGCCTCGTTGCGGTTATTATTACCATTGTTGACGTTGCTTTGTTGTTGGATAGGACAGAGAGAAATGGAGAGAGGAGGGGAAAACAGAGAGAGAGGGGGGAGAGAAAGATAGACACCTGCAGACCTGCTTCACCGCCCGTGAAGCGACTCCACTGCAGGTGGGGAGCCGGGGGCTCGAACTGGGATCCTTATGCCGGTCCCTGTGCTTTGCGCCACGTGCGCTTAACCCACTGCGCCACCGCCCGACCCCCGCAAAAAATATTTTTATGATGCTGTTCTATTAGGGGAGTTAAATTGAAAATGGAGCATCATGAAAGTACAGCTGCTTGTTTTACAATTTTGTTTTCAAATGTATGCTGGAAAGTTTTCAGAATTGGAGATTTTGGCTGGGGGTTGTGGGGGAGATGGCATAATAGTTATGCAAAGAGATTCTCATGCCTGTGGCTCTGAAGTTCCAGGTTCAATCTCACTTACCACCATAATCCAAAACTGATAGTGCTCTGATAATGAATAAAGAAAGAAAGAAAGAGACAGAATTGGAGATCTTTTGTTAGTTAGCCACACCTTGAATGTTGTAACTTAAAAGGAGTTTGTGGGGAGCTGTGGCACATAAAAGGATTCACAGTGGGGAGCTGGGAACCAGTTTAAACAATACAAGGTTTATTAGGGTGAAACAGGTAAAAGGCAAAATAAGCAGTTATCATCAGGGGTTAAGAGTATGCTGGGTCCATAAAGTCGGAGTATAGTTATCAAAAGTTTAGTCCCATAAGATAAACAATTATCAGCTGAGGTATAGATTGATTGCTCATGGCTGTAGAGGGGTCTTAAATGTTTACCGGCTAGCAGAGTCACATGTGTTCAGTTCCCAGGAGAAGTAGCCATGGCAGATACCTGGAGTACCTCCGCCAAGATGAAGCAGCAGCCAAAAAGAGTGGACTTCTGACTGGCTGTACTTTTAAGTCTATTCAGTCCACCCACAATGCTTTGTACACTAGCACAGACTGGATCCACCCACAGTTCACCACGGCATGCTCTGTCGCCAAGGGTGACATCGCTATGTGCCAGGACTTTCATGGTCTCCAGTATACTGTGTCACCACACTTGAATAACTCAAGTGCCTCTTCTTTCTAGATTTTTTTTTAACCTAGGGAGTAGGTTACTGAAAATATTTAGTCAACAAGCCTAAATTAGTGTTTAAGATATACCCAGCTGGCAAGATAGCTCACCCGGAAGGAAGCCTGCTTTATTATGCTTATGACCCATTCCCTGACCACACTGTGGAAAGCTTCAGTGCTGTGGCATCTTTCCCTCTCTTCTTCTATGTCTCTTTCTCCCCCCCACCTTCTAAAAATTGGACCTGGCAACAACAACAAAGCCAAATTTAAGATATACCTAAGCTGTCAAAAATAAAGTCATAAACATATTCGGAAAATGAGAACGATAGTAGATTTGGTTTGCTAGAAATATTTTCCTTCAACTTTGAGTTTTATATGTGAGATGCAAAAGTTACTGGTCGTAAATCTATAATGTTAATAAGGAAGTACTGCCTTACTTCTTTAAGTAAAACATTCATCAATCTAAAATGATTTGAATAAAGCAAAATCTTAAATACATGAAGTGTTTATGCTCTAATATATATATGAGAATATATATATATATTTTATTGTTTATGCTCTACTATACATATATATATATATCAGAGAAAATAGGTGATATCTTTATGTCAATCATTTGACAAACAAGTGCATTGCTTTTGGGCTTCATAAAGCATCCAGCAATATGGTGTAAAACTGTTTTTGTTTGTGCTTGGAGAGGTTGGGGGAGCTTTATGTGTCATTGGAGAGCATTGCATGAGCTTTTACATTTCAGATATGAAGTATAATGCGAAAGCAAATGTGTGATGACAGTTAAGACCTGAAATTTTCAAACCCGCATACTTATTTTTATGAAGAATGTTTATTTTTCTTTGTTTACAAGGAAGTAACTGAGATGATTTGTTTTACATATGTGACCCAGAGAATATCTAGCAAGCTTTCTTTCATGCTAATATTTCAAGAATACTGTCATTTCTCTATACATGCACATGAATATGCATATTGACATAACCCTGCAAATTAAAAGCTTATTTTAGATAACTCATGTTTAATAAGTGAAATTCATGCTTTTTATTTCCCTGATGGATATGATTTTAAAAAATTTATAGAAAGAAGCATGTCTGAATCTGTCTTCTTTTTAATTACTGTGGGCCTCTGAGTTCATGGAATCACTCTAAGCAATTTGTATTCTTTAGAGATGAGTGAGAAAACATTTTTTTAAGGTTTTAAATGGCCATTTAAAATGCATATATTAATGAAGAGAGCTTGCCTTTTGAAAGTTTTCAGCTCTTTGAGGAATGCTAACCTCCCCTCAGTAGAAGTGGAAAATTACTTCACCTCTACTTTTATTAGTGTTTTCATAGTGTCAAATTTGTAAGATTACAGGGCTATGGAGCCAGGTGGTGACACATTTGGTAGTGTGCACATTACTATGTATAAGTACCTGAATTCAAGCCCCTAAACCCCTTCTGCAAGGGGGAGGCTTCACGAGTGTTGAAGCAGTGCTGCAGATGTGTCTCTTTCTCTGTCCTTTTCTACCCCTCCCCCATGTTTCTCTATCTCTTAAAAATGGCTAGAAGGAGTGGTGGATTTGTCATGCAGACATTAAAGCCCATCAATAACCCCAGTGGCAATTAATTTAAAAAAATTACATATATAGTTCCATATAGCACCAACCACCAAAGTTCTCTTCACCCCTTTCCCTACAAACACAATAGTTCTCAAAAGGTCTCAGAGACTATTTCATAACTGTTTTTGAAAATTTATGTGTTTCTTTTTTAATATTTTGTTTTGATTTTTAATGAGAAAGCAATACTGAGAGAAAGACCAGAGAACTGCTCACTTCTGGTTTATGGTGCTACTAGGGATCCACTCTGAGACCTTGGAGCCTTAGGCATGAAAGTCTTGTGCATAGCATTATGCTGTCTTTCCAAACCCAAATTCAGGTATTTCAATTTCCTGTAGGCTATGTATGAGCAAAATCATTCAGTAGTTGTCTTTCAGGAAGTGGAGAATTTATAATGCTGAACATTTGCCCTTTTTCTTGATCGGCATAAACAATTCTTCCTTTTGAGACTCCCTTGCTAACAGAACAATCACAAATGTGAGTAAAGAAAGTACATAGTCAATATTTCCATTTTATAAATTAAAAAGAAACAAAGAAAGCATATAAATGGGGCTGAGTGGTGGTACATCTGGGTGAGTGCACATGTTACAGTGCACAGTGCTGCAGGCTTCTCTCATCCTCCTTCCTCTCTATCTCCCATTCCCTACTCAATTTCTCTTGGTCCTATAAAAAAATAAAGTTAAAAAAAGAAGCAGCACATAGAGCAATTTAAACTTAGGAGTCTATCTTTTGTTGATATTTTCAAGTAAGCACTAAACTATTTTTCTTTAATAACTACCACTGACTTCCACTTAATAAAAAACAAATTGTGGTCTTTTCAATTTTTAGATTATCCTTAACAGAGTTTTCTGATTTAACAATACCTGCTGCTATTGCTGAAGGAATGTTTGACCCTTGCATTATCTAACTGGGGAGTCTGTATTCAATTTTTTATTCTCTACTTGTAGCCTTTTAGCTTTTTCCTCTTTGTGAAAACCTCTTCTCTATTTCAGATAAACCTCTTGGAAATCCATGATGCTGTCTTTCCTAATATTCTCATAAGAGAGTTCATCTACTCTTAAGACCAGCTGTCTTATTGCTATGCTGCTTTCCAAGCCAGTTCTTTAACCGAGACTTTTTTCAGTCCTGAATTCAAACAAACTAATATAGCTCATATAGAATATATTACTACTATCCCCAATTCACTGTAACCAAACTAATGTCAAATTTGAATGCCCAGAACAATTATCCTGTTGCATTCATACTCCTGTAATGTCTCCATTTAAGATTCCCCACCCCCACCACCAGGTTTATTAGTGAGGCTCTTTGCTTATATGTCTCCACTGCTCCTATAAGCTTTCCTCTCCCCCTCACCTCACCTCCTCCTCCTCTGCTTTCCTCTCCTTAGTAGAGAGTAAATGGGCAGAGGGGGCGGGGAGAGACAGGAGAGACCTCTGCAACACTCTCCTCTTTAAGTCTATTCTTTTTATAGTCACTTTATGAGAACTGTTTATAGTTAGTGACACATAAAATTCACTGTATAATTCTATTTTTTAAAGTCATCTTTTTAAATATTTTAAAATTTATTTTGGATAGAGACAAAGAGAAATTTAGAGGAGATGGGTAAATAAGAGGGAGAGAGATGTAGAAACACTGACAGCACTGCTTCCTCACTTATGAAGCTTTCCCCCTGCAGGTGAGGGTTGGGGACTTGAACCCAGCTCCTTGTATATTGTAGTGTGTGTTCTCACACAGGTGTGCTACCATATGGCCCCTAATTCTATTCTAGAAAGAAAAGAAGGGAGAAACAAAGGAAGGAAGGAAGGAAGGGAAGGAAAGGGAAGGGATGGAAAGAAGGAAGGAAGGAAGGAAGGAAGGAAGGAAGGAAGGGAGGGAGGGAGGAAGGAAGCTTTTTCCAGTGCAGTGCAGGAGATTGGAATCTCGGTTGTGTGCATGACAGAGCAGACTATCTTGCTGGCCTGAAACACTTTTCATGGCTATATAATATCAAGTGGTGCAACATCTTTTATTAATACAAAATGATTTTTATAAAATCCAAAGTTAATGATGATTCTTATTAGATAGGGTATATCAGGAAAGGCTTGTATGAACAGAAGTAGGTTCACCTGAAACTGAATTTTGGAGAATCAGTCATAGTAATGATAGTGCTGTTTCTGCATAGAAGCTGAGCTCAGCACCTGGCCTCCCCTTTGTATGTGTTATTATCTCATTTAATCTTCTCAGCTGTCCTGCGAATGCAGCTACTGATATAATCTCTGTTTTATAGGTAGCACAAAGCAAAGCCTTAGGAAAAAAGTTGTACCTTGCCTATTGCTACGCAATAAGTGGAGAAATAGGAAAATTATTTATCTAAAGGCCTTGTAGTCAGCCACGTTACCCTGAGTACAAACATGTTTGTAAGAGAGACTACCGAAAGAATTTTGGAAACAGTTGCACTTGGAGTGTGAGTCAGTTGGGGGATCAATAATTCTAACTCTGTCCTCTTAAAAACTCCAGTGGAATAACTAATAAAAGGAAACCCGATGTAGTGGAAAGAATGTAATTGTAGAGTAAGAACAGCTTTCAAACCTCTGTCACTTGTTAATTGGTGCATTACTGTTAAAAATATCTTTTTCCTTCTTTTCATTTACTTTATTAGGGTGGCTAATGGTTTACAATGGTGTTGTTGACTTGCAGGTATTATTCCTTATTTTTCCATGATAGGTGTCTGCAAAACATTCTCACCCTTAACTTATTACGTCCTTTTTCCACCATCATTCATCAAGACCCCAAAGCAACCCCTACCCCTCACCCTCCTGCTCATTCTCTTCCCTCCTTCCTGAGAGTCCTCTACTTTGATGCAATACACTAAACCCACTCCCAAATTTTCCTTCATGTAAGTTCCACCTATGAGTGATATTATCCACTATTAAACCTTCTCTTTTTGACTTATCTCAACTCAGCCTGAATCCTTCAAGCTCTGTCCAGTGAAGCAAAGGAGATAACAAGTCTTTTTAATTAATAACCCACTAGGGTTATTGCTGGGGCTAGGTACCTGCCCTGTAAATCCTCCACTCATGTCAGTCCTTCCCTCGCCCTCCCCCCATTCTTTTATTTTAATGGGACAGAGAGAATTTGAAAGGCTGAGGAGAAGATAGAGAGGAAGAGAGAAAAGGGGACACTTAAGAGCACTGCTTTACTGCTCATGGAGGTTGCTCCCTGGAGGTGGCGGTTTGTGGTTAGAACCTGGGTCTTGTGTATGATACCATGTGCACTCTACTTAAAATACCT
The DNA here is from genome assembly GCF_950295315.1 of Erinaceus europaeus. Classification (NCBI taxonomy): domain Eukaryota; kingdom Metazoa; phylum Chordata; class Mammalia; order Eulipotyphla; family Erinaceidae; genus Erinaceus; species Erinaceus europaeus. Next base: position 56,402,070 of record NC_080169.1, on the reverse strand, counting down.
AAACTACTTTTAAAGAGGTGAAAAAAATAATATTCTTTGTCTATGAATTATTTTAAGCACCACTTAGCTTTATAAACTTTTTAAGAACAATAGGTATATGTTCACAACAAATAGTGCTGATGATACAATAATAGCAGTAACAATACTATACTATAAAATTGAAGTAAAAATAGCAGTTATTGCTTGGTTCAGATACATACAAGGATTTAACTGCCCTTTGTCAGCATTATTTCACACTTTTGCTGATTAACTTTTTTTGGTAGATTTGCAGTTTATGTCTTCTTGGGCTCAACCAGTAATTTAGTTCTCCTCGGGAAGTTTTGAAAGGTCACCTTTAGTTATTCAAGCTATGCTGCTGAAATTTTGACCTCAGTTCAGAACCCATGACCAAATTAACATCTGAATCATTTGAGGTTTATTTGTAAAGACAGGACTATGTTCATAACCAAATATTATGTATATGACAAAAATGACTTGAATTTCACAAAGATAGCCTAGTAGTGCTATACTCTTCACGTTTTCAGAGATTGAAATGTAGCTTTCTGAGTGGGTTTGTGAGTGAGTGTTTGACTAGGGTTAGAGTTTGCTGTTTTAAGAGGGGTGCCTCCAGTTTTGCAATTGAGATTTGTGCCAGGCCTTCCAGCAAAATGTTAGTTATTTGCAAATCATATCTTTTCTGTAAGGTTGCTGTGAAAACCAATAAAAATTTTAGTCAGATCATTTCTAAAACTTCAATCTAAGTACTTATAGAGGGACTTTGTCAGAATCAGAGAAGAATTTATTTTATACTTAATAGTAGTCATTGCCCTCACATGTCTTGTGTATGGATAACTAGGCTTGGGGATTCAGAATGTTATCTTAGAAGTGATGTCTCTAAATCAATCAATTTTGAATATATAAATACGTATATGGACATATGTACATATATACACATACATACACACATATTGAAACATAGATTTAAACATCACTATAGCATATGCAATCCTACAATTGAACCTGGGGTCTTATACCATCAAGACCTACTTTCTTCCTGCTAAGTCATCTTCCAGGCTCCTAAATCAATTGAAATTTTTTTCTTTAATTTTTTAAAAACTTACTTATTGAACAGAGACTAAGAGAAGTCCAGAGAGAAGGAGGAGCTAAAGAGGGAGCTATAAAGAGAGACACCTGTGGCACTGCTTAACTTCTGATGCTTTTCCCCCTGCAGGTGAGGAGGACCAGGTACTTGAACCCAGGTACTTGCATATTGTAACATGTATCCTCAACCTGGTGTGCCCCTCTAAATTAGATTTTTAATGTAGTTTTTTAAATTAGCATAATATACAAATTTCAGCAAATACAGTTTTCATTAACTTGACTTTTCTTTTTTAAAAATTTTTAAAATATTTATTTATTCCCTTTTGTTCTCCTTGTTTTATTGTTGTAGTTATAATTGTTGTTATTGATGTCATTGTTAGATAGGACAGAGAGAAATGGAGAGAGGAGGGGAAGACAGAGAGGGGGAGAGAAAGACAGACACCTGAAGACCTGCTTCACAGCCTGTGGAGCGACTCCCTTGCAGGTGAGGAGCTGGGGGCTTGAACGATGATCCTTATGCTTGTCCTTGCGCATTGCGCCACATGCGCTGCGCTACTGCCCGACTCCCTAACTTGACTTTTCAAATACTGTGAACTCTGATAATAAGGACTTAGGAAATAAGTATAAATGTATTTTTAATAGGCTGTTTTGTTAACAGGACTAATACCATTTGATAAAATGTCATTATCTTGAATTTAACTGTTTTAAATTTAATTTAATTGTAACTGTTTTAAAAAATGGGGGTAAGTGTTAGAGCATATACCTTGAGGGGAAAAAAGCTTTTATTACTTATTTATTTGAAAAGATCATTCCAAGTAGGCTACCATAAAATTGACCACAGAGAGTATGGTAGCTATGCTTCTGTTCATCAAAACTCTTTTGGCATTTTTATTTTTTTTTAATTGGTCTTCATTAGACATCATTTAAAAAATTTGAAGAAATTGTTTTTTTTCCAGTTATAGCTATCATAGAAGAAATCCTTCCAGAGAAATTGAGCAGAGATGCCAGTTAATTCCAGCTGTTGAATGCATTGTATGTGAGTGCCAAAAGTTCAACTTCCAATAACTTATGGTGAAGTTTTAAAATGCTATAATTTAGCAGACAGGGCGCTTTGTAGATTTCCATTAGTTTATTCATTCCACTGAATTCTTCAATGAGATATTAGTGGTGGCTTTCATTTTTTTTTTTTTAAGAACTCAATATGTCCGACATTGGTCTTTACCTCTGTGGGGATGCCACTTTTAGTAGAAAGGCAGGGTAAAGAGATAAATAAAAAGTCTCAATTTCTCTTCCCTTCAATTGATAGTATAAAAACAAGATTCCTGGTGACAAACGCTTTGGATTCTGGTGGAACAGGGGTATAGAGCCCTCTGTAGCTTCAGACTGAGCTCACAGTCCATAGTCACAGCTGGGAACATTGTAGGGTGCATTCATTTCCGAACCAGTCTTCCTTCATCACTCAGCCTCCCTTTGGAGAGTGGGACAGTCTCTACCACTGCTAGTTCATAGTGAAGGTACTGTCCTGAAGAAGCCCACAAAGGGCTTATGATGACGTTCTCAATGGATGTGACCAGTGATGATAGAGAAAGGGATCTATGAAGGCTGAGTGGTGGCACACCTGGTTGAATTGACGTGTTACAATGAGCAAGGACCTGGGTTCAAGCCCTGCATGGGGTGAAGCAGTGCTACAGGCATCTCCCTCTCCATCTCCTTCTTCCTCTCAATAATAAAGATAATAAAAATAATTTTTAAAAAAGAGATAGGGATTTATTAGAGGTCTAGTCCCATGTTGTTAATGAGTGAATCCAAGGATTCCCTGTCTAGGACGCCCGGTGATGACCTGAGAGTGGCCAAAAAGGCCATCATTAAGCGAGCCAGTCTCTTGTCCATATCCAGCTTTTGTAGTCCCTTCTGTATCTGATGAGATTAGACTTTGTCCTACTTATTAAAGTGTTGAGTGTCATTTGTTGTATCCAAACCAGTATTAGGTTTATGGGATCTGGCCTCAAGTGAGGGAGGAGATGTACCTGGAATTTTAGTGGGGTTTTAGTTTTTCTGCATTTAGTAAAGTATGATGATTCTAATAACATTTGTGATAGGAACAATAATTGTCCTTTACTTGATATATAGTATTTCCAGTATATCTCTTGGCCAGCTGTTTAGTGTTTCTTCTAAAGCTTATCAAGGTGTAACAATAATGCTGATGCTCTGTCAAAAGAGTTTACAATCTACTTTGAAAACTACAAATATAATATAATATAAATATATATATAATATAAAACTATATAAAAATAAAAATAAATATAATATAAAACTATATATATAAAATAATATAAAACTAATATAATATAAAACTATAAATATGATATAATATAATATTATTTGCTTATCCTATTTACTAAAATATGCAGCTAGCATTTAGTTCTAGACTTTCTTTTGTTTTTACGCTTTTGCCAAATGGTTTCTTCTATGAGGAACCTGGATAGTGATCCTGAGTAGAAAAAAATTCTATCATTAGTATTAAAAATATTTCATTTTGTTCCATATTTTATAACATTTGCACGGTAGCGATTTACCAGTTCCTATAGTTTTTTCCAGTGTCATTTCTTCTCTTTCACTCTGCAGAAAATATTTAGCTGTATCTTTCCTCTAACATATTTCTTTAATAGATTCTACTTCTTTTATTTTATGAATTATGACTTTCAAGCTCTATTGCATTTAATTTGCTTCTCTAATAAAAGGGTTATAAATCCCTTAAAATCAAGTCGTCTTAAGCTTAATATTTTATCAACTAAATATTGATTTTCTTCAAATTATGACACATTGATTAGTATAGCATCAGAGACTTTCATACTGTGAGTTTGATATAATGATAGATTTAAGACTGAAAAGTCCCAGGGTTTTTGTCATCCAGAGTGGTTATACTTTTCACTCCAGGATGAGGCAGTCTACTATATGAAGTGATCTGAGACCTAATGGAGAGGTGCTGTGATGTCCATGAACTTTCTCCCATCTCTAAAGAACATGCTGCGCCATTTTGTGAGTCAGTTACACAATAGGATTCTGAGGTAGTAACTCTTTTATTTCACCAGCATGTTAGTCAAGTCCATTTATTTTTTTATATAGTCCCATATAGGTGAGGAGTCTTAAAGTACTTTAATATAATAGTGTTGAATGCTTCCTACTTCTCATGCCCCTAGCTGTCTCTAATCACTACAATGAAGTCTTGTTTATGACAACTATGGAGACTGACATTCCAGCTCATACCTCAGTGATGGAACAAAGATCATTATTTTTTCTTATTAAGATAATGTAAAGAAATAGTGTCCTTTTAGAATTCAAATAGTTGAGGTTTTGTGGTTTTGTGTGACATTACATTGTATACAACTTTACTATTCCATACACTGCAGAGTGTATTTCAGATATAACTGTATACTTTTCACACAACTGTCATAAAGAACAGTTTCTGTGTTAGGTCATTAACATAGGTTTGAATCTTTTTTTCACAAACTTTTTTTTAAAATATGTTTTTATTGGATAGACAGAGAAATTGAGAAGGGAGGGAGAGATAGAGAGAGAGGAAGAGAGACCTGTAGCCTTGCTTCACCATTCGTGAAGTTTCCCCCCTGTAGAGCGGGACCAGGGGCTTTGAAACCAGTTCCTTGCACACTGTAATGTGAGCACTTAACCAGGTGTGCCACTGCCTGGCCCCTGAATCTTCTAAACCCCATTATATCTAAGTCATTAAATTTTGTTGCTTCATTTGCAGAATAGATCTGGATTCTGAAACTATCTCAGTGCTTTAGTGTCATTGACTATAGTTATGACTCTGCTGTTAAATAACCTTTTGATATAGTTTATTCCATATCCCTTTTCCTCTACACTTCCACATAGTCGATCATTGACATGAAACTTTGCTAATCTTTAAAACAAAAATCAGAAAGTTTTTCTAGGACTATCAACCATTCAATAGCCTTGACTAGAATAAACATCCAGGTTCTTTATTTTCATATTCTGAATCTTAACTTCTCTCCAACCTCATATCTGATGAGTGTCTTTAGCCAGAGTGGCTTCAACCTTATTCCTTCACCATAATACACAGGTACACAGTACACACCTGAGAATTTGATTCTATCAAGCTTCTTCCTACAGACTTCTGCCATGAAATATTAGCATGTTCCTACCTCTCACACCAAAAAAATAACCTATTCACAGAATACCTTTATGAATCAAAGTCCCTCTTTATACTCCCTTAGTTAAAACATCAACTTTGTGGTGGAAAGAAAAGCTTCTCTTGTTTGAAAAATACTTATACAATGTTTCTGCTTTTCTCCATAATACAAATTTTAGAAATATATTGTTTTTTGGCTATAATGAATATGCTAGTGGTCAAATGAGAAAATTATGTAGAAAGTTAGAGTGAAAAAATATTGAAATCTGGCTCTTCCTATTCCTTTAAGTGGCAAGGAAAGAAGTCAACTGTCAGAGATTGACTTACCGAAGGTTACATAGCTAATAGCATACAGTTGAGACTATAACTTGGTCTGTAGTCCATAGATTGTATTTATGCAGTTATAGACCTCTAACATTTTTTTTTCTACTATGCTTATGTTGTTGCCTTCCTTGCCTTCATACAAAAGACTGTCATTAGGCATAATGAATAGCCTTGTCATTCCTATATGGTCTAATCCATAGCAAATGAGCTATTACTAACAGAAGTTGTGATCAGGGAAGCTTATTTATTCCCCCCCCCCCAATGCAGTAAGGGTAATGGTCTCTATTGGCTGCACTATGTTTCTCAAAACTGGGAAATGAATAGGAAATTTGGGAGGGCAGGCAGTGGCACACCTGGTTAAGGGCTCACATTACAATGCTCAAGGATCCAGGTTCAAGTCCCTGGGCCCCACCTGCAGGGGGGGGGGGGAGCTTCATGATTGATGAAGCAGGGCTGCAATGTCTCTCTCCTTCCTTATTTCTCCCTTCTCAATTTCTCTCTGTCTTTATCCAATAATAAATATGTTTTTTTTTAAAGCAAATTTATGTCACTAGAAGTCTTAGAAAAGTCTCCTGGAAACTACATATAGTATATAAAAAACAAATACTTGAATTTTCTGGACTAAATTCTGTGCTTAGTTTTACTTATCTAGTATAAAAGATGGCATGTAGTACAATTTATCTCATTATAAGTGATATGTGTTTTATGCATGTTTTTCAATGATAAACTGTCATGAAAGATTTATGAATAATCACTACCCCCCCGTTTTTGTTTTTTTTTTTTTTTGCCGTCACAGTTATTGATGAAGCTCAGTGCCTGCACTATGAATCCACTGCTCCTGGAGGCTATTTTTTCCCTTTTGTTGTCCTTGTTGTTTATCATTGCTGTTATTATTATTGTTGTTGTTGTTACTGTCATTGTTGTTGCATAGGACAGAGAGAAATTGAGAGGGGAGGGGAAGAAGCTGGGGGCTTGAACCAGAATCCTTCCACTCGTCTTTGTGTTTTGAGCCATGTGCACTGAACCCTCTGCACTACCTCCCTGCCCATTTCCCCCCTTTCTGAAAGTATTTCTTAGCATTATGGTGAATTGATTTCTTCCTTAGTCCCTTCTCCCCCCAGTCCTCTCTCCCTGCTCATTTTTTTCTATCTCTCTTTCTACCAGAGCATTGCTCAGCTTAGGTTTATGGTGTTACCCAGATTTAAACCTGGACTAGAGCCTCAGGCAGGAAAATCCTTTGCATAAGCACTCTGCTATCTCCTTGGACCTCTCTTGATTCTTTATCCTTCCTTTCTGTATTGGCACAAATTTTAGTTACTGAGACATAGAATTCATGGAACCAACGTTTACTGTATGCCTACTATGCAGCCATCTGGAAAGACATAAAAAGAATGACGGGTGAGAGTAAAGCTGACTGTCATTTAAACTTTGGGATAGATGGATGAAATGCTGGAAATAACTTGCCTTGGAGGACAGGCTACATCTATTTTCCTTCTAAGAAGGACCAGCTGTCTTATTACCTTGTCAGTGTCATTGGAAGCTGTCACTCTCTTAAGCTGAACTGTTCTTTTTTAGTCTAGCAATTCCTATCTTCCTTTCAAAACCCCATTTTATTTTAAATCAGTGAAAAAGATGGTGGATGCCATTATCCCTACTGAGGAAACTGGCAGAATGATTTTCAGGAACTTAAGGGATGACCGGAGCTCAAGTCCTGGTTTGAACCATAAAGGTTGAAAAACTCATAACCTTTAAAATTTAAAGGCATTTCAGTTTTTGTAGTGGCTTCTGGTGATCTGTTGAGAGTATGCATCAGGAAAAATCAAATAGGACATTCTCCTAAAATTAACTGTGAAACCCCTACTAATAAGGGGCCTGGGCAGTGGTGCACCCAGTTAAGAGCATATAGACAAGGACCAGCGCAAGGACCCCAGTTCAAGCCCCTGGCCCCCTACCTTTAGTGGGGTCACTTCATAATTGGTGAGGCAGATCTGTGGGTCTCTCTCGCCCCCTATCTTCTCCTCCTCTCTCAATTTCTTTCTGTCTTATTAAAAATAAATAAATAGGGAGTTGGGCTGTAGCACAGCAGGTTAAGCACAGGTGGCGCAAAGTGGAAGGACTGGGGGAAGGATCCCAGTTCGAGCCCTGGCTCCCCACCTGCAGGGGAGTTGCTTCACAAGCTGCGAAGCAGGTCTGCAGGTGTCTGTCTTTCTCTCTCCCTCTCTGTCTTCCCCCTCCTCTCTCCATTTCTCTCTGTCCTATCCAACAAAGACGACATCAGTAACTACAACAATAAAAAAAAAAACAAGGGCAGCAAAAGGGAATAAATAAATATTAAAAAAAGAACATAAATAAATAAATAAATAAATAAATAATGGCCACCAGGAACAGTGGATTCGTAGTGCAGGCACCAAGCCCCAGTGATAACCCTGAGGCAAACAAACAAAAAAACACACCAAAAAAACCCCATTAATATAATAAGATTTAATTGTAGGTAGATTTAATTGTAGGGAATCAAAAGGAGTTCAAATAATTCCTTGTCTTATAACTATGGTACCTTCCACCTCTTTCTGAGGCAGTGCTGGGGGTATTTGAAACACTAGTGAAACTTGTGACCTGAATTTAGAGTAGGACAATGCAGAAACTCCAGAAGAGATTTATGAATTCAAATGAAGACAAGCCATTTTAATGTATTATCATGTTCTGAAGAGCCACAACTGGTCTCCACTGAAAGGTTTAGCTAATACTTCATTGTAGAAATTCTTTTTTTTAAAAATATTTTATTTTATTTATTTATTCCCTTTTGTTTCCCTTGTTGTTTTATTGTTGTAGTTATTATTGTTGTTGTCGTCGTTGTTGGATAGGACAGAGAGAAATGGAGAGAGGAGGGGAAGACAGAGAGGAGGAGAGAAAGATAGACACCTGCAGACCTGCTTCACCGCCTGTGAAGCGACTCCCCTGCAGGTGGGGAGCCGGGGTTCGAACCGGGATCCTTATGCCGGTCCTTGCGCTTTGCGCCACCTGCGCTTAACCTGCTGCGCTACAGCCCGACTCCCATTGTAGAAATTCTTAGGGCCCTTCCTTCACTTTTTCAATATGTATCTGTTTAAAATAAAAAGCAAGGATTCATGGTGTAGGCACTGAGCCCCAGCAATAGCCTTGGAGGCAAAAAATAAAGTAAAATGAAATAAAAAGCAAAAGTGGTTTGAGGGAGTCATTTTGATAGTGTGACTAGACTGGGATTTTGGTGGTGGGTGCAGGGAATATATTTAAATAGAGTGGTGAAGATGTAACCCCTAAGTTTTATAATGTGTAAACTAATGGTAAATAAGTAATATTGTTATTTAAAAAAAGTAATTGAGAGGGTCAGGTGTTTGCACAACCAGTTTAGTGCATATATTACCATGAGCAAGGACTTGGGTTCTAGCTCTCACTTTCCGCTTGCAAGGAAGAAGCTTCACAAGTCATAAAGCAGGTCTGCAGGTGTCTTTCTTGCTCCTTTTCTATCCCCCCCATCTCTTTCAATTTCTATCTCATCAAATAAAATAAAAGGGGGGTAGGGAAGGAAAAAATGGCTGATGGAGATGATGGATTTCTAAGGCAGGTACTAAGCCCCATGAATAACCCTAGTGGCAAAAAAAAAAGGTATAAAAAGAAGTTAGTAGGTAGTATACACTTATATATCATGTATGATGGCATTTGTATGGGGGGGAGGAGGAAGGCATGATGCAGTCTTTTTGCATTTCATCTTTTGAAACTATTTAAAATTTAGTAATAATGAATATATTACTTTTATAGTCAGAGTAAAACACATCATTCTATTTGATTTTTAGGGTAGTCAAATTATTTTGTCTACTAGTAGGCACATTAATCAAAATTATAGAAAATATGACAGAAAGATGTACATGATCTTGGAATTTTAGTAATGATGGTACATAGTAAGTTATTAATTGTAACAAGTACAACATGCTACTCCATTGTGTTAATAATAGGAGGAATTATAGGAAGGTAGATGTGAAGTAAGGGATACACAGATACTTTCTGATCTTTCTATTTATTTTTATATAAATTTAAAACCACTCTAAAACTAGTCTAGTATTTCAAAATCAAAGCAATATATAGTGCAATCCAACCTTGGGACATGTTGTTTTTCAGCCTGTTGAGTTCAGCATTCATTGCAAAACATGTTTCAGCACTGGAAGCTCACACAGTACTTTCACACTTGCCAAAATCTGTATGACCCGAGATGCTGCCACACATTCCATTTCTCTGGAAGAAACAAAGACAATGCATTCGTCTCACACTAACCCAAACTCAGCGCAGAGTGCCATCTATCTTACCATGTACATTCTTGCCATTTTTTTCATTTCAAACTTATATTTTGTTTATTTGGTATTCATCATTTTGTCACTAGAACCTTCTGAAAGTAATTAACAACAGGTACTAGAGTACCTGTGTATTATTAAATGCTTCTCCTCCTCAGTCTCATTCACTTTTTTGGGGGGTGGGGGGGTGCAATGGGGGTGTTAATTAAGCATTATGTAGTTTCTGGTGAAGTAATGTCTTTATCATATCTTTCCAGGTATTAACTTTCTTGGGTGGAATGAAGAGGCGTGGGGATGAGAATTTGGATTGTGGTTAATTTCGGGTACTTTTTATTGTCTCATATTTCTACATATGGAAAGGAGAGGATTGATTTTTTTTTATCCACTCCATGCTGGATGTTTTCTTTAGCCTTTGTGGGGTGTGTGTGTGTGTGTGTGTGTGTGTGTTAGAGAGAGAGGGAGAGAGATATGGATAGTGCTATCCTCGTATTGTAGATGAGGAAGAAGCTGAACAATGTCATAAGCTGTCAGAGGTCAGAATCTGAAAGTTCAAATAACCATTTCCTATATCATTTTTAATTTTCTGTTGTCACCATAGCTTCACTGCTTTGGGTTGATTTTTTTTTTTCTTTTTTCCAGATAGAAAGAGAGAGAGAGACAGGAGACAAGAGGGAAAGACACCGTAGTACCATAAATTTATCCAATATTGTGGGAGCTGTACTTGAATCTGAGACAGGTACATGACAAAGCAGGTTTGCTATTGAGGGGAACTATCTTGTCCGCCCTATTTGACTTTTTTTTTCTTTTTTTTTTTATTTAAGATAGGATTAATTAACAAAACCATAGGGTAGGAGGGATACAACTCCACACAATTCCCACCACCCATTCTCCATATCCCACCCCCGCCCCTGATAGCTTTCCCATTCTCCATCCCTTTGGGAGCATGCACCCAGGGTCATTGTGGGTTGCAGAAGGTGGAAGGTCTGGCTTCTGTAATTGCTTTCCCGCTGAACATGGGCGTTGACTGGTCGGTCCATACTCCCAGTCTGCCTCTCTCTTTCCCTAGTAGGGTGTGTCTCTGGGGAAGCTGAGCTCCAGGACACATTGGTGGGGTCTTCAATCCAGGGAAGCCTGGCCGGCATCCTGATGGCATCTAGAACCTGGTGACTGAAAAGAGAGTTAACATACAAAGCCAAACAAATTGTTGAGCAATCATGGACCCAAAACTTGGAATAGTGGAGAGGAAGTGTTAGGGAGGTACTCACTGCAAACTCTAGTGTACTTCTGCTTTCAGGTATATATTTTGCAGTAGTTTACGGATACGTGTGAACATGTGCTCTCTCACACAGAAACTGGTGTATATCTAGGTTTTGGGACTTTGTTAGAAAGTGAACCACCTGAGATGAAATTAGAGTATACTATGAAAAAAAAGGTCTCACCCGAGTAATGAAGCTGAAGGGTTGTCATTCCACATGTGAAGTCTCTGGACACAGTCTGAAGTAAAGCATGTTGAGGTGGCAATCTTTGCGTTGGTTAGGTTGTGATCGACGGATGCAATATTATTTGATATGGATTGGGAGAGGCATACGGGAAAGTGGGCCCTATCCAAGGGTTCCAGGACTGGGGGAAGTAGGGGCTCTCTAGTGGAGATGTGAGGTTCCTGCTGTCTTAGGGTTCAAAAAGACAATGGATAGTTAATGTTATCATCACATTATTTGGTAATTGGGTTAACTTTGAACAGTCATTTTGTTAGGGTTTGCAGTACAGTACCCAGTATCTTGTATATAGCTGTGCTATTGGATGCTTCTGATCTACTTGGTCTAGGCTTTTGAGAGAGTCTGCATATCAAATACACAGCCTATATATTAAAAAGATTCAGTTTGTGTTTTGAAAAACCTTGAGACATACAATTGATTTTCCCCCTCTCAAATTAATTAACTAGTGATTTATATGTCTACATTTTGCTAGGAGTGTACATAAACACCATTCCCACCACCAAAAGACTGTGACCCATCCCTCTCACCCACTCCCACCCCCCACTGGCCCAGGAAGCTGTATGTCTACCCCTCACCACAGGGTTTTTACTTTGGTGCCCTACTTACAATTTGGTCAGGTCCTGCTTTTAGTTTCTCTTTCAGATCTTCTTACTCAACTTCTGTTGATGAGTGGATCATCCCATACTCATCTTTATCTTTCTGACTTAGCACACTTAACATAATTCCTTCTAGCTCTGTCCAAGATGGGTCAGAGAAGGTGGGTTCATTGTTCTTGATAGCTGCATAGCATTCCATTGTGTATATATACCACAGCTTTCTCAGCCACTCATCTATTGTTGGGCACCTGGGTTGCTTCCAGGTTTTAGCTATTATGAATTGTGCTGCTATGAACATAGGAGTACACACCTCTTTTTAGTTGGGTGTTATGGAGTCCTTGGGGTATAAGCCCAGGAGAGGAATTACTGGATCATATGGAAGGTCCATGTCTAGCCTTGTGAGAGTTTACCAGACTGCTCTCCACAGAGGCTGGATCAATTTACATTCCCACCAGCAATGTAAAAGGGTTCCTCTGTCCCCACATCCTCTCCAGCATTTGTTTCTGCTGTCCTTTTTGATGTATGCCATTCTTACAGGAGTAAGGTGGTATCTTAGTGTTGTCTTTATTTGCATTTCTCTGACAATCAGTGATAGAGCAGTTTTTCATATGTTTGTTAGCCTTTTGGATCTCCTCTGAGGTGAATGTTTTGTTCATATCCTCTGCCCATTTTTGGATGGGGTCATTTGCTTTTTTGGTGCTAAGTCTGCTGAGCTCTTTATATGTTTTGGTGATTAGTTTCTTGACTGATGTATGGCATGTGAAGATCTTCTCCCATTCTGTGAGGGGTCTCTTTGTTTGTGTGATAGTTTCTTTGGATGTGCAGAAGCTTTTCAATTTGATGTAGTCCCATTGGTTTGTTTCTGCTTTAGTCTTCCTTGCCTTTGGGTTTGATTCATCAAAGATGTCCTTGAGGTGTAGGTGGGAAAGTGTTTTACCAATGTTTTCCTCTAAGTATTTGATTGTTTCTGGTCTGACATCTAGGTCTTTGATCCATTTGGAGTTTATTTTGTTTCTGGTGAGGTAAAGTGGTTCAATTTCATTCTTCTGCATGTTACAACCCAGTTTTCCCAGCACCATTTATGAAGAGAGCCTCCTTTTTCCATTTAATCCTTTGGGCTCTCTTATCAAAGATTAGATGTCCATAGGTGTGGGGATTTATTTCTGGTCTTTCAATTCTGTTACACTGGTCTGTGTGCCTATTTTTGTTCCAGTACCATGCTGTTTTGATGATGATGGCTTTATAATATAGTTTAAGATCTGGGAGTGTGATGCCTCCATTTCTGTTTCTTTTCCTCAAGATGGTTTTGGCAATTCTAGGTGTTTGACTTTTTTTCTTTTTTTTAATATTTATTTATTTATTCCCTTTTATTGTCCTTGTTGTTTTATTGTTGTAGTTGTTGTTGGATAGGACACAGAGAAATGGAGAGAGGAGGGGAAAAACAGAGAGGGGGAGAGAAAGTCACCTGCAGACCTGCTTCACCGCCTGTGAAGCGACTCCCCTGCAGATGGGGAGCGGGGGGGTTGAACCGGGATCCTTAGGCCGGTCCTTGTGCATTGCGCCACCTGTGCTTAACCCACTGTGATACCACTTGACTCCCCCTTTTTGACTTTTTATAGTGTTAATTCTTTCTTATGTGGTAGCCACATTATGAACTTTATTTTATATATTTCCCATCAGATGCCATTTTTTTCATATGAAATATCATTTGATGTTTTGAGTATAATATCAAGCACCAGACTTTAAAGAGTTATTTTTATTTATTTATCTTACATATTAGTAATGTCTTTATGTATTTTTTATTTTATATCAAACAGAATTGAAAGTAGCGAGCGAGAGAGAGAGACAAAGAGACTCCTGAGCACCACTCTAGTACTTGCTGTGTCAGGGCATCAAACTAGGTGTCTCAGGGATGCTAGTCCTGCTTTTCTAGTGTTAATCTAATTCCCAGCCACACTAATGACTTTTTTTTTTAAATTCTTATTTAATGATGCTCATAGGTACTTAGTACTATGTGAAACACGTGAAAGTTTTGAAAGAAGACTGTAAGGGTGTGCGCCAGAAAATAACTTGGTAATGCAGCTTATGAAATTGAAGGCTGAAAGGAAGGGGTTTAGAAATAAGTGGCACTGGGTGATGAGGAAAGCAGAAGCAATGGTAAAAAAACCTTTAAAACAAAGGTACATGTGGTCCGGAAGGTGGCGCAGTGGCTAAGGCAGTAGACTCTTCAAGCATGAGGTCCTGAGTTTGATCCCTGGCATCACAAGTACCAGAGTGATGTCTAGTTCTTTCTCTCTCTCTCCTATATTTCTCATTAATAAATAAAATATTTTTTTTTAAAAAACAAAGATACATATTTCTCTCAAAAGAACCAGAATATGTTAGCTATAACCTGATAACCACACACAACTATGCATATCTGAAAATGAAAACACATACACTTAGACACACAATTTGCACTACTGGTTGTAAAGTTATCACAGTTACAAGCGATTAGTAGGAATTCTACTTTATATGGCTCATAAATCCTTATAGTTGGATGAGGTTCTGATCCCTCAAGAAAAGAACTATTATGGCATTTGTTGAATTGTAGCATAGAATTTCCACCAGATCTGTCAGTCTTACTGCAAATGTTGTTTTTATTGGAGATATTTGCATAGTGGTGATAATTTTCCCACATGTCTTTAATGGAACTGAGGCATTATTATTGTACTATAAAGAATATTCTGTTGTTAATTATCTAGTTTCCCTGTTGTAAATAGATGAGGCATTGTGATAGTCCCTTAAATTTAACTCTTTGCTAATAATGGAAGCTATTAATATCTGTTTGGGAAGTCATGTGGATTCATTAAAAATAAAATAAGCAACAGTTAATCCAATGTTCAATTCCAGTATATCAGGTCACTTTTCATTATCTTGGTCTTTTTTTTTCTTTCTTAAAAAACTACACGTAGTTGTAATAAGTCATCATCTTGTCATACAGAGATACAAATTTTAATTTTATTCTAATTTTTTCTCTTGTTAGATATTTCCAAGATTAGAAGATTATAGGGGTATAACTAGTTACACACTTCATCTACTAGCAAAGTTCTATGCCCTCTTCCACACTACACCAAAGGACAACCACTATAATTATCACAGTCTTAGGGGCTGTTTACTTATGTATATGTGTATGTATGTATGTATGCATGTATTGCAAGTTCTTATTTCACTAGAAGCAAATACATTAGATAGTTAGTTGTTTTCTAGCTTCTTGCTTATTAGCCAGTTCCAATTTTAAAAGAAATGCTTTATCTCGATGTTTTTAGAGTATTTTACTGCATTATCGGCAAGTTGATTAATGACTTATTTATTTTATTCTTCAATGTTAGTTGATGGCAGTTTTCTTAAGCCATTAAGGCTTAGCAATTCGCATAAGGATCCTGGTTCAAGCCCTGGCTCCCCACCTGCAGGGGTGTCGCTTTACAAGCAGTGAAGCAGGTCTGCAGGTGTCTGTCTTTCTCTCCCTCTCTCTGTCTTCCCCCTCCCCTCTCCATTTCTCTCTGTCCTATCCAACAACAATGACAACAATAATAAAAATAAATATAAAAATATTTTTAAAAAAGGCTTAGCAATTTGCATCTCAATAGGTTGGCCTTGAGATTTGTATGGCACTAAATTTTAAGCATAATGCTTAGGACAAAAAAACACAAATGTAATCACATTCTTGAATAAATACCATTCTGCATGTGCAAGCCCCTCAGATCTCCTTAGTTTTAGGGTGGTAGCAAAGGGTCTTTTTGAATTGAGACCTCTGGTGAGGTCTCAGTTTTCTGGAAATGAAAGTGACAGGAGGGCCTGAATGGTGGCACAAGTGGCTGGGCATACTAAGTACTTGGATTTGAGCCTCTGGTCTACATCTTCAAGGGAGAAGAATCACAAACTGTGAAACTGTGCTACAGTTCTCCATCATCCCCCCTGCTCTCCCACTTCAATTTCTCTCTCTTTTTCTCTCTCTCTCTGAAGGAAGGAAGGAAGGAAGGGGGCAATAAGGAGACTCTCATGTTTGGGTCTCCAAACCCCCCCACCCCAGAGGTGCCAATCCCACATCACTATAAGTTATTGCTGAGCAGTGCTCTGGAAAAACAGAAAAAAAGAAAAGAAGGCAGAGGGCATCAGGGCAGTCTCCCAGGAACTTTCTGACTAGGAAACCTTAGTCCAATCCTGTAATAGAAAAGTAAAATCCCTATAAAAGCATGGTATAAGAGCATTCAATAGCCTAGAATTAATCTGAATGACTTTTATATTATTTCTGCCATGAGTATTAAAGATATTTTTTCTTCTTACTTTGATGTACCTGGAGTACTTACTTTGATTGCCTTGGAGTAATATTTTTCTGAATTTATACCATATTACTAAATTTATGTTAACATGCTACCTTGAAAATTTTCACTATGGAAAAGGTAAGAATTTTCATAAAACTACCAAGTTATGATTTCAGTTTTATAGTGTAAATTACAATAAATTAAACACACACACACACACACACACACACACACACACACACACACACACACACACACCATTATACCTTTTATACCTTTGAGTCTTTAGCAGTGGGCAGAACAGAGCATCAGAGCAATATCAGATTCTACAAGTTCAGTCAGAAAAAGATTTTAAATTTTAAAAAGCACTTGAATTTCTAATTGCATAAGCAATTACTACTGGAACCTGGAGGGAGCCAGAATATGGAAATTTAGGATCTGGAGTTAGGGGAAATGACTTCAGTTACTAATTGGATAAATCCTGACATTGGTCAAGGGATATAACTTCTCATGTTCTCCAACTTTAATTTAAAAAATTGAAGGGTTTGTACTAAATGATCTGAGAGCTACTGTTCAGCTGAATTATGTTGACCCAGAATAGACCATGAAAAGAGCATTGATCTTAGAGTTAAGAGGTAAGGACTTCTATGCTCCCTTTTAGGTTTTTCTCTAAACTGCAGAAACTGAATTATCATATGAGAACTACTAGACAAAAAACTTGTTTTCTGTCATGTTCTCAAATCCTTATTTTTAAGAAAAAAATTATTCATTTTTCTTAGTGAGATACCAGAACACTGCTTACTCTAGCATATGGCATTTCTGGGGGTCAGAATAATAATTGGCAATTATTATGCTCTGATTCACTGAGCTATCTTATTGACCCTATGTACGTATTAATTGTACAGATTTTCCAAAGAGATGGTAGGAGAACGAAGTCTAAGTTCTATATTTGAGCTACACATAAACTTGGCACTCTGAAGTCAACAAATAATGTTTAAGAGAGTTTCAGTTCCATTTATGTACTAATTTTTTTTCAGCTACAAGTCACAGATCACTATCATACTCAAATGGCTTAAATGAAAAATAAGTGTTTTCCCTCAAAACAGTAAGAAGGCCTATGGAAAGGTGGGACAACAGTCCAAATGCTGTGTGAACTTATCTGTCCCTGCACCTCCACTAATATGTACTTAATTTGTATTGGTAAATACAAATTGGTAGCTAAATGTACCAGTGTTCATGTCTAGCATGAGATAAGTCCCAAGTAAGAAAATCCTTAATTTTTCTCCTTGGCACTTAGTATACTCTCACAAACTTTGCAGTATGCAATTTTCCTCTTAATTTTGTTCATTATTGGTCTCTCTCTAGTAGGATATAAGTATCATGAGATTTGTTTGTTTTGCTTACTTTTTGTCTTTGGTTCATTGCTGCATCTCCATTGCCTTGTTAATATCTTTCACATTTACTCTGTAAATATTATTGAATTAATGAGTTCTCCTACATTTTCTTTTATTTTTAAAATTTTTTTTATTTGCAGTTTTTACCTTTTTGCCTCCAGGGTTATCGCTGGGGCTTAGTATGGGCACTATGAATCCACAACTCTGGGTAGCCATTTTTTTTCCATTTTATTGGATAGGACAGAGAAATGGAGAGGGAGGGAAGACAGAGAGGGAGAGAGAAAGATAGACACCTGCAGACCTGCTTCACAACTTGTGAAGTGACCCCACTGCAGGGGGGGAGTGCAGGCTTTAACTAGGATTCTGTTGCTTAGTGTGCACTTAACCATGTGTGCCACTGCCTGACCCCCAATTTAAAAAGTCTTTTATTGGGAGTCGGGCGGTAGTGCAGCGAGTTAAGCACATGTGGCGCAAAGTACAAGGACTGGCATACGGATCCTGGTTCGAGCCCCTGGCTTCCCACCTGCAGGGGAGTCGCTTCACAGGCGGTGAAGCAGATCTGCAGGTGTCTATCTTTCTCTCCCCATCTCTGTCTTCCCCTCCTCTCTCCATTTCTCTGTCCTATACAACAACGATGACATCAATAACACAACAATAACTACAACAACAATCAAAAGACAACAAAAGCAACAAAAGGGAAAATAAATGATTTTTTTAATTTATAATATTTATTTATTTATTGGAGACATACAGCCAGAAATTGAGAGGGAAGGGGGTGATAGAGTGAGGGACAGAGAGACATCTGCAGCACTGCTTCAACACTTGCAAAGCTTTCTCCCTGAAGGTGGGGACTGGGGGCTCGAACCCACCCCCTTGGGCATTGTAACATGTGCTCAAGCAGGTGTGTCACTACTCAGTCTTTCTACATTTTGTAAGTATTGGATTGTACATATCTCTGATTTTACATTTTCTATGTTTTTGGAGGTAATGTATTTTCTATACTTTTGAAAATAGTATGTTCTCTAGATTTTTGAAGAAAAATCTAGTAATTATACCATGTAAATTTTGTAGAAAATTTTGGACATCAATGTTTTTATCATGCAAACTTTAAAATGTTTTACTTTGCCCATCTTCTCTAAAGACATCAATTAAATCATTTTCTTCTAGAGGAAATTTCCATCTGAAAACTTGAGTAAGCTCCTTGTGTTTCCTTAGAGATTTATTTATTTTTTGAAGCAGAGTGACTTCAGAGCACCACTCAGCTCTATAAAACTCTTCATTTGAATTCTTTTTGTAATCCATTTTTCTTCAAAATGAAGCAATAATTTAAGTCTGGCAGGAAATAAATGTTGTCTAATTTCAAATGTACAATGTGGATGCTACAAAAATTGTTTTTGCTGGCTCTTTTTTCTGGCATTATTTATTTGACTTCATTCCCTAAATCATTCTGATATAACTTGTAGTAAATTCTGTTATTTATATGACAGGCATCACTCAATGCTAACCTTTTATCAGAGACATACATTTTCATTTATGCTAATATAATACTTTTGTGAAATTTTCTAAAAAAAAAAAGAAGCAAGAATTGTGTACCCTGTTGGTGGTGGCACTTTCAAGTCACCGACCTAGTATGGCAGTTAGGAATCTAGTTTCTGTTTATTAACACCTATTCTACCAAGTTGTCAGATAATTTTATGTGAAAGGATTCCTAGTTTTGGAAAGAAATCCATTCTGTCTATTTAAGCTAGTTGAATTCTATCTATTCCTGCTGGGTAATTTTCCTAGAAGTGCAGTTCTTATGTAACCCCTCCTCCATCTTTCTTTGTATTAAATAATTTAATTTTATGGATTTTCATCTTTCCTTCATACATTTGCTTTTTTAGCCAAAATAAACTGCAATTTTTTTCAATTTGTGACTTCATTTTTTTTTTTTTATATTATTTTTTGCCTCGAGTTTCTGGGCCTTGCTTGGTGCACTACAAATCCACCACATCTGGCAGCAATTGTTTTTTCTGTATTTTTTTTCCTAATTGTTATTTTATTTTTATGAGATAGGTCAAAGAGAAATGGAGAGAGGAATGGAAGATAAAGTGGAGGAGAGAGAGCGAGACACCTCCAAACCTTCTTCACCACTCGTGATGCAGACCCCCATCTCATGATAACACATCCAGAGGTTCTTGTAATTTTATTCCAGTGGTACCATATTACAAAATTCCATACTTTCTTCCAGGTTTTTTTTTCTCTTCTTCCTCTACATTACATTAATATTTCAGTTGTTTTACTGGTTGCTCACGTATAGATCTGTGGTAGTAAAATTACTTGTGTGTCATTTCTTCATGTAAGTTTAGATTTCTGTGAAAATTTGAGGTGCTACAGTTTGTACTGTTGATGAACATCTCTAAATTTGATCCATTTGATCCCCAGAAATATGTAGGAGGTTATCTCAGTCTGCTACGAGAAACTCACATCACATTTCTATCAAACTGAACAGTACCTCAGATAATACTAAGGGATAAAGGAATAAGGAGGAAGATGTGAATGCTTTAATCTTTATTTTAATTTCTGTTAGCCTGAGTAGTTTCATACTAGGCTGAGACAAGGTCTATGGATCTGTAGGTTTGAAAAGGCATTGCTCCTTGGTTGTTGGCTCATTATTTGCCTTGGTTAAATAAGGTGATTAACTGGAAAATAATTGAGAATCCCCTAAAACAACAGAATGGTACCAAAGATAGTAGGACTGGTACCAAAGATAGTAAGTAATGGTACCAAAGATAGTAAGACAGTAGGACTCAGCCTCTCTATATAGGCTACTCCTCAGTCACTACCACCACCCCCCAATATACTCACACACACCAGAAGCAGTTATATTTCTGCCCAGTCTGTTTATCCAAAGTTTAATAAGTAAGCATAGGGAAGCAGAATTTCATTTTCCATTACCTTTATTCCTTTCATCCTATCCTCCCATCAGAAAATCTGGGGAAGAAAGGATCATCATTTATTTATTTTTTGATTGTTTTATGATACTTTGAAAAGCAGGACTGGCATTCATACTTAACAAAATTTTTTGTTGTTGAGGCGGTCTGGTGTCAGGCTGCACCACGGAGAAGAGAGCGGACGTCCAGAGCAAAGGGGTACACAATTCTTTATTATAGGATGGGGGGGGAGGTTTGGTTCAGACCACGTGGAGCCAGCCAGCAATGGCCGACCACGGGAGGAGAGCAGGGAGCGAGACCTCAGAGAGGGAGAGCCGAGAGCCCAGAGAGAGAGAGGGGAGGGGTGAGGGGGCTTTTTATTGGCCATAACCAGGGATGACGTGTAGGGCCAGGATTGGTTGAAAGGGGGCACTCTAGCATTTAGCGGGGCATAGAAAAACCTGGGGGCGGAGACTGCATCAGAATAACTCCTCAGCAACATCTCCTCCTATCCTTTTATATCTAAATGGACACAGTAAAGAAAAATGGAGCAGGCTTAAATGTTTTAGAGGAATGCCATGCTCAGGTGGGAAGATGTAGGACTTTCTGTGGAGGAGGGAAGGCTTAAATGGCTGCCAACCTTGTGAGATTTATGCGTCCTCTTGTGCTCAACCCCTCTTTAGAGAGAGAGACTTCCTGGAGAGACTCATCTCATAGGTTTAAGCACAGCCTGCTCAACCATCTCTTCACAATATCTCTACATCTTTTCTATCTTTCTATCTAGTAATTGCATAAGATGTACAAAGTCTATAAAAGACTATCATGGGGCAGAAACCTTTTGGGCATAAGCCTAAATGATATAACAAAATAGGAAGGGACAAGTAGGGGAGAAGTAAAAGCCAGTGTGGTGTGAAGGGAAGGATTGGTGTGTAAAGGACCATTCCCTGTTTGGGGGGGGAAAGAGGCAAGGGTACATAATGAGGGGGAGGCGGGAGGCATGACCCACCAAACAGAGGGGCTATTTGGCATTGTATAGTCCTCAAGGCAACAGTCTGTAAAGTCTATGAATTACTCAGGATCAGTCTATGAAAAACCAGCAGCGTGAAGGGAAATAAGCTGCTTTAAAATTGTGTAAAATGTATATAGGGTATGTCAGAAAGTCCGATACAAGTCTCAGTCTGAAGTAGATGGCTAGGGGAAGAATTGGCAGGGGATGCAAAGCTGCATGAGGGAGGTCAGCCGCTGGAATGTTGCTCTTTTGTAGATAGCTAGCTGGAACTGCCAACACGTAACAAGCAGGTCAGAAGCAGGAACGGTAACCAGGCATGAAGAAAGTTCTGTCCTTGGAGTTTGTGTATCAGGTTCTTCAGATCGCGTTGAGTGACATCTAGGGTTTCGGGGGGTGTGCCACGGTAGTCGTGCCATCTAGTGAGTGACGTCAGGGTGTGCAGGGGTTCAGATGGTTTTTCCGGGATTCCTGTGAAAGAAACACAAACAATCTGCTTCTCGTGGTTAGTTTGAACTTGTAACAAGTTATAGGTTTGTTATAGTTGATACCTCGATGATTATAATTGGTTTAGAATCTCTTTATGATTTTATTTAAAGGTCATCTAATGTGACCTCCTGTAGCAGCCTCTGCCGCAGGATGTTGAGATCAATTTTAGCTAAAATATGTATTTTAAACAGACTCAAATTGCTTAGAGAGTTAACGCATATTCGTGACAATGATTTTAACGTTTACAGTGCCAGATTGATGCCAGATCTGTTGTGGATTAATTTCCACAAGATAGTTTACAGGGCACCTTTGGGGGCCCTTCAAAGGTGTCCTGTATATAAAATTTATATAGTTTAGTTTTGGGAATGAATAGTCACGTTGAACATTTAGACTTTTACCTAAATAGTAAGTTACCTTAACAATTAATTTTTACCTTGTCTGGTAAAAGTGTAGCTGTAGGGTTACACTTCTGACCGTTAAGTTAGTGTTACCAAACTTGAGACATACCCGTAAACATTTAGTTATAACAAACTGGAGGAAAAAGAACTTTTGTTATAAAAACACATTATTTAAAAACAATTTTAAATCTGTCATTAGTCACACAGTTTAAGACTAAACACTTACATATATACCAAAACTATATATAAAATTCAAAAGAGGGAGAAAGAAAAAAAAATTTTGGAATGTTTCTGGACGTCTCCAGAAACTTTGGCTGCGTCCAGCATTTTTATATAAAGCTAATTACCTTTTAGAGTACTCCAAGCAGATGGGTCATGCAAAAAAAAAAAAATTTTGTCGTTTAACACACTCACTCACAAAAACAACTGGCCAAGTTATAACATATGACATACAGGGAAAGGGTAGGAGAGAGGTCTTTGTGAGCCAGATTTTGCAGGTTCTGCCATGTCGTATTACGGGTCCGGGGTGTATCCTGCATCTGGTCCTCTTGTAGTATTTCTTGTTCTTCAGGAATAACAGCGCCATCCTGCGGGTATTGTTGGACATGGTGGGCAGGAACCCAGACAGGTTTAGAGAAATTTTGAGGGAAAATGCATGCGAAACCCCTTCCCATGGTCAATAATGGGTCAGGCCCTTTCCAAACTTTATCGAGTGGGTCTCTCCATTTGACCTTAATAGATGGGAGGGTAGATGGTGTTTGCCAGTGAAGAATAATAGGGGGTAAGTCCGAGTTATTGTAAATATTAAAGAGATTTAACGTAGTTAAGGCTTTTGCTAGCTGGATATTGGGGGGATATGTTCCTCCTTTATCTTTATTTAGTTGAGCCTTCAGAGTTTGATGGGCCCTCTTGACAATGCCTTGTCCCTGTGGATTGTAGGGAATGCCCGTGGTATGAGTAATATTCCAGAGGGAACAAAAATCTTTAAATTGTTTACTTGTAAACATAGGTGCATTGTCTGTTTTCAAAAATAATGGGACCCCCCATAACGGCAAAACAAGAGAGCATATGGCTTACAAGCTTTTTAGCACTTTCTCCTGTCTGAGCTGTAGCCCACATAAATTTAGAAAAGGTATCAATTGAGACAACACATATTTTTGTTTGCCACAGTTTGGTATGTGGGTGACATCAATTTGCCAAATAGCATTAGCTTTTAAACCTCGGGGGTTAACCCTAAGGGTCTGGATAGCAGGTGTCTTTATGAGACTTGCACAAGAAGAGCAGGTAGCGAGGATATGTTTTTACTGTGGTACAGGAACATCAGGGAATCGAGCTTGAAGGCCTTTAAGATTAACATGGGTTAGAGAGTGAAAATTAGCAGGATCAGAGACAGAGACTGGGAAAGTTCCTGTGGAGGCAAGGCGGTCAACTGCGGCATTCCCTTCGGACAGGGAACCAGGAAGAGGGCTGTGGGAACGAAGGTGTTGAATATACAGTGGTTGGGTTCGAGAACAGAGCATAGAGGCGATTTGAATCAAGAGAGGGGAAAGTGGGTTGTCATCAATTTCATATACGAACGAGCAAGCCATGGAAGTAAGTTAACAGTATACACACTGTCAGAAAAAAGGTTGAAGGATTCTGGTACAGCTTTTAGTGCAAGAAAAACAGCATAAAGTTCTTTGTACTGAGGGGAATTCTCAGGAAGCTCAGTAAAGAGAGGTTTAGGAGATTGTTTATCTGGGTAATATATAAGGGTAGCAGCTCCCCTTTTTCCGCCATCAGTAAAGATTGTAGGAGCAGAGGGAATGGGATCCCGAGAGAAAAGTTTAGGTGCTAGTAGAGGCAGAAGAGGTAAAGAAGCTATCAATTTATTAGAAGGAAAATGGTTATCTATTTGTCCTGGAAACCCCACGAAGCTTATGGCAAAGCGGGAATGATGGTGTATAAGCCACTCTGTATCTGTGAGAGAAAAGGGCAGAATGATTAAATCCGGTTCTTTCCCTAAGACCTGCACAGACCTATTTCTCCCTTGGCGAACCATGAATGCTAACGCATCTATCTCAGTGAGGAGTCTTGGAGCTCCTCCTACTGGCGTGTGAAGCCATTCGAGAACCCCATGGTCTTGCCACAGTGCCCCTACTACTGTGGGGGTGGAGTTGAAGATTAGAAGGTTTACCAGAGAGGAGGGGGAGAATCGAACAAGGTGCATGTCCTGGAGGGCCTGGTTAACCCTTTCCAGTGCCAAGGAGGCCTCAGGAGTTAACTTACGTTTTGAAGAGGGCTGTTTGTTTCCTTTCAACAGGTCAAACAGTGGTTGGAGGCAGCTTGTGGGCAGATAGAGATACTGCCTAAGCCAATTTAAATTTCCTAGAAAACTTTGTAAAGAAGCAAGAGTAAGGTTAGAAGGGAAGGTAACATTAGGTTTTAAGGGATGAATTTGCGTTAGAGAAATCTCTGAACCTAGGAAGGATATTGGAGGGATTAGCTGTATCTTCTCAGGGGCTACATTAAGGCCGCTTTTCTTT
Source organism: Erinaceus europaeus (assembly GCF_950295315.1). NCBI lineage: Eukaryota > Metazoa > Chordata > Mammalia > Eulipotyphla > Erinaceidae > Erinaceus > Erinaceus europaeus. The sequence goes on along the minus strand of NC_080169.1, from coordinate 56,377,053 downwards.
AATGCAGGAATGAGAAAATCACGTAAGGCATAGAGATCTGTATCTGATTTTCCCCATATTAAAATATCATCTGTATAATGAAAAATATTAAGGCCCTTATGAATATATGGGACAAGGGCAGATTTAACAGCCTCCTGACAAATTGTAGGACTATTGGCCATATCCTGGGGCAGCACCACCCATTCAAATCTATCAGCAGGGCTGGCATTATTAATAGACGGAACAGAGAAGGCAAAACGTTTACAATCTCGCGGATGCAAGGGGATAGAGAAAAAACAATCTTGTATATCAATAGCTATGATGGGAATTCCCGTGGGAATTGCAGAAGCAAGAGGCAAACCCCTTTGGGGGGAGCCCCAGACCTGCATGGTTTTATTTACTGCACGGAGATCTTGAAGGAGGCTCCATTTTCCCGAGCGCTTTTTAATCACAAAGACAGGAGTATTCCATGGGCTTCGAGAATGATGAATGTGTCCCAAGGACAACTGCTCTCGGATGAGCTCTTTTAAAATTTTTAGCTTATCCCTAGGTAAAGGCCACTGTTCCACCCAGACAGGCTCATTAGAAAGCCAGCTTAAGCGAGGTGTTTGGCTACGAACAGTGGCATTTAGTATTGGGGGTGCTGAATAGACCTGGTATCGCGGGAATGAGTTTTACGCTCTGCAGAGGCGTCTGTGGATATCCTAACATTAAGACATTCCAGAAGATCCCTGCCCAGTAAGTTGGTGCTAATATTAGCTACCAAAGGGCGGAAGTGTCCGGTAGAACCTTCTGGGTCTTCCCACATAAGCGAGTCTCGTGTGCAAAATGCTCTCGTCATCCCTCCTATTCCATGTAAACTGGGTCCAGGGATGAGTTCCCAACCTTGGGGAACCTCTTCTTGCCTTAAAATCGTCTTTGCTGCCCCCGTGTCAATCAAAAATTTAAAAGGAATATTGCCAATCTTTACTGTCATAGAAGGGTGACCTTGTTCTAAAACAGGAGTGGTCCACAAAATCTCAGGCCCCGAATTTGTACCGTTCAGGGGCGAACCATCTTTATGAAATTGGGACCGACAATCTCTCTTCCAATGAAACCCCTTACGACATTTTGGACAAACAGTACGTGGTCTCTGGCTCCCTGACTGAAAGCGGGGTTGCTCTGGCTGGAGGCGTGGTTTCCCTGACTGGAGGCGTGGTCGCAACTTATCAGGACATTGGTTACGCCAATGTCCTTGGCGACCTCACTGAAAGCAGGCCCCGTTTTCCTTACGTGGGGCAACTGCATAGACCTGCGTCGTAGCGGGTGCCCCATAATTGCCTGATGTAAATTCCTGTGTCGCTAGAATCCAATTATCTGGGTGTAGGTGTTTGAGATTAAGGCATACCTGACAGAATTGTGGTGTCATGCCTTCCCAGACAATAGAGTGCAGGAGTAGTTTGCGGACGTCAGGATTATAAACCTTTCTCTCTAAGCTTCTCTTCACCCTTGAGATGAAACTCGCCAATGACTCATCAGAGCCTTGGTGAAAAGAGTTAATGGGAGCTGATGGATCTACATCAGGTGTGGTGGTAGAGAAATAGGGAGTTGTTCTTGGATACTTATCTACTCTGTAGCTAATCTACACACAGTACGATTTTGGTTTGAATGCTAAAGAAGCAAAATGTTAAATGTCAAATGGGGGAGATAGTATAATGGTTATACAAAGAGACTCTCATGCCTGAGGGTTCAAAATCCCAAGCTCAATCTCCTGTACCCTATATACCAGAGCTGAGAGGTTCTCTTACGATAGAAAGAAAGAAAGAAAGAAAGATCGATCCACCAAATGGATCAAGGACTTGCATGTTAGACCAGAAACTATCAGATACTTAGAGGAAAATATTGGCAGAACTCTTTTTCACATAAATTTTAGAGACATCTTCAATGAAACAAATCCAATTACAAAGAAGACTAAGGCAAGCATAAACCTGTGGGACTACATAATGTTGTTGTTGTGACCAGGTGTCGGGCTGCACCGTGGAGAAAAGAGAGAGAGGAGGTCTGGAACAAGTGGGGTACACAAATCTTTATTATAGGATGGGGGGGTGGCTCAGGCCACGTGGAGTCAGCCGACAATGGCCGTCCCCACTACCTCACCATGCAGAGAGAGAGAAAACGCAACCCGAAGGAGCCCAGAGAGAGAGAGAGTGAGAGGAAGCCAAGGGCCCAGAAAGGGGGGGGGGGAGTGAGGGGGCTTTTATTGGGCAATAACCAGGGGTGACGTGTGGGGGGAGGATTGGTTGAAGGGGGCAGGATTGGTTGAAGGGGGCACTGCAGGATGTGGTAAAACCTGGGGGTGGAGACTGCATCAGAATAATTCCTCAGCATCATCTCCTCCTTTCCCTTTATATCTAAATGGACACGGTAAAGAAAAATGGAATGGAGCAGGCTTAAATGTTTTTAAGGAATGCCATGCTCAGGTGGGAAGATGTAGGACTTTCTGTGGAGGAGGGAAGGCTTAAATGGCTGCTAACCTTGTGAGATTTATGCATCCTCCTGTGCTCAACCCCTCTTTAGAGAGAGAGAGACTTACCTGGAGGGACTCATCTCATAGGTTTAAGCGCAGCCTGCTTAACCATCTCTTCACAATATCTCTACATCTTTTTCTGTCTTTCTATCTAGTCATAGCATAAGATGGTTCAAAGTCTGTAAAAGACTATCGTGTAGCAGAAACCTTTTGGGCATAAACCTAAATGAGATAGGGACAAATAGGGGAGTAGTAAAAGCCAGTGTGGTGTGAAGGGAAGGGGTGGTGTGTAAAGGAACGTTCCCTGCTTGGGGGGGGAGGGGCAAGGGTACATAATGAGGGGGAGGCGGGAGGGCATGACCCACCAAACAGAGGGGCTATTTGGCATTGTATAGTCCTCAAGGCAACAGTCTGTAAAGTCTATGAACTATTCAGGATCAGTCTATGAAAAACCAGCAGCGTGAAGGAAAATAAGCTGCTTTAAAATTGTGTAAAATGTCTATAGGGTATGCCAGCAAGTCCGATACAAGTCTCAGTCCAAAGTAGATGGCTAGGGGAAGAATTGGCAGGGGATGAGACGCTGCATGAGGGAGGTCAGCCGCTGGAATTCTGCTTTTCTGTAGATAGCCAGCTGGAACCGCCAATACGTGACAGGCAAATCAGAAACAGGAACGGCAAGCAGGCATTAAGAAAGTTCTGTCCTTGGAGTCTGTGTATCAGGTTCTTCAGAACGCGTTGAGTGACATCTGGGTTTGGGGGGGGTGTCACTGTAGTCGTGCCATCTAGTGGGAGATGTCAAGGTGTGCAGGGGTTCAGATGGTTTTTCCAGGATTCCTGTGAAAGAAACACAAACAATCTGCTTCTTGTGGTTAATTTGAGCTTGTAACAAATTATAGGTTTGTTATAGTTGATACCTCGATGATTATAATTGGTTTAAATATCTTTATGATTTTATTTAAAGGTCATCTAATGTGACCTCTGTAGCAGTCTCTACAGCAGGATCTTGAGACCAATTTTAGTTCAAATATGTATTTTAAACAGACTCAAATTGCTTAGAGAGTTAACGCATTTTCGTGACAATGATTTTAACATTTATAGTTCCAGATTGATGCCAGATCTGTTGTGGATTAATTTCCACAAGATAGTTTACAGGGCACTTTTGGGGGCCCTCCAAAGGTGTCCTGTATAGAGAATTTATATTTTAGTTTTGGGAATGTATAGTCACATTAAACATTTAGACATTTACCTTAAATAGTTACCTTAGCAAATTAATTTTTACCTTGTCTGGTAATAATGTAGCTGTAGAGTTACACTTTTGACCATTAAGTTAGTGTTACCAAACTTGAGACATACCCATAAACATTTAGTTATAACACACTGAAGGAAAAAGAACTTTTGTTATAAGAACATATCATTTTAAAAACAAATTTATATCTGTCATTAGTCATACAGTTTAAGACTAAATACTTACATATATACCAAAACTATATATAAAAATCAAAAGAGGAAGAAAAACAAAAATTTTGGAATGTTTCTGGATGTCTCCAGAAACTTTGTCTGCGTCCAGCATTTTTATATAAAGCCAATTACCTTTTAGAGTACTCCGAGCAGATGGGTCATGCAAATTTTTTTTGTCATTCAACACACTCACACAAAACACAACTGGCCAGTTATAACATAAGACATTCAGGGAAAGGGTAGGAGAGAGGTCTCTGTGAGCCAGATTTTGTAGGTTCAGCCATGTCGTATTATGGGTGCTGGGATGTATCCTGCATCTGTTCCTCTTGTAGTATATCTTGTTCTTCAGGGATAACAGCGCCATCCTGCGGGTATTGTCAGACATGGTGGGCAGGATCCCAGACAGGTTTAGAGAAATTTTGAGGGAAAACGCATGTGAAACCCCTTCCCATGGTCAATAGGGGATCAGACCCTTTCCAGATTTTATCAAGTGTGTCTTTCCATTTGACCTTAATGGATGGGAGGATAGATGGTGTTTGCCAGTGAAGAATAATAGGGGGTAAGTCCGAGTTATTGTAAATATTAAAGAGATTTAACTTAGTTAAGGCTTTTGCTAGCTGGATATTGGGGGGGTACATTCCTCCTTTAACTTTATTTAATTGAGCCTTAAGGGTTTGATGGGCCCTCTCGACAATGCCTTGTCCCTGTGGATTATAGGGAATGCCTGTGGTATGAGTAATGTTCCAGAGGGAACAAAAATCTTTAAATTATTTGCTGGTAAACGCCAGTCCACAGTCAGTTTTCAGTTGAAGAATTAAGCCCGTCACAGCAAAACAAGAGAGCATATGGCTTACAAGCTTTTTAGCGATTTCTCCTCTCTGAGCTGTAGCCCACATAAATTTAGAGAATGTATCAATTGAGACAAATTGCCAAAGTTTGGTATGTGGGTAACATCAATTTGCCAAATAGCATTAGCTTTTAAACCTCGGGGGTTAACCCTAAGGGTCTGGATAGCAGGTGTCTTTATGAGACTTGCACAAGAAGAGCAGGTAGCGAGGATATGTTTTTACTGTGGTACAGGAACATCAGGAAATCAAGCTCGAAGGCCTTTAAGATTAACATGGGTTAGAGAATGAAAATTAGCACGATCAGAGACAGAGACTGGAAAGTTCCTGTGGAGGCAAGGCGGTCAACTGCGGCATTCCCTTCGGACAGGGAACCAGGAAGAGGGCTGTGGGAACGAAGGTGTTGAATATACAGTAGTTGGGTTCGAGAACAGAGTGTAGAGGTGATTTGAATCAAGAGAGGGGAAAGTAGGTTGTCATCAATTTTCAAATAAGAACGAGCAAGCCATGGGAGTAAGTTAACAGTGTGCACACTATCAGAAAAAAGGTTGAAGGATTCTGGCACAGCTTTTAATGCAAGGAAAACAGCATAAAGTTCTTTGTACTGAGGGGAATTCTCAGGAAGCTCAGTAAGAGAGGTTTAGGAGATTGTCTGGGTAATATATAAGGGCAGCAGCTCCCTTTTTTCCACCATCAGTAAAGATAGTAGGAGCAGAGGGAATGGGATCCCGAGAGAAAAGTTTAGGTGCTAGTAGAGGCAGAAGAGGTAAAGAAGCTATCAATTTATTAGAAGGAAAATAGTTATCTATTTGTCCTGGAAATCCCACGAAGCTTATGGTAAAGCAGGAATGATGGCATATGAGCCAGTCTGTATCTGTGAGAGAAAAGGGCAGAATAATTAAATCCGGTTCTTTCCCTAAGACCTGCACAGACCTATTTCTCCCTTGGCGAACCATGAATGCTAACGCGTCTATCTCAGTGAGGAGTCTTGGAGCTCCTCCTACTGTCATGTGAAGCCACTGGAGAACCCCATGGTCTTGCCACAATGCCCCTACTACTGTGGGGGTGGAGTTGAAGATTAGAAGGTTTACCAGAGAGGAGGGGGAGAATCGAACAAGGTGCATGTCCTGGAGGGCCTGGTTAACCCTTTCCAGTGCCGAGGAGGCCTCGGGAGTTAACTTACGTTTTGAGGAGGGCTGTTTGTTTCCTTTCAACAGGTCAAACAGTGGTTGGAGGCAGCTTGTGGGCAGATAGAGATACTGCCTAAGCCAATTTAAATTTCCTAGAAAACTTTGTAAGGAAGTAAGAGTAAGGTTAGAAGGAAAGGGGACATTAGGTTTTTAAGGGATGAATTTGCGTTAGAGAAATCTCTGAACCTAAGAAAGACATTGGAGGAATTAGCTGTATCTTCTCAGGAGCTACATTAAGGCTGCTTTTCTTTAATGCAGAAATGAGAAAATCACGTAAGGCATAGAGATCTGTATCTGATTTTCCCCATATTAAAATATCATCTGTATAATGAAAAACTTTAAGGCCCTTATGAATATATGGGACAAGGGCAGATTTAACAGCCTCCTGACAAATTGTAGGACTATTGGCCATAGCCTGGGGTAGCGCCACCCATTCAAATCTATCAGCAGGGCTGGCGTTATTAATAGAAGGAACAGAGAAGGCAAAACATTTACAATCTATGCAAGGGAATAGAGAAAAAAAAATCTTGTATATCAATAGCTATGATTGGAATTCCCGTGGGAATTGCAGAAGCAAGAGGCAAACCCCTTTGGGGGGGAGCCCCAGACCTGCATGGTTTTATTTACCGCATGGAGATCTTGAAAGAGGCGCCATTTTCCCGAGCGCTTTTTAATCACAAAGACAGGAGTATTCCATGGGCTTCGAGAATGACGAATGTGTCCCAAGGACAACTGCTCTTGGACGAGCTCTTTTAAAATTTCTAACTTATCCCTAGGTAAAGGCCACTGTTCCACCCAGACAGGCTCATTAGAAAGCCAGCTTAAGCGGGGTGTTTGGCTATGAACAGTGGCGTTTAGTATTGGGGGTGCTGATTAGATCTGGTCTACCGGGAGCGAGTGTTACGCTCTTTAGAGGTGTATGGGTGCCACGCCTGAGGGTTCTGTCTAGAGGGGCCATGTTTACTGGGAAGGTATGGATGTTGTCTGATGACGCTGGGGAGAGAGCTATGGAAGTGGAAGGTGCCCTGGAAACTGCTGTAGTGGCCGCAGGGGAAACAACGCGTATCTATGGGGACGGAGCTCTCGGGGCAGACTGCACATGGTTTAAGGTCCTTAAATGCTGAAAAAATATCCTTTAACTCTAGTATCTCAGCTACAAGGTCCCTTAATGATGAAGTATCAGCAGGGGGAGGGTTTAGGGAAGCAGGAACCGGGACTGTGGGGTCAACCCTCCTACACTGCAGGTGGGAATGTAAATTGGTCCAACCTCTGAGGAAAACAGTCTGGAGAACTCTCAGGAGGCTAGAAATGGACCTCCCCTATGATCCTGCAATTCCTCTCCTGGGGATATATATTCTAAGGAACCCAACATACCCATCCAAAAAGATCTGTGTACATATATGTTCTTGGCAGCACAATTTGTAATAGCCAAAACCTGGAAGCAACTCATGTGTCCAACAACAAATGAGTGGCTGAACAAGCTGTAGCATATATATATATATATATATATATATATATATATATATATATATATATATATATATGAATAATACTCAGCTATTAAAAATGATGACTTCACTGTTTTCATTGGATGGACCTTGAAAAACTCATTTTAAGTGAAATAAGAAACAGGAGGATAAATATGGGATGTTCTCACTCTTAGGCAGAAGTTGAAAAACAAGATCAGAAGAGAAAACACAAGTAGAACTTGAACTGGAATTGGCGTATTGCACCAAAGTAAAAGACTCTGGGGTAGGTGTGGGGGGAGAATACAGGTCCAAAAAGGATTAGGGGACCTAGTGGGGATTGTATTGTTATATGGAATACTAGGAAATGTTATGCATGTACAAACTATTGTATTTACTGTCGAATATAAAACATTAATTCCCCAATAAATAAAAATTTAATTAATTAAAAATATATATATATATGAGTAAGAGTTTATTAAATTTTAAAAAATTGGTGACTTCACCGTCTTCAGCTGATATTGGATGGACCTTGAAAAAATCGTGTTAAGTGAAATAAGTTAGAAACAGAAGGATGAATATAAGATGATCTCACTCTCAGGCCGAAGTTGAAAACAAGATCAGAAGAGAAAACACAAGTAGAACCTGAAATGGAGTAGGTATATTGCACCAAAGTAAAAGACTCTGGAGTGTGACATGAGACTGACACATGACTTTCATTTTTCAGTGACTACAGATTTACAGGTCTATCCAGAGACAATAGGAGTTTCTTTCAGTTTGTCAGTCTGGGGTGATTAGGAAACTGAATGCCTGAGCAGTGGCATGTAAGGGGCCAGTTGGTGATCCACTGCCACAGACTTTATTAATGTGTGCCTTTTTAATTAATTCATTTATTCATTGCATAGAGAAAGAGAGAAACCAAGCTGGAAGGAAGGGGGATATAGAGAAGGAAAGAGAGAGAAATCTGCAGCGTTGCCTCACCACTCATAAACTCCCTGCCTATGGGTGGGAACCCTGGGCTTAAATGTTGATCTTGCATATCAAGGAAGTGAGCTATCACCAGCACCCTGCACCCTCCCTCCATTTTTTTTTTTAAACCAATGTTATCCTTCTTAAGCTAAATCCTCCAATTTTTAAGTATTAAGTAAAATATCTAAAGCATTTCACATGTCAAAGCAAGACTGTGAGTTGGACTTGACTCTTTGTAAGTCCACGTATGGTTTAAAACATCTTCTTTTACTCGCTAATACTGTCTTTCATTTATGAGCTTATCTCATACTGAGTGAAATGCAAGGATGCAATTTTAGTTTCCTGTGTGAGCTTTTAGAAATAAATTATAGTTTCAAAGAGATATTTTTCTGTCTTTCCATAATCTGAAATAGGGGATATGAAATAATGCATTTATGGCATCACTGTTCAGCATTTCGCCTATTATTTCTAGAAAACTACTAATGATAGCCTATAGCATGTTTCTACATATTCAGTGGAATATATAGCCTCACTGTGTTTGTCAGTTATTACAAAAGTGAGAATGGATTTGTTTTGATCAACATCTCCAGGCTGAACTAAACACATTGTAATAAGATAACCAAGCAACAACAGAGTGCAACAATATAAACTGTGCGATTTGTGGAGATTTATGGACAGTTGCTTCAGGATTTTATTTTTCTTGTTCATGCATGCATTATTCAGCCAGCATTTAATAGGCATTTCTATAAACCCAGCAGTGAATTGAGTACTATGAGCACAGCAGGCATAAGAGCAAGTAATGTGAGTGTGCAATAAAACCAAGTAGAAATAGGTCATTGGCTAATTACAGCACTGAGATGGGACAACTCATGATGCTGAAGGACTGATTAAAAATGCTTCTAACTTTAACTTCTGGGTCAGCAGAGACTTCCAGAGGAAATGGTAGCTAAGATCAGAAGAACTGGTAGAAATTCTGCACCTCTGAGAAAGAATAGAAGCCACCATATTCCAGAAACCTCAAAAAAACATGGTGCTTTGGAACCCTGTAAAAAGTATGATATATTGAAGTTGAGAGTGTGGCAAAGTCAGGAGGAACTGAGGAGAGACCTCCATCAAGAATCCTATTGGACAAATACTTATCATCTTGTTAAGGCACCACTGAAATACTTTGAGAATTGACTTCATCGGATAAAAGCAATTTAATAAAGCCAGTTTGAACAATGATTTTCCCCTTTAGTCCTTCTCCTTAGTAATTACTGTCTTTTATTTAAAAAATTATTATCTTTATTTATTGGATAGAGATAGCCAGAAATCAAGAGGGTGGGGGGAGATGGAGAGGGAGAGGGACTGAGAGACACCACAGCCCTACTTTACCACTTGCAAAGCTTCCCCCCTGCAGGTGGGAACCAGAGGCTTGAACCTGTAACATGTGTGCACACTGTAACATGTGTGCACAACCAGGTGCACCACTTCCCCACCCCAATTACTGGATTTTAAGCCTTCCTGCCTTCCTTCCTCCCTCCTTCTCTCCTCCCTCCCTCCGTTCCTCCTTCCCTCTCTCCCTTCCTTCTTCCCTCTCCTCCTTCCCTTCCTTCTTTCCTTCCTTCCTTCCAGAGAAAGAGAGCAATTGAGAGGGATGACAGAGATAGAAAGGGAGAGAGAAAGAGAGACACCTGCAGTGCTGCTCCATTGCTGATGGTACTTTCTTGTTTCAGGTTAGTCCTAGATGACTTGGATCCAGATCCTTGCACATGGTAACATTAGAGCTTTACATGATGTACTACCATCCAGCCCCTCTTCCTATCTTTTTTAGTCTAAGTGGCAGACAATTGCACACTCATATCATGCATGTCTGACCTTCTGGTCTTAACTTGTTTTTTTCCCTTTCACCAACTGGAAAAAGAGTAAAGGGAAACTAGAGCCAGGGAAACACTAGAAATGAAGACAGAAAGATCAAAACAATGAACAGTGAACAAGAGATAATGCTTTGATTATAGAAATAGAATTCTGTTAGGAGTCAGAAGATCAGTCTTTTGAGGCATATATTCCAACTTCTGCCAAACTAAGATTTTTTAAAATTTTATTTTATTAGTGATTTAATAATGGTTGACAAGATTGTGGGGTAAGAGGGGTACAATTGCATATATATAATTCCCACCACCAGAGTTCTGCATCCCATCTCCGTCATTGGAAAATCCCTATTCTCTGACCCTTTGAGAGTATGGACCAAAGACCTTTATGGAGTGCAGAAGGTGGAAGGTCTGGCAGAATTGCTTTTCTTCTGGACATGGTCATTGACCGGTTGATTCAAACCCCCAGCCTGTTTCTATCTTTCCCTAGTGGAGTAGGACTCTAGGAGGTGGGGTTCCAGGACACAATGGTGAGGATGTCTTCCCATGGAAGTCAGGTTGGTGTCATGAATATACCTGCAAATTGGTGGCTGTAAAGCATTTAGATATAAAGTAGAGAAAACTTAAGATTCCTGTGTCATTCTATTTCATTGGAGTCTGAATTCTACTACCTTCTTGGAGTGACTGCTTAAAGGGGAATCTCATCACTGAATTTGACAAACTGAGGTTATAAGCTGGGAAGTAAAACTGGACAAGATTACAAATCATATTATGTATTGCAAAACTTGCTTCACCAAGTGAGCTTCCTTTCCTGCAAAATAACATTTAGTTAGATCTTTAAAGGATTTCATCTGTTAAAGTTCCTGAAGCATTTTCAAATACTTTGTTGTGTTTTGAAATACTCATACCTGAGAAGGAATCTTTACAAAAAAAACAAGCCTGAAGTTGGTCCCTAGGTTGATATCTGAAACCTATTTAATAAAACTTTCATTATTTAAGGCAGATGTATGAATTTATTCATTAAAAGAAAGAAAACTGAAGGCTGGTTTGTAGCACGCCAGGTTAAACATTTGTAGTGGGAAGCACAAAGACCGACGTAAGGATCTTGGTTCGAGCCCCCGGGTCCCCACCAGCAAGGGGGTCACTTCACAAGCAGTGAAGCAGGTCTGCAGGTGTCTGTCTTTCTCTCCCTCTCTCTGTCTTCTCCTTTCCTCTCAATATCTTTCTGTCTTACGCAACAACAATAACAGCAGCAACAATAACAATGGGAAAAAGATGGCCTCCAGGAGCATTGGATTAGTTAGTAGTGTAGGCACTGAGCCACAGCGATAGCCCTAGAGGCAAAACCAAAACAAAACAAAAAACAAAAGAAAGAAAATTGTGAATTACTGGAATTAACAATATTAAAATCCACCATAATTCTGTTCAGTGTTTGGTTCTTCAGAGCTCATGCTTTGTGATTTTATTGTTACTGTGATCTCTGTAACTATTTTTATGAATGCTAATTTACAAATTTCAGATAAAATGGTTGTGGTCATCTTTACATAACAGTTTTAGAGTGTAAAATTAACTTGATCATGATAGATGAATATGAAGCAAATGAGATCTCTCAACAATAGTTTGCTTAGAGTTTTCTGGCACTGGGCTATATGTATCTTATCTTTTAGGGCTAGAAGGAACCATCCATAGCAAATTGTTATCAGTCTAAATGGTCTTTTTTATATATCAGTTATATGTTGTTAAAACTGTATCTTGGACTGGTAAAAAGCTTACCTGGAGAGTGTAAGAAGGAGGAGGTAAAGGACAAAAATGAGGAAGAGGAGGAGGAAGAATAGCTGTCACAAACTAGGATATGTCATATGAGGATAAAATAGCCCCAAAATCTTTTTCTTGGAACTAAGATTATACCATATTCTTAACATAGTATTTTCCCCAAATTTGTTTGTGAAAGATAGGAAATCTATACAAATAGCAAGAGCCCTTAAGAGACCTCCTCAGATTGAGGAGCTGACTGCCACAAAAAACAGGATGTAACCAGGACAAGACTCTGGGTTCAAAAAAAAAAAAATCAGGATGTAGCTCGGGGAAAAGTGATCTGTTTAGATATAATTGAGCTACCTCAGGCATACCTCCACTCCCACCCAAAATATAATACCTGTCTACCCATCCTTCTTGCATACTATCTCTTCCCTCCTTCTTATCCAGGTATAAAGCCTTCTGTAAGGGAGGATACCAGTCTGATGCCTTTAAAAAATTTTTTTATAACTGATTTAATATTGACTTACAAGATTGTAAGGGGTAAATTTATAATTGTAATAGGCATGCAATTCCTTACAGTTCCCAACACCAGAGTTCTGTGCTCATCCCCACCATTGGAAACTTCCTTATTGTTTATTCCTCTCAGAATATGAAGCAAAATTCTTTTTGGGGTACATGCAGAAGGTGGGAGTTCTGGCTTCTGTAATCACTTCTCCGCTGGATATGGATGTTGGCAGGTTGATCCATACCCCCAGCTTGTTTCTGTTTTCCTGGTGGGGTAGGGCTCTGGAAAGGTAAGGTTCTGGGGCACATAGGTGAAGCTTTCTGCCCAGGGAAGTCAGCATGGAATCATAATATCATCTATAAACTAGTATCTGTGGCTTAGTGAGTTTCTGAAGAAATCCTCGTTGTATTTTTCTGGCAATGGTATTGAATTATACCCCTGTTATCTTATAATTTTTAAAATCTGTATTAAATCACTAATAAAATGCAAAAAAGGAGTATCTTTAAATTAACACATGTATCTATATTGTATAAAATTCATACGAACTTACTTAATAAAGATTTTAATTGTTTGAAAATATGGGCAGTTTGAATGGTTCATTTTTTTCATATTTTCACACCTTTCATGGGTATTCTGTTTTTATAGAGTTGGAAAGATGTTAGACTAAATATACTTCTTAATATGTAAATACTGTCTAAACATATGTTCATATCTTTTTTACCCAATGATTCCATTTTCATGTATTATATAGGGAGATAATTCTAAAGAAATGCATTTTAGCTAAAGCAATATTTTTGAAAGATCAATTATGTCCTTTATGATATTATTTATAAAAAATTGAAGTTTTAACAACTCAAAACTTCTTTTTTGACATGAAAGTTGTCCTAATAGTCTGATTATGGAGAAGTGGGTGCATAGTGCCTTTTCCCTTTTCTAAGACAAGCAAGAGATTTGTATGGGAGAAGGAATGACATTTAAGAGGCAGAACCAGATGTTCCTCACCATGTTTTTGAAATTGCCACATTGTTAGCTAGTCTCTGGGTTTGGGGAGGGGTAGATAGCAAGACTTCTAGTACTGAAAGTGAGTGTCATCTGTCATCAGCCTGCAATCAGGGACTAGTGTGAAAGGAAGATAGTCAAACTTGAAGAGCTGACAGGTGCAGCAGGCTCTTGTTATTCAAGAAATAGACTCGCTCACTACTTCATATATTGTGTCTATATATATTCCCATTGGAGAACTTAAATGAATCAGTTAGATTTTTTAAAATTTTATTTATTAAAAGGAAACACTGACAAAACCATAGGATAAGAGGGGTACAACTCCACACAGTTCTCATCACCAAAACTCCGTATCCCATCCCCTCTCTTGATAGCTTTCCTATTCTTTAACCCTCTGAGAGTATGGACCCAGGATCATTGTGAGGTGCAGAAGGTGGAAGGTCTGGCTTCTGTAACTGCTTCCCTTGCTGAACATGGGTGTTGACAGGTTGATCCATACTCACAGCCTCCCTCTCTCTTTCCCTAGTGTAGATTTATTGACTTGTTAATGTGTATCAGGTTTTGATCTGAAACAAACAGTTTGGGAAACAATGAATTTTGACTGCCTGAATTTAAATTTTCCCACTCATATTCCTAGAAAAGTAATAAATAGAACAAAGAGAAAGCAAGCACACATAGGGCCTGTGCTTTCAAGAGTGTTAGAACTTGTGGTTTCATGCAAAGGGGAAGCTTAAGAGAGGTTTAAGAGAACAAAACAAAGCGAAAAGGAAAAAAAAACAGTAGTGGGGTATGGAGCTCTGGGGTGAAAAACAGATAAAACAATGTCAGAAAGAAAAGATTGGTACTTAACATCATTCGTAGCACTGAATACAGGGAGATTGAAAACTTTTAGAATTGAAACGGACAGCCATCCTAAAAACACTGCTTCTGAAAAAACTCAGATATAGGGCCACCATAATAATTCACTTTAATAATGTGCTGCTTTGCCAAGCAAGTGACCCAAGTTTAAGCCCAGCCCCCCTCCACCCACTGCATTGACTGAAGCTTAAGTGTTATGATCATTCTCACTCTCTGCCTCTTTCTCTTTGCTTATCTGCCTATCTGTCTCTATCTTTAAAAAAAGGCAAGAAAGGAAACATGAGTGGGAAAAAGATGATGAAAGGTAATGTAAGGAAGTAAAAATGAGAAACTAAGCATCCTATGAAAATGGAAAAGAAATGAGATGCACTAAACGCTCCCCAATTTACCACCGTCACTATCTATAAAAAGCACGTAGAAGCAATGAAGAGTTGTTTTATGTAAGAGTAGGCTTTCAAACTAAGTATCAGGTCCCTTGAGTGAATAAAATTAAGACAGATTAACCCACACTTATACAAAACTGCTGTAAAACATCACTAAATTGATAGTTATTAGACATAATAATAAAAGTTCACATAACCAAGTAAGTCATGAAATTAAAAAAACAAAATATACAGAACTTTAAAATATACTTGCTTATTCAGTCTCCTAGGTATATCAAAAAAACAAAAAAGATTATCTTGGCCAGAAATACAAATGCTAATAATAGAAACCAGTGGAACTCATAATGAAATTAAATTTAATTGAACTCACTGGGGAAAAAAAGTCAGAAATGAAGATTATTGCAAGCTGTTCACGGAAAAAAAAAAGATGCAAATAATGTGTCCTTTTTTAAAAAAAATTCTTTATTGGGGAATTAATGTTTTACATTTGACAGTAAATACAATAGTTTATACATGCACAACATTTCTCAGTTTTACATATAACAATACAAGCACCACTAAGTCCTCTGTTATCCTTTTTGGACCTGCCCAACCCACTCCAGAGTCTTCTACTTTGGTGAAATACGCCAATTCCAGTTCTGGTTCTACTTGTGTTTTCTCTTCTGATCTTGTTTTTCAACTTCTGCCTGACAGTGAGATCATCCCATATTCATCCTTCTGTTTCTGACTTATTCACTTGGTTCAGTTTTGTTCTTCTGCATGCTTCAACCATTTTTTGCAACACCATTTGTTGAAGAGATTCTGCTTTCTCCATTTAATAGTCTAGGCACCTTTGTAAAGATTAGATGTCCATAGGTGAGGGGGCTTACTTCTGGGTTCTCAATTCTTTTCCATTGGTCAGTGTGCCTATTCATGTTCCAGTATCAAGCAGTTTTGATAACAAGGCCCTATAATACAATTTGAGATCTGGGAGTGTGATGCCTCCAGTTCTGTTCTTTCTTCTCAAGATTGTTTTGGCAATTATAGGTCTTTTCTGGTTCCAGATAAACATTTGTAGCATTTGTTCTATTCTTCTAAAGAATGTGGTTGGGATCTTGATGGGGATAGCATTAAATCTGTATATGGCTCTGGGTAGTATATTCATTTTGATAATGTTAATTCTTCCAATTCATGAACATAGATTATCTTTCTACTTCTTTGTGTCTTTTTCAATTTCCTTGAGTAGTGACTCATAATTTTCAATATACAAGCCTTTTACTTCTTTGGTTAGGTTGATTCCTAGATATTTTATTGTTTTTGTTGCTATAATAAAATGAATTGATTTCTGGATTTCAATTTCTTCTAGCTTAGTGTTTGCATAGAGGAATGCCACTGACTTTTGAATGTTAATTTTGTAGCCTGACACCTTACTGTATTGCCTGATGATTTCCAAAAGCTTCTTGCTGGATTCCTTAGGTTTTTCTGTGTATACTATCATGTCATCTGCAAATAGGGAGAGTTTGACTTCTTCTCTTCCAATGTGTATTGCTTTAATTCCTTGCTCTTGCCTGATTGCTATGGCAAGAACTTCCAACACTATGTTGAATAGTAATGGTGATAGTGGGCAGCCCTGTCTAGTACCTGATCTGAGTGGAAATGCTTCCAGTTTTTCACCATTGAGTATGATGTTGGCTGTAGGTTTGCTACATATAGACTCCACTATGTTGAAGAATTTTCCATCTATTCCCATTTTTTGTAGTGTTTTGATCATAAAGGGATGTTGTATTTTGTCAAAGGCTTTCTCTGTATCTATTGATAAAGGTCTTGCTTTTATCGATGTGGTGGATGATGTTAATTCATTTAAGTATAGTAAACCAACCTTGCATGCCTGGGATAAACCCCACTTGGTCATGATGAACAATATTTTTAATATACTGCTGTATCCAGTTGGCTAGAATTTTATTCAGTATTTTAGCATCTATGTTCATCAGAGATATTGATCTGTAGTTTTCTTTTTTGGTTGTGTCCCTGTCTACTTTTGGTATCGAGTGATGTTGGCTTCATAGAAGCTGGAAGGGAGTATTCCAGTGTCTTCAATCTTCTGTAAGACTTTTCAAAGTAGTGAAGGTTTTGTAGAATTCATTTGTAAAACCATCTGGTCCAGGACTTACATTCACATGAATGTTTTTGATAACTGTTTCAATTTCATTAGCTATGATGGGCCTGTTCATGTTATCTAGTTCCTCTTTACTTAATTTTGGAAGTTTTTAGGTATCTAGGAACTCATCCATTTCTTCCCGGTTCTCTAGCTCAGTGACATATAGTTGTTTATAAAAGCCTCGCATGATATGCTGAATTTCTGCTATGTCTGTTGTGATATCTCCTCTTTCATTTATGATCCTATTTGTTTGGGTCGTCTCCCTTTTTGTTTTGTGAGTCTGGCTAACGGTTTGTTGATTTTGTTCACTCTTTTGAAGAAACAACATTTACTTTCCTTGATCTTTTGTATAGTTTTCTTATTTTCAATGTTATTTATTACTGCCCTAACTTTAATTATCTCTGCCCTTCTGATTGGGATCTCTTCTTCTTCTAGGTCTTTAAGATGTGCAATCAGGCTGTTTATTTGTGCTTTTTCTTGTTTCCTAATGTGTGCTTTTATGGCTATGAACTTCCCTCTGAGGACTGCATTAGTTGTGTCCCAAATATTTTGATAGCTTGTGTCTTCATTTTCATTGAACTCTCAAAACATTTTGATTTCTTCCTTTATTTCCTCTTTGATCCAGTAGTTGTTAAGTAGTGTACTGTTGAGCTTCCACATTTTGAGACTATTACTATTCTTTTGTATAGTATGTTATGAGGTCCCTCTCTTAGTACTTTTCAAATTAGTGATCACTCTTGCCTGGATTGACTTGTGTCTAAGTAAGGTAATTAAAAGGTTCACAGTTGAGGAAATTGACAGTTGTTACAATATTATTTTAATCCCTGATTTGGAGCACAGTGACTTAAAAGCCTCTTTTGTTCTTTTTTCCATGTAGGCTATGGGAGCCTGAGGATTTTTAAACTATAAGTAGGCTTCTTAGCTTAATCACTGACTCCTGACCAAGAGATAAAGCAGGGTGGGGCAGAGATAATCCAGTGGTTATGTAAAGAGACTCTCACCACCCTACAGCTAGGCCACAGAGGTATAGATCTTCTCCTGATTTTCTTGGGTAGTTTTCTGTCCCCTGGTGTCAGCACAACCCCCCCCCCCCCCCCTGCTCCAGAATCTGGAGCAGATTCTGAGGGCAGTAGCAATGGAAACTCACAGTTGCCTTTGATGAGTCTTAAGGGAGTCCTCTCCTCCCTTCAGCCACCTTTTTGTTGGTGACACAGACTGAAGGTGGTCTCAACTGGTAAACTTCTGGACTGCTACCAGCCACTTAATCTCTCCCTAGGCTACTCTTTGGCCACAAGCCACACGAGTTTGCACTCACTGGTGATTTGGTGGGTTCCTGAAGTCGTTCTAGTCCTGTCTTGTTGTAGTCCCAGGTGGTCTTGATGTGTTCTTATTTCTATTGGACGTAAATGATCCAAGAATCAACTGCAAGTAAATGATTGACAGAATGAACATATGACCAAATGATATGCTATCTATAAGTAGATATTGGTAGATTAAAAAGGTTCTAAAAGATAAACTGTGTAAACACTAATCAAAAGCAGGCTCGAAGGAAGCAACCAAGGTGTCCAACAGCAGATGAGTGGCTGGGCAAGTTATGGTCTATATACACAATGGAATACTACTCAGCTATTATAAATGGTGATTTCACCCTTTTCACCCCATCTTGGATGGTGCTTGAAGGAATCATATTAAGTGTGATAAGTCATTAAGAAAAGGATAAACATGGGATGATCTCATTCATAGACAGAATTTGAAAAAGAAGATTGGAAGGGAAAACAGTAAGCAGCACTTGAACTGTATTTGGTGTATTTCTTAGTGTATTGCTTTTACTTTAGTAGTAAAAGACTGAGGGGAGGGGGAGAGTTCATGTCCTGGAACATGATTGCAGAGGAGGACCTAGTGGGGGTTGTACTATTACATGGAAAACTGAGAAATGTTATTATGTATATCCAAACTACTGTATTTTACTATCACTGTAAACCATTAATCCCCCAATAAAGAATTTTTTTAAAGAAGTGTAAAAGAGAGAAAAAAGAAGCAAGCTAGAATTGCTATAATGACATCAGGCAATAGAATCTAGAGAACGAAGAAAATTTCTAGGGTAATTGAGATAAATAGTGGTATATGATCAAAGATAACAATTCAAAATGTGTGTGTAGTAAATGATAGAGCTTCAAAATATGCAAAGTGCAAAAGGAAAAATGCAGTTGTGAGTTTGAGCAATCTCTACAGTTGTGTCACATGATATCCAAAAAATTCCTCAGAGAAACTACAAAATTCTCAGTCTTTACTTTGAGAGCCTGGAGGAAGGTGTCCTTTTACTGACCTGCAGCATCCTAGAAAGGAGAAGGGCAGCAAAAAGCTACTCCCTTCATTCCTGGGGTCCTTTTATTAAACAAGTTTTAGAGAATATTGGGCATTTTACTTACAAAGTGGTAGGTTTGGGTGGGAGCAAAATACACAATGGGATACATGATTATAGGTACTTAAGATGTAAGATGTGGTAACTGAAACTAAAGAGCATAGGCTAAACTCAGCATATGAATAACTTCTGCTTATCAGTAGCTACAGAAAACCCTCTTTCATACCACTGAATGTCTGGTAGCTTTGACTGTCCTCAGACTGTAGCCTATTAAGCCATGTTGAGGGATATGCAGATAGCTTACTGGAAACATAGACTTTCAGCTATTGGCTTAGATGCATCTGATAAGAATGTTTCCCAACACACTTAGAATTTACTGTACGTTAGAAGTGCTATTCAGAAAGTTGGCCAGTACAAAAATTAATGTGTGAATACCAAATGATATCTCTTATAAGGGGGACTTAAAAATAATGACCAAGAGGGAAAACACAAAGCAAAACATGAACTGGGCATGGTATCCAAAGAACCAAAACAGGGGATAGAGAGGGTGGGAAGCAACTCAGGGTTCTGATGTATGATAATGTAAAAGGATCCAGGTTGTGGGTGTGAATGTTCAGCAGAGAACTTAAGCTGTAAGATGAGAAATTGTACTGCACTGCAAACCATTAATCCCCCAATAAAAATTATCTTTATTTTTCTTTATTGGGGAGAACTAATGGTTTATAGTCAACAATAAAATACAGTAGTTTGTACATGAGAAAAATGATTTTTTAAAATTTTTTATTTAAGAAAGGATTAATGAACAAAATCATAAGGTAGGAGGGGTACAACTCCACACAATTCCCACCACCCAATCTCCATAACCCACCCCCTCCCCTGATAGCTTTCCCATTCTCTATCCCTCTGGGAGCATGGACCCAAGGTCATTGAGGGTTGCAGAAAGTAGAAGGTCTGGCTTCTGTAATTGCTTCCCCGCTGAACATGGGCATTGACTGGTCGGTCCATACTCCCAGTCTGCCTCTCTCTTTCCCTAGTAGGGTGTGTCTCTGAGGAAGCTGAGCTCCAGGACACATTGGTGGGGTCTTCAATCCAGGGAAGCCTGGTCAGCATCCTGGTGGCATCTGGAACCTGTTGATTGAAAAGAGAGTTAACATACAAAGCCAAACAAATTGTTGAGCAATCATGGATCCAAAGCTTGGAATAGTGGAGAGGAAGTGTTAGGGAGGTACTCACTGCAAACTCTAGTGTACTTCTGCTTTCAGGTATATATTTTGCAGTAGTTTATGGATACGTGTGAACATAAGCTCTCTCTCACAGAAACTGGTGTATATCTAGGTTTTGGGACTATGTTAGAAAGTGAACCACCTGAGATGAAATTAGAGTGTACTATAAAAGGTAAGGTCTCACCCGAGTAATGAAGCTGAAGGGTTGTCATTCCACACGTGAAGTCTCTGGACACAGTCTGAGGTGAAGCATTTTGAGGTGGCAATCGTTGCGTTGGTTAGGTTGTGATCGACGGATGCAATATTATTTGGTATGGATTGGGAGAGGTATACGGGAAAGTGGGCCCTATCCAAGGGTTCCAGGACTGGGGGAAGTAGGGGCTCTCTAGTGGAGATGTGAGGTTCCTGCTGTCTTAGGGTTCAAAAAGACAATTGATAGTTAATGATATCATCACATTATTTGGTAATTGGGTTAATTTTGAAAAGTCCTTTTGTTAGGGTTTGCTGTACAGTATCCAGTATCTTGTATATAGCTGTGCTATTGGATGCTTCTAATTTACTTGGTCTAGGCTTTTGAGAGAGTCCGCATATCAGATACACAGCCTATATATTAAAAAGATTCAGTTTGTGTTTTGAGAAACTTTGAGACATACAACTGATTTTCCCCCTCTCATATTAATTAACTACTGATTTATATGTCTACATTTTGCTAGGAGTGTACATAAACACCATTCCCACCACCAAAAGACTGTGACCCATTCCTCCCACCCACTCCCACCCCCTACTGGCCCAGGAAGCTGCATGTCTACCCCTCACCACAGGGTTTTTATTTTGGTGCCCTACTTATAATTTGATCAGGTCCTGCTTTTAGTTTCCCTTTCAGATCTACTTACTCAGCTTCTGTTGATGAGTGGGATCATCCCATACTCATCTTTATCTTTCTGACTTAGCTCACTTAACATAATTCCTTCTAGCTCTGTCCAAGATGGGTCAGAGAAGGTGGGTTCGTTGTTCTTGATAGCTGCATAGTATTCCATTGTGTATATATACCACAGCTTTCTCAGCCACTCATCTGTTGTTGGGCACCTGGGTTGCTTCCAGGTTTTAGCTATTATGAATTGTGCTGCTATGAACATAGGAGTACACACCTCTTTTTGGTTGGGTGTTATGGAGTCCTTGGGGTAGATCCCCTGGAGAGGAATTACTGGATCATATAGAAGGTCCATATCTAGCCTTCTGAGAGTTTTCCAGACTGCTCTCCACAGAGGCTGGACCAATTTACATTCCCACCAGCAATGTAAAAGGGTTTCTCTGTCCCCACATCCTCTCCAGCATTTGTTGCTGCTGTCCATTTTGATGTATGCCATTCTTACAGGAGTGAGGTGGTATCTTAGTGTTGTCTTTATTTGCATTTCTCTGACAATCAGTGACCTAGAGCAGTTTTTCGTATGTTTGTTAGCCTTTTGGATCTCCTCTGAGGTGAATGTTTTGTTCATATCCTCTGCCCATTTATGGATGGGGTCATTTGCTTTTTTGGCGCTAAGTCTGCTGAGCTCTTTATATATTTTGGTGATTAGTTTCTTGTCTGATGTATAGCATGTGAAGTTCTTCTCCCATTCTGTGAGGGGTCTCTCTGTTTGTTTAATAGTTTCTTTGGATGTGCAGAAGCTTTTCAATTTGATGTAGTCCCATTGGTTTGTTTGTGCTTTAGTCTTCCTTGCAATTGGGTTTGATTCATGAAAGATGTCCTTGAGGTGTATGTGGGAAAGTGTTTTACCAGTGTTTTCCTCTAAGTATTTGATTGTTTCTGGTCTGACATCTAGGTCTTTGATCCATTTGGAGTTGATTTTTGTTTCTGGTGAGATAAAGTGGTTCAATTTCATTCTTCTGCATGTTACAACCGAGTTTTCCCAGCACCATTTATTGAAGAGAGCCTCCTTCTTCCATTTAATCCTTTGGGCCTCCTTATCAAAGATTAGATGTCTGTAGGTGTGGGGATATATTTCTGGGCTTTCAGTTCTGTTCCACTGGTCTGTGTGCCTATTTTTGTTTCAGTACCATGCTGTTTTGATGATGATGGCTTTATAATATAGTTTAAGGTCTGGGGGTGTGATGCCTCCATTTCTGTTTCTTTTCCTCAAGATGGTTTTGGCAATTCTAGGTGTTTTCAGGTTCCAGATAAATTATTGTAGTGTTCTATTCTCTTAAAGAAGCTTGGTGGAACTTTCATGGGTATTGCATTAAAATTGCATATGGCTCTGGGGAGAATATTCATTTTGATGATATTTATTCTTCCAATCCATGAGCATGGGATATCTTTCCATTTCTTGGTATCAGTTTCTATCTCCTTGAGTAGCGACTCATAGTTTTCTGTATACAAGTCTTTCACTTCTTTGGTCAACTTTATTCCTAGGTATTTGATTGATTTTGCTGAAACAGTAAAGGGGAGTGATTTCTGGATGTCTTCTTCTTCAGATTTAGTGTTTGCATAAAGAAATGCCACTTATTTTTGAACATTGATTTTGTAGCCTGATACCTAGCTATATTGCCTAATAACTTCCAGTAGTTTTCTGCTGGATTCCTTAGGTTTTTCTATGTATACTATCATATCATCTGCAAATAGCTTGACTTCTTCCCTTCCAATCTGTATTCCTTTGATTTATTTCGCTTGCCTGATTGCTATGGCAAGAACTTCCAATACTATGTTGAAGAGTAATGGTGACAGTGGACATCCCTGTCTAGTCCCCAATCTGATGGGGAATGCTTTCAGCTTCTGTCCATTGAGTATGAAGTTGGCTGTAGGGTTGGTATATATAGACTCCACTATCTTGAGGAATTTCCCATCTATTCCCATTTTTTGTAGAGTTTTGAGCATGAATGGGTGTTGCATTTTGTCAAAGGCTTTCTCTGCATCTATTGAGATAATCATGTGGTTTTTGGCTTTGCTTTTATTGATGTGGTGAATGACATTCATTGACTTACGGATGTTGAACCAGCCTTCCATTCCTGGGATGAATCCCACTTGGTCGTGATGAACAATCTTCTTGATATGTTGTTGTATCCGGTTGGCCAAGATCTTGTTTAATATTTTGGCATCTATGTTCATCAGAGATATTGGTCTGTAGTTTTCCTTTTTTGTTCTGTCCCTATCAGCTTTTGGTATCAGGGTGATGTTGGCTTCATAGAAGGTGCAAGGGAGTATTCCTGTTTCTTCAATCTTATGGAATAGCTTAAGAAGTATGGATATTAACTGTTTCCTGAAAGTTTTGTAGAATTCATTTGTGAAGCCATCTGGTCCAGGACTGTTGTTGGGGAGATTCTTAATCATGGTTTCAATTTCTTTGTCTGTGATTGGTGCATTTAGATTTTGTAGTTCTTCTTGGTTAAGTTTTTGAAGGGCATATGTTTCTAGGAATTGTTCCATTTCTTCCAGATTCTCTAGTTTGGTGGAATATAGTTCTTTATAGAAGTTTTGCAGGATTCTCTGGATTTCTGTGGTGTCAGTTGTGATATCTCCTCCATCGTTTACAATTCTATTAATTTGAGTCTTCTCTCTTTTTTGTTTGGTGAGTCTGGCTAGGGGTTTGTCAATTTTGTTTAATCTTTCAAAGAACCAACATTTGGCTTCATTGATCTTTTGTATGGTTCTTTTATTTTCGATGTTGTTGATTTCTGCTCTAACTTTAGTGATTTCTGTCCTTCTGGTTGCTTTCGGGTTCCTTTGTTCCTCTTCCTCTAAGTCCTTGAGGTGTGCAGTAAGGTCGGTCATTTGAGCTTCTTCTTGGTATTTAATATTTGATTGTATGGCTATAAGTTTCCCTCTCAGTACTGCTTTAGCTGTGTCCCAAATATTTTGATAGGTTGTGTCTTCATTTTCATTAGTTTCCAGGAACATTTGAATTTCCTGCTTGAGTGAGTCTCTGACCCAGTGGTTCTTAAGGAGCATGTTGTTTAGTTTCCAAATTCTGTGTCTTTTAATAATATTCTGTTTGTTGTTAAATGTTAGTTTTACTTCACTGTGGTCTGAGAAGATACTTGGGATGATTTCAATGCTCTTGAATTTATTGATGCTGTCTTTGTGGCCTAACATGTGGTCTATCCTTGAGTATGTGTTATGTGGATTTGAAAAGAAGGTGTATTCCAGTTTTTTGGGGTGGAGGAGTCTGAAAATGTCCAAGAGGTCTAGGCTGTCGATCTCTTCATTCAATTCTCTTGTATCTTTATTGGTTCTCTGCTTTGTTGATCTGTCTAAGTGTGAGAGTGTTTTATTGAAGTCTCCCACTATTATTGTATTACTATTGATGTATTTTTGAAATTCTTTCAGTATGTGCTTGATGTATTTAGATGGTCCCTCATTGGGTGCATAGATGTTAATAATTGTAAAGTCTTCTTGGCTGGTTGATCCTCTAATCATTATGTAATGTCCTTGCCTATCTTTTATTACTTTATTTAATTTAAAATCTATCGTGTCTGAGATGAGAATGGCTGTTCCTGCCCTTTTTTGTGGTCTGTTAGCCTGTATGATAGTTTTCCATCCTTTCACTTTAAGTCTGTGTTTATTTTGTTGTGACAGATGGGATTATTGCAAGCAGCATATGGTTGGGTTATGTTTTCTGATCCATCCCCCCACTCTGTGCCATTTGATGGGTGAGTTTAAGCCATTGACATTTATTGATATTATGGATTTAATGTATTGTAGTGCCATTGTTCAAAAAAAAATTTTTTTTTGTTTGCTCTGATATATTGCCAGTATTGTAGTGATGTTCTTGTTTATAAGAGGTCTTTTAGAATCTCTTTCAGGGCCGGTTTGGTGATGGTTGCCTCCTTTAACTGTTGTTTGTCTAAGAAGGTTTTGATCCCTCCATCTAGTTTGAATGAAAGTCTAGCAGGATATATTATCCTTGGTTGAAACCCTTTTTCATTCAGGGCTCGATAGATATCTTGCCACTCCCTTCTGGCTTTTGGAGTTTGAGTGGAGAAGTCTGCAGATAATCTTATGGGTTTTCCCTTGTATGTGACTTTTTGTTTCTCTCTTGCAGCCTTTAGGATCCTTTCTTTATCCTTACTTCTTCTCATTGTGACTATGATGTGTCTTGGTGTCTTCAGGTCTGGGTTGATTCTGTTTGGTACTCTCTGGTCCTCTTGTATCTTGATATCCTTTCTGTTATTCAGGTCTGGGAAGTTTTCTTCTATAATTTCCTCTATAATGTTTGCTTCCCCTTCCTCTCTTTCTTCCTCTGGCAGGCCAATTATACGAATGTTACTTCTTTTGAGATCATCCCATATGTCTCTGTTGTTGTTTTCAGTGTCTCTCAATCTCTTTTTAAGCTCTTTCACCTCTTTCTTTGTTTTCTCTAACTCATCCTCTGTCTGACTAATTCTGTTTTCTGCTTCTGTTAGTCTGCTTTCCCTTGCCTCAGCTTCTTTCTTCATTACAGCTATTTCAGCTTTCAGTTCTCTAATTGCCTCAAGATAATCAGTATTTTCCTTGGGGGTCTCAACTGTTGTTTCCCTAATACTGCCATTCCTTTCCTCCAATGTTGTTTGCATTTCTGTGATTAATAAGTTTATTATTGCTTGCATACTTTTCTTATCTCTGGTTACTTCTGGCTGATTTGTAGTTTCTTCTGGGTTCTTGTCTTCATTCATTGGAGTAGTAGTTTTATTTGTTTTTGATCTACCCATTTTTTTTATTTATGTGTTTCTTTTTTTTTATGCTCTGTTGTTCCTCACTTGTGTCTTGAGTACAAGTAACACTGTACTAAATACCTTTATGACAATTGCACTCACCAACCTCAGGAATTACAGTAGCAACTGAAGTAAGCATTGAAGTAGTTTAATCGTTACCAGTTAGCCAAACAATTTTTCCAGTCCGAGAAAAAATAGTAACCAAATCCCAGAGAAGAAAGAGAAAAGAAAGAAAGAATAGCAAGAATAGACAGTTATGCAAATCTACTATCCACTGTATATTCTAGAGGTAACAATCGGGGAAAGGGAACTAGAGTAGAGATACACACATAGAGAGTCCACTTTGAGTCAGATTTCTTCCCCAAAATAATTCACAAATTCAGAAAGGCAAAGAAGAAGGAAGAAGTGTATGACAAGATTAAGAAAAAAAAAAGAGAGAGGGAGACAAGAGAGAGAAAAGGGAGAAGATAAGAAAAAAGCTGTAATTAAAGAGCAGTGAAAGGAAATTCCTAAATGTGTATCAGTGAATTCAAAAAAGCACCCTGTTTGGTGGTGTGGGGGATCCTGCTCAGAGCTGGTCCCCAGGGACTGCTTATGGGGGTGGGGGGGGGGCCAGGAAGGAAGTATGCTTGAAAATTAAAAGGAAGAAAAATAAATTTTTTCCCCTTTTTTCCCTACTCTAATTCTTAACCCAAATTAAGTTATAGTCACCTCCTTGGTGTCACCGCTAGGACCCCTTGTTGGCTGGCCTGCTAAAGGCAGAAAATCTTACCGTTTCCAGGAGATGTGGTCGGAGCTCAGCCACTAGCAGCTTCTCAGTCCGCCATCTTCCGGGAAACCCCCCCCTCCAGACTTTTTTAAAGGATTTCTCAAAAATGAAAACTAGCTCCAAGTCCTTTTGATCCAATGAGAGCTGTACTCAAGAAGTCCTCGGATCCACCCTCAGCGTCGCGGTGGTCCCCGGAGACTCCCAAGAGAAAGCCCCGAGCTACAGTGCTCCCTCTCGGTCCTCTGCCGGCCGCCCAGCAGCGCTCTGCAACCGGCGGAGGAGCCGTCTTCCCGGGCTGAAGACAGTGCCCGGCGCACCTGCCTTGCCCACCGCCACCTGGGAAGTCTGGAGCAGCCCGCCCACTAGTCCATGTCACCTTTACTCTAATTCTTAACCCAAATTAAGTTATAGTCACCTCCTTGGTGACCCCTTATTGACTGGCCTACTAAAGGCAGAAAATCCTACCATTTCCAGAAGATATGATCAGAGCTCAAGCCACTAGCAGCTTCTCAGTCCGCCATCTTCAGGGAACCCCCCGAGAAAAATGATTTTTAAAAGTCAAAAAAAAAGGAACACAAACTCAGGATAACAACAAAAAGTTGACAAGTAGATAGTAGAACTCACCTTCATAGGCAATAGGATCCATTAGTATTTATAATACTTCTTAAGTAACCGCTGAATGAATACGTATGTCATTCAAATGGCACGTATATTAAGATGAACCTTAAGATAGATTTTCTAGTAGTAACACAAATCAGTATATTTAAAGAGTTGAAGTCACGACAAATAGGTTCTCTGATCATAATGTAATCTAAATAGAGACTAATATTAAGTAAAATTATTTTGAAAAGCTTCATGTACATGAGTTATGATCTTCCTCTCTTGTCCTCTCTTGATCCTGAATTGTTATTCTCTTGGAAAATGGACACATAGGTACATTGCATCAGATAATGTGTCAAAATGATAATGAAGCATATCTGTTAATCATTATCTATGTTGAATTATATTTGTTCATTTTATTTTGCAGCTTCCTTATTAAAAGGACTAAAACATGCTAACATAGTACTGCTTCATGATATCATCCATACCAAGGAGACACTGACACTTGTGTTTGAATATGTGGTAAGTAAGATAAAAATGTCAGATTGTATAGATCTGAGTTAAATTCTAATTGCATTATCATTGATTTTTTTTACTTTCAAGCTACTATACTGAGAGAAGTACTTTGCTTGAATAGAATCTTGTGATTTTATATAACTCTGAACAATGTAGATCTTAAAAGAAAAATTCAGAAAATGTTAATTTTTTTCAAGCTTTCAAAACTTTTTATTGATTCTGACCTTTGTCCACAGAAGTGTTCTGGAAGACATAGGGGGAAAGTACTTTAAACATTTGCATTTGGGTATCAAATCAACTGAAAAATCCCCAAATTAGGTGATGCTTTACTCTGAATCCCTAAAACATCACATTTTACATCATGATCTGACATAGTCTCCAGTTATACCAATTAACAACACTACTAGAGGGGTTGAATGTAAGTAAAAAACAATGTTTTGCTGTCTTCACAGGTCATAATGTAAAATAAAAATTGTACTCTGTAAAATATCTTCCTCTTCTGTGAAATATTGGCTTTATTTATTTTTATTGAGGAGATTAATGGTTTACAGTCAACAATAAAATACAGTAGTTTGTACATGTATGACTTTTCTCAATTTTGCACTTAACAGCTCAGACCCCTCTTCGTCCTCCTCTGCCATCATATTCCAGGACCTGAAACCTGCCCCCACTCCCACTCAAGAGTCCTTTACTTTGTTGCAATACACCAAACCCAGTCCAAGTTCTGCTTTGTGTTTTTTTTTTTCAACTTCATCTTTTAAATTTATTATTGGTGATTTAATAATGATCAACAAGATTGTGGGATAAGAGCGGTACAATTCATACAGTTCCCACCACCAGTGTGCCATATCCTATACCTTCTATTGAAGTTTTCCTATTCCTTATCCCTCTGGGAGTATGGACCAAAGATCATTACAGGACACAAAAGGTCAGAGGTCTGGCTTCTGTAATTGCTTCTCCATTGTATATGGGCATTGGCAGGTCGATCCATACCCTGAGCCTGTCTCTACCTATCCCTAGTTGGGTCGGGCTCTGAGGAGGTAGGATTCCAGGATGCATTAGAGAAGTCCTCCTTCCAGGAAAGGCAGGCCAGCATCATGGTAGTATTTATCAACTTCTGTCTATGCATGAGATCATCCTGTATTAATCCTTCTCTTTCTGATTTATCTCACTTAACAGGATTCCTGAGATAAATCAGAAGGTGAAATGACCATTTTAAATAGCTGAGTTATATATATATCACAACTTTCTTGGCCACTCATCCGATACATGGGTTGCTTCCAGGTTTTGGCTATTACACATTGTGTTGCTATGAACATAGGTATACAAAATCTTTTTGGATGGGGTGTGATTGGTTTCTTAGGGTATATCCCCCGGAGAGGAATTGCCAGGTCATAAGGAAAAATCCTCTTCTAGCCTTCTGAGAGTTCTCCATATTACTCTTCACAGGGGTTGGACCAATTTACATTCTCACCAGCAGTGCAAGAGGGTTCCTTTGTCCTCACAACCTCTCCCGCATTTGTCGCTGCTGTCTTTTCTGATATATGAGATTCTCATAGGAGAGAAGTTGTATCTTATTGTTGTCTTTATTTGCATTTCTCTGACAATCAATGATTTGGAGCATTTTTTCATATGTTTCTTGGCCTTCAGGATCTCTTCTGTAGTGAATATTCTGTTCATATCCTCTCCCAATTTTTGGATGGGGTCATTGGTCAGAAAATGTTAACTTTTATAAGATACATTATCTATAATCAATTTGATCCTAGGACACACTACAGTTTTTAGTCTATTAAATAAATCTAAGTTGCATGTTGGAGACTGTTTTATCAGAGAAAGCTCATGTACTTTGTGGTAGTTTTTTCTTCCTTTGGATTTGTAACTTAATTTCTCAAAAGCATCATTATTAGGATGTTTTCTGTGGAGGAAAACCTGATACTTACAATTTGGACTTCATGATCTTTCCCCTTAGTTAGTATTTCAGCTATTAATTAAGGCCTCCTCCGATTTGAATGGCATACAAGTTAATGATCATATTGTGTTGAGAGCATTACTGCTTGAAGACTTGGATTTGAACTCATAATTAATCTTTCTTCCTTTTCCTAAGAAAAGCATATGGTATTTGTGTAGCATCACTTCAGCATTTAACTGTGGAATCATGAAATGTAACCATGATAATTAACATCCCAATTTTCACAGATGGATCTGAGAACATGTAATTTATAAGATACAAGTGACATCAGTGAGGGCTTTTATTGAGAAGAATAGCTGTTGGTATTGTGAATATATTAAGATCCTATTTTGTAATTACCACTCTACTTTTTTTAAAATTTGAAATAGTTTCAATTTTCTTTCTAAAAAACATATAATAGACTGAATATTTGCAACATTTTTGTTTTGCTAATGTCTGCCTGTGTCTGCAAGTCATTTAAAAATTGTCAAATGAAGAAGCCATTCATCTTGTCTATTTACATATAAATGATAGATACATTTAAATAATATGGTAATATGGATACAAGGACAGCTAACGCTGAACAGTTGCATACATTACATGTAGCCAAGAATGGATGCAGATTCACACATCAATGCAAGTATAATTTCTTTTGTTTAATCAATGATTTCATAGTTAATAATGTAATCAGTTGATTCAAAATTAGAATTGTTATTGCTGTTTTCCAGTGTGTCTAGTTGCAATATTTCAATTAAGTCTCAATTACTCTTGGTATACTCACTTGACTTTTATAATATTTTTAAGAAAAATGTTTTAAAAATCTACTCTCCATCCCATTGAATAATTAAATTGAAATGAAATTCCTCATTGCCACCATAACACTCCCATTTTTTTCTGCATTTTTTTATTAGTGATTTAATAATGATTGACAAGATTGCAGGATAAGAGGGGTACACTTCCACACGATTCCCACCATCAGAGTTCCATATCCCCTCCCCTCTATTGGAGGGTTCCCTATTATTTATTCCTCTGGGAATGTGGACCAAAGATCTTTATGGGGTACAAAAGGTGGTAGGTATGGCTTCTGTAACTGCTTCTCCACTGGACAGGGGCATTGACAGTTCAGTTCATAGCCTCAGCCTGTGAAACACCTTTTAATTGCTACTGTTTTAGTGTGTTGAAGTAAACATTTTTGAGTGAATCTCTGAAATCAGAGTTGGGCACTTGGGAGAAGTACTCTAGATTGTAGAAGAAATTTATATAGATCTCTTTGGATAGGTTTCTTTCTTTTCTTTGGATATATCCCCAAAGAGAAACTTTAGAATTTAGGCTTTAGAATTGTCTCCATGTACTTTTTTCAGGTCTCTAGATAAATTGAGTTCTAGAAAGTAAATGATTCTTATTTATGAAACACCCACAGAATAAATATACTCCTGTCCTTTAAAAGAGAATTCCAAGCTTATCTGCTTTATATTATTCCAAGAAGAAATATTTTAATTTCCATAAGAACCTTCTAAGGGTCAGGATAATGAAAAGTTTGCAAATGACTTTGGAGGCCATTATTAAAATGATTCCTTGGATAATGCAATATTTTTTAGCTTTGGCTTTCTATTAAATTCTGTTTTCTCTTACATAGAGTGATCTGAAATGTAGAATCCTTTTTTTAAAAAAATTTTTATTTATAAAAAGGAAACACTGACAAAAACCATAGATAAGAGGGGTACAACTCCACACAATTCCCACCACCAGAACTCTGTATTCCATCCCCTCCCTTAGAAACTTTTCTATTCTTTATTATTATTATTATTTTTAAATTATTATTATTATTAACCAGAGCACTGCTCAGCTCTAGCTTATGGTGGTTCTGGGGATTGAACTTGGGACTTTGGAGCATCAGGCATGAGAGTCTCTTTGCATAACCATTATGCTATCTACCCTCCATCCAACTTATTTTTTTTTAAATATTTATTTATTCCCTTTTGTTGCCCTTATTTTGTTGTTGTAGTTAGTATTGTTGTTGTTATTGATGTCATCATTGTTGGATAGGACAGAGTGAAATGGAGAGAGGAGGGGAAGACAGAGAGGGGAGAGAAAGACAGACACCTACAGACCTGCTTCACCGCCTGTCAAGCAACTCCCCTGCTGGTGGGGAGCCGGGGGCCCGAACCAGGATCCTTACACTGGTCCTTGTGCTTTGCGCCACCGCCCAACTCCCCAAATTTCCTATTGTTTATCACTCTGGAAGTATGGACCCAGGGACATCATAGGGTGCAAAAGGTGGAAGGTCTGGCTTCTGTAATTGCTTCCCTGCTGAACATGGGCATTGACAGACTGATGCATACTCCCTGCCTGCCTCTCTCTTTCTCTAGTGGGGCAGGGATCTGGGGAAGCAGAGCTCCAGGACACATTCGTGGGATCTTCTGCCCAGGGAAGTCAGGTTGGCATCATGGTAGCCTCTGGAATCTTGTGGCTGAAAGAAGAGTTAAGATATAAAGCAGAAAAACAGATTGTTGACTGATCATGAACCTATAGGCTGGAATAGTGCAGATGATGAGTTGGGGGGAGTTCCTTTTTGTAGATAGCTACTAGTCATATTTCAGAGCACATAGATATAAAACTATAATGATCTACAAGCTACAAGGATGGGACACACTGAGAAATAGGCTGTTCTTGTCTCAACATGTAACATGGGGCCCCCTGTGATGCATATCATTGTGAGTAGTGCCTTCTTCCAATTGTTGTCAAATAGAAAGAACATTTTTTAAAAAAATTTATTTATGAAAAGGAAAAACTGACAAAAACCATAGGATAAGAGGGGTACAACTCCATACAGTTCCCACCACCAGAACAAAAGAACATTTTAATCACAGTGAGTTAGTTTGGTTAGAAAGGTTTCATAATACTTACTGCTACATTTTTTCCTGCATAGCTTTAAGACTTAAATGGAAAATTTAGAAAGTTGCTCAAAATCATTAACTCAAATTTATTTAGTAGTGAAACTGCTAATGGATTTTTTTTTTACTAAAAACATAAAGCTAAGCAATTTAGTTGTTTTTTTTTTGCCAAGAATGAAAAATGCCAAATTACCATATTTAACACCATACTGAAAAATTTAAAACAGATTCCCTCAGTAGAAATAAGCATATTAATAGTAAACATGATTATGTAAATATGTATTACCATTAGTTACATGCATAAATATTCAGTAATATTTTAAATTAAATGAGAGCAAAATAATGTGTATCAGCACTTTTCATTACACATTTTACAATTATTTCTAAGAAAGAAAGCAACAAATTTATAAATAATCATGATATTCACTGGAGCAGTCAGTACTTTTAAAATGCTCTAAAGTATTTAAATAATGCCAAACTATTGTGCAACAGTCTATGACCATACCACTCTGAACATGCCCAGTATCATCTCGAGTAATGTATAGCTTTATATAAAGAAAAAGTCTTTTATTCTATCAGGGTGGGTGGAAGGAATTGTGTCATGAGGGAGTGGGTGCTGGCTCCCCAAGTAGGGCATACATGTTACCATGTGAAAGTACCTGGGTTCAAGCCCTTGGCCCCCATCTGCAGCAGAGAAGCCTCACAAGCAGTGTGCAGATGTTTCTCTTTCCCTCCTCCTCTCCCTTCTTCTATGTTTTTATAAGGGTAAAAAGAGGGAAAAATGACTGCCAATAATGGTGAACTTCTTGTGCAGGCATTGCTATCCACTGTTCACTCTAGTGGCACATTCCAACCCCCCCCCAAAAAAAACCCTGTGTCACCAAAAATTGTATGAAGGGTATTTTTTTTTAAAAAAATTTTTAATCTTTATTTATTTGCAGATATAGACAGTCAGAAATTGAGAGGGAAGGGGATAATAGATTGGGAGAGAGACAGAGTGACACCTGCAGCACTGCTTTACCACTTGTGAAGCTTTCCAGGGGCTCGAACCTAGGTCCTTGCACACTGTAACATGTGCACTCAATCAGATGCACCACCACCTGCCCCCAGGGTATTTTTTTTTAATGTTTTTAATAATTTTTATTTATGAAAAGGAAACACTGACAAAAACCATTGGATAAGAGGGGTACAACTCCACACAATTCCCACCACCAGAACTCCATATCCATCCCCTCCCCTGATAGCTTTCCTATTCTTTATCCCTCTGGGGGCATGGACCAGCGGGCATTATGGAGTGCAGGAGGTGGAAGGTCTGGCTTCTGTAATTGCTTCCCCATTGAGCATAAGCATTGACAGGTTGATCCATACTCCCAGTCTGTCTGTCTTTTTCCCTAGTGGGGCGGGGCTCTGGAGAAGCAGGGCTCCAGAATATATTGGTGGGGTCGTATCCTCAGGGAAGTCAGGTTGGCATTATGGTAGCTTCCGGAATCTGGTGACTGAAAGAAGAGTTAACATATAAAGCCAAAAAAAAATGTTGACTAATCATGAACCTAAAGGCTGGAATATTGCAGATGAAGAGTTGGGGGTCTCTGTTTTGTAGATAGTTGATAGGCCTATTTTAGCTATATTCCAAAGGGCCTGTTGGTATGCTTTAAAAACCCCTTCTGTTTGATTTGGTTTATTCCCCCCTGCATTCTATTTACATAACACTGTATTCTATTTACATAACCTCTGTTAACAAGCACCACCTTCCCTCCACGGCAATGGTGGTTTAGTGGTAAAATTCTCACCTGCTCCGCCCCCTCTCCTTGTCATACCCTGATTTTCACCAGTCACTTTTCTCTCCACCCTGTCTGCGTCGCATCCTGTTCCCACCCTACTGGGCTAGTATATTTATAAGGACAAGATTGTTTGTAGTTTTTAGCTTAGCTTAGCTCGGTATAGATTGCACTGCGTCCTGCATGAATAAAGAGATACTGCCTACAGCTCAACCATGAGCCCCTGGTCATCTGTTACCCGCCCGTGAAGCCAGCCCGGCGAAAACATATGGTGCCCGAACAAGGGACTGACATAAGCCCTGAAACAGGGACCTGCACCGACGTGGGACCTAACCCGCCCATCACCCAGATAAGTAAACTTGGCTACCCATCCGCCATGGGTTGCCTTTCTACTTATGAAGAGGTTTGCCAAAGCCTCTACTATTTCATCATGAGACAGTTACTCTGTCTCTGGAACATTTTGCTCTGGGCCACACTTCAGTTCCCTGATTGGGAACTTTGGTTTCTTGTGACCCTAATTATAGAGCTTGGGAGATGCACTGAGATTTCTCTTTGGACTTTCTGGATTCCCTCTCCCATATTTCCTGAGGAAAAGGACTACATTTTGCTCTGGGCCACAATTTGGTTCTTTATGACCGTGATTGTAGACCTTGGGGTTTGTATGGGGATTTCCACTGGGACTTTCTGGACTTCTTCTCCATGTTTCCCATGGAGAAGGACTACTCTAATTTGAGGAACGTTCTCCAGTACCCTGGAAGTCCCCAAGAATGGAGACACGTGGTTAGTTCTACTCTCCTGATTGGATTCTTTCTTCGATGGGAAGACGCTTTTAAAAGTAGATGCCTGAAGCAATACAGCAGGAACAGTCAGAAGCACCCTAAATGGAATTTTGAAGAGCTTTTTGGACTAGGACGCCCTCCGGGGACTCTTGATGCTACATGGTGAGATCTGTTTCGTAAGAGAGTGATTTAAATGACTGAATTTTTGTATGACATTGACTTAAAAAAAAATGCTGGATGCAGCCATGATTTCTAGAGACATCCAGAAACAATCCAAAAAATTGTTTTTTCCCTCCTTTGATTTCTTTTTTACGTCTTGGCATAAATCTGAAACGTTTAATCCTGAAACGGTATGAGTTATGGGTGGGGCAGATAGTGGAATGATTATGTTAATTATTCTCATGCCTGAGGCTTCTACCGTGGTTCTTCTGTTTACCTTTCACATTTTATTGAGTTTAAACTGTTTAAACAATCTTAAAATCATACTAGAAAGGACTTCCAATTATAATGGAGTTATCAATTATAGTAAACTTCTAATCTGCTACAAGTTTTGTTTGACAAGTAAGTGAATTTCAGCTGTCAAGTCTTCACATGAAAAAACATCTACTCAAATGGAATTCCCGGAATTCCATTTGGAACCCTGTTCTCTTACATCGCCCACAAGATGGAATGACTACAATACACCCCCGGAAACCAATGATGTGACCTGGCATGACCTGAAGAAACAGATTCACAGACTCCAAAGATCACTCTCTACAGCAAAGCAGAATTCTGGTGGCCGACATTCCCCATCGAGACAGACATGCAGCATTTCATCCCTTGGCATTTTCTTCTGTGGTCAGCTACTTTGGATTGACACCTCCATCGGACTTACTGGTACACGCTGCTGTGTTTCTCAAAGACTAACTTCAGCCAATTGCCTTGAGACTTTATAGACCATGTTCCCTCGCCTGCAGGCTCTGTTCTCAGAGGCAGAAAAGTCTCCCTCCTTATTAGGTTATGCCCACAGAGTCAGGAAACACCCTTTGAGGCAAGAGATGACCCAGAGGCATGAAGCGCTCCCAGAGGCAAGAAATGCCCTTTTGCCTGCTAGGCCTTGCCCTTTGAGGCAAGAAACGTTCCCCTTGGCATCACACTGGTTATTGCTGCTCGCCTATTTTGTTTTCCATGTCTTATGCCAGTTTTTTTAAAACGCCTGTACCATATAGGTTTCTGTTCACCCCACAATCCTGATACTATGGCCATTAGTTAAAAAGAAAGGGGGAATTGTTGGTATGCTTCTAAAACCCCCTTCTGTTTCATTAGTTTAATCCTCCCTGTTTAACACTACTCTATTTACATAACCACTTCATGCTATTTACATAACCTCTGTTAACAAGCACCACCTTCCCTCCAGGGCATTGGTGGTTTAGTGGTAGAATTCTTGCCTGCTCCGCCCCCTCTCCTTGTCATACCCTGATTTTCACCAGTCACTTTTCTCTCCACCCTATCTGTGTCGCACCCTACGGGGCTAGCATATTTATAAGAACAAAATTGTTTGTAGTGTAGAGTTTAGCTTAGCTTGGTATAGATTGCGCTGCGTCCTGCATGAATAGAGATACTGCATACAACCCAGCCATGAGTCCCGGGTCGTCTGTTACCCGCCCGTGAAGCCAGCCCATCGAAAACAACAAGGGCCCATGACTAGATTAATGTTTTGTTTTTTGAGTTTTTTTTTTTTTCTGAGCCTGGCATCTGATATGCAGGTGGACCCAAGTTATTGTCTGGGAAGATGATGTCATTGCTGGAAACAAGACCAGAAAGCTGGATCAGGGAAGAAAGTAGCTCCCCAATATGGGAAGGGTGTATAAATGTTGTTGACTGTAAACCTCATCGATTTGAATTGATCTGGGGCCCTGTGTGACCTCTGCATCCCTGTGCATCTGATTTTTATCACCCACAATTATGAAAGGTGTTTTCATCATAAAATATACTCTCATATTTTTTAAATATTTGGGGCCTGGAAGTGGTACAACTGGTAAAGCACACATATTACCGTCTGCAAGGATTCAGGTTCAAGCCCCTGCTACCCACCTTCAGGAGAGGATGCTTAAAGAATGGTGATGCAGTTTTGCAGGTTTCTGTCTTTCTCCTTCTCTCTGCCCTCCTCTTGATTTCTCAGTTTCTCCCTTTAAAATAGAAGAGTACTAGTATGCATGCTAAGATTACTACTTCAATACTAAAAGTGGGCTGTCTTTAGGTTAACAAAGTTGTCACCATGTAACTTGTTTATATTCTCTACCTCACCAAATTTGTCATATCAAGTATAATGGGGGGAGGGGAGACTGAGGCCTTATAGTCTCAAGTGTGAAAGTGTTTCATAACCATTATGCTATCTCTCCAGCCTGGTACTCTCATATTTCAGTTTATTGGTTTTCATCTTTAGCCCATTGAAGTACATATGACATGAATTATCATCATTTATTTTTATATTAATGAAGACATATATTTGCAGAATTTAAAGCAGATTTACTACAATTTCTCAGTTTACTTAGAATGTTGAAATTTGAATTTCAGTTCATCATCTGTGTCTAAATAACATCATATTCTTACTTGCAGTCTTTCCATATCAACCATCTTAACTAACTTATATGATGGCCTGACAGAGGATTTTATAAGTCTATGGAACTGACAGCTGAAAGTTATGCTATGTCTTTTTACTCTGTCACACAATCTACTTAATTATTTGATCTATGCCTCATACATTTTGATTTCTAAATCAATGAAGACTGCTTTAATTTGCATGATTTTATACCACATCTGTTCTCAAAACCTGTAGCTTTTCATCAGTGTTTCTCATTTCCAGATTAAACTATACTGGGCTGACTAAACATTTTTTTCTGCTTTTTTATGAGATAAAGTACAAATACAACTTTAAATAAATAGAGAATACCAAGAAAGATCTTGCTGAGAGGATGAGAGACAGTTAAATAAAATTCTCAAGGAAGTGAAAGAAGATTCCCAAATATTTATTCAAGAGCATTCTAGACAGAAGACTGTGTAAAGAGCATCATGTCTCTTATGGCTGGCGTGAGGTGCAGTGGGGTGAGAAAGGACACATTGGGGGGAGAGAAATACCAGAATGAGCTGGGATCCAGTCGACAGTAAAATACGGTAGTTTGTACATGCATAACGTTTCCCAGTTTTCCACATAACAATGTAACCCCCACTAGGTCCTCCTCTGCCATCATGTTCCAGGACCTGAACCCTCCATCCAGGTCTTTTACTTTGGCGAACTACACCAACTCCAGTCCAAGTTCTGCTTAGTGTTTTCCCTTCTGATCTTGTTTTTCAACTACTTTTTTTTTTTTTTTTCCCTGTCAGAGCCAAGGTTGCGCTCAGGTGGCTCTCATTGTCTGCTTCTGCTTTGGTTCCCACATTGTCGGCCCCCTGCAGACAGCTGCCAGGAACTGGGGGCAGCAACAGCAATGCAGACCAGGCTATGTTTTTCAACTTCTACCTATGACTGAGATCATCCCATATTCACCCTTCTGTTTCTGACTTATCTCACTTAACATGATTCCTTCAAGGTCCAGCCAAGATGGAATGAAGAAGGTGAAGTAATTATTTTTTTAAATTTTTTAATATTTATTTATTTATTTTCCCTTTTGTTGCCTTTGTTGTTTTTTCATTGTTGTTGTAGTTATTGTTGTTATTATTGATGTCATAGTTAGGACATTGATGTTATAGATAGGACAGAGAGAAATAGAGAGGAGGGAAGACAGAGAGGAGGAGAGAAAGATAGACAACTGCAGACTAGCTTCACTGCCTGTGAAGCGACTCCCCTGCAAGTGGGGAGCCTGGGGATTGAACAGGGATCCTTCCGCAGGTCCTTGCACTTTGTTCCAAGTGTGCTTAGCCCGCCGCACTACTGCCTGACTCCCGAAGTAAATATTTTTAATACCTGAGCAATATTCCATTATGTATATAGACCACACCTTACTCAGTCACTCATTTGTTGTTGGACACCTGGGTTGCATTAAGGATTTGTTTTAATGATTTTGGCTTTTACTCAGGGTATTATGGAATCCACTAAATTCTGCTCAGTAGAGAAATGGTCTGATCCAAGTTACATTTTAATTGAATCTTTTGACCACTTCCTTTAGAACAGGCAGAAGGTGGAAAAGTTTGAAACAGAGGACTAGGTGGCAAACGCTAGAAGAAGAAGAGGACTAGGTAGTAGATTGTTACAGTTATCTAAGCATGAGGTGAGAGCAACAGTGGAAGTAGTGAGAGGTGGTTGGATTCTGAATATATTCTATATGTATCAGGTTGGACTGCATTTGATACGGAATTTAGAGACAAATTAGTCCAGGTTGATTCCTAGGATTTTTGGCTTGAGCAATAGTAGAACTGCTATGAGGAGAGATGAGACATACTGTAGGAAGAACAGAATGAAGGAGATCCATTCATTTTTTAATGTGTTAACTTTCAGTTGCTTGTTATATATACAAATAGAAGTCTAGCAAGGTAGTTGGATATATAACTAGAGATTAAGAGAGAGATCCAAGATAGACATTTGGAAACTATGCTATATACATATTAAACAAGGATATTGGACTAGATCACCGGGTATAATAATTATTAGTTTGGTGACCCTAAGTGAACAGCATGTCTGGATTCTTAACTTTTGTGTAACTTCTTCCATTGCATTCTTGGACTTTTTGAACAGCCATGTTATCATTACATCTGTTCTGTTTGAGAAATGAATATGGAAAGGTCATGTGGAGACTGAGAACCCTAGACTGCATAGTGGAAAACTGAACACCAGAAGACACTGCCAAGTTACTTCCCAGAATGGAACAGGGTAGTGATCCCAGAACTAAAAACACACATGTAAAACCACACACTTATTTTACCATAAAGAATCCTAAGCTGTCCAAGATGTCCAATGAGGAAAGCGCCTCTTCAACAAATGGTGTTGGGAGAACATGTAAAACATGAAACTAGACCAATACTTAACTCCACTCACAAAAATTAATTTGAAATGGATCAAAGATCTGGATATTAGCTCTGATACTATAAAATACATAGAAGAATATATCAGTGAAATATTGCAAGACTTTAATATCAGTGGTGTATTTGGGCAAGGGAAATAAAACCAAGATTGAACAAATGGGATTATATCAAATTAAAAAGCTTCTAGATAGCATAAGAAAATTCCATAAGGATAAGTAGGCAGCCAAGCAACTTGGAGAAGATATTTGCACACCACACATCTGACAAGCTGTTGATATCAAACATGATATAAAGAATTCATGTAGCTTACCAAAAATAAAAAGAACTATCCAATAAAAATTTATCTAATAAAAAATTGACAGAAGATCTAGATTTCTCAAAGAAGATATACACTTATGAGGGCTGGGCAGTAGCAAAGAGGGTTAGGCGCACATGGCGCAAAGCGGAAGGATCCCGGTTTGACTCACCAGCTCCCCAACTGCAGGGGGTCGCCTTGCAAGCAGTGAAGCAGGTCTGCAGGTGTCTATCTTTCTCTCTTCCTCTCTGTCTTCCCCTCCCTCCTCACTCGATTTCTGTCTGTCCTATCCAGCAGCAACAACAGTAACAACTACAACAAGCACAACAACAAGAACAACAAAATGGGAAAAAATGGCCTCCAGGAGCAGTGGATTCATAGTGCAGGCACTGAGCCCCAGCGTTAACTCTGGAGGATATATATATACACACTTGTGCAGAAATGCTCCACTTCACTCATCATGAAAGAAATGCAAATTAAAGCCACCATTGAAATCCAACCTCACACCTGTGAGAATGACCTTCATTAATAAAACAGGAAAAGATAGGTGTTGGAGAAGATTTGGAGAAAGAGGAACTCTATTACACTGCTGGTGGGAATGTAAAGTGGCACAATCACTATGGAGGACAGTATGGAGAATTATTAAATAAATACAATTGGAAATACCTTATGGTCAGCAATTCCACTCCTAGGCATTTATTCCATATTCCTGCTCCACTAGGGAAAGATAAAAACAGGCTGAGAGTATGGACGGACCTACCAATGCCCATGTCCAGCATAGAAACAATTATAGAAGCCAGACCTTCCACCTTCTGCACCCCATAATGACCCTGGGTCCATACTCCCAGAGGGATAAAGACTAGGAAAGCTGGAGTCGGGCGATAGCACAGTGGGTTGAGTGCAGGTGGCGCCAAGTGCAAGGACCAGCGTAAGGATCCCAGTTTGAGCCCTGGCTCTCCACCTGCAGGGCAGTCTCTTCACAAGTGGTGAAGCAGGTCTGCAGGTGTCTATCTTTCTCTCCCCCTCTCTGTCTTCCCCTCCTTTCTCTATTTCTCTCTGTCCTATCCAACAACAATGTTATCAGTAACAAGAATAGTAGTAACCACAACAATAATAACACAATAAGGGCAACAAAAGGGAATAAATAAATATTTTTAAAAAGAATAGGAAAGCTTCCACTTGAGGGGATGGGGTATGGAACTTTGGTGGTGATAATTGTGTGGAAATGTACCCTTTATCCTACAAGCTTGTAAATCATTATTAAATCAATTTTTTAAAAAATCACCTTTTCCGGGGCCAGGCAGTAGTGCACCTGGTTAAGCATATGTATTACAGTGTGCAGGGACCCAGGTTAAATCCCTTGGTCCATACCTGTGGGGGAAATCTTCACAAGTGGTGAAGCAGTGTGATAGGTGTCTTTTTGTATCTTTCCCTCTACCTCCCCCTCTCCTCTCCATTTGTCTCTGCCTCTATTTAATAATAAATAAATTAAAAATTAAAAAAAGTTTTCAGGCATATGCTGAGTAGAATATTACTTGGCAATCAAAAAGGATGATATTGTGTCCTTTGTGATAAAATGGGTGGACCTGAAAGGGATTATTCTTAGTGATGTAAGTAAGGAGGTCAAGGACAACTACCAGATGATTTTCACTCAGTTGTATAAAATAGAGAATTGAGTACATGAACTTGAAAAAAAATAGCAAACACACATCTAAGACTATGGAGTAACTATGGTGGTTATAGTTGGAGGCTGGGAGTTAGGGATACAGATCTTTGGTGGTAGGTGTTGTGTTATAATCTTTTCAAAATGTATTAGTGATTTAATAATGATTAACGAGATTGTAGGAAAAGAGGGGTACAGTTGCATACAGTTCCCACCACCAGAGTTTTGTGACCCCTCCACTAGAAGCTTCCCTATTCTTTTTCCCTCTAAGAGTATGGACCAAAGTTCTTTATGCAATACAGAAGGTGGGAGGTCTGACTTGTAATTGCTTCTCCACTGGACATGGATCCACAGGTCGATCCATTTCCCAACACATTTCTGTCTTTCCATAGTGGGGTAGGACTATGTGGAGATGAGGTTCCAGGACACATTGGTGAGGTTATCTGTCCAGAGAAGTCAGGATGGTATCATAGTAACATCTGCAGCTTGGTGGCTGAAAGGCAGTAAGATATAAAGCAGGATAAATTATTTAATAAACAGGAACCCAAAGGCAGGAATAGAGCAGGTGATATTAAGGATCTTCATGTGGGAAGAAGCTATTAAGTGTCTTTTAGGTTTGTTCCAAGGGGCCTGTGACTTTAATAATTTTTGCCTGAGGCTGAAAGCTAATGTGAAAGTGGAGTAGAAGTATTGTCTGGGAAGGTGGTGACAGAGTTGGGAATAGGACTGTATAAAACATTATTAAATCAACACATCAAGGAACAGAAAACCAAATTTACACAAGTTAAAACAAAAACTAATTTGGGTCCTATTCATGTGACTCTAGCCAAATCATTTGCCTGGACAACTTAGCTTCCTAAGTGCTATATTGGATGGCTGTAAGAAACAGTCCAAGCTCAGAGATAACCATGTGCTGTCCATAGAGATGCCATAATGTTGTCTTTTCTCTGCCTTTTCTGAATGTGCAACCCAAGAGTAAGGTACTTTTTTGTGTGTAACAATGGATAACAAAAATCCCTTATGAGTGAATAAACATGTAAAAGGAAAAGGAGTTCCATGGACTTCAAAATTTAAAATAAAGTGGTAAGGAAAAGCCAACAAAGAATATTGAAAAGGTAATATCAGTAGAGAAAGAGACCCAGAGACTCTCTGAGCTAGGAAGAATCTGGATTTAATAAGTGTAGGGACTGCTTTTCTAGAACATAGTAGACTATCTGACACTTAGTAGCCTTGTATCAAATGCTCTTAATTTGAATAGATGGTGAAATTTAGAGTAGAAAGGGGCACGATACATAATAGTTTCACTATTTAAGACAACACAACCAAGTTAAAAACAACCACTTAGTGCATATCTTTAATTTTTGCTTATTCTTTCTATATATTCTATCTGTAATGTATTTATAGTTTCTATCTATAGTCTTTAATTTTTCTAGCAAAGCAAATGCTCTCCCACACACAAGATGTAGAACAGATCTGGGTCCACTGCAATTAGACAGTGAGTTTGTCAGAAACCACTTTGTTGTGTCGGGGGATTAAAGTATTTGACTGCTCCAACTGTATGTTATAATCACTGTTCTCTATTGTAAACAATAGAAAAATCTCTTTGAATTCTTAAGCAGGCAACTTTATTGAGAATATTTTATATGGCTGCCAGCTCTGTTTTGAAGACTTATAAAAAGGAAAGTAACATTGTGTGGTTGGGTAGCTAGCTAGAGAACCAAAATCTTGTCATGTCAACTCAGCTATACTTAAGAATATTCAGAAAGATTACTCATGGAAGAGTCTTTCAGATACAAATTTAGATTCATCTGATATGACTGTTTCCCAGTATTTCTTTGTACTAGGAACTGTTCTTAAGCTCTGGATTTAAATTTTTATAACACTTTCTGACATCTATGGAAGGCTATGGTTTAGCCTCAGAGTAGATCATACCTGTGTGCCATCTAACTGTATATTGCAATGACAGATTTTGCTGCCTGGAAAACAGAATTTGACTTGTGAACTTTTCATTATGAAACAATATATATTTTTTAAATTATCTTTATTTACTTAGTGGATAGAAACAGCCAGAAATCGAGTGGGAAGGGGATGATGGAGAGGAAGAGAGACAGAGAGGGACCTATAATGCTG
The DNA here is from genome assembly GCF_950295315.1 of Erinaceus europaeus. Taxonomy (NCBI): domain Eukaryota; kingdom Metazoa; phylum Chordata; class Mammalia; order Eulipotyphla; family Erinaceidae; genus Erinaceus; species Erinaceus europaeus. The sequence continues at coordinate 56,332,507 of NC_080169.1, read as the reverse complement.
TTTCACCACTCAAAGCTTTCCCTCTGCATGTGGGGCCTGGGGGCTCAAACTCTGGTCTATGTACATTGGAGCATGTGCGCTCAGCCATTCACCACCAACCAGCCCCCTATATAATAATTTTAAGGGGTTTTTTTCATGAAGAACTTGTCATATAGTGCAATACTATGACTCTGTTTTCTGAAGGGGGAGGTGGATTGTCATTCAGAGCCAAGTAGATGACTGAATATGCTGGCAGCATAAGACTGGAATTCTGAGCCACAAGGAGGTATTTAAAAATGAAAATGATATAAACTAGCTTTCTTTTTTATTATTATTATTATCTTTATTTATTTATTGGATAGAGACCGTCAGAAATCAAGAGAGAATGGGGAGATAGAGAGGGTGAGAGACAGAGAGACACCTGCAGCTACTTCACCACTTCTGAAGCTTTCTTCCTGCAGGTGGGAACCAGGGGCTTGAACCTGGGTCCTTGTGCGCTGTAACATATGCACTCAACCGGGTGTGCCACCACCTGGCCCCTAAACTAGCTTTCAGTCATTACTGTGTTATGAACTTCTCATTTTCTTTAATTGGAAAGACAAAGACAATTAGCTTAACATTTTCCCCAGGTTTTTTTTCCCCCTCATCTATAAGAGACCACTGTCTCTTATATTTTCAGCTGTTCATTATGATGTTGTGTGTGATTTTATTTGTTATTTACCTCATACCTGTCTTCTCAATATGTTTATTTATTTATTTACCACCAGGGTTATTGCTGGGACTTGGTTCAAGCACTCTGGATCTGCTGTTCTTGGTTGCTCCTTATCCATTTTTTCTTTAAATTTTGATATAAGAAAGAAATTGAGAGAAGAAAATAGAATAGAGAAGGAGAGAGCAATATACCTGCAGGCTTGTTTTACTGCTTAGGAAGTGTCCCCTCTGCAGGTAGGAAGGGACTGGGAACTTGAACCTAGGTCCTTGAGCATGGTAATGTGTGTGCTCAGCCAGGTACACCACTGGCTGGCCTCCAATAAATTGTTTTTATTTCATGTGATTGTCATCCATATTACAATGTCCTCATTACAGTCCAGTATGTTAGTTCACAAGATTTTTTTCTTTTTTTTAATTTATTTTTTATTTAAGAAAGGGTAAATTAACAAAACCATAGGATAGGAGGGATACAACTCCACACAATTCCCACCACCCAATCTCCATATCCCATCCCCTCCCCTGATAGCTTTCCCATTCTCTATCCCTCTGGGAGCATGGACCCAGGGTCGTTGTGGGTTGCAGAAGGTGGAAGGTCTGGCTTCTGTAATTGCTTCCCCACTGAACATGGACTTTGACTGGTCGGTCCATACTCCCAGTCTGCCTCTCTCTTTCCCTAGTAGGGTGGGTCTCTAGGGAAGCCGAGCTCCAGGACACATTGGTGGGGTCTTCAATCCAGGGAAGCCTGGCCGGCATCCTGATGGCATCTGGAACCTGGTGGCTGAAAAGAGAGTTAACATACAAAGCCAAACAAATTGTTGAGCAATCATGGACTCAAAGCTTGGAATAGTGGAGAGGAAGTGTTAGGGAGGTACTCACTGCAAACTCTAGTGTACTTCTGTTTTCAGGTATATATTTTGCACTACTTTATGGATACGTATTAACATATGCTCTCACTCACAGAACCTAGTCTATATCTAGGTTTTGGGACTTTGTTAGGAAGTGAACCACCTGGGATGGAATTAGAGAATACTAGGAAAGGAAAGGTCTCATTGGGTGTATAGATGTTAATGATTGTTAAGTCTTCTTGGCTGATTGATCCTCTAATCATTATGTAATGTCCTTGCCTATCTTTTATTACTTTATTTAATTTAAAATCTATCGTGTCTGAGATGAGAATGGCTGTTCCTGCCCTTTTTTGTGGTCCGTTAGCCTGTATGATAGTTTTCCATCCTTTCACTTTAAGTCTGTGTTTATCTTGTTGTGACAGATGGGATTCTTGCAAGCAGCATATGGTTGGGTTATGTTTTCTGATCCATCCCCCCACCCTGTGCCTTTTGATGGGTGAGTTTAAGCCATTGACATTTATTGATATTATGGATTTAATGTATTGTAGTGCCATTGTTCAAAAAAAATTTTTTTTTGTTTGCTCTGATATATTGCCAGTATTGTAGTGATGTTCTTGTTTATAAGAGGTCTTTTAGAACCTCTTTCAGGGCCGGTTTGGTGATGGTTGCCTCCTTTAATTGTTGTTTGTCTAAGAAGGTTTTGATCCCTCCATCTAGTTTGAATGAAAGTCTAGCAGGATATATTATCCTTTTTCATTCAGTGCTTGATAAATATCTTGCCATTCTCTTCTGGCTTTTAGAGTTTGAGTGGAGAAGTCTGCTGATAGTCTTATGGGTTTTCCCCTGTATGTGACTTTTTGTTTTTCTCTTGCAGCCTTTAGAATCCTTTCTTTATCCTTACTTCTTCTCATTGTGACTGTGATGTGTCTTGGTGTCTTCACGTCTGGGTTGATTCTGTTTGGAACTCTCTGGGCCTCTTGAATTTTAATGTCCTTTCTGTTATTTAGGTCTGGGAAGTTTTCTTCTATAATTTCCTCTAGAATATTTGCTTCCCCTTCCTCTCTTTCTTCCTCTGGCAGGCCAATTATACGAATGTTACTTCTTTTGATATCATCCCATATGTCTGTTGTTGTTTTCAGTGTCTCTCAATCTCTTTTTTGAGCTCTTTACCTCTTTCTTAGTTTTCTCTAACTCATCCTCTGTATGACTAATACTGTTTTCTGCGCTGTTAGTCTGCTTTCCCTTCTCTCAGTTTCTTCCCTCAGTTCAGCTATTTCAGCTTTCAGTTCTCTAATTGCCTCAAGATAATCAGTATTTTCCTTGGGGGTCTCAACTGTTGTTTCCCTAATACTGCCATTCCTTTCCTCCAATGTTGTTTTCATTTCTGTGATTAATAAGTTTATTATTGCTTGCATACTTTTCTTTTCTGTGGTTACTTCTGGCTGATTTGTAGTTTCTTCTGGGCTCTTGTCTTCATTCATTGGAGTAGCGGTTTTATTTGCTCTTGATCTACCCTTTTTTTTTGATTTATGTGTTTCTTATTTTTATGTTCTATTGTTCCTCAGTTGTTGTGTTTTGAGTACAAGCAGCACTGTAATAAATACCTTTATGACAACTGCAATCACCAACCTCAGGAATTACAATAGCAACTGAAGAAAGTATTGAAGCAGTTTAATCACTACCAGTTAGCCAAACAATGTCTCCAGTCTGTGAAAAAATAGCAACCAAGTCCAAGTGAAGAAGAAAGAGAAAGGAATGAAGGGATAGCAACAATAGACATTTATACATATCTACTATCCACTGTATATTATAGGGGTAGCAAGAGGAGAAAGGAAAGTAGAGCAGAGATACACACATAGAGAGTCCACTATGAGTCAGATTTCTTCCCCAAAATAATTCACAAATGAATATCAGTCAATTCAGAAAGCCAAAGAAGAAGGAAGGAAGAAAGGAAGACAAGATAAAAAGAGAGAAACGAGAGAGAAAAGAAAAAAGATAAGAAAAAAACTGTAATAAAGGAGCAGTGAACAGAAAGTTTTTTAATTGATTAATTTATTTAATTTATTTTCTTTTTTTAATTAGCTAGGAGGAGGCAGAAGGGGAGAGTGGGTCGAGGAGGTAGGAGTAGTGAAACAAGTTCCTCTTGCAATGGATAAGATGCTCAATCCCCTAGCAATGGAAGATACCCTAAGAGTTAGTTCTGGCCAACCTAAAGGAAGGGGGGGAAGAGTTACACCTTTATATAATATTAATAATAAAATAGAGCAGGGTAAAAAACCTGTTACGGATTGCCTCAAGCCTCCTGAGCAGAGGCAGCTTATTGTTAAGAAGGTCAAACAAACAAACAAACAAACAACAACAAAAAAAAACGGGAAAAAACACCACAGGAATAGACAAGAATAGCAAGAATAGACAAGAATAGCAAGAATAGACAGTTATGCAAATCTGCTATCCACTGTATATTCTAGGGGTAGGTAGAGTAGAAAGTGAAGTAGAGCAGAGATACAGATAGAGAGAGTCCACTCTGAGTCAGATTTCTTCCCAAAATAATTCCCAAACATGTATCAGTGAATTCAGAAAGCTGAAGAAGGAAGGATGACAAGAATGAGAAAAAGAAGAAAAAAAGAGAAAGAGAAAACAAAAGAGATAAGAAATAGAACAGTAATAAAAGAGCAGTTTAATGAGTTATTTATTTATTTATTATTTAATTAGCTAGGCGGGGGAGGGGGAGAGTGGGTAGGGGAGGTAGGAAGAATGAAACAAGTTACTTTAGCAGTGGATAAGACACTCAGTACCCTAGCAATGGAAAATACACTAAGAGTTAATTCTGGTCAACCTGAAGGAGAGGGGGAAAGGCATATGCGTTTATCTAGTATTAATAATAAAATAGAACAGAGTAAAAAATCTGTCCTATCTTCAACCTGGATGGCTCCAGATTGCCTCAGGCCCCCTGAGCAGAGGCAGCTGATTGTTGAGAAAATAAAGTAAAAAAACAAACAATAAACCTCTGGTGATCTTTCCCTGTCTGAGTAAGGCTCTGCTTGGTGGAATATTTGTAGCTGGAATTGGCCACTTAGAAAGAAAAAAGGCCAAGGGTTTCAGAAAGGAATAGAATTAGAATTGGAATGACACCCCCTTGTCAAGGAATCTTGGTAAAGAAAGAAGCTCAGCAGGGGAGCCTGCTAGGAGCAGATGTCTGGCCCCCAGGGACTGGTTATGGGGGGGGGGAAGAGGGGTGCACTTCGGGAATAATAATTAAAATTTTTTTCCCCTTTCTTTTTACTCTATTTTCTAACCCAAATTGAGTTATAGTCACCTCCTTGGTTTCACCATTAGGACCCCTTATTGACTGTCCTGCTAAAGGCAAAAAACCCTACCGTTTCCAGTAGATGTTGTCGGAGCTTAAGCCACTAGCAGCTTCTTAGTCTGCCATCTTCAGGAATCCCAGTTCACAAGATTTAAGATTGTGTCTGATCTCCATTTTTCTTCTTTAGAGAATTCCTACTTAACCACAATGCACACAATTATGAATGCTTTTCATTAACTATGAAACTGTTTTTATAATAATACATCATACCTCTTGTTTAAAAAATTTTAACCACTTTTTAATACTTTAATTTAGGACTTTATCACACTTATACTGCACACATGTAATGGGAAAACTGAGATAAAAATGTGATACTTAAATAGGCTGAAAAAAAGTGTTTTGGGTGGAAGAAAATAAAAATGAAGAAAATAACTTTAATAAAAAAGAGAATTCTTTAGGAAAGCAGGGAGTTCTTTTCTCATTTTAATTGTTTGACTTTTTTTTCTCTCAGGAATTATTGCCATATTTCCTAAGAGAAAGAATAATGTTATTAAAACTGTTTCAGGGTCAGATGGAGACTGAAATGGGGTGAATTAAATGCAGTAAGACTGACAATAATATTCAACTTGAAGAAATTAGAGAAATATTGTAACTAATGAAATGATGTTGGTGTCTGGTTAAAATATTCATAAACAGGAAAAAATGATCAAAAATTCAAATTGCATTCATATTATGTTTGTATATAGCCCATGATGTAATTCCAGGAAAAAAATGTTAGCAAATTTATCTCTAGGTGAGAAAATATACATTATTATAACTATCATACAGAATGGCTTTCTGAACCTTCTCACCAATTTTCTTTTTTTCTTTTATTTATTTTTATTTATTTAGAATAGAGTCAGAGAAATTTAGGGGAGGATATAGAGAGAAAGACACCTGCAGCACTGCTTCACCACTCATAAGGCTTCCCCCTGCAGGTACTAGGGACTTGAACCCAGGTCTTGCCCATTATAATATGTGTACTCTACCAGATGTGTACTCCCATTGTAATATGTGTACTCTACCACTGCTTGACCCCCCCCTCACCAATTTTCAAAATCAGTAATTTGATAAAAAGCTACTATTATATTAATATTGTGGGATTATGTTCTATTATATGTCATTATTTTTCCTTTTTATTATTTCCTGCATTATAAGAATATTTATTTAGTGGTTTGATAGTGGTTCACTGGGTATAGTTCATTTAGTTACCATAGTTACCAGCTTAAAATTCTTGACATCCACCTTGTCTGTGGAGAAGCTGCTAGTCTCTCTCCTCTCCATCTCTCCATCTCTATCTCTCTCCTACCCTTTATCAATCAAACAAATAAAGAACCAGAATGGTTGCCAGGAATGGTGGAGCTCTCTTGTAGGCACCTAGTCCTGGTGACCCAAAAATTTGACATCACACATTTTCCTTTCTCTCTTTCTTTCTTTCTTTCTTTCTTTCTTTCTTTCTTTCTTTCTTTCTTTCTTTTTTTTTTTGCCTCCAGGGTTATCACTGGGGCTCAGTGCTAACACTACAAATCCACTGCTCCTGGAGGCTGTTTTTCTCATTTTTTTTTGCCCTTGTTGTGGTTGTTATTGTTAGTGCTGTTATAGCTGTTGTTGTTGTTGGATAGAATAGAGAGAAATAGAGAGAGATGGGGAAGACAGAGAAGAGGAGAGAAAGATAAGACACCTGAAGACCTGCTTTACCGTTTGTGAAGAGAACCCCTGCAGGTGAGGAGCCAGGTGCTTGAACTGGGATCCTTATACTGATACTGGTGCTTTTTTCAATTTTACATACATTTTGTGAGTTGATAAGTAGACATTAAGGCCATTCCAGACATAACTATTAATTTTTGCTAATATGACTGGTTTTTATGCATTATAGTTAACATGCACATATGGAGTCAGTTCAATGATTTTCTTTTTAAAAAATATTTCTTTTTGTTTCCCTTGTTTTATTGTTGTAGTTGTTAATGTTATCGATGTTGTTGTTGGATAGGACAGAGAGAAATGGAGAGAGGAGGGGAAGACAGAGAGGGGGATAGAAAGATAGACACCTGAAGACCTGCTTCACTGCCTGTGAAGCAACTCCCTGCAGGCTGGGAGCCAGGGGTTCAAACAGAGATCCTTATGCTGGTCCTCGCACTTTGCGCCATGTGCGCTAAACCCGCTGAGCTACTGCCCGACTCCCAGTTCAGTGATTTTCTATGAAAAGTACAGCTGTTACTTTGTTATAACTGGTTATCAATCTTCCTTTGACTAATAAAATATTCTTTTATTATTATCTTTTTTAATTTTCATCTTCTTGGAGATATCCATTAATTACTTAAGTAAAATTTATAATTATGTATTTGGATTTGTTATTGTTTTTTTTTATTCTAAGACTTTCAAATGAATTAGTCACGCTTTCCTTGCCTTTCATTCAACTTTTCAGTGTAGTGCCAGTTTTTTTGTTCAAATCAGAAAATCAAAGTTTCCATTCTTATGTTAATATAAATCAATATTTGTGGTATATACTATATGGAGCTTACTTTTACACCTCAGCTCAATTTTTGGCATATATGAAATGATTAATTTCCCATTTTTCATTCCTATCATTAATTTAACATTTCCCAGTACCTCTTTAATTGCCTTGTCTATCTATATTCATTGATTTTCTATAATGCCTTACTTCTCTCACCTGACTGGAACTCCTTTCTTTTACTATGTGATTTTGTTATGGATGGAAAGAACACAATTTCTAATAGTTTCCTGAACATGTGGGCATTTTTTATGGAACCGCTGCATTTCAGAAAATACCTTTTTCCTTCACTCTATCTCGATTGAAATTTTGGCAAGATTTTAGAATTCTGTGGTATTTTCAACAAAATTTGAGGGGGACTACTCTATTATTATCCAGTTTCTATTGTTTCTGCTATCATACTTCTCTTTATTTTAGATTTCAGAGAAGACAATAACACAAAACGGAACAAAGCACAGCTTAACTTTTCTTAGGTATACTTTTAGTTCTCTTCAAAAATATGTTTTACTGATACACAGTTCACATACCACACATAACAGTTATATATATATATTTTAATTTTTTTTATTTAAGAAAGGATTAATTAGCAAAACCATAGGGTAGGAGGGGTACAACTCCACACAATTCCCACCACCCAATCTCCATATCCCACCCCCTCCCCTGATAGCTTTCCCATTCTCTATCCCTCTGGGAGCATGGACCCAGGGTCATTGAGGGTTGCAGAAGGTAGAAGGTCTGGCTTCTGTAATTGCTTCCCCGCTGAACATGGGCGTTGACTGGTCGGTCCATACTGGCCTCTCTCTTTCCCTAGTAGGGTGTGTCTCTGGGGAAGCGGAGCTCCAGGACACATTGGCGGGGTTTTTAATCCAGGGAAGCCTGGCTAGCATCCTGATGGCATCTGGAACCTGGTGATTGAAAAGATAGTTAACATACAAAGCCAAACATATTGTTGAGCAATCATGGACCCAAAGCTTGGAATAGTGGAGAGGAAGTGTTAGGGAGGTACTCACTGCAAACTCTAGTGTACTTCTGCTTTCAGGTATATATTTTGCAGTAGTTTATGGATATGTGTGAACATAAACTCTCTCTCACAGAAACTGGTGTATATCTAGGTTTTGGGACTTTGTTAGAAAGTGAACCACCTGAGATGAAATTAGAGTGTACTGTAAAAGGAAAGGTCTCACCCAAGTAATGAAGCTGAAGGGTTGTCATTCCACACGTGAAGTCTCTGGACACAGTCTGAGTTAGGTTGTGATCGGCGGATGCAATATTATTTGATATGGATTGGGAGAGGCATACGGGAAAGTGGGCCCTATCCAAGGGTTCCAGGACTGGGGGAAGTAGGGGCTCTATAATGGAGATGTGAGGTTCCTGCTGTCTTAGGGTTCAAAAAGACAATCGATAGTTAATGATATCATTACATTATTTGGTAACTGGGTTAACTTTGAAAAGTCCTTTTGTTATGGTTTGCTGTATAGTACCCAGTATCTTGTATATAGCTATGCTATTGGGTGCTTCTAATCTACTTGGTCTAGGCTTTTGAGAGAGTCTGCATATCAAATACACAGCCTATATATTAAAAAGATTCAGTTTGTGTTTTGAAAAACTTTGAGACATACAACTGATTTTCCCCCTCTCATATTAATTAACTAGTGATTTATATGTCTACATTTTGCTAGGAGTGTACATAAACACCATTCCCACCACCAAAAGACTGTGACCCATCCTTCCCACCCACTCCCACCCCCCACTGGCCCAGGAAGCTGCATGTCTATCTCTCACCACAGGGCTTTTACTTTGGTGCCCTACTTACAATTTGATCAGGTCCTGCTTTTAGTTTCCCTTTCAGATCTTCTTAGTCAACTTCTGTTGATGAGTGGGATCATCCCATACTCATCTTTATGTTTCTGACTTAGCTCACTAAGGGATTCTAAATCTTTTTCAAATTTATTTATTAGTTTCTGTAAAATAGATGTAGTAGATATGAGTGTGTGTGTGTGTTCATGTTTGATGTGTTTATTTATGATAGGAATGTGAAATCATTTCTTAGGGTTTATTTTAAATAGCCTTGGGGAATATAACAGACATATGTATGGAACCATATCGATCTCCCTTATAGGAATGTTGCGGAACTATAGTAAGTGTGGTTACTGTATCCTGCCAGATGCCAGTCACTCCAGCATGTGTCTTAGCTGCAGAAAGTCATCTTGAATGAGGTCACACCTCCCTTTTATTGATGGCATATGATTGGGCTATGAAAATTTATTTTGCTCCAGTGGAGGATAACTCTCATACCAGCTTTGCCAGGACTTTACTGACCTATATCACACTTTAACTTACTTTTTCCAGTCTTACTTCCTCTTCCTTCCTTTTACCTCATAAGCTTATTTTTATCCCTCCCATATTGTGAGATTATTTGTACTCCCAAACTCCATCTGGATAACCCAATCTCTGACACAGAATCATAAAAATTAGTTAACAAAAAATAGAGCCCAACTCTTTAGCAAGGATCTTTTAGGGAAATTACTGTTAGATTATGGAGTTCTGATTTAATATTCAAGTATATGTCAAAAGATGTTATATCATAGAACTGAAAGTTTCTCCGGTTATAGAAATAAAAATAAATGTCATAGGAAGATTTTCTAGAACAGTTGAGAAATAACTGCATGAGTTTGTAAATTTGTAGTGTCATTTTAAAATTACCAAATATTTAACCAAAGGCTTAAAATTCAGTGTAACTATCTATTTATATGTTTGATACCTACTATATTGTCAGTGAAAAAAAAACTGAGTGTGATTTTCTTAGTGTGGAGTATTGTTATTCATAATTACTGTATCTCATATCTCACACATTTGCAAAAATACTCTGCCTCCCTCTGTTAAAATTAGAAATGGGTTTATGATTTACTTGGACCAATAAATTCTAAACAGAAGTTATTAATTATCTTAGTATGACCTGAAATTTTCTGATTGTTATATCACAGATAATTTCCAGCTACCCCATAGAAAGCCAGTCCTATCATGTATTTTTCTTAAAGAGATTTTTATGATGAATGCTCACATGCATGTTACAGTATGTATATGTATGGGTGTGTTTATATGTATACTATATTTACATACTTCATGTCTTGTTTTTGAACCTTTAACAGTTTTTAAAAAATATTTTCTACCTATTTTTACCAAAGCACTAGTTTGGTCAAAATTTAAAATTCATGTGCCCTTCATATTAGCATAAAAATCTCATAGTTTTCTTACAAGTAGTATTTTAAATATTGGATAAGTTTAAGATTATTTTAACAGTTTTTATTTTTTTAAGATTTTTCTTTGAACTTTATTTAATTTGATAGGACAGAGAATTTGAGAGGGAGGGTCATAAAGAGGGAAACCGATAGACTCCTGCAGCACTGCTTCACCAGTTGTGAAGCTTTCCCCCTGCATGTGGGAGTCGGGGGATGAACATGTGCATGTCCCTGTGCATGGTAACGTGCACTGTACCAGGTGCATCACAACCCAGCTCCCTAAAATTCTTTATAAAACAATGCCACTGATAGTTTTAAAAATAGTTTTATTAAATACTTGATTCTGACTTTTTAATACTTAAAAGTGAAAAAAAAATTTTTAATGAGGACTCTAAGTTGCTTTCCACTGTTTTTATACATAAGGTCTAGTGTTGAGCACAAATGTGATCATATTGCATGTTAGTTATGGCTTCTGGTATGTTTGCCTGATGAAATTATTATAAATTAAATTACAGTGGTGATTATATTTCACACATAGTAAATTTTCAAGTATGATTTTCTAACAATTCTCTGATAATTATTTCAAATGATAGTTTCCTTTTTTAAATTGATATAATAAGGATCCACAATCCCATAAGAGGGATACAGTTCCACACAATTTCCACTTCCAAAATTCCTTCCAAATCCCATCCCCTTCCATTGGAAGTTTTCCTGTTCTTTATCCCTCTAGGAGTATAGACCCAAGATCATTATGTGATACAAATGGTGGAAGGGTCTGGCTTGCTTCTATAATTGCTTCTCCTCTGGACATGGACATTGACGGGTCATTCCATGCTCCCAGCCTGTTTCTGTCTTTCCCTAGTGGGGCAGGGCTCTGTAGAGGTGGTTTTCTAGGACACATTGGTGAGATCATCTTCCCAGGGATGTCAGGTTGGTGTCAAGGTAGCATCTGCAACTTGGTGGCTGAAAAGCATTAAGATATAAAGTAGAACAAATTGCTTAATAATCGGGAACCTAAAGGTAAGAATATAGCAGGTGAGATTTGTTATCTCCATGTTGGAAAAAGCTAGGAATTTTATTTTAGATATATTCCAAGGGGCCCATGACTTTACTAATTTTTGACTGAGCCCAACAGCTAACACGTACGTGGGCTAAAGATATTATCTGGGGAGATGGTATCAGAGTTGGAAATAGTACTAGAAGTCTGGATCAGGGAAGAGAGTAGTTCCCCAATATGGGAAAAATATATAAATCTAACTGTAAACCCCATTGATCTGATTTGGGGCTCATATTCAGCACAGGAGCCTGTGTAACCTCTGCATCCCTGTAGATCTGAGCTCACATTCTTTGGGCATAGATGGGAACATTCTAGAGTGCACTCACTTCAGGACCTGTATTACAGATACAGATGACAGAATATGTAACCCAGCCTCTCTTCAGAGAGTGGGGCAGTCCCTACCATTGTTGTTCTACATTGAGGGCAAAGTCCTATAGAGGCCCATGATGTTCTTGATTGAGATGACCAGTGATGGTAGAAAGAGAGGTTTGTTAGAGGTCAAGGCCCGTCTTTTCTAGGTGGGAATCCCAGGATTCTCTCTGACTAGGGCCCTGGATGATGGGGTGGCTTGATAGTGAGCAAAAGAGCCATCATTAAAGTATGCCCTTACCCAGCTTTTTTAGTCCTTATTTTATCTGACATAGTTAGTCTCAGAGTTATTGAGGGAAATGAAATAGGAAGTAGGTGAGGAGTCTAAGTCTAAGAGAAACTATTTGATTAAGTACTTTATGGTTTCTTAACTGGGAGAAATATGGGATTTATAGAGAGTGGGGAAGGTTCCTGCTGTCTTAGAGTTTAAGAAGGCAATAGATAGTTATTGTTATAAGCATGTTAGTTGGAAATTTGGTTTACTTAGAAAATTCCATTATGAAAATTTAGTATACCATATAAGACCTTACCATGATTTATGTCATTTAATGCTGTTTACAAATAACTATATCTTATATACTGATAAGACAAGTTGTGTCTGGTCTCCCTGGTCTAAAATTATAGGTGATTCAATATTTTTTAAAAAATCATTAGTAGATATTTTCAACTACAGCATTAGGAAAGCACAACCTAAATTCATTCTAGATGGACTTGGTGAAATTGTTTTCTCTCTCTCTTGAATTTTTTTTTCAGTAACTCTTACGGCCAATTTCACAAAGTCGAAAAGATATTTTTAGCCGTGATTCACAGAATATATAACTAAGTTTTGGCATAAAGACAAAACTTATCATGAGGAATAGTAATGTTGGTTTTTAGTTCTTGAAGCTTCAAAACTCCTATTTAAACATCAACAATACCTGCCAAATATGTCAAGCTCCTGGTAAAGTTTTTCTGTGGCAAATTTGCAAATGTCTATTAATTAAAGAAAAATTTCCCCAGGGTTTCTATAATTTTATATCGTGTATAACAAGGAATTAAATATACTTTCTTTGTCTATGGATTGAGCAAACTAGTTAAAATTAAAATTAATGTTATAATTTTTGGAAAATTCTTTATGACAGGCTAGTCAGCAATTTGATGTTAGAATACAGATCCAGACAGAGACACATTGGAATTTCTACTTTATTTGTCAGTATTCAGAAATCAAGAATTCGTTATCCCAGTGGTTTGAGATATTTTCATTCTTTGGTATAAAAGTGGTGCTTAAGATGGAAATTTGTTTTACAGATTTTTAAAGTTTTAAAATTTTTAAAGTTTTACAGATTCTTGGCAATTTGTTTCCCTAGTACTACTTTCATGTGTTCCATAGCAATGTATCTGTAGATAAAAATTCAATTTATAAAGATTACATTATTGTGATCCTTTAATTCTTTGAATTTGGGAAATCTAAATTACTTTTGCTTCTTTGTGTACTATGTTGAAATACTTTTAAAAATTAAAATTCTTACAAGGTGAGTTTTAGGTAAATGTATTTATGCTTTGGTATGTCATAGTAATAGTGATATAAATTTCTTTCATTGTATATAACAAATATTTCTTACACTTTACTGCATAATAGTACTTATTCTGAATGCTTTTTCATTGTGTATCCTATGTATTTTCTCCAACTCTAAAAGATTTATATGACCTCTGTATTTGTAATAGAAGTTTTTTTTTTTTAAGTTGTTTTTTCAATTTAGGAGATTTTTGTTTTGCTCCATTTTGGAGACCCTAACCTAATTAAGTACTCAGATATTTTAAGAACTCCCAAGTTTTTAATTAAGATTTTACATAATAACATGTAAATAATATTTCTCTTAATAAAATCTTCTGTTTCATGGAGGAGAAAAAAAAAAAAAACCAATATCCCAGAATTGTGGTGCTGAGTCAAATGATATGACTACTATTATAAGTGTTTCACTTTAGAAAGGATGAGTATCATTGATATTTATTTGATGATGATTTCTCTTAGTCATTATTGAGTTTCTGAATAGTGATTCCCCCCTATCTTTACACAGCAAGTTAAGCGCACATGGCGCAAAGCACAAGAACTGGTGTAAGGATCCCGGTTCGAGCCCACGGATCCCCACCTGCAGGGGAGTCGCTTCACAGGCAGTGAAGCAGGTCTGCAGGTGTCTCTCTTTCTCCCCCCCCCTGTCTTCCCCTCCTCTCTCCATTTCTCTCTGTCCTATCCAACAACAGCAACATCAATAATAGCTACAACAATAAAACAACAAGGACAACAAAAGGGAATAAATAAATAAATAAATATTAAAAGCCCCTCTATTATATTTTGTAGTTAGCAAGAGTTATTTCAGGATAACCACCTCTGATTCCTTTTTCTTCTGCCCCCTTTTTATCTTTCTTGTCTGTCACTTTACATTTTTGTTTCTAATGTTATATTGTTTCTAAGTGACATGTCATTTTTACCCTAGAACTTTAGGATTTTCCACATTTCCAGCAGAACAACTTCATGTATTTAGGATATTCCTGAGAACTTTTCCACTTCCTTCTTTTTTTCCATCTTATTGTTTAACTCAAAAGAAATTTATATGCGTTTGTTTTGTGAATTTTTTTATTTTTCAAAATAATAAGGAATAGTAAGGTCACTGAATTCTTTATATCCACTGAATTCTTCTTTTTCTTTTTCTTTATGTCACCAGGGCTATTTCTGGCATCTGGTGACTTCTGGAGGACTACACTACTTCTAGTAGCCATTTTTTCCCCTTTCTTTATAGAGACATAGAGAAACAGGGAGAGAGGGAGAGAGAGACAGAGACAGAGAGAGAGAGCAGACTGAAGAACTACTGTATTGCATGTGAAGCTCCCCCCTCCCCCCACGCACACACACACACACAGTGGTGACCAGGAGCTTGAACCAGGGTTCTCAGGTATGATAACTTAAGTGCTCTACTGAGTGCACCAACTCTCAGAGCCTTCATGTTTTATCAATCAGCTTGGCTTCATAATAGCATGGACATCTTTTTCAAAGTTGCTGTGAGCTTTAGACTCTACTAAAATATTTTATGTGGTTTTAGGCTTGTGAATAGTTTGCTAGAAGGCATGTAAACTATACTCTACTTAAAGTGAATATGTATTATGCATTCTTTTAATGCAAGAATACTTTCTAGATTTTCCAAAATTTTTCAAACCTTCTCAGTTGAAATTATTCTGCTTTTAAAAAAGGGAAATCATCTATACCCCATGAAAGCTCTACAAATTAAATAAATTGTATAGATATAGATGCTTAATGTATTACTTAGCCCCTACAATGTTTGAACTACTTCAAAAACTTGAACTATTAGAGCATAAATCTGTATTGTTCTTTATCATGAAATAAAAGCATGCATTGGTATTATAGCCAGGATAGTTATACAGTCTGTCTGCCCATGGTACCATTGTCAGAAGTCGAATACTAAGCTATTTATTTTTAATTGGCACCAGGGTTACTGTTAGGGCTCACTGCAGGCACTATGAACCCACAGTTGCTATTTTCAAATTTTATTTGACAAGAGAGAGAGGAATTGAAAGGGGAGAGGGATATAGTCAGGAGGAGAGAAAGATACCCGCAGACCTGCTTCAGAGCTTGTGAAATGTCCCTTATGCAGGTGGGGAACAGGGGCTCAAACCCAGGCCCTGGTACTTGGTAATGACTGTGCTCAACTGGGTGCACCACAGCCCCAGTAAATTTTTGATAAGGTGTGTGTAGGGGGGTGGACTTTCAGCCTACTGGTTTCATGTGCTGTGAATGTGCTTGGAAATACTTCCTGTTCTAGTCACTAGCTGCAAGCTACTCATGCCTTTTGGATTCAAACCTAACAGCTGCAACCAATTAGGCAAAACTGTGGCATAGCCAAAGGATATATAGATTTATTCTGACTGAAAAGGAGAAACTAATTAATATTATTTCAATAAGTATATAAATTAAAAGAAAGAAAAAAATGACTGAATTAGGAATAAACTACAACACTTTCATTGCTATGGGTGATCTTTGTGTAGTATAAATCACTGTATTAACTATCCCCTCCCTCCCCCTGCCCCATATGTATGTGATTTTCTGGTAGAATTTCAACTACTTTCTAAGTGACTTAAATCCAGGTAAAAACAAATTACAAACTTAAAAAGTGGTATATATGTATATATTCACAATAAATGCAAAATGAGTGGAGATAATTTAAAAGTATTACATTTGAGACTATATCACTGGGTGTTAATAGAATCAATTAGCTGATAATATGTCTTTATTGCCATGCCTGTATCTTATAATTAATTCAATTTGAGTGCAAATAATCTAGCTGTAATCAGAATTTCTACTTCAGAAGTCAGGATATAGCACTTATTTTTACTTAATGTCTAGTTTTTGACATTCAGATAGGGTTTCAATGTATCAACATAAAGTTTAATAAAATTTTATTCTTAAGTGCTATTTACAAATGGAGCCTTCTGACTTATGGAGGGTTCAGATTTTCTCTATATATCATCTTGAATAACTGTGTTTTTTTCTAAAGACTTGATTAATGTTTTTATAAATATGCCTTTTCATTTTTTCTCAGTAATAAACGATGCTCATGTGTTAGTGTTCATATATTAAAATTTTATTAATTTTGATTTGTGAACAAAATAGGTGAGTACTATAATACTTAACAGAAAAAAAAATTTCAAAGGCAGTTTATACCTGTGGACTTTATATAAGAGCTTTTGAAAGTAATTGCTCTGTAATTTGATGTATTAATAGTTTCAGCAATGTAAGCTGAGTAAAACAGCAATTATAGCTACAGAAAACGGCATTGATTGCTGTATAAGAAAGAAGGGCTCACCTTCCTTATGTTTTTATCAGTTGCCTCTAGCAGCAAGTATTCCCCGGTGAATTACACTTTAATGAGTTACAGGTGAAATAGGTTATAAATACTAAAACGATAGCGAGGTCTGTAAAATTTATAACTACCCTTCAAGTATAGTTTTTGTTAGAATGAGTGTGATGTGTTCTTGACATGACACAATGAATGCAGGTAACATTAGCCAGCAGTATTACAAACATCACAATTAGCCATTTGCCTCACTGACTAAATTAAATGTAGTAACAGTTATAATTGTTGTCATTAATTTGGAGACTACATAAACTGTCATTGAATCATACCTGGAAAAAATTCTTCTGTACGTTAGAAACTTAGAAATTTATTGTCAGTTGGGTTAATATTTAAAACTTCTTTATAATTGGTCACTTACCTGGAGATTGAAGAGTACAATCAGTCTGGGGTGAGAAGCTTCACAAATACTCAAAAATCAGTCACAGAAAATAACTATACGGCTTAAACTTTATTGGGGCATTAGTGGTTTACATTGCTGTTGTCTGATACAGTGATACCATTTCTCTTCTCCCTGTGATAAGCGTCTGTAAAACACTCTCACCCACAACCTAGGTCCTTTTCCACCATCATGTGCCAGGACCCTAAAGCTCCCCTTTCCCTTCTTCCTCAGCATCCTTTGCTTTGGTGCAATATGGCACATCCGGCTCAAGTTTTACTTCATGTTTCCCCTTCCTGTGTGAAATGTGGTGGTCCAATTTCATTTTTCTGAGTGGAGCTCTACAATCTTACGTTTCCTATTTATACATTTTTCATGTATTTTTTTTGCCATATTCCATCTTTTAAATAATGACACTTCCACTTAATTTTTTTCTTTTGTTCATCAAATTTTTATTAATCTTAAAATAAAAGTATATAAAATTTGGTATATAAATATAAAATAAATATGTCTTTTAAGAATAAAGAATCTGGGGCTGGATGGTAGTGCTGCGGGTTAAGTGTACATGGTGTAAAACCCAAGGACCAGTGTAAGGATCCCAGTTAAAAGCCCCCAGCTTCTCACCTGCAGGGGGTCACTCCACAAGTGGTGAAGCAGGTCTTTGGGTGTCTGTCTTTCTCCCCCCACCCATCTTCCCCTCCTCTCTTGATTTCTCTCTGTCCTATCCAACAACAATGACAGCAATAACAACAACAATAATAATAAGGGCAACAAAAGGGAAAAAATGGCAACTTGGAGACAACACCTGGTGTGAGCACTGCAAAGAAGCAGCTTTTAACCTGGGATTCTTGGAGAGGCCACCAGGTTCCAGATGCTGCCATGGTGCCAACTTGACTTCCCTGGGCAGATGACCCCACCACTGTGTCCTAGAACCCTGCTTCCCCTGAGCCTTGTCCCACTAGGGAAAGAGAGAGACAGGCTGGGAGTATGAATTTACTTGCCAATGCCCATGTTCATCAGGGAAGCAATTACAGAGGCCAGACCTTCCACCTTCTGCATCCCATAATGACCCTAGGTCCATACTCCCAGAGGGATAAAGAATAGGAAAGCTTTCAGGGGAGGGTATGGGATACGGAGTTCTGGTGGTGGGAGCTGTGTGGAGTTGTACACCTCTTGTCCTATGGTTTTGTCAGTGTTTCCTTTTTATAAATACAAAAAAAAAAAAAAAAAAAAGCCTCCAGGAGCAGTGGATTCGTAGTGTAGGCACCGAGCCCCAGCAATAACCCTGGAGGCAGAAATAAATAAATAAATAAATAAATAAATAAATAAGCTTAGAATAAGGTTTGTTTTCTTCTGGAATCTTCTCTTTCCCTCCTGTGAAATCACCTTTTTTATGTTAACAAAACTACCAAGTTTGAATATACTTTCTTTTAATTGTTTAAATCAAAATGCAAAAGAAATGAAAAGAGAAGTAAAGTGTCTCAATGCTACATTTAGTCTAATATCAAAATGAGGACTTCTGTTACTGCCATGGGGAAAAAAATCTTTATTTTTAGCTCAGATGCTAAATTTAGGGATGTTATTTTCAGTGTCATATTTTGGCAGTGTTTCTGAAGAATACCAAAACTAGCTGATGAATATTCTGGACACCCTGCTTAACAGTATTGGAAATTGGAGACTAATACATGCATTTAGGAATGGGCTTTATTTGCATTCCTGCCTGATGAGAAAAGTAGAGTCTGAAAGCCACTGCTAATGCAGAAAGAGAATTTCTTAGAGGAGCTTAGTAATCTCTTGAACAAGAGTTTCAATCATTTGAATGGTGAACAACTGAAAAACATCTCTTCATGGATACCAAACTGATTATAAGTAAATAGGAGGATATACTGAATGGTGAAACCTACATAACATTTGACTTAATACATTTATATGCCCTGAAAATGGGTAAAATTTTATGTTCAAGAGAATGTCAAAGTTTAAGGTCTTCTACAAGCCTTTTAAACTTTCAGGAAAAGCATTTATTTCCCCTGACCCAAACTGAAGATAAAATAAGTAAGGAATGGAGGTGTTAATGTCATAATTCAGATTCATTTTCATCTTCTTGTCAGAGCTAGGCTTCACAAATTATTGGTTTCACCACTGCCAGACTACTTTTATACATACTCTTAGAGGGAGGGAGAGAGGGAGAGAGAGAGACACAGAGAGAGAGAGACAGAGAGAGAGAGAGACAGAGAGAGAGAGAGAAAGAGAAATACCAACAGACAGACAGACATTACAGTACCAAAATAGTTTGAACATGTACATGGCACAACATATGGCCTATCTGGTGAACTGTCTTTCCAGTACTTTGGTCCTTATTTATTTGTTCTGTGTTGTCATTACTAGGACTTCACCATTCTGGAATGACTATTTTTCCCCCAGACATAGACATTGACAAAAAGAATGAAAGAGACCAACACTGCACTGGAAGTTCCTCTAATATAATGGAAACTGGGCTTACACCTGGGACTTACATTTGGCAATGTAGGTGTGCTATATATGTGAAATATTTTGCTGCCCGGTCTTTTTTTTTTTTTTTTTTAATTAAATGCTACCAGTGTTATCACTGGGACTCTGTACTTGCAAGAAGAATATAAGAATATAGTGGGAGTCGGGCGGTGGTGCAGTGGGTTAAGCGCATGTGGCGCAAAGCGCAGGGACCGGCATAAGGATCCAGGTTCGAACCCCGGCTCCCCACCTGCAGGGGAGTCGCTTCACGGGTGGTGAAGCAGGTCTGCAGGTGTCTATCTTTCTCTCCTCCTATCTGTCTTCCCCTCCTCTCTCCATTTCTCTCTGTCCTATCCAACAACAAAGCAACGTCAACAACGGCAATAATGACCGCAATGAGACTGCAACAACTAGGGCAACAAAAAAGGGGATAAATGGCCTCCAGGAGCGGTGGATTCATGGTGCAGGCACCGAGTCCAGCAATAACCCTGGAGGAAAAAAAAAAAAAAGAATATAGTGCTCCCAGTGGACTTTAAAACAAAAAAGGGATATATATATATATATATATATATATATATATATATATATATATATATATATATATATATATGTGGAGAGAGAGAGAGAGAGAGAAAGGAGTAATTGAGAGAGAAGGGGAATAGAGGAGGGAGAATCAGAGACATCTGCGGCATTGCTTCACTGCTGTGAAGTTTCCTTCCCTGCAGTTTAGGACTATCTGTACCTTTAGTCCTCTTTTCATGTTTTATTTTTATGAGGAAGATAGGGAGTGGGAAGGAGAGGGAGAGAGCAAGACACACACAAACTAGAGCACTCACTGCTCAGTTCTGTCTAGGTGTGCTGGAGAGTGAACTTGATGTCTGGGAGCCTTAGACTTGAAAAATTTGCATGACTATTATGCTGTCTCTCTTCTGCACTCCGCCACCCCTGTCCTCTTTTAAAGGACTGCTCTTCATTCAGGCCTGTTTGCAAATTGTCATATATTCATAATTTGTCTTTGTAATATTCTTTAATGTTTCTCCTTTTAAGTCTCATATCTGCATACTGTCTGTAAGCAAAGTAGTCTTCAGGCCAACATGATTGAAATTAACTGTGTGAAAGTGCTTTTAAGTAAAGTCTTTTTATTTTTTTGTATACCATGTTATTTTGAAAAGACACATTTCTCTCTTGCCTTGTAAGATGATCCAGCCAGAGTAATCAAATAAGTATGGTCATGTGGGAATTGAACCATGAGAACCCTCCCTTTTTTCTGACTCTATTATGTGCTGCTTGGTCTGTGAGCCTAGCCAAACTTGATAGCTTCATTTAAAGGCACTCACTCCCTGGAAGATAAATGAGTTGCCCATAGTCATTCAGATATAAACCTATGAAGGGCTGGGCAGTGGTGCTCTGGGTTAAATTCACATAGTATGAAGTGTAAGGACCCAGGCAAAGATGGTAATTGGAGTCTCCTGGCTCCCCATCTGCAGGGGGTTTGCCTCAAGAGCAGTGAAGCAGGCCTGTAGCTGTTTATCTTTCTCTCTCCCTGTCTTATTTTCCCCTCCCCTCTCAGTTTCCCTCTGTCCTATCCAAAAAGTCGAAAAATGGTCACCAGAGTAATGGATTCATAGTGCAGGCACAGAGTCCCAGTGATAACCCTAAAGGCAAAACAAAACAGAAAAAAAAAAAAAAAAAAACAGGTACAAATCTGTTAGACATAAGTGCTTCTAAGATGACTCTTAAAAACAGCAGCAGTGAAGGAAGAAATAAGACGGGAGTGTAGGAAGATGATGTGAGGCATAATGTAGTCTGGAAAAGAGATGTTTGCTAATAGCTCAGAGCCAGATTGTGAGGGTAAAGCATGTTTGATCTACAGTCACCAGAAAACCAGGCTGATGTCCTTTTAGTATTCTTAGTGCAAGAAATGGTTGCTCAAATCTACGTAAGATTACCTATTTCACTAAATCCTGTTGGCTTTGTGTCCTGGGGGCCTGCTATTCAGAAATTCTATGGTTTTTTTCAGTTTCCTTTTTATAAATAAATTTTAAAATAAATAAACCAGAAAAATAGAATGAAGTAAGTTTAGCATTAATACTAAGTTTATTAGCTCTGCTATTTTTTATTTTTTAAATTATCTTGATTTACTTAGTAGAGACAGCCAGAAATCGAGAGCAAAGAGGGAGATAAAGCGGGAGAGAGGCAGAGAGACACCTGCAACACTGCTTCACCACTTGAAAAGTTTTCCCTCTGCAGGTGGGGACTGGGGCTCAAACCTGGGTCCTTGGGCATTATAACATGTGCACTCACCAGGTGCACCACCACCCGGCCCTACTCTGCTATTTTTTAAATGTTTTATCTATCATCTATCTCTGTCTGTCTGTCTGCCTATCTGTATGTCTACCTACCTTACCTATCTACCTACCTACCTACCTACCTACCTACCTACCTACCTACCTACCTATCTGGATGTAGAGAGAGAAATCATGAGAGAACAGAGAGATAGAGAGACACCTGCACCACTGCTTCACTGCTCATTCATGCTTTTCCCCTGGTCTGGGAGGCTTGAACCCGGGTCCTTGTGAATCACAACATGTTTTCTCAACCATACGTTCCATCACCTGGCCTTTCAACTGTTTTTTTTTTTTTTTGCATCAGTGCAATTCATAAAGTTAATGTAATCCAGTAACTAGAACTAAGAAGAGAAGTCTAAAGAAGAGGTGTAATAACATTTGTAATTTATATTTTTTAATTTTTTCTGCGGGATTATCAGTAGGGTTCTCTGTCTGCAGGATAACATTGTTCCTTGAAGATTTTTTTCTTTTCTTTTCTTTTTTTTTTAAAATAGTTTCTTTTTGATAGAGTGAGGCAGAAAAGAATGGAGAAGAATGGAAAGATGGAGAGGAAAGGGACCTTAGCATTATCCACTCTTCTTGAAACTTCCTGCATATAAAACTCTGGGACTTGAAACTGAGTCCGTTTGCATGGTAATCTGTACATTATACTGAACACCATCACCTAACCTCCGTTTAGACATATATAATGTAGTCTTAGCCATAGTAATATCTATTTTAAAAAAGGAGAGGTAAAGTAAAGAATTTTAAAAACAAGTAGGATATAGGCTTGCTAGTGTACAAAATAGAACCTTGGTTTAGTTCTGTCTCTTCCTTGTTTTTGACTTCCTGGGTACCATTTTCCTTCTTTCTCTTAGCTCTAGAGTAATTTGCACTCTTTTTGTTTTAAAGGTTTGAATTTTTTTCATATTGCAGCTATCTAAATTTGATACTTTTAGGTGTAGCGCTACAACTTAAATCTCTCATAGTATGAAATGTAATAATGTTTGCTTTTTTACAAAGTCATGTTTCATCTAGTTTTAAAATGTATTGGTTTACAGAACTCTGTGTTTAGTTTATAGGATTTAATATTTATAGAGTATTTGAACACCTCCATATTTATGGCCATACGGTTTTCTTTTTTCTTTTTAATTTTTTTATTTATAGAAAGGAAACATTGACAAAACCATAGGATAAGAGGGGTACAACTTCGCACAGTTCCCACCACCAGACCTCCATACGGTTTCCTTAACCCTGATCATATCTCCCTTACTTTAGACTTACTAAACATTTGTTTGTCTTACTGGACTTTTTAATTTTTATTTATTTATTTATTTTTTATTTATTTATTTCCTTTTGTTGCCCTTGTTGTTTTATTGTTGTAGTTATTATTGTTGTTGTAGTTATTATTATTGTTGTTGTTGGATAGGACAGAGAGAAATGTAGAGAGGAGGGGAAGACAGAAAGGAGGAGAGAAAGATAGATACCTGCAGACCTGCTTCACCGCCTGTGAAGCGACTCCCCTGCAGGTGGGGAGCCGGGGTTCGAACCAGGATCCTTATGCCGGTCCTTGTGCTTTGTGCCACCTGCGCTTAACCCGCTGTGCTACAGCCCGACTCCCGTCTTACTGGACTTTTAAAAGGTTTTTGTTTAATTAATTTTTTTTCATCTTTATGTTTTGATACTGCTTTTAGCTGCATTAATTCTTTATATTATATTTTGATTCTTTTTATTTTCACGAGGATTATTGTTGGTGCTTGATGTCTGCCTGACTAACCCACCACTTCTGGCAACCATTCCCCACCCCCCTTTTTCTTTATTTTATATGATAGGACAGAAATAAATTTAGAGAGGCTGGTCTGTGTTTGGTTTTCTCTAGCTTGATTTTATTAGTTTTATTTATTTTTAATATTGTTACATTGAAGTAAATACGAATACTTTCTGTTGGCAAAACTTTTTTTCATTGCTTTAATGATGTTTATAATATTCATCATTAATTTTAAAATGAACGTTTACTTTATCTTCTATGAGAGAGACTAGAGCACAACTAACTTATGGCATTTTCAGATATATAATATATATGCAAGTTTTGTGCTTTACCGCTGAGTTCTCTTCTGGGACTTTAACCATTTTAGTTTTTAAACATGGGCCATAGATTTTTCCAGGAAGTAACTTATTTCCTTTCCTCTCTTTTTCTCATTACATCCCTTCTACCACCAGTCTTCTTTTATTTAATTACTGACTCTATTGCAAGTTTCCTCCAGTGACTGAAGGAAACATTACATTATGACCTGCTAGGGAAGAACTGCACTCAAACTAAAACTGAGTGCATCATTTTTTACTTCGTTTTTATTGAAAGTGTTCTGGAGGTATTAATTTTGTCCCCTTTTTGTCATCTGAGGTATTAAGCATATGGTTTTCAGATAACAATTATAATTCTTCCTCTGCTCCCTTAGGTATTCACTAAATTGCTTGTTTATTATTCATTTCATCAGATTAATCACTCTACAAATAGAGAAAATGAAACACAAGCAATGGACACTATATTCCAAGAACTATCAGAGTAATTGTAAATTAATCCTATTATTGCAATGACATAGGTAAAAATAATAGGTATTATCTCTGTTTTTTCTAGAGTCTTTCTCTGTGTATAAGGCATTGTGACTTTTTGTAAGCATGCTATTTCTAATGCATGTGGAACACAAGTTTGTTGGGCACAAATGAGAACATGTTATTTAATTGTACTGTTCATATCCTTTATAACAACCTTCTTCAAGTAATTCTCTTTGTTAACTTTTGAAAGAAGTAAGCTAAACCCTTCAAGATTTTATGAATATTTTTCACTTTCTTCTTTTTATTTGGTCAGTTTTTACATTGTATTTATTTGTTATTATATTCAGTGCATTAATGTTTAGTACATTTACCTTGAATTTGATTATGTCTTGTATCCACACTGATAGCTGACTTTGTTGGTAGTTATCAGTTTATATTACAAAATATGAATATATCATTTTGTAATATAAAATGCACTATTTGTAGCTGTTCTGCTGCTTAGTTCTTGCTTGTATCTTGGTATTGAATTTGATTTTCTTTTACTTATAAGTTGAGATCTTATATTTTCAATAAGAATTCTCACATATATGTATAACTATGGATGTAATTATATGTACTTTCTATTTATAATTTTATTTGTTGTATATGAAGCAGTGGACTAACTAAATATATCTTTTCCTTTGGTCTTGTATAATGAATAATGAGGAATATTTTCAATGACATTTTATTTTTGTACATGATTTGTAGGTCTATAGTATTTTCATTTATTATATATCTTAAAAGATTTATATTATGAAAGAGAAGCCCAAACACCATTCTAACATAGGTGGTTCTGGGAATTAAACTCAGGACCTCATGCATACAAGTCTGTGCTCTAGTGCTGAACCACCTTCTCACCCACTCATGTATGATTTTTATTCTTCAAAAATCTTCTTCAAGGAAAGTATTAGTTGTATGTGAAAGAACAGAGAAATTAATGTCTCCCAGAGCATTTATTTCATCCAACTTTCTTGCCATTTGTATTTTGACTAATTTCTTTGATTCTCTACTATGCTTTACTTAAAAGTAACTTCTTCCAGAGACTTTTCTTAAAATGCTAGTCAACAATAATTTCCTCTGCTGTACCTTCAAACATTACCTAACCCTGTTATTCAAATCATAAACTATCTAATTATAGTTATAGTAGGTTCTATAATTACTGTCAAATCTTTGTTGTTGTTGTTTACATCTGCTTTATTTAATTCCATGTTTTGGAGGTTGGGCAGTTGCGCAGCAGGTTAAGTGTACATGGCAGAAAGCATAAGGACCGGCATAAGGATCCCAGTTCGAGCCCCCAGCCCCACCCCACCCCCAGAGGGGAGTCGCTTCACAGGCAGTGAAGCAGGTCTGCAGGTGTCTGTCTCTGTCGCCTCCTCCTTTCTCCATTTCTCCGACAGTGATGACATCAATAACAATAATAACTACAACAACAATAAAAAGGGCAACAAAAGGGAAAATAAATAAATATAAAAAAGTTTAATTCTAAAAAAAAGTTTAATTCTATGTTTGTAGTGAATAATGTCATGACTAGAAAATAATGACTCAAGAAGTACAGGATGAATAACAAATGAATACTGTTATGCTCTGTATCCTTAATAGTTACCACCTGGTGTGTAATAAAAACTCAATAAAACAATCTGGCACTAGAGAGATAGCTCACCAGGTAGAGCATGTTCTTTGCCTTGCATTTTGCCCTTGTTCAAATCCTGACACTAAATAGGATTGCTACTAGACCTGAGCAAGTTCTACTAGTGAGCTGTCTCTCCTCCCTCCCCACCTCTTCCTCAGTTTCTTTATTTAAATGAAAAAGTTGGTCTTGGAGCAGTGGAATCACAAATTTGTGGGACCTTGGCTCCATCAAAAATAAAAACAAACAAACAAAAAAAGCTAATTATTTTCACCATGGATGGATCTAGCAAAGATTTTGAAAATATCACAGATTTATTTGTTTCTATTGTTGAAACCTGATAATGGCACAGCAAAACTCATAATTATTGGCTTTTGCACAATGACTGGGTATTGTTACTGATCTTATAGTATCCTCCAATAAGAGAAGAAAAACTGAATAGCAACAATACATGTTGTTCCTAACTATGTTCTGTATCCTTATGAGTTAAAACATGGCATTTAATAAAATATCAATAATCTGGGGCTAAAAAGTTAGGTCACCAGGAATAGCAAGTGCTTTGCCTTGTATATTGCTTGAGTTTAAGCTCTGACACTGCAGTAAGAAAAAAACATACAATAATCATGAATAAGTAGAATCTTGGGACTTTTTTTTCTTCTTCTAAATACTGCATAGTATGTTACCTGGAGTTACAACTTCTAAGTTATATCTGAAAACAGGTGTTACTATAATTTTGAAGTATTTTGTAAATTCAGATAATATGTTTAGTCAAGTGTATTCAGGAGTTCTGGATGTTTATTTTAATGACTATAGCTTGGAGAAATTAAAGAATATAATATTTTTAAATATTTGTAATGCTTTCTATTTGTAAAGTTTTTAAAAATTTTTTATTTATAAAAAGGAAATACTGACAAAACCGTAGGATAAGAGTGGTACAATTCCACACAATTTCTACCACAAGAACTGTGTATCCCATAGTAGCTTTCCTGTTCTTCAATCCTCTGGGAGTATGGACCCAAGGACATTATGGGATGCATAAGGTGGAAGGTCTGGCTTCTGAAATTGCTTCCCTGCTAAACATGGGCATTGACAGGTCGATCCATACTCCCAGCCTGTCTCTCTCTTTCACTAGTGGGGCAGGGCTCTGGAGAAGCAGAGCTCCAGGACACATTGGTGGGGTCATCTGCCCAGGGAAGTCCAGTTGGCATCATGGTAGCATCTGGAACCTGGTGGCTGAAAGAAGAGTTAACATATAAACCCATACAAATTGTTGACTAATCATGAACCTTAAGGTTGGAATATTGCAGATGAAGATTTGGGGCCCTCCATTTTGAACATAGCTAGTAGGCCTATTTTAGTTATATTCCAAAGAGCCCATGGCTATGCTAGTTTTTTCCTGAGCCTGACATCTGATATGCAAGTGTACCCAAGTTATTGTCTGGGGAGATGATGTCATGGCTTGAAAAAGGGCTAGAAAGCTGGATCAGGGCAGAGAGTAGCTCCTAAATATGGGAAAAGTGTATAAATATTGTTGACTGTAAACCACATCGATTTGATCTGATCTGGGGCCCATATTCAGCTTAGGAGCCTATGGAACCTCTGCATCCCTGTAGATCTGAGCTCACATTCTGTGGTCATGAGTAGGAATGTTCCAAGCTGCCCCAATTTCAAAACCCACCTTCCTCAGATGAAACATAGAGTTTGTTGTCCAACCTCCCTTTGGAGGATGGAACATTCTCTGCCATTGTTGATCCATGTTGAGGGCAAGGTCCTATGGGGGCCCACAGCGGGGTCTATTGTGTTGTTCCTGATGGAGATGACCAGTGACAATGAAGAGAGGGATTTATTCGAGGTCTAGGCCCATCATTTTTGTTTGGGAATCTCAGGACTCCCAGACTAGGGCCCCAGCTGATGGGGTGGCCTGATAGTGACTAAAGAGTAAAGTTTTATTCTTATATATATATATATAATAGTTTGCACTTTTCACTTAGAATATGCAAGACACTTAGAATTATAATTGTACTAGGAGTTGTATGTATGTATTAATACTTAATGAATGTGGACATATATGTGTTTTGTGTTAGGTTTTTGTGTAACATAATTTTTATTCACAGTATTTTATTGTTATTAAAATATTTTGAATATATTCAAGGAGAAGGAAATTAGATATTTAGCATACTATGGATGGACCTTTCTCATAATACAGAGACATGTTTCACATAAAACAGCCTAAAGGTAAAGAAAATGAATCCACTCTGGTTAAAATTAGGGGAGAGATAAAAGATCATGCAGCTGCATTCATAAAAAAAAAAATCTACCCATTTATCTTAAATTTCTTTGTTCAGAAGCTAATGGTGATGTTGAAGTAGAAAAATATTGATTAATTTTGTTATAGCCAGAGGGATGTTAATACATTTCTCCTTTTTTCTCCTAGCACACTGATTTATGTCAGTACATGGACAAACACCCTGGGGGCCTGCATCCAGATAACGTGAAGGTAGGGAAAGGTCTTTTCATTGCTGATTATCATTCTTCATGTGCATTTCTTCAGCCAAATTCCAGCTTCCCGACATAATTTGAAAAAAAATCTTTTTGTGTAAAAAGAAGTAATATTGAAATGAATCATAGTCATTGCTTCATTTAGTAACTGGAAGCTATGTTTTCCTATTATATAGGGCCATACCGTACCTGACACTCAGTGATTTTTTTCTTTCTTTTTTTCATTTTTATCTTTAAAATTTGTTTAGTTAGTAATGAAAGAGAGGCAGTCAGAAGAACTAGAGCTTCACTTTGGTATTTGTGATGCCAGGGATCAAACTCAGCACCTCATGCTTGAGCATAACTTTATATTCACTACATCACTTCCCCGGCCACTCAATGATTTACTGTTAACATTATGTTTTCACTGGAGTATTATTGTTGAACCCTTACCTATTTTTTTCCATAGTGGAGAAACATCTGACAATAATGAGTGAGATCAACTGGCATTATATTACAGTACTATTTTCATCAGAGTGTAACCTTAAATACCACTAGTTTGGAATTCCTTACAGAAGTACCAGTTAGTTTCAATATGCTTTATTATCATGATCCAAAACAGTGGTTTGCTAAGTTCACAGAATACTATTTTTATTTCTATGAACCAAACAGAATAAAAGTTTCTATTTCTTGCTGCTATCTTTCATTACTTTTACTACAAATTGGATTGCTGTGTAAAAATAACTTGTTTTTCTAAGATTTGACCTGTCAATCATCTTGGGAAATTGTTCCAAAATTTCAGAATTAAGGCAGAAAACTCTTTCTTGTATTATGCTAAGGATTAGAATGTACCTATTCTGTGTCTGAATGCTTAGTGATAGTTTATAACTCAAATGACTGAATGTATGATTCTGAGATCTGTGGATATATCTGAATTGAGACTATATATCTCCATTTCTTCTTATTCATGTCATTCTTATTCTTTATGTTATGCCACTCCTTGCAAAATAGTGTTTTTTCTTATTGCTGTACAAATTATTTTTTCATTTAAATAGATAGTGGATACCCTAATTTTTTTTTTTTTTTTGCTTATATATCCACCTCCAAGGTTATTGCTGGGGCTCAGTGTTGACACTACAAATCTACTGTTCCTGGCAGCCGTTTATTGGATAGGACAGAGAGAAGTTGAGCGAGGAGGGGGAGATAGAGAAGGAAAGAAAGATGGACACCTACAGACCTGCTTGGTCGCCTGTAAAGTGCTCCCCCTGCAGGTGGAGAGCCAGGGGTTCAAACTAGGATCCTTGGGAGTCCGGCAGTGGCGCAGTGGGTTAAGCGCATGTGATGCAAAGCGCAAGGACCGGCTTAAGGATCCCGGTTCCAGCCCCCGGCTCCCCACCTGCAGGGGAGTCACTTCACAGGCAGTGATGTAGGTCTGCAGGTGTCTATCTTTCTCTTCCCCTCTCTGTCTTCCCCTCCTCTCTCCATTTCTCTCTGTCCTATCCAACATCGATGACATCAATAACCACAACAATGTTAAATAACAAGGGCAACACAAGGGAAAATAAATAAATAAAATTTAAAAAAAAAAACACAAAAAAACTAGGATCCTTGTGGGGATCCTGGCACTTAGTACTATTTGTGCCTCATAGGGTTCACTACTTCCAGGCCCCAGTGGATATCCTTTTAAATAAAGTCATGCCTACATGATTTTATGATCATGGGAGTCTACTAGTATTTGTTCAGACTGATTATGAGAGACAGAAATGGAGAGAAAAGAGAGAGAAAGAAATAAACCACATCATAATTTTCAGCATTTACGAAGCTTCCCCCTTTCCATAGAGCTTCCATTTGGTGACCAGTGGTTCAAACTTGCATCTTTGCACATGGTAAAGTGTACAGTCTACAAGGTGGGCTCTATCACTTGGTCTCTTCCGTCTTTTTTTTTTTTTAACTTTTAGGGCTCTGTATACCATTTTCAATCTATCAGTTGACATAGTTCTCCAGTACCAAGGTGTGGGGGGAGTGTTAAGCAATGAATAGATTTATTCATCTGACACAAAATCAATTGTGCCTCCCCACAATGACATAAACACTTTTATTTTTCTGTTTGCATTAAAACATCTCATATCATCTTATCTTATTTACACGTTAAGTAGTCTGTTCTTATCATTGGTTGGGTTCAAAACCAATAGTACAATACGTTTTCTTTTAATTGAACAGATGGTTTACAAGTTTGTTGTCTCAGAGATATGGTTTCATAGGTTCCTCAAATCTGTGTTAAGTACACTTCACCCACCACTCATTTGTTATCTTCCCCACCCTCTGTTGAGTCTTCCCCCTCAAATCTGCAGATATAAGTCTTAGGCTTGTATATTTCTCATCCTGTCTATCCTTTTGTTTTGTCTCACATCTCACATATGCGTAAAAAGATCAGATCTATGTTCCTTTCCTTATGAACTGTTTCACTTGCCTTGCTTGTTCCTTATCCCTCCAGTTCCATTCATACTCTACACTACAATCTGCCGAGAGCCTACAGTGACTCCTTTGAGCTCAGGTACCTAAGGAACAATCCATTTTCAGCAAAAATCAGCATGCACTCTGAGACAATTTGAATTCCTGACTTCCAAATTTAGTGACAGAATTAAGATTGAAGAATTGGCTTAATATTTTTAAGAAAAAGGGGTTAGTTGGACTTTTATTATCCTTGTTAGGTTGGCCTTTTAGTTACTTGTGTATCATTGATACTACAGGCTAGAATTATTGGTGGAAAATTGTGTTGGTGAGATATAAAAAAAATAAAATAACAGGTTGGGTGGGGGTAGATAGCATGATGGTTATGCAAAGAGACTTTCATGCCTGAGGCTACAAAGCCCAGATTTAGTCCCCCACACCACCATAAGCCATAGCTGAGCCTTGCTCTGGTTAAAAAAAAAAAGAAAGAAAGAAAAGAAAAATCACTTCATGTGTTGAATGGCCTTAGGCCATTGTTTGTGATAGTTCTATAGGATTTTTTTTATTCTATTTCTTTTATAATATTTTATTTTTCTGTTCGCTTCTTATGCCCTTGATAGACTGATCTCTATGTTGCTGTTATATAACAAATCTGAACTTGAAATTGTGTTTCAACAAATATTACTCAAGTCCCCCAAGTTTGTCTTTCATTTCATAATCGTTCATCACCCTTCAAATACTTAGTGCTTATTACCTGTTCCATGTCCAGATTACATTTTGTCAGAAAAAAAAAAAAGGTTTAATACTAGAAGAACTGCTATCTCCAGATGTGAGGTGAGACCCTTAAGGGTGAATGAGATGTACAGTCCTCATATAAAACATTAATGTGGTATCTCAGAAAATCTAGTATTGATCACACACAGCAGGGATTATTTCCACTTGGAAGGAGTTTCATATTGACACAGATTGATTCTCTACTTCATTTTTGCCTTTGAGAAAACGTTCTATGAAGGCAACAAGATGTATTGATGCAAGAGTATCCCTTTCCCCATAGCTATTGAAATCTTGGTTCGTTTAGGATTTACTGAATTTCCAGGTCTTGAAATCCTTTGAAGGATCATCACTGGGAGATGATGGCCATATGGCAATGGTTTAAAATTTTTCATGTTAAAATTATGTGTAGCCTAGTATTTTATACAAATTATTAATGATGTATGAGGGGAAAAAAGAATCGTCGTTCCATTAAAAGATGAAAATTTTACTTTCCTTACATCCTTTCTTAGAAAACTGCTTGAAGTTGTGTTACATTAGAATGCAGGGGAAAAGGGTCGGATGGTGGTGCACCTGGTTGAGCACACATGTTACAATACACAAGGACCCTAGTTCTAGCCCCTGGTCTTCCCACCTGCAGGGGGGAAACTTAACAAGTGGTGGAGCAGTACTGCAGGTATCTCTCTGTCTCTTACCTTCTCTATCACCCCCTTCCCTCTCGATTTCTGGCTGTCTCTATCCAATAAATAAATAAAGATAATAATAAAAAAAGAATGCAGGGGGAAATAAGACAGAAAAGAAGACAGAGGGAAAAGGTAATGTCCAAAATGAGATTCCTAGAGGCTTGAGAAATGACTCATCTAGTAAAGCCAGTGGTTTACCAAGTCTAGTCCCCAGTCACCACATGGAAGCCCCTGAGCCTTGATTTCTACCCCTGCTTACCACATGGAAACATCTGTACAGAGAAAGCTTCGTACAGATGGAGTGCTCCCTTGTCTCTTCTGTTTTTTTTTTTGTTGTTGTTGTTTTGTTTTGTTTTACCAGTGCGCTATTTAGTTGTGGCTTTTGGTGGTGCGGGGGTTTGAACCTGGGACTTTGGAGCCTCAGGTATGAGAGTCCCTTTTCATAACAATTATGCTATCTTCCCTCTATCTTTTTGTTTTTTCTTTGCCCACTCTATTTTTTCCCTCTCTCTCTTTCTTACCTTTAAAAAAAGAAGAACAATTTGTAGGGAATTCTTGCAGATGCACAATGCTGACAGTAACTTTGGTGGCAAAAGAAGAGTAAGTGTATCCAAGGATGACACTGGCCCATTAAACTGGGACACTAACCCATTAGCTCTATTGAAGCAGGTCAAATTCTCTAGGACTACATTTTCTTTAAAATCTATAAGGGGCCAGGTGATGGTGCACCCTGGAGAGTGCACACATTACCATGTTTAAGCCCTCAGTCCCCAGCTGCAGGGAAAATTTTTCATATTTTCATGAGCAATGAAGTAGTGCTACAAGTTTCTCTCCCTCCCTTCTCTATCCTTCCTCAATTTCTGTCAGTAATAAGATAAAAATAAATGTGTTAAATATCTCCAAGTAGGAATAAAAGATAGCTCATCTGTGATCATCTTTGTCATGCACTTGACCTAGAGCCAAGTAGATCAAAAGCAACCAATAGCACAGCTATATGAGAAGCTTTCATCCTGTGGTGTCTCCCTGTCTTTTTATCTCTGTCTATTTGAAAAGTTGACTCACTGCCCCAACAATCATTGTTATCCCTAGGTAAAGCAGCTTATCCTATTTGGGAAAAATATTCACAATAAACCTAAATGATTCACTTGTAAGTAATCTTTATGTTATATTAATAATGTCAACATTAAATGGTGATGTTATTAAAAAATCAAAACTATCTCTTTACACTTTTTCTTTTTTTTAGGATAAACATCCTAGAATTGCCCATTTCAGCTACCACATTTTGGTTTTTCTTTTTTAATTATTTTAGTTTTCTCCTTTTTTTTTTTTTTTAAATTGTCACCAGTATTATCGCTGAGGCTTGGTACCAATGCTACGAATACACTGTTCCCTGAAGCCATTTTCCATATATATGACTATGACTTTGTGACATATGACATAGATTCTATCCCATGGACAATTCTGTTTGATGTATTAACATTTTTTTTCATATTTATTGTCACTTTAAACTATGACTCCAAAGCAAATGACATCAGGATACTATATATATATATTAGAAATTGAAGGGTAGGCTGGGGAAACCACATAATAGTTATGTGAAGAAACTTTCCTGCCTGAGGCTGTGAGGTCCCAAGTTCAATTACCAGCACCACCATAAGCCAGAGCTAAGTAGTGCCTTTGTCTGTCTCTCTGTATCATTCTCTCTATATCTTTCTCATTAAAATCAGTAATATTTTAAAGAGAGAAATTGAGAAGGGTAGGGAAACAGAGAGGAGAAAGGTAGACACCTTCAGACCTGTTTCACCGCTCATGAAGCTTTCCGCCTCCTCTGCAGGTGGGAAGAGGTGACTCAAACCCAGGTCCTTGAGTATGGTAATCTGTGAGCTGACCCAGGTGCGCCACTGCTTAGCCCTCTACTACCACATTTTCTATAAAATAAAGGTTAGGATAAATTGAGACCAAGAACTTGTCAAAGAATTTCTTTGACTCTGTCCAATAATAGTTTCTCTATACTGCTTTATTAATACTTTGAATTATTGTAGGTATAGCTTATTGTTTTGTGACTTTATATGAACTCAGTCATAGGACTTTATCATCTTTTCATATTGAAGGTAGTAAATTGTACTTTCTCTGAGGGTACGGAAGGTTAAAAAATCAAATGCAATTTATGAATAAATATTTTGTCATATGAATTGCACCTCATGGAAGCAGCTTGCCCTTATTATTATTATGCATGACCATTCATCTGGTTATTCTGTGAGTTGTAGTTACCTTATGTCTGACTGGGGACTATGCATTCCTCCAGATTTAGGATCTGCACTGCAGGTGAAATAATTTCAAAGAGGTCTGACTATGACATAGTGATATATGACATAGATATCCTATGGGCAATTCTGTTTAATGTATTAACATTTTTTCATATTTATTGTCACTTTAACCTATGAATGCAAAGCAAATGGCATAAGAATACTATTTACTAAGCTAGCAGATGTTCGTAATTAGCATCATAAATAAACAAACCACAGTTGGATTAAAATAAGGTACAGTAATGGTTGTAAATTGAAGACTGTGAAAATGCACTTGGAGAAGCTGTTATCTTTTAAAAAGCATTCATTTAAAAAATGTAAGGTTCTCTGATTCATTAGTTCCTAGATCATTAAATTATGTGAATGTAATAAATAGCAGTTATTTATTATTATAATGGAGAGTATAGTGTTCACACATACCCATTTACTTTTAAATTTGGCTATTTTTACATTAAGTATTATCATTATAAAACATGGCAATATATAGAAGCATTTTACGCATTTCTCTTGCTCTCTAAAAATGTATTTATTTCTATATTTTACATCTTTATTTTATGTAACAATGTAGAGTACCATACACCTAAAAACTGAGGAGACAGTCAAGCATTGCAAGGTAGTCTACTTTAAATAGTGAAGTGAAAACATGGAACAACTAAGAAAAATGCTTGTCTGGTGATCTCATAATAACATTTGGCAAAATACTGTGGTAATTTTATATTAATTCAAAGCAAAACATCTGTTAAATTTTTATCTTCATTGTTTATACTTATAAACACAATATAAACTTGTAACAAAAATGTGAATGTTAACTAAATTTCTAAAAATCATTTTGCTACTTTAATTGCCTACAAAAGTGTTTATTTTTAAAATAGACATTCTGAAATAAATATTCACCCTTAACTCATGACTTGTTTCTCAGCATATCAATTTTAGACAAATGAGTAATTTTAACAGTTAATTATATAGAAGGCAGTTAGAAACCTGATTCAAAGCCTGTGGACAATGCCTGCACTATAAATATTTATGATGATCAACACTATAGTATCCAATTTCTAAAACTTGAAAATATTTATTTAACTGGTCAGAATTTTAGGGTAGCATTATACATTTTTTCACCCTTCATAATTTATTCACTGTGATACTCTTGAACTTTGTTAACATAATGTGTTGAATACAGAACCTGTATTATTCTTCATATTATAGTTAATGATTTTTCTCGTTGATCATTGTGTTTTAAAAATGACTATGCCAGACGAGACTTCTTCCTTCATTATGGTTAGATTTGATCTGTGTTTTTCTGCAGTGTTCCTCAATTTCCATATTATTTAATGATTTTTCTAGAAGATTCCTTGGGAAAAAAATATATGCTGTTTTTTATAATCCATGTGTGGAAAATTAAAAATAATCCAAGTGATTCTAAATTCTTCTGCTGCGTTATTTGCTGTCTGAATCCAGTTGTCATTTTCATTTAAAAATGTTTTAATAAAAATATATGAGTATTACTATAGTAGGAAAATGTTATTTTTCTTTCATAGTTCAGAGAATAAGCAGGTGTGTAATGGGCAGAATAATGTTATGCCAAATTAAGATTGTCTCATACAGATGGTACCCACAATGAATTACTAAATGAGACTTTGTAATGTTCAGACAGAAAATCAGATACCACATGATTTTCTCCATGTTCATTTAGCTGGAAGTGCTATCCTTCTATGCATCACTGCGAGTATTACAGAACCTTTACTCTGTCTCTCCTTTAAATCTGGTTATTTCAAGAGGATTATAAAAAGTATTCCTTGTCTCAACACCTGTTCAGGTTTCTTTTGAACCTTTTCATCCTGCATTTGATAAAAAAATTTTCCACATATGAAGGGTGAAGGTTTAGCAAAACTGAAAGTGGAATCACAAATGTTTGTTAATATGATTGACATTCAGAAGGAGTCTAAGTAGTGAATTGTGGGTGAAGACATTGGACCAGAGTTCAGTTGTTTTAGAATGGTGTTTTTGTTGTTGTTGTTTATTTTTTACTGTTGGCATCATCTCTTGACCTGCTTATAACCTTTTGGATTACACAAAGGGATACAAACAGGTAATTAGGCAGGGGATTTTTTTTTTTATTCTAAAAGAGCTTTAAAATTCAGAATTAAAAGAAATTACCTCCAAAGATTGGTGAAACAGTCTTTGGAAGTATGCCACGTTGTGATTTAATTGTAGAATGGAATTGTCCAGCTTTTGTGGTACACATTTGAAGAAGAGAACACATTCTCATGGGTATCAAACTTGAACCCATTCACCCTGCTTCACTCTTTTTTAAGATGGGTATTTTACATAAACCCTTGGTTTTAATGTTTTTCATGACAAACATGGAAACTCAGAAGGAAATTAGCCATAGTGATAATGTGTGCACACTATCATGGAATTTCTGATTAACTTGGGAAGGCACAGCCTTCATGTGACTATCCAGTGCATCACAAAAATATTTTCTCATCTGTATATTAATGCTTGTTATACGAGACCTTCTAGAAGGATAGAGAGATTTCTTCATCACTTATATCCAAAGTAAAAATTTTCCATTTTGAATTTATTTTTATTTTTGGTATAACTTTCAGATTTAAGCTACCTTTAAGAATTTTACATTTGAAGATATATCTATTACTGTTGTCAATTTTTCAACCTTTCTCTTTCTTCTCTCTCTCTCTCTCTCAGTGTGTGTGTGTGTGTGTGTGTGTGTGTCAATGTTACAATAGCCTTATTAATTGATGCTAAGAACAGTCATGTTGGTTCATTGTCTATGATGTCAAAATAACAAACCATTTTTTAAAATTCAGTTTCTTAGTGTATATTTAAAAACAAACAAGGTAGCCTTACCACCTCAGAGTTATCTCAGTGGTGGAGCACAGAGACTGCATCTGTGGTCAGTGGTGAGTTTTATTTATTAAATTATTTATTTTTGCCATATATACAGATAAGAAACAGAGGTAGAGAGTCAGTAGTATCCTAAAGCACTGACTCTTCCCTAAGTGAGGTGAAACTCATTTTTGCTCACTAATACATCCACAGTATTTGAAATGTTGTTCTAGTTCTTCTCCTCTCTGCAAATAAATCAAAAATGAGAATGACCCCTTAGACTAGTGAAAGGAACATATGTGTATAAATAAAGCTGAGGAACATTTTGTGTTCCTTGCTAGTTTTATAAATTGTGTGTAGTCAGATCAAATGTATAGCTCTGTGTTGCCAAACAGAAACTTGAAAACTACTTTTGATTTTAAAAGATTTATTTTGGAAACAATTATTTTGAGTTTTCTTCTAGAAGACTGGAAGAAACTATTAAAACTGGAAAAAACTATTTAAAGCTATTAAACTGGAAAACTATTAAAATCAGTACCTTTAGTTTGATCTTATTTCTACTTAGCTGGAGACTATTTCTGTTACTAATTGTAGGTTGCTGGCCAGCTTGGGAAGATTCCTACTCAACTTTCTCCACTTCATCATACATAAAATCCTAATAAATTAGAAACCTTGTTATATATTATATCCTTTAAGGAATTTGTGCAAAACTGTGTTTTACAAGCCCCATTTGACTTCCTCTAAATTATCCAGCTTTAGTTCTTCTTCCTTTGATCTGCTGGCTCACTATAAGCATCTCAGTGCCTAGAGCAATACTTTGCTTGGCATCCAGCATTAAACTGAGAACCCTAAGAAAAAGTTGAATAGGAGCCCAGCTTATCTGGTATGTTCATAGATCTCAGAAAGTGAGTAAGATCTTACTCAAAGAACTTACCCAAGAAAGTCAAGGTTTTATTGTTTGAGTTATTCTCTAAAGTTGTTATCTTTAGGAATAAGACATCAATGTTCAAATATATTAGATAACATAATTTGACCTGCCATTGCATCACCTTTAGATGATGAGATGTCTTGTATCTCAGGGCCTTGAGAATGTCGAACAAATAGGCAAAAAGTTGAATTATGATACAACCTCCCCTACTATTCAGATTTTCAAAGAGCAGGATCTCTCTCTAGTATAAGGCAAAAACATACACACCTACAACCTGGTACCCTGGTATACATATTTGTATCAAAGTGTTGCCTTTTTAAACATTTTTAAAAAATATGTTTATTTATTTATTGGACAGGGACAGCCAGAAATTGATAGGGAAGGGGGTGGTAGAGATAGGAGAGAGACAGAGAGACACCTGTAACACTGCTTCACCACTTGCAAAGCTTTCCCCTGCAGGAGGAGACTGGGGGCTCGAACCCTGGTCCTTGTGCATTGCGATATGTGTGCTCAACCAGGTTGCCACCACCCAGCCCCAGTGTTCCTTTTTTTTAAGGTTTAGTTTATTTTTATCTCATTGCTAGGGGTTCACCACTCTGAGCCAACTTTTATTCATATAGAAAGTGACAGTCAGTATCCAGGATCAACTAGGAATACCAAAGGAGACTGAAACAAGACAGACTAGAATGACTACAGGAACCCACCAAATCACTGGTGAGTGCAGACGTGTGGCTGGTGACAGAGAGGAGCCTAGGGAGAGACTAAGTGGCTGGTAACAGTCCGAAGGTCTATCAGTTGAGACACCACCTCCAGTCTGTTCCACCAACAAGAGGACAGCTGAAGGGAGGAGAGGACTCCCTGGAGACTCACCAAGTGCAACCCTGAGTCTCCATTGCTACTGCCCTCAGAATCTGGAGCAGCAGCAGGGAGGGACATGGGGGGGGGGCGGCAGAGATCTAACCAGGAAATTCAGGAGAAGACCTATACCTCCATGGCATAGCTGTGGGGCTGTGAAAGTCTCTTTGCATAACAACCAGACTATCTGCCACACCCTGCCTTATCTCTTGGTCAGGAGTCAGTGATTAAGTTAAGAGGCCTACTTATAGTTAGAAGCCCTCAGGCTCCCATAGCCTACAGAGAAGAAAAAAATAAATAAATAAATAAAGAGGCTTTTAAATCACTGAGCTCCAACTCAGGGATTAAAATACTATTGAAACAACTTTTAACTTCCACCACTGTGAACCCTTTAATTACCATACTTAGACACAAGTCAATCCAGGAAATAGTGATCAGTAATTTGAAAAGTACTAAGAGAGGGAACTCATAACATAATATATAAAATGGGTAAACCAACAAGAAGAAATATTGGAGAAACAACCCAGGACAACAGTCCAGCTAAAAGCCCCCCAAAGGGTGAAGCACAAAATAACGAGTTCCACATCCAAACATTAGCTAAGGAAATAATCACAGGAGTGAGTAAAGAGTTTGTAAGAATTGTAATAAGAAATATAGGAACAAATGAGACTCTGGAAGAAAACACTAACTATCTCAAGGTTATTAGAGAGCTGAAAGCTGAAATAGCTGAGCTAAGAACACAACTAGCTGAACAAGCTAAAACAGTATCAGAACAGGGAAACAAAATAGATGAACTCCAGATAACAGAAGAGGGCAGAGAGAATAGAATCAATGAGGCTGAAGACAGAATTAGCAAGATCGAGGATGAATTAGAGACAACTAAAAAAGAAGTAAGAGATCTCAAAAAGAGATTAAGAGATGCTGAAAACAACAACAGAGACCTATGGGATGACTTCAAAAGAAACAATATGCGCATTATTGGCTTACCAAAGGAAGAAAGAGAGGGAGAGGAAGAAAGCATTCTTCAGGCCATAATAGCTGAAAACTTCTCTAGTCTAGACAACATCAAAGACATAAAGATTCAAGAAGCCCAGAGGGTCCCAAACAGAATTAACCCAGATTTAAAGACACCAAGACACATCATATTTAGAATGGAAAGGAATAAAGATAAAGAAAGGTTCCTGAAGGCTGCAAGAGAAAAACAAAGAGTCACCTACAGAGGAAAACCCATAAAATTAGCAGCAGACTTCTCCACACAAA
Source organism: Erinaceus europaeus (assembly GCF_950295315.1). Taxonomy (NCBI): domain Eukaryota; kingdom Metazoa; phylum Chordata; class Mammalia; order Eulipotyphla; family Erinaceidae; genus Erinaceus; species Erinaceus europaeus. Next base: position 56,291,557 of record NC_080169.1, on the reverse strand, counting down.
CACTACAGGTCAGAAGAGAATGGCAAGATATCTATCAAGTGCTCAACGAGAAAGGCTTTCAACCAAGAATACTATGTCCTGCTAGACTGTCATTCAGACTCGGTGGAGGCATCAAAACCATCTCAGACAAGCAACAGTTGAAGGAATCAACTATCACCAAGCCTGCCCTGAAAGAAGGTCTGAAAGGTCTTCTATAAACAGTCAGATCATCATAAATAGGAAATATATCAGAACACTCTAAAACTCTACAAGAATGGCATTAAAATATCTTCAATCTTTGATATCAATAAATGTCAATGGCCTGAATTCACCTATTAAAAGACACAGAGTAGGAAGATGGATCAGAAAATACAACCCAACAATATGCTTGTCTACAGGAAACCCTCGTAACTCAACAAGACAAACATAGACTTAAAGTGAAAGGATGGAAAACTATCATACAAGCCAATGGCCCACAAAAAAGGGCAGGAACAGCTATTCTCATATCCGACACGATAGACTTTAAAATAGATAAGATTAAAAAAGATAGGAATGGACATTACTTAATGTTCAGAGGACCAGTCAATCAAGAGGACTTAACAATTATTAACATCTATGCACCCAATGAGAAGCCATCTAAATACATCAAATGTCTACTGAAAGAGCTACAGCAATATATTAACAGCAACACAGTCATAGTAGGGGACTTCAACACCCCACTCTCTCAATTTGACAGATCATCCAGGCAGAAAATCAATAAAGACATAAGGGAGCTAAATGAAGAGATAGATAAATTAGAACTATTGGACATTTTCAGAGTCATTCATCCCAAGAAACTGGAATACACATTTTACTCAAATCCACATGGGTCATTCTCGAGTATAGATCATATGTTAGGCCACAAACATAGCATCAGCAAATTCAAGAGCATTGAAATCATCCCAGGCATCTTCTCAGACCACAGTGGAACTAAACTAACACTTAACAATCAACAAAAGATTAGTAATAGTCCCAAAATGTGGAAGCTCAAAAGTACACTTCTTAATAACCTCTGGGTCAAAGAGGAAATAAATGAAGAAATCAAAATGTTTCAAGGCTTTAATGAAAATGAAGACACAAGCTATCAAAATATTTGGGACACAGCTAAGGCAGTACCGAGAGGGAAGTTCATAGCTATACAAGCACACATTAGGAAACAAGAAAAAGCACAAATAAACAGCCTGATTGCACATCTTAAAGACCTAGAAGAAGAAGAACAAAGGAACCATAAAGCAACCAGAAGGACAGAAATCACTAAAGTTAGGGCAGAAATAAATAACATTGAGAATAAGAAAACCATACAAAAGATCAACGAAAGTAAATGTTGGTTCTTCAAAAGAGTGAATAAAATCGACAAACCTTTAGTCAGACTCACAAAACAAAAAAGGGAGAAGACCCAAATAAATCGGATAGTAAATGAAAGAGGAGATATCACAACAGACACTGCAGAAATTCAACATATCATGCGAGGCTTCTATGAACAACTATATGCCACCAAGCTAGAGAACCTGGAAGAAATGGACGATTTCCTAGATACCTACCAACTTCCAAAACTAAGTAAAGAGGAAGTGGATAACATGAACAGGCCCATCACAGCTAATGAAATTGAAATAGTTATCAAAAATCTCCCCCAAAATAAAAGTCCTGGACCAGATGGTTTTACAAATGAATTCTACAAAACCTTCAAAGAAGAACTAATACCTCTACTTTTAAAAGTCTTCCAGAAGATTGAAGACACTGGAATACTCCCTGCCCAGCTTCTATGAAGCCAACATCACTCTGATATCAAAAGCAGACAGGAACACAAGCAAAAAAGAAAACTACAGACGAATATCTCTGATGAACATAGATGCGAAAATACTGAACAAAATTCTAGCCAACCAGATATAGCAGTATATTAAAAAGATTGTTCATCATGACTAAGTGGAGTTTATCCCAGGCATGCAAGGTTGGTTTAATATACGTAAATCAATGAGTATGATCCACTACAGCAACAAAAGCAAGACCAAAAACCACATGGTCATATCAATAGATGCAGAGAAAGCCTTTGACAAAAATACAACATCCCTTTATGATCAAAACACTACAAAAAATGGGAGTAGATGGAAAATTCCTGAAGATAGTGGAGTCTATATATAGCAAACCTACAGCCAACAGCATACTCAATGGTGAAAAACTGGAAGCATTTCCACTCAGATCAGGTACTAGACAGGGCTGCCCACTATCACCATTACTATTCAGCATAGTGTTGGAAGTTCTTGCCATAGCAATCAGGCAAGAGCCAGGAATTAAAGGGATACAGATTGGAAGAGAAGAAGTCAAACTCTCCCTATTTGCAGATGACATGATAGTATACACAGAAAAACCTAAGGAATCCAGCAAGAAGCTTTTGGAAATCATCAGGCAATACAGTAAGGTGTCAGGCTACAAAATTAACATTCAAAAGTCAGTGGCATTCTTCTGTGCAAACACTAAGTTAGAAGAAATTGAAATCCAGAAATCAATTCCTTTTACTATAGCAACAAAACAATAAATTATCTAGGAATAAACCTAACCAAAGAAGTGAAAGACTTGTATACTGAAAATTATGAGTCACTACTCAAAGAAATTGAAAAAGACACAAAGAAGTGGAAAGATATTGCATGTTCATGGGATGGTAGAATCAACATCATCAAAATGAATATACTGCTCAGAGCCATCTACAAGTTTAATGCTATCCCCATCAAGATCACAAGCACATTCTTTAGGAGGATAGAACAAATGCTACAAATGTTTATCTGGAACCAGAAAAGACCTAGAATTTCCAAAACAATCTTGAGAAAAAAGAACAGATCCGGAAGCATCACACTCCCACATCTCAAACTGTATTATAGGGCCATTGTCATCAAAACTGCTTGGTACTGGAACATGAATAGACACACTGACCAGTGAAATAGAATTGAGAGCCTAGAAGTGAGCCCCCACACCTATGGACATCTAATCTTTGACAAAGGGGCTCAGACTATTAAATGGGGAAAGCAGAGTCTCTTCAACAAATGGTGTTAGAAACAATGGGTTGAAACATGCAGAAGAATGAAACTGAACCACTGTATTTCACCAAATACAAAAGTAAATTCCAAGTGGATTAAGGACTTGGATGTTAGACCACAAACTATCAGATACTTAGAAGAAAATATTGGCAGAACTCTTTTCCGCATAAATTTTAAAGACATCTTCAATGAAACGAATCCAATTACAAAGAAGACTAAGGCAAGTATAAACCTATGGCACTACATCAAATTAAAAAGTTTCTTCACAGCAAAATAAACCACTACCCAAACCAAGAGACCCCTCACAGAATGGGAGAAGATCTTTACATGCCATACATCAGACAAGAATTTAATAACCAACATATATAAAGAGCTTGCCAAACTCAACAACAAGACAACAAATAACCCCATCCAAAATGGGGAGAGGACATGGACAGAATATTTACCACAGAAGAGATCCAAAAGGCCGAGAAACACATGAAAAAATGCTCCAAGTCTCTGATTGTCAGAGAAATGCAAATAAAGACAACAATAAGATACCACTTCACTCCTGTGAGAATGTCATACATCAGAAAAGGTAACAGCAGCAAATGCTGGAGAGGGTGTGGGGTCAAAGGAATCCTCCTACACTGCTGGTGGGTATGTCAATTGGTCCAACCTTTGTGGAGAACAGTCTGGAGAACTCTCAGAAGGCTAGAAATGGACCTACCCTATGATCCTGCAATTCCTCTCTTGGGGTTTTATCCTAAGGAACCCAACATATCCATCCAAAAAGATCTGTGTACACATGTGTTCTTGGCAGCACAATTTGTAATAGCCAAAACCTGTAAGCAACCCAGGTGTCCAACAACAGAAGAGTGGCTGAGCAAGTTATGGTATATATACACAATGGAATACTACTTATCTGTAAAAAATGGTGACCTGGTGGGGTTGTATTGTTATATGGAAAACTGGGGAATGTTATGCATGTACAAACTATTGTATTTACTGTTGAATGTAAAACATTAGTTCCCCAATTAAAAAAATAAAACAATAAAAAACAAAAAGAAAGTGACAATCAGGGGCTGGGTGGTGGAGCACCTGTTTGAGCATAATTGTTACAGTGCACAAGGACCAGAGTTTGAGAGCCTGGTCCCCATCTGCAGGGGAAAACTTTGTGAGTGATGAAGCAAGGCTCTCTCTCTCCCTCTCCCGCTCCCTCTCCTTCTCCCTTCTTCCCAGCTCCCTCTCCTTCTCCCTCCTTCCCAGCTCCCTCTCCCTCTCCCTCTCCCTCTCCCTCTCCCTCTCCCTCTCCCTCTCCCTCTCCCTCTCCCTCTCCTTCTCCCTCTCCCTCTCCTTCTGTCCCTCTGTCCCTCTGCCTCTCTCTCTGTCATTCTTTCTCTCTCTATTCTTCCCTTCCCTCTAGATTTCTGGCTGTCTCTATCCAATAAATAAATAAAGATTTTTTTAAGTGACAAGAGACAGAGGTAAAGAGGGAGAGATATCACAGCACTGGAACTTCCTCCAGTGTGATGGGGCTAACCTTAAACCTGGTTGTACACATGGCAAAGCAGATACACTGATCAAGTGAAAGAGAGACACCAGAGCACTGACTGGCTAGCTATGAGATATGGTGGAGTCTGGGACTAAATCTGGGAATTCCAGGCCTTGAACACAAAAGTCTAGTGCAGAACCACTGTGTTATCTCTGTAGCTGCTCTCTCCCTCTTTCAAGTCAATAAATAAAATTGCAGTGATGATTTGTAAAATAGAAACTATTTGTACATGTATTATGTACATTGAATTACAAGGCAGAATTTTTTTCTTTTTTAATTTTTCCACTAGGGTTATTCCTGTGACTCATAGCCTGCACAACAAATCTACCCCTCCTGATCCCCGTTTTTCTTTCTTCTTTTCTTTTCCTTTTTTTTTTTTTTGTTCCTTACTTTGATATGACAGATAGAAATTGAGATGGGAGGGAGAGATAGACAGGGAGAGAAATAGAGACGTTCCTGCAGCATGTATTTCACAGCTAGTGAAGCTTCCTAAATCCTATAGCAGGGTAGGGGAGACTCAGTCCCAGGTCCGTGTACATGGTAATGAGTATGCTTCACTAGGCCCCAGCAGAATTTGTATTTGCATTAGTTATTTGCATATTTGGAAGTTAAATGACATGAATCATTCTATGGCTTTTAAAATTGAATAAAAACTGATGTACACTAAAACTAATATCTGTTTTATTTATTTTATTTTATTTTTTTGCTCAGCTCTGGTTTTATAGTTATATGGGGGATTGAACCTGGGACCTTGGAGCCTCTTTGCATAGCCATTATGCTATCTCCCCACCCTGTCTGTTATATATTAAATATTTTGATATATTTTAGGTATGTTAAGATATCAAAAAAAATATTTTTCATTTTTACAAAGTTTGATGTAGACTATATAGGGCTAAGATTTATTTTTTAATGAATGAAATTATTATTTTAAGTATTTACTACCTATGTGCAACTTTGTTTTATAAGTTTTGGGTTCACACAATGTGTAGTTACTTTAATCAGATAGTGTATATATATATATATATATGTATGTATGTATATATTTGAAAATCAAATAGTATACAAACAGTACTTTTTTAATGCACAAATTTTTATTTAAAAAAGAAGAATGAAGGCTCTAAGATTTTATCCTATCTATGAGATAAAAGTTTGTCCTGCCACAGTTTCTTAGATATCTACTAGTAGAAGGCCTGATACTCCTATGTCAGAATGACAAGAATTTATTATACGCTATGTAACTGGTAGTATATGTTTTATTTTTGTGTGAGTTCTTCTACTTTCAAGTTCTATGGGGGATGACTGGAGGTAAGTCCAGGCAGATTCTGGGCATATAGGATTATCTCAGTTGAGTTATTTCAGATTTAAGACACACACTAATTTAAAGGCTACTAGCAAATCTACTTACCCTTTGTTCCAGGGGAAACATCAGATTTATTCTCTTAGGGACAAACATATTTTCTTTACCTTAGAAGAGACACAGTGCCTTTTGTTCAAGCTATTTGTTGTATATTTATCTTTTAAAAGATAGTCCATAACACAAGCTATCCGAAGATGTGTAGAAACAGAGTAACTCCTGAGAATCATCTCTTAATTTTAACTTTTTAAAATTTATTTTCCCTTTTGTTGCCCTTTTTTTATTGTTGCAGTTATTGTTGTCATTGTAGTTATCAGCGCAAGACAAAAATGTGTTTAGATATCTGTTTCCCAGATTCTTTTTTTCTTTTGTTTGTGAAAAAAGAATGACGGTGTATGTCTGGCTGAAGAGCTGGGAGGATTAAAGTATCTAAATGGAAAAAAAAAACAAACACTTGTCACATTGTCTGTCATAATCACTTAATAAATGACACTTATTAAAGCTATTCAAATTTTAGTTATATATATTATTTTTAAAGTTATAGAGTAATATCCTATCACAACCTGGATGATTACTAAAGTTGTCATTCTCCCCCCCTTTGCTCCCTCAACTACTTTATTGAGGAGGAAATACTGATTTCCAAGACAATTGTTTTTTCTTGGGTTTAGTTTCTCATAAATGCTGTCTGTGCACCATACTTAACATCAATAATTTTAAAAAAAAGGTGAGCAAAGGATCTGTACAGGCACTTTCCCATGGCCAGCAGGAGATGGTCATCATCTCTTACTAGGGAAATGTAAATAAAATAAAACTTGTGAAGCTGGCTGCTATCCAAAGATAAGGAATTGTGTTGGAATATGTGAAGAGAAGAGAGCCCTTGTACATACTAAAGGCACGAATTTGAATTGGTTTATTCATTATGGAAAAATATGGGGAGATTCACAGAAAAAGCAAAAATGAAAATTCTGTATGATGTAGTTATCTCACCTTTGAGTATTTGGCAGATACAAACACTAATTTGAAGAGACGTTCACCCCTGTGTTCATTGTATCATTTTTCCAAAGCCCCAAACTGACAACAAAGTGCCTATATACATATGCATATTATATAAATATACATACATACATATTGAAATACTACTTGGTTATAAGTTAAGACAAAAATCTTATCATTTGCAACAAGATGGTTGGAACTAGTGGATTATGACAATGAAATAAGCTGGGCAGAGAAAGACAAGCCCTATATAGGTACTATACAATTTAGAGAAGTATTATATAATTTTACTATATGCAGTACATAAAGAAACAAAATGAATAAATGAACTAAATAAAACAAAAATAAGCTTCTTGAGTATAAAGCCAAATTGGTGGTTACCAGTAGGGAAGAGTACAAAAGTTGAGTGTCAGGGGAAAGCAGTTATCTATAAAGGATAGAATTCGACTTTTAGGAATAAACATGACTTAACATTCACAGATGTTCAATTATAATGACATATACCTGATGGACCTATGCTACCCCAATAACAACTATTAAAAAAAAAAGAAGAGAAAACGGCACTTGGATTATATAGGATATAGGACTATTTTCATCCATTGTTATATGAAACATCAACTTCGCTTAAGTTAATGAGTTGTCACAGCAAGTTCACAAGTGCTGTCAAATGGTTGAATGGCTTTGAGCAAGTTTGGAGATTTAGTTATCTCATTTGTTTAATAAATGAACAACCTAGTAAGTTAGAATGTATTAATAATATATGTAAAAGTACTTGGAGCAGCTTTTAAATTAGAGGAGGTCTTCAGTTAATAATATTCTGTAACTCAGCATGTCTGCTACTAACAGCCTTCCCACTCTGGCCAGCCACTTATGTTCTGCTAAACAGATTAAATTATTATTTCTAAAATACTAAGCTTTCCAATAGTTTTAACAAGGACTTTTTTCCTTGCCTCTATTCCTAGATAATTGAATTGTAGGTTTCTGACTTCATGTTTTGTCTTTTCATTTGAATTTTTCATTTGAATTTATCTAGTGATTTCTTTGCTTGACTTTCTTATAATAGCCCAGGATTTGCCATACTGTGTATCATTTTTTATGTCTAGTGAGTGGTCATCACAGTTTTCTATAAAAAGTACAATGTGTAATGAATTCTGTTTGCAGAGCGATAATTCCCTAGGCTCAGTCCGGCCCACATGCTGCTCTTTTTTATTTTATTTTTTTTTTTACTTTTTTTATTTAAGAAAGGAGACATTAACCAAACCATAGAATAAGCGGGGTACAATTCCGCACAATTCCCATAACCCGATCTCCACATCCCACCCCCTCCCCTGATAGCCTTCCCATTCTCTATCTCTCTGGCAGTATGGATCCAGGGTCGTTGTGGGTTGCAGAGGGTGGAAGGTCTGGCTTCTGTAATTGCTTCCCCGCTGAACATGGGCGTTGACTGGTCGATAGTCAGTTGGTGTTGCTGTGATAGTGCAGATCTATGTTATCTTCCTGCTTATGTGTCTTTTAAACACATTGGGCTACATACACATCTTTCAAGCCAAGGGACTACATCTTAGATTTTATTAATCTTATTTCCCTCTGATATTATAATTTAATGAATAAATTCTGGGTGGTTTTATACTTTGATGAATTGTTCTGACTTAAGCATTTTTCAAAGAACTAAAGACATGTTTGTTGTTATATCTTAGTATTTGGGCTTCAGCTGGTCGTGTCTGGGACCTAGATTGCCATGTATACAATAGCAGTTAGAGTGTATAATTGTATTCTTACCTAGGACTGGCTCTTAACATCTCCTTTTATATGATATTCTATTTGAAAAATTTCTGGATTAGCATAAGGATTATTTAGCTTTACTAGTCAGTTTATTATGGCATTCGCCCCCCACGTGTGTGTATTTATGTCTCCTGTGCCAACTTTTTATTTTATAGTTATTTTTGTTATTTCAGAGTGGGTAAAAGAGATAGAGACAGAAATATATATTGGGGAGGGAGGGCTACAGCACTGGAGCTTCCACAGGCATATGGTACTTCCGTGTAGTACCAGTTCCTGAACCTGGGCTCCGTGCTTGGTAGAACATGTCTTACCAGGTAAACTCTCTTCTGAACTCTCAAAATCAGTTTATTTTTTATTAATTTTGTTATGTAATTTTCCATTTTTATTTAAGTTTTTGAAAAACACAGAGTGACTGTTCTTCCCTCTTTTTTTTTTTTTCTTTCTTTCTAAATGAAAGGGCTATAGATCTTTAAAATTGTAAATTATAAGCCTCAAGATGCAAGGGCTATTAGAAGTCAGGAATTAGGGGGCCAGGCGGTAGCACAGAAGGTTAAACACACATGACTTGAAGCACAAGGACCTGCATAAGGATCCTGGTTTGAGCCCCTGGCTCCCCAGTTGCAGTGGGGTCACAGGCATCTATCTTTCTCTCCTCCTCTCCATCTTCCCTTCCTCTCTTGATTTCTTTCTGTCCTATCCAACAACAATAACAACAACAAGGGCAACAAAAATGAAAAATAGTATCCTCCAGAAGCAGTAGATTTGTAGTGCAGGCACTGAGCCCCAGCAATAACCCTGTAAGCAAAATAATAATAATAGTAGTAATAATAATAATAAGAAGAAGAATTGAAGAAGTAGAGGCTGGAAGTTGCTGATGATCAAGTTAAGACTTTCCATCTGTTGTGCAGGAAAGATTGAAAGGAAAGCTCAAAAGATGTTTGTATGCTAAAGTCCTCAAGCCAGTATTTTAATATAGGCCAACATAGAACATATTTCATTTTCTGATACTGAACTCTGGAATAACAATCCTTGAACTACACAGTTCCATAGCATAAGCATCATACAAAGATTTTGAAATGTATTCATATTCTTTTGTTTCAAGGTATCCACCCTGTGAAAAATTTCAGTTAGCTTTTATAGACTAAAAAATTGGAAAATACTCCAGAAATGTTAACTTCTAGGCCACTCACAGGGTTACCAATATTTTACACTTGAATATTCTGGGATATTTGTACCATACCATACATTTTGACAAGTAACTCATTTAACATTTATTCAAAATTTGTTTCTTGTTATAGCTGATCATATTTAGAATACTAATGATGATTAAAATAGTTTTTATTTTTGTCTTTGTAGATTGCTTTTCAAAAACTATGCCATTTAGTATTATCCAGTATTTATTATTTCGTATTATTCAGGCAAGTAAATTGTTTAAATATGTCCATTTTTCTTCAGTGGAATTTTATGAAGCCCTTAGTGATCCATACACTATTATGTTTTGAAAACAGAAAATGCTTAGTATTATTCAGCATAAAGGAAAACAGAAAGGATCATCAGTAATTTCTTAAATTTATTTCTTACAAAAGCCATTGTACTTGAATTCTTAATTTCTCTGTTTACTGTGATTTCTAAGAGTTTTCTCTGTAATTAGTAAAGTTTCCTGTCTGTCATTACATAACAGTCTAATCTCTATGGCCATATGTGCAAAGATAATGTAATTGTAATATATTAATTAGGTCATGTAACTTTAAAAAAATGGTTTGAAATTATCTTCCCATTTCCTAAAGTACATTAATATAGATGAATCCTTAGGTAACATGTTTATATTGTTGTCATGGAATTAAGCATTTCATATTTGCATAAACTATCAACACTTTCTTTTTTATAATGATAAAAAAAATTTTTCTCTCAATTATTTAGTTAGGTCTGAGGAGAGTAAACAGCATAAAAACTGACTCTGTATAGTTTAACTTATAGAATAGAAAATGTGTTACAGATCTCTCTGGTTAAAGAGTTACCATTATAGATGTACACAATGTGTTATTAGAAATGTTCCTATTTACTCCATAATAAATTAGGGGTTTTAATATATACATTCTTTTTTTTTTTAATTTTTTATTTAAGAAAGGATTAGTGTTAATATATACATTCTATCTAACTATTTGATACCCATATTCACTAAATGCAAGTACTTTGGAGACTATATGTGGAAATTGGCATTTACATGCGTTCAGATTTTAACTTGTCTCGTTTTTATTTTTCAGTTGTTTTTATTTCAGTTACTGCGAGGGCTGTCTTATATCCACCAGCGATATATTTTGCACAGAGACCTGAAACCACAGAACCTTCTCATCAGTGACACGGGGGAGTTGAAGCTGGCAGATTTCGGTAGGAAAGCAGTTAATTACCAGTCTATTTTGTCACACTGTGAGAATGCCAGATGGTGGCACTGCATTTGTTTAGGTGCACTTCTTCTATCATTATAGATCCTGATAAAATTAGGGTAGGAGAATGAAGGAATTTTTTTTTCCATTTTTGATCAATATAATGCTTAGATTGCTCGTTCAAGTCTTAATTAAAAAAATTAATCAGTTTATATACTTCCTTGGTGAAAGTCAGTAAAATTTTAATCATAGAAGCTATTCAAAGTTACTTTTTTGGGGAGTCGGGCGGTAGCACAGTGGGTTAAGTGCAGGTGGCGCAAAGCGCAAGGACCGGCGTAAGGATCCGGGTTCCAGCCCCCGGCTCCCCACCTGCAGGGGAGTCGCTTCACAGGCGGTGAAGCAGGTTTGCAGGTGTCTATCTTTCTCTCCCCCCTCTGTCTTCCCCTCCTCTCTCCATTTCTCTCTGTCCTATCCAATAACAACCACATCAATAACAACAACAATAATAACTACAACAACAATAAAAAAAGACAACAAGGGCAACAAAAGGGAAAATAAATAAATAAAATTTAAAAAAACTTTATCAAAGTTACTTTTTTTCAATTTTCATACTATTTATGTCAAAAATGCTCAAACATAGTATAGTATAATGACCTTGCCAGCCCATCAGCCAGTTTCAAAAATTAAATATATAGTGTCATATTTGCAGTCTGAATGCAAGTCTCTGAACTTACCAATGTCACAATCTATAGTCAATAATAGATGATGTCCAACTGATTTTTTGAAAAATTAATTACTTAAGTATTTTGTTTTATTTTTAAAAAACAAAGTGCTAAAAGGCAATGTGGGACTTTTTAATATAACACTATTTCAAGAACTCAATAACTATAAAAAATATGTAGACAGTGATTCACATTTATATTTTAAGGCTCTGCTTTTAGAAGCTTTGCTAAGACTCTGGGCTTGTAGAAGCTTTGAGGTTGACTTCTAGCTTTGAAACTTTCCTCCTACACTATCTAATGCACCCAAAGAGAAATGAAGCTATTGTATCATACTATTTCTTTCCCTTCCCTTCCTCAAACCTTACATTTCTGTATTCCTTTGCTCTCTGTCACCCCAGAGTGTGCTGAGTTGATTCCCTAAACTGAGGAATGCTGATGGCAGAATGACATGTTGACATTACATTGCCTAAATTATTCTTGAATATATTTTCTGATTAAAAATTTGTTCTATTAAGAATGGAATGGAAATATTACTCTTGAGATATGTAGATGCCTGAAGTTGAGATATGGACTCAGATGAAATACGATAAACTTTCTCCAACAGATAAAAGAAAGCTTGGAGTGTTTTTTTTTTCTTTCTTATTTTAAGGTTAGTTGACTATTGAATACATTCAAAATGAATGTACTCCATTGGGTCATATATACTATTTTCTTCTAAAATTGAAATCGAACAAAAGTTAGCATCTCTCTCTCTCTGTACATATATATATATATATATATAACTAGCAGTTGTTTCATTTAATAGGTAAAAGTGTGTGTGTGTGTGTGTGTGTGTTACTGTAAGATTTTTAGCTCTAGAATCATTGTAGGTGATTAAATGTAAAGCCTTGTTATTTCATTGTAGAAAATAATAGAAGCATAGCTAAATAGATGATGGAAGGTTTGCAGATTAGTTCACAGTTGTTTCTTGGCTTTCTTTTGAATATATTTTCAAGGTTTTCCATATCAGTAAATCAAAATTTTTATAGTGATTTTCTTTTATTGTTTCAATATGCTTTAAGTATGATACATTGGCATATAGTGTTGGTTATAACATTGGTTATAGTGTTAGAATTTAGCATGGTTTTTGAAGATATCTGTAAAATTGGACTGGCAAGATAGATCAACTGGATAGTGTATCCTTCCCTTTCTCTTTCTTCCATTGTCTCATCTTTCAATTTTTTTGGGGAAAAAAGGTTATTTATAAAATGTACTTTTACAAAGCTTGTTTTCTTTGTATGATCCCAGTTACAATAGGATTGTATGAAAGTACTTGCTGGGAATTTTTTTTATTTTTAACACTTTTTATTACAGTAAAAATCATTAAGTTCATCTTAAAAATTTTTTGTAGATCTTTAAAGCAAACACTTTAAAATATCAGATTCAGTGGTAAGTTAAAATGAAAATTGTAATCACTTATAAATTTTTTAGAGAAATTAGGTAACTTTGATGACATAAACAACTCAGAGATTAAAATGTTTACATTCTTGTTTTTTCCTCAAGTACATTTCTCCATTTCTCCCTGTCTCCAGTTCTCTTTTTTATCTCATCTATTCCATATCCTGAAATATATATATCTATACACATGTATGTACATATATTATGTATATATGTGTTTATACATATATAGTTTTGGGATCAGTTTTTATGTAACTATGTGCGATAGTCATTTTCTGATTTTTCTAAGAACTGTTTCTAATGAACCTTTAATGGCCAAATCTACTTTTTAAACATACAATCTCTATTCAATTAACATTAAGTTAATTGAACTTTTTAATTTTATTTATTTATTTATTTTTGTGAGAGAGCTATACATGCTACAATTACAATGTAGAGTGTTTTAAAGCATTTTATTTCTTGGACCAGACTGTTTACAAAAGACTGTGCTTTGTACATCCCCTCAAGTGTCATGAACTGAATTTTCTTGCTCAAAACACACACTTGGCATTCATCCTATGCACTGAGGATAATGAGCAAGATTCATTCACCAACTGACAATTTGCCCCAATTAATTGTGCATTATTTTTGTCCTTTAATTTAAGGCATGCAATTAACCATAATTTACTGCACTTGGACACGTGAAGAAAATGCAGTGGAAACTACAGAGAAACTAGACAGTCAAATTGGGATAGCTCTGGGCAACAGAGCAATTAGAAACACTAAGTCTTAATTCAGATTTTTATGTATGAAGAGCTTTTGAAACAATTCATTTGTCTCCTTCTTCCTTCCTTCCTTCCTTCCTTCCTCCCTCCCTCCCTCCCTCCCTTCCTTCCTTCCTTCCTTCCTTCTTTCCTTCCTTCCTTCCCCTCTCTTTTACCCTTCTTTTACCTTTTACTTACTCATTCATTCTCTTCCCTTCCTTCCTTTCTTTCTTTCTTTCTTTCTTTCTTTCTTTCTTTCTTTCTTTCTTTCTTTCTTTCTCAGAGCACTGATCAGATCTGGATTATGGTGGTGCGGGGGATTGAACCTGGGTATTTGGAGTCTCTTTGCATAATCATTATGCTATCTACCTCCAACTTCTGCTTTTATTCTCTTATGTGAAAAATTCAGTAAAATTATGATTAATTCAGACAGATTTATTCTGTATGATTATAATTTCCATATTGTAAATGCTTCCATTTTTACTAGAAAATATTTGATGAAGGCTGAAACTCTAAAATTTATTCAGTTTATTTTATATGTCAGGTGCTTAGTCAGTTGTTTCATTGTTCTTTTGATTTATTTTTAACTTATTTATTATTATTTAACTTTTATTATTTATTATTAAACTTTTATTATTTATTATTATTTAACTTTTTATATTTACTTATTTTCCCTTTTGTTGCCCTTGTTGTTTTTCATTGTAGTAGTTATTATTGTTATTGATGTCATCATTGTTAAATAGGACAGAGAAGAATGGAGAGACGAGGGGAAGACAGAAGAGAGAAAGATAGACACCTGCACACCCGCTTCACTGCCTATGAAGTGAGATCCCTGCAGGTGGGGAGACAGGGGCTTGAACCTGGACCCTTACGCCGGTCCTTGTACTTTGCACCACATGCGCTTAGCCCGCTGTGCTAAGCACTGTACTCCCATTGGACTCCCATTATTTAACTTTTATTATTTAGTATTATTTAACTTAGTAGGATTTAGTATTTAGACATGTGATTTAGAGGTTATACATGTGACAAAGCTTGATGACATAGCTAGCAGGTTATAAAGCTGGAATTAAGACACTTGATTCATGCCACTCAATTTCAGTTGATGCACAACCTTTAATTTTGTCACATAGATAATAGGATATTTTATCTTTAAGAGCTACATCTTTTCTTGTATGCTATTAATTTCTACTTAGTTTGGTATACACCACAGATGTGACAATTGTGCTATTAAATTTTGGTAATAATACAGATACCAAAATAAAATCTATTGTATAATTTAAAGTTTTTTTTTTCCTACCACCAGGGTCATAACTGGGGCTTGGTGCTGGTAGTAAGAATCCACTGTTTCTTGTGGGCACTCCTCTCCCCCTTTTTTTTTCTTCCTTTTTATTTGATAAGATAGAGAGAAATTGAAGTTGGGGGGTAAAGAGGGAGAAAGAGAGACACTTGCAAACCTGTTTCTCTATTCATGGAGCCTCCCACCCCCAACCCCTGCAAGTGGGGAGCAAGAGCTTGAACCCAGATCCTTGAGCATGGTAATATGTGCACTTAACTGGGTGTGCCACTACCTTAATATTTTGTTATTTAACTAGTTCAATAGTATTGAGTGACTGTAACTTCCATACTGTGAATATTTTACCTGCTGGTCAAAGTAAATCAGACGTTAGTATATTTGTAGAGCAAAAAATTGAATTTAAATGAGTGCCGTTCTGAGTTCCAAATGGTCAAAATTCTGTAACAACTGTGTGTGTGTGTGTAAGCAAAGTCATATTTATGCAATTACTTGAGCTTCATTTTCTTATTTACTTTTTGAAAAGTAAATTTACAGTCTCTATGGCTATCCTAATGCAGCAATTTGTTCTGCATGAATTTAAAATATTAAATTGTGTAGTGTGGCAGAATTATTTCTAAAATAGGATATGTCTGTCCTTGATAAGTATTTCGAAACTCTTATCTAGTTTTTATTCTTCCTATCTTATTCCTATACCACAACTTTCTACATAAATTTTCCCTTTACCTTGAGTGGCTACACCTCCTATATAGATAATAAGTATCTCACCTCTTCATGAAAGTGGCCCTTCTCCCTTCTTTCCTTCCTTCCTTCCTTCCTTCCTTCCTTCCTTCCTTCCTTCCTTCCTTCCTTCCTTCCTTCCTTCCTCCTTCCCTCCCTCCCTTCCTCCATCCCTCCCTTCTTTCCTTCTTTTTTTTTTTAATTCTAGTTTTATTTTCTTTATTACCACTGGGGTTATTGCTGGGGCCTGGTGCCAGCACTATGAACCCACTACTCCTGGTGGTCATTTTTTCCCTTTTTTCTTTCTTCTTTCTGTTTTATTGGATAGGGCAGAAATAAATTGAGAGAGAGAGAGGAAGAAGGGGGAGGAGGAGGAGGGAGAGAGGAGGAGCAGGAGTTAGTGGAACTGTTATATTATCATATAGAATTTGAGAGAGAAAGATCAACAGCTGCAGACTTGCTTCACCACTTGTGAAGTGTTCCCCTGCTGGTGGGGAGCAGGGTCTCCAGCTGGGTCCTTGTGCTTGGTAATAGTGTGCTTAACCTTGTGAGCCACCAATCCTCCAAGACTGACTTTCTGAAAATAGGCACTTTCATATAATTATCATCCACTTTGTCTTCTTGGACTGGACTGTCACTGAAATTATTTTCTTCTTTTATTTTTCTAATATGTAACTGTATGTTTCCTAAGGGAAGAAACAGGACCTGTGTTCACTCATTTTTGCTTGCACTGTTTCTAACTAGTTAACATAAGTAGCAGCTCAGTAAATCAATTGAACACAAATATGTATAACCAAATTGAGTGTCAGCATAAGGAACAGCACAAATTTAATAATAATTTGATTATCGTGTACAAATCAGTAGTTTACAGTTTCATTTTCTCTTCATCAGTGCTGTTCTGGCTGGAAAAATTCTAGAGCACACTCACTGGGTGACTTTATATTTTCTTGAAGCCTCAGGATTGCTTTGAGGCTCTTATATACAGACTCTACATATCCACTTGATATTTACTGTATTTTTAATATCAGTGCAAAAGTAAACATCATTAGGTAAATGTAAGCATACTCAAAAATGCTCTAATATTTGAAATTCATACTCAGAAAACCTTAAATTACTGTTTACTATGTTGCTATGGAGAGCAGAATGTGTTGAACTTTGAACTGGGAGAACTGGCTTTATCTCTTAACTAGTCAGTCACTTTCAGAAAATGATTTTTCACCCTCTGAAACCCTGTCCTCTCATTTGGAACATTGAGGGGCCAGGCAGTGGAGCACTTGGTTAAGCGCACATATTACTAAGCACAAGGACCCACACAAGGTTTGAGTGCCTGGTCCCCATCTGCAAGGGGAATGTTTCATAAGTGGTAAAGCAAGTCTGCAGGGTTCTGTCTTTCTTTTTCCTTCTACATCTGCCCCTCCTCTCTCAATTTCTCTCTGTCCTAGCCAATAAAATGGAAAAAATGGCTTCCAGGAGCAGTGGATTCGTAGTGTCAGCACTGATCCCCAGCAATAATCCTGGAGGAAAGAAAAAAAAAAAACTTTCAACCGATATCTTCTAGTATCCTCCTTAGTGCTTTTTATGTTGTATATTTCTGAAATTGTTAATCTCTTTTCTTGTTACTTGACATACACTAGTGGGTGAAAAATTAATTCACTGAATTTTGAGTCAGTGCCATACTATTCTTCATTAGAATCTAATTTTTAAGCCTACTTTCAAGAAATTCAAGTAAATGAGAGTAATATTTTTATACTATGCATTGAGATGATATTAAAAGAAAACTGTTGAAATATAACAAGTGGATAAACTCTATGAGAAACTGTTTAAAATTCTAAGATAGTTGAAAGGTATATATTTTCTTTTTCTTTCTTTTCTTCTTTTCTCATTGCTGGGATTTCATGACTTTCAGCTAGGTTTCTCAGAGAGAAAACCAGACAGGGAAGCAGAAGCAGAGAGAGAAGACACCATAACAATGAAGTCTACCTAAGTGCTGTTTGGGCTAGATACTGAGTAGCATGTATGGCAGACCAAAACCTCTCCAGATGAGCTATCTCCTGACTAAAGAGGAAAGAAGAGAGGAAGGGTCTGTGTGTGTGTGTGTGTGTGTGTGAGTGTGTGTGTGTGTGTGTGTGTGTGTGATCAATTGTATATTAAAAAAAATAAAAGCACCTTGAGGATAGAATTCTAACTTCCTGTAATTTCTAAAATGATGGTATCATCCATATTTCCCAGCCATTCATTCACTGTTTTTAAGAATCATGAAGTGGCTATCTAGAGAGATATCAGGCTTAATTTTGTCCTTGAAAATAAAAGATATGAACTCTGTATTATAACTGTTTAAAATCTCAGCTTACTTTCTAATGCAGGAACTGAGGTAAATAGCTCTCTTTTCAACTAAGGGTCTAAAAATATAACTTTCCTAATGTTGACAGGATAGTTTACTCTTCCAGACTGTTCTTTGTCTGATTTTAAATTACTATAAGTCACATTTAAGGTTTAACTGCAGAACACAGAAGAGATGTAACTCTATAAGGGGGCAATAGTGAGTATACAGTTAGTTATGTCCTCACAGAATTCACATACGGATAGTAGAAAACAGAAGGAAACCAACTACTTTCAACTACATGTTCTGTCAGTTTGATAAGGACAAATTCTCTGAATAGAGACCTGAATAGTCTCTGAATATACATTTAATCCTAAATGTATGCTTACTTATCCTTTATCATTAAGAGCATGTGTATTTCATATTGAACCCATAGTTGTAAATTCAGAATGAGATACAAGTATATTATGATCTGTATATTCACAATGTTGTATCTTTGTTTTAGAGCATATGTCTTTCAAAAAACATCTTGATTGCTCTATGAAGTATCACTTTTTTCCCATTCGTGATTTAATAATGATTTAAAATGTTGTAGGATAAGTGGGATACAATTCCATACAATTCCTACCACTAGAATTGCATATTCCATCCCTTCCATTGGAAAGTCAATCTTTCCTTTCTACCTCCCTCCCTTCCTTCTTTCCTTCATCCCTCTCTCCCTTTTTTTCTTTTATTCTCTTCAGGGTTATAGCTGGGGCTCTGTGTCTGCATTACAAATCAACTGCTTCTGGCAGCCATTTTTTCCTATTATTGTTGCTGTTGCTACTGTTGTTATTGTTTAGATAGAACCAAAGGAAATTGAGAGAGGAGGGGAAGTTAGAGAGGGAGAGAGAAAGACACCTACAGAACTGTTTCACTGCTTGTGAAGCCACCCCACTGCAGGTGGGGAGTGGGGACTCAAACAGCTATCCTTATGTCAGACCTTCCACTTCGCACCATGTGTTCTTAACTTGGTGCACTACCACCCAGATTCCAGTTCCCTATTCTTTATCTCTCTGGTAGTATGGAAAAAAGATCTTTAGGGGTGCAGAAGGTGGAAGGTCTGGCTTCTGTAGTTGCCTCTCAACTACACATGGAGATCCATACTCCCAGCTGTTTCTGTCTTTCCCTAGTGGGGCAGGGGCCTGGGGGTGAGGTGCGGTTCTAGGAGTCATTGTTGAGTTCATCTGCCAAGAGAAGTCAGGTTGGCGTCATGGTAGCATCTGCAACTTGGTAGCTGAGAAGTGTTAAGATATGAAGCAGAACAAATTGTTTAGTAATCAGGAACCTAAAGATAAGAATTCAGAATATGAGATTTGGGGTCTTTATGTTGCGAGAAGCTAGGAAGTCTCTTTTAGGCATATTCCAAGAGGCCCGAGTGTATACTAGTTCTTGCCTGAGCCCCACATCTAACGTGCAGGTGGACTAAAAGTATTGTCTGGGAAGATGGTGTCAGAGTTGAGGATAGGATTAGAAAGCTGGATCAGGGAAGAGAGTAGCTCCCAAATATGGGGCAAGTATATAAATATCATTAACTGTGAATCCCCCTCGATCTGATCTGGGACTCATAATCAGCACAGGAGCCTGTGTAACCTCTACATACTTGTAGGTCTAAGTTTGCATTCTGTTGTCATAGCTGGGAACATTCTAGGCTGCACTCATTTCAGGAACCATCTTCCTTGAGTGGCAGAGTATTGACCCAGCTACCCTTTGGAGATGGGGCAGTTTCTGCCATTGTTATTCTACATTGAGGGCAAGGTCCTGTAGAAGCCCACAAGAGGATCCATCCACTATGTTGTTCCTGATGGAGATGACCAGTGAAGGTGGAAAGAGGGATCTGTTAGAGGTCTAGGCTCATCATATCTATGAGGGAATGCTACATATGTGAGTGTCTTCCCTTTGAAGTTGACTTTCTTTTTCAGCAAAGTTTTTTATTAACAGAGGAATTGAGCAGATACTACAAAGAATTTTCAGTTAGTTCCTCTCTTCACATGGATATAATCCCTCTATCAGTATTCCCCTCTAGAGTAGTACATTTGTTACTGTAATGAACCTACATTAACACTTCAATATCACTCAATTCCTTAGTTAACATTAGGGTTCACTCCTAGTTCTTGTACTTATTGTGAGTTTTGAGTAATTATCATGACATATATTTGTCATTATGGTATCATGAAGATGAATTACACTTCCCTAAAACTTCTTTTAAAAATTTATCTGTATGAATGTGTTTTAAAATCTATCAGTGAGAACAAAAGAAAATAGCATTAACTACAACTAGTATATATATTCTATTCCATGAGAATTTTCTTTGCTCTGTCATCATTGAAACACTGTGGGGAAAAGTAAATTACTAAGAATGGCAGCTTCAAACTTCATGTAAATGACGAAATTTGAAAGAACTTACTTCGTTTTTAGTCAGATCATGCATGTGATGCATCAAGATATTTCAAATGCAGAGCAAAATGCTGTAAATTAAGTAGTTGATCTCTACTGTAGATGGAAACTTCCAGTCAGGAATTTTAATTTGAAAACACATTTATCTAAGATCAGAACTTTGGGCAGTAAATCAGAGAAGTGAATTGAAATATATCTTTTTTAAAATTGAAATGTATCTATGAGATCTTTGAAAATTCTGCACATAGAATGACTGAACCATCAGTGCTGGAGTGATGACCAGTGTGCAAGAATTCTTGGTGATTGTTAGCAAGAATAACAATTAAGTAAATCTTAACCTTATATAATGCTCACTAGCTATTGAAAAGAACAGTGATTGCACTTGAACGTAAAACTTGTTAACATAAAAGTAAGTATAAAAAAGTAAGCAGTTCACTAATTCAAGAGGACACATTTAAAATAAGGCCCAAATCAGACTTCACTAGCACATGTTTTGGTACAGTTGCTTTGTACTAGGATCTTAGTTAAGAATGTGTCTAATTGTAGTCTAATGTACAAGTTTTTTTTTTTTTAATTCACAAACAAGAAAAGCTTACTGCTACAGGAAAATCAGAAATATCCTTCGCAGACTTGTGATTTTTGAGCCCCCCTTTCTTTACTTTGATACAGTTATTTATCTAGTAATACTTTATTTTCCTATTTTGTTCTGTAGTTTGTTTTTCCCTAATAGGGCTCCAGAGAATGGTGTTCAGACCTCCTACATGGGCAATTCCTTTGAGTTCTTTCTTTCTTTTTTTAAATTATCTTTACTTATAGAAATAGCCAGGAAACAAGAGGGAAGGGGAGTTAGAGAAACACTTGCAGCACTGCTCACTACTTGCAAAGCTTCTCCCTGTAGGTGGGGACCAGGAGCTCAAACCTGGGTTCTTGCACATTGTAATGTGTGCTCAAGTAGGTGCACTACCACCCAGTCCCAAGTTAGTTCTGTGATACAGACTTGTTGGCTGTGGGTATGAGTTTATTTTCCAATGTCCATGTCCATTGAAGAAGCCAAAACTCTCACCTCCTGCACTCCAAAATGAAATTAGATCCATACTCCCAGAGGGGTAAATGATAAGGGAAGATAACCAGAGGGTTCTGAATCTTCATTCCACCAGGACCCAAAATGTTTTTCACCAAGAATTTTTTTTTTTTGAACGAATCTGGAAAATACCAATGGAAGCTAAGCACTGTCTTTTATCTGAGAGCTGAGAGAGAAGTTTAAAAAGGAAAGGCACCTGGAAGCAGTGACAGATGTAGTTGTGACTTAGAAGGCAGGACTGTAGAAAAAATGGACATATATATATATATATTCACAAAGGCAGCCCATATTGGTGAACTTGGGAGAACTACTGCAGTTTCCAATGAAGGGGGATGGGAACTAGAACTGTGATGGTGGGATCGGTATGGAATTATATCCCTATTATTTTATAATTTTGTAAATCAATATTAAATCTCTCTTCTTCTTCTTCTTCTTCTTCTTCTTCTTCTTCGTCTTCTACTTTTTCTTCTCCTCCTCCTCCTCCTCCTCCCCCTCCCCCTCCCCCTCCTCCTCCTCCTCCCCATTCTCCTCCTCCTTCTTCTTCTTGCGTTTGCCCTTCTTCCGTAGCCAGTCAACAGCGTCAGGTTGAGCCTGATGTAAAGTTTCGAGACCTCCTTTGAATCTGGAGACCTCCTTTGAATCTGGAGAGGTGGCAGTCGTTGACTATGTGGGTCATAGTCTGTCTGTAGCCGCAGGGGCAGTTCGGGTCGTCTCTGGCTCCCCAGCGATGGAACATAGCAGCGCACTGGCCATGGCCTGTTCGATAGCGATTGAGGAGGGCCCAACCATAACGTGCTAGGTCAAAGCCGGGTTGATGCTTGCAGGGGTCTGTGATGAGGTGTTTGTTCTTTACCTCAGCTGACTGCCAACTCTGTTTCCAAGAGTCTGGAACAGAGAAGTTCAGTGTAGGCGTAGGAGACCAAATTGGGTGACGAGACGTCAAGCGTTGGACAGGGTGGGCGAAGATATTCGCGTATATTGGCAGGTCCAGTCGAGCGTAGACGTGGGAAATGAACTTAGATGATGCCGCATCCCGACGAATATCTGGCGGGGCGATGTTGCTAAGAACTGGCAGCCATGGAACCGGGGTGGAACGGATGGTTCCAGAAATTATCCTCATGGAGGAATATAATTTGGAATCGACCAAGTGGACATGGGGGCTACGGAACCATACTGGGGCACAGTATTCTGCAGTGGAATAGCATAATGCCAGAGATGATGATCGATCGTAGTGTGGAAGCGCTCGCGCCCCATGAGGAGCTGGCCAGTCTTGCAATGATGTTATTCCTCGCGCCCACCTTTGCTGCAGTTTTTATGAGATGTTTGTGAAATGACAGAGTGCGATGGAGAGTAATGCCAAGATAGACTGGCTGGGCTTCAGTCCCCTGCACCACCACAAGTCAGAGCTTGGTGGTTTGCTGGTACAAATTAATTTATTAATTAACTAGTTAAATTTAATCAGTTTTTTTGTGATAAATAGCATAGCACAAGGATCATAACTCTATTTCTATATTTATGTGTATCAGATATTTAGAGGATCTGATAGCTTCTCTGAACTAACTCTTCCAGCCAGTAATCCTATATGTCACATGTCATTAAATCACTAATAAAATAAAAAACAAATTTTTCTTCCTTCCTTTGTCTTTTTCTCTCACCCTTTCTTTCTCTCTTTCCCTTCTTTCCTTCCTTCCTTCCTCCCTTCCTTCCTGAGAGGAGGGAGAGACAAAGAAAGGAAAAATACCACTTTAACATTCTTCAGTGGAGCTCTTCTAATGCCACACACAATACTAGGACTCAAAGCCTGGACCCTGAATATGATTCAGGCACATGCTATACTGTGCAGACCATTTCCTGGGATGCTAAGCTTTCTTAAATGCTATGTGTATTAGTTTATACACCTTTGAAATAGTACATATCAGTATTGCTAGCAGAATTTTTCTTTCCCATCTTTTTTCTTCTTCATTGCAATGAAAGAAGAAAGTACTGTAAGAGTTAAAATGTTAAAAATTATGAGAAATAATTATTTATATTGTCTTGAAATTTTAGATTTATGCCTGGAAAATATTTTATGTTTATTTGATTGTATAATATAAAAATAATCTTGAGAGGCCAGGAAATGGTGCACCTGCTTGAGTGCACACATTACAGTGCAAAAGGATCCAGATTCAAGCCTCCAGTCCCTACCTGCAGGTGGAATCTTCACAAGTGATGTCAAAGTGTTGTATGTGTCCTTCTGTCTCTCCCTCTCTAACTCCTCCTTCCCTGTCTATTTCTCCCTGTATCCATAATAATTAAGTAGAAACTTTAAAAATCCCATCTTGATGCCCACTGTAAAGCTTAAAGACCTACAATAAAAAATTGTTTTGTGCAAAGTCAAACATTAAAAATGGGATATCTGTGTATTAAGTAACTATCAAGATCTTTGGAGTACTTTAAAATATATTTTCTTGAAACTATCATTATACAAGTTTCAACTATGCCTCATTATAAATAAACACTTGTATAATATTTAATATATCAAGTTAGCTACTAAAAGTCCAATTCTGTCATTCACTATACAGAAGAGTTTTCTTACCCAATTTACTCTTCCTCCTCTTCCCTTCTCTTTTGCTAGCCACTAATTTGATTTTGTAGTGTAAAAGTTCATTTTTGTTTTATTTAGTTAATTTGTTTGTTTCTTCTTTATTACCTCATATGACTAAAAGCATATAATAATTCTATCCATCTGACTTCACTAAGCATAGTACTGTCTAATGGCAGGTTTTGTTTTGTTTTCTTTTAGTAACTGAGTAGTGTTTTATTGCATATATACTCTGCATCTTCTTTACCAATTATCTTTTGAGTAGCGCTGAGGTTGTTTCCACTTGTTGGCTACAGTATATAATGCTGCAATAAGCATTGTGGTAGATATAGAAAATTAGATTTATTTATTTATTTATTTATTTAGCTTCCTTCATGGTTTTAGCTGGGATTCAATGCTTGTGTATTGCTGTTCCTGGAACCCATTTTTTACTTTTTCCTTTCTTTTTTTGACACAAGGTAGGAGACAGAGAGTGGGGAAAAGAAAGGATACCTACAGTACTGCTTATGAAACTTCCTTCAGTTAAGGCCTGGGGAATTGAACTCAGGTTCTAGCCTATTATGATACAGTCCACCAGGTGAGCCATCACCCAGTCCCAAGATTAGAAAAAACTTTTTTCCAAGTTCTGGAACAGGGTGGCAGTGGACCTAGTGGGGGTTGTATTCTTATGTGGAAAACTGAGAAATGTTATGCATGTACAAACTATTGTATTTATTGTCGACTGTAAAACATTAATCCCCAATAAAGAAATTAAAAAAAAAAACCTTTGTCTTATATTTTATAGAACAGACTGAAAAATTAAAGGAGAGAGTAGGGAGGAAAATAGAAAGAGAGATACCTGCTACATTCTTCACCATTCTTGATGCTTACTTTCTGTATGTGGAGACCAAGGGCTTGAATCTGAGTCCACATTGGGCATGGTAGCATGTATACTCAACCAAATGCTAGATCCCAAGATTAATTTTTTTTTTCATTGACAAGGGTATTGATATAAAAAAATGCAGCTAAAGTGCTTACTTACAGTTTTGAATTAGAAATGTTACTTAACGGAACCTATTTTATGAAATAATAGTCAACTAATATTAAATCTAGAAGCTACTTAGAACCAGCCTGGAAGACAAAGAATTGAGGGACTGTAGGGAAAAAAAGTGTTAATGAGTTTTATTTTTTAAAAGATTTTATATATTTATTAATGAGAGAGAGAGAGGGAGAGAGAGGGGAGAGAGAGAGAGAGAGAGAGAGAGAGAGAGAGAGAGAGAGAAAGAACCAGATATCACTATGGCACATGTGCTGCCGGGGATTGAATTTGGGACCTCATGCTTGAGAATCCAGTGCTTTATCCATTGCACCACCTCCTGGACCACGTTAATGAGTTTTCTAATTGAATACTCCTACCCAGGAATAGAATATAAAAGAACCCTAAAGGGAAGCCTGATAAAGTTTAGATTTTATGATTGTGATGACTTCTGAAATTATCAATAAGCTGTCAATCTACTTAAAATAATATTGGGAACGTCTAATAATAATCACTGACAATAAAGCTACAGGAACAATATAAAATGAATATGAGATGCAACCATTTGTCTCATTAGAATGATTAGCATTGTGTTTGCTATGAAGTAAGTGATAGATTAAACTCTCACTAATATTACTTTTGGCAGAGTCCCTAGCATGTTGTCCTGGTGTAATGCTCAAGAGACTGTGATAACTTAGTTTAGCTCACTGAACATGTGAGAAAATAAACATTCTAACCTAATGTATGGAAAAAAGGCACCCCTGCTGGTTTAATGACCTATATCAGCTGGACAGTGATATCCTTGTCATAAAGTGGGACGCAAAATACTAACAGTTATCACTTAGTCCTAAACAGTTGAATTAAAACCTGTCTTGAGAAAATATCAAGAAATACAGTAAAGAACATTTCTTACAGTCGACCTGCTTTGGAAATTCCATTGAGTAGAGCCTCTGTAACTTATAAATTAGTAGTAACAACCCTCTTTGATTATATTCCTGGGTGAAATTAAGACATCGAGCTGCCCAGAGCAGTAGGTAACGGTTTAATCTGCTTTAATAGATTTTCTGGTAGTACTTACTGGTACTGTGCAGAAGATCTTTTGAAAAAAAGATCTTTTCTTTTCTTTGTAGGTTGGAAATAATACACAACCCCAGAGCAGGTTGTACTCTAAGAGAAACACTAAGCAAAAATATTTAAATCTAAAAGAGAAAACTTCATATGAATGTAAAAGGACATGCTAGATTATAATATCCCAGAATATTTATGGTGCAGTTTCTGGAGCTAGATTTTTGAGTTTAAATCTTGCTTCTGCTTTTACAAAGTGTGTGCCTATGGGTGAATTATGGTTTTTTATTTTTTGTTGGTGTGTCTGTGTTTGTGTCGCGCACACACTCACACTTTAATTAAACCACTTACAGATAGGCATGATGATAATAATAACAGGCAGCTCATCTAATTATTAGAAGATTTAAATAAATTAATAAATGAAAATAATTTCAGGACTGTCCAAGCTTATAAATAATCTGCACACACATTATTATTACTAATCTTTAGATATTTTAAAGATACTCTTAATTTTAACCTTGTTTTTAAAATACTGTCACTGCTTCTTTTCTTTTTTTTTTTTTTAACATTAAAAAAGAAATTTTAATATTAAATATTATTGAGGAGGCAGAGCCAAGATGGTGACTTAGAAACTGCCACTGGTGTGAGCTCCAACAAACAACAGCTTGTGACTGGGGATTTTCCGAATAGGGTAGGATACTGGGACTTCAGCAAGAGGGTGAATAAGGGATCCTAAGGGTGAGACCACACTTGGGTTAGAAATTGGAGGCCTGAGGGAAAGAAAAAGGAAATATTTTTATTATTTCTGAAGCTCACCCCTCCACCCCACCTCAGAACCAGCCCCCAGGGGCTCTTTAGTCACCATTAGGCCACT
This sequence comes from Erinaceus europaeus, assembly GCF_950295315.1. Classification (NCBI taxonomy): domain Eukaryota; kingdom Metazoa; phylum Chordata; class Mammalia; order Eulipotyphla; family Erinaceidae; genus Erinaceus; species Erinaceus europaeus. The sequence goes on along the minus strand of NC_080169.1, from coordinate 56,264,178 downwards.
CCATCAGGTGGGGACCTATTCGGGGAGTCCTGAGATTCCCAATCAGAAATGATGCACCTAGACCTCAAATAAATCCCTTTCTCCATTGTTGTCGGTCATTCTTATCAGGAACAACACAATAGACCCCTTTGTGGGCCCTCATAGGTCCTTGCCCTCAACTTGGATCAACAATGGTATAGAATGCTCCATCCTCCGAAGGGAGGCTGGACAATATACTCTATGCTACACCTGAGGAAGATGGGTCTTGATATTGGACCAGCTTGGAATGTTCCTACTTATGACCACAGACTGTGAGCTCAGATCTATAGGGATGCAGAGGTCACATAGGTTCCTAAGCTGAATATGAGCCCCAGATCACATCAGATCGATGGGGTATACAGTCAACAATATTTATACTCCTTTTCCATATTTGGGAGCTACTCTCTTCCCTGATCCAGCTTTTCGGTCTTTCTGCCAGCCATGACATCACCTCCCCAGACAATAAATAGGATCCACCTGCATATCAGATTTCAGGCTCAGGGAAAAAATAAATAACTAGTATAGCCACAGGCCCTTTGGAATATAATTAAAATATGCCTACTAGCTATCTACAAAATGGAGGGCCCCCCAACTCTTTGTCTGCACTATTCCAGCCTTTAGGTCCATGATTGGTCAACAACTTGCCCGGCCTTCCATGTTAACTCTATCCTCAGCCACCAGGTTCCAGATGCTAGTATGATGCCAACCAGACTTTCCTGGAGAGACAACCCCACCAGTGTGTCCTGGAGCTCTGATTCCCCAGAGCCCTTCCCCGATAGGGAAAGTGAAGGACAGGCTGGGAGCATGGATCGACCTGCCAATGCCCATGTTCAGCGGGGAAGCAATCACAGAAGCCAGACCCTCCACCCTCTGCATCCCACAATGATTCTGGGTCCATATTCCCAGAGGGCCAAAGAATAGGAAAGCTATCAGGGGAGGAGATGGGACACAGAGTCCTGATGGTGGGAATTGTGTAAAGTTCTTTTTTTTTTATTTAAATTTTTAATTTAAGAAAGGATTAGTGAACAAAAGCATAAGGTAGGAGGGGTACAACTCCACACAATTCCCACCACCCAATCCCCATAACCCACCCTCTCCCATGATAGCCCTCCCATTCTCCAGCCCTCTGGGAGCATGGACCCAGGGTCGCCGAGGGTTGCAGAAGGTAGAGGGTCTGGCCTCTGCAACCGCTTCCCCGCTGAACATGGGCGTTGACCGGTCGGTCCACACTCCCAGTCTGCCTCTCCCTCTCCCTAGTAAGGTGTGTCTCTGGGGAAGCTGAGCTCCAGGACACACCAGTGGGGTCCTCAATCCAGGGAAGCCTAGCCAGCATCCTGGTGGCATCTGGAACCTGGTGATTGAAAAGAGAGCCAACATACAAAGCCAAACAACTTGTTGAGCAATCATGGATCCCAAGATTGGAATAGTGGAGAGGAAGTGTTAGGGAGGTACTCACTGCAAACTCTAGTGTAATCCTGCTTTCAGGTATATATTTTGCAGTAGTTTATGGATACGTGTGCACATACACTCTCTCTCACAGAAACTGGTGTATGTCTAGGTTATGGGACTTTGTTAGAAAGAGAACTACCTGAGATGAAATTAGAGTGAGCAAGGATATCAATGGAATGTTATTTAACCAAATAGTTATGTTATTTTAGTTAGATGATCCAGGTGCTAGGTAACTTCTTTAAATAGTCTGATTTTAAAATTGTCATCATATTTTATGGTAATTATCATTTGTCTATATTATTCAATTTGTTCTGTTTTGTTTTAACCAGCGCACTACTCAGCTGTGGCTTATGGGGGTTCTAGAGATTGCTCCTGGGAGCCTCAGGAATGAAAATCTGTTTGCATCACCATTATGCTATCTTCACCCCACCATCTTATTTTTAATGCATATCATGGGTCAGACCCAGGATGTCCCTCCCATGCACAATACCAGTGACTGGCCTTGTGAGTCATTTCTTTTTTTTTTTTTTTTTAATTTGGAATAGAGAGAGAAAAAGAGAGAAAGGCAGAAGGTGAGAAAGGAAAAGCACTGCACTACTCCTCCATGCAGGGAACTTCCACTATGCAGTTCATTGTGTTTGAGCTTGAACTCAGAACCTCAGATACGGTAGTGTGTGCGCTACTGGATAAGAACCCTTTATATATCTATTTTAAAGTAAAATAACTGATTAAAGTAAAAAAATAAAAATAATTATATTCTTATCAATGTTTCTATTGTTTGTTGTTCAGACTTAAAAATAACTCTACCACAATAGCTTTAAATTTTCCTTCCCTGGTAACAAAATGAAGGGTGATTTGTTTATTGTAGTTGCTATGGTTTCACTGCACCAAGGCATCTTGGTTATTATTATTTTTCAGATAGGGAGAGATGGCAGGAGAAGAAAAGATACTACAACACAAAAGTTTCCTCCAGTATGTGGGGGCTGGCCTTAAACCCAAACCCAGGTCATTGCATATAACAGTATTTATTTATTTATTTATTTATTTATTTATTTATTTATTTCAGAGCATTTCTCAGTTCTGGTGAATTGATGGTGTCAGGGATCCAACCAGGAAAATCTTACTCTGGCTTATTGTAGTGCAGAGAATTCATCCTGGGACTTTGGTGCCTTAGGCATGAGAGTCTCTTTGCATAAAGATTATGCTATCTACCTCCTCTGGCAATCATTCTTATGACAAAATATAGAGTAGTTTTGTAACACTAATGCCATTTTTTGTGGGTTAAATTTCATGCTAATTCCCTTAAAGGTCAGTATACTTTTTTCTTTTTAATTAGTAAAGAATCTGCAAGTATATATTGTTCTGTCACAAGCAGAATCGTCTGTCAAATGCTTTTGTTTTTGTTTTGTTGAGGTATATTGATAAACAGTGCATTATGAGACACCTTTTTGATAAGATAGTTTATGAACCACAAGAAAAATCTACTCTATTTAAAATAGTTGTATTCCACTATGTTGTTAAAATTTCTGATGCTCTTGCCGGCCGGGTTGGCTTGCTTCACGGTGGGGAACAGAGACGCGGAGACAACGGCTGGGCAGGGCAGCTGTATTTCTTTATTCAGGAACAACAATTCACAAACTAAGACAAACTAATCACCAAACAGAACTCTGCTGTCTCTCTGCGGCGGTGCAAGCACTCTCTCTTTTACTCTGGAACTCAGGAACCCTCTCCCTTACTCTCGAACTCAGAAACTCTCGCACTCTCGCACTCTCGAACTCCGGAACTCAGGAACTCTGTCACTGGGGAACTCAGGAACTCTCGGACTCCGGAACCCTCTCCCAGGGTCCCTTGGGGCGGGGCCAAGCAGGCCCGCGAAATTAACAGGACTCATCCAATTCTCTTGGAGGGGGAGGGCTAGAACAAGCCAATGTAAAGCATACGACACCACTATGTCCTTTAATAAAGAAATGAGTAAAGTCTTGACTAGAATTAACACTACTTTCATCCATTGTCAATGTTTGTGGTCTCTTAAGAGTAGATCTTGAAGGACCAGGCAATAGTAGACCTAGTTAAGCATACATGTAACCATATGAAAAGAGCAGGTTTAGGACCCCAGTTCCCACATGCAAGGGAGGGTGCTCCATTTGTGAGCAATGGAGCAGCTTCTCTCTCTCTCCATATATATATAGTAAAAAAACAAAGAATGAAAAAGCCACCGAGAGCTGTGGTATTGTATAGAAACTGAACCATGGAGATAACCCTGATGGCAAAGAAAAGTGTGTGTGTGGGGTAAATTTGACTGTGGAAATTAAATGTGCATTGCCAGGTAACACCCAAGTATACCTTAATACAAGTATTTTTTTTTTAAAAATTAAAAATTTATTTCTCTAATCAGTTTGGGTAAATAGTATGTGTGTGTGTTTACATTTTTCCCCTGCTCAGTGTACTCATAGTTTACCTAATGATTATAGATTTTTCTACAGTTAAAATAAACACTGGCATTGCATGTCTCCAATTTACTTCATTAAGGATAGACTTTTTTTTTTTTAGCTCAGTGGAACACAACTTGGTAAATGTTGGCGTTTCATTAATCTGTTGCTATGTAAAAAGAAAAAATACCCTAAACTAAGCTGCTTAAAACAACATACATTTATTATCTCTGTTCCTCTAAATTTTAAATTATTTTTTATAAACTTTTATTAACTTTATTTATGGGATAGAGACAGCCAGAAGTCAAGAGGGTAGAAAGTGATATAGAGAGAAAGACACCGGTAGCACTGCTTAACCACTTGCAAAGCTTTCCCCCTTCAGATGAGGACTGGGGGTGCTCTCAACCAGGTGGATCACTACCCAGTCCCTGTTCCTTTACAGTGAAAACACTTCAAAAACCCTTTCCTTGGGCTGAGAAGATAGCCAGAAGACAGACTTAGGTTGTTTTGTTTTGTTTTTGTTTTTAGTGAATTTTAATACAATGAAAATGGTAGGAGAGTGAGAAATCTATATTCTAGCTCTTCCTCAAATCTGGGTAGAACTCATCTTAGAGTCTCTTGCTTTTTGCTCTTGTTTTCAAACATGGTTGCAATCAGTGTTATCTGAATGTTCTACTGGGAGACATGGTTCCTGGTAGAATTCAGGTGTTTACATTGATTTGGACTGAGGGTTTCAGATTGAAGATATCTTATTAGCTAGAGGTCATTCTCTTTAACTGAGGAAACTTTAAAGGCCTATGCATTTTGTGGTTCTGGTGGTCAGAGTAAGTAACAAAACATACATGTAGCTATTTTTGCTATGTGGACCTCTCTAACATGGTGCCTTGCTTCATCCAAACATGTTGAGCAAGGGAATTATAAAGAGATTCTAAAGCAATACAGAAGTTCAAATCTTAAGTATATATAGTCATTGAAATTATATCATGATCATTTTTGTATTTTGTTTTTAAGGAATATGTAAATAACTGGTACTTCCATACTCAAGGGGAAGAGATAACATTCACAGAAACATGAAGGGATCTGATCTGGGGCCCATATTCAGCTTAAGAGCCTATGTGACCTCTGCATCCCTGTAGATCTGAGCTCAGGAATGTTCCAGGCTGCCCCAGTATCTGGAACGGTCCACGCTGCCTCATCTTCCTTAGGTGGAAGATAGAGTATGTTGTCCAGCCTCCCTTTGGAGGATGGAACATTCTGTACCCTTGTTTATCCATGTTGAGGGCAATGTCATATGGGAGATCACAAAGCGTTTATTTTGTTGTTCCTGATAGAGATGACCAGAAAAATGGAGAGAGAGATTTATTCGAGGTCTGGGCTTATCAAGTCTGCTTGGGAATCTCAGGATTCCCCAATTAGGGCCCCAGCTGGTGGAGTGGCCTGATAGTGACTAAAGAGTTATCGTTACTGTGTGCCAGTCTCTTGCCCTTATTCAGCTTTTGTATTCCTTACTTTGATAAGGTTAGCTTTGGAGTGAGTGAGGGAAGTATAATAGCAAGTAAGTGAGGAGGGTATCTAAGTCTAAGTAGACACTATTTCATTAGGATCTTTATGATGTCTTTTTAGGTCTTTCTACTTCCTTGCTACATATATTTACTCCAAACTACTGTGCGCTTTTGTTTTCAGGTATATATTTTGCCTTAATTTATGGATACGTGTGAACATATGCCCTATTTCATGGGACCTGGTCTATATCTAGGTTTTGGGAGTTTGTTGGGAAGTGGACCACCCGAAAGGGAATTAGAGAATCCTTTGAAAAGAAAGGTCTCACCAGAATAATGAGGCTGAAGAGTTGACATTCCATGACTGACGTCTCTGGACACAGTCTGAAGTGAAGCATGCCGAGGTGGTACGTCTTGTGTTGATTAGGTTGAGATCAGGAGATGCAATATCATTTATTAAGAATTGAAAGAAGCATGCAGGAAAGCCCCACCCTAGAGGTTCCAAGATGGGGGAAATATAGGCTCTATAGAGGAAGTGGGAGGTTCCTGCTTTCTTAGTGTTTAAGAAGGCAATAGGTAGTTATTACTATAATGAAACTATTTGGTAATTGGGTCAGCTTTGAAAATCCCATTGTTAGGAATTGCTGTATCATACACAACATCACCACAAAATTAAATGTCCTTTGACATTATTTATATACAGCTGTGTCTTATAGAGTAACACCACTGGTTGCTTCTGTTCTCCCTTATCTAAGCTTTTAGGAGAGTCAGCCTATGATGTGTGTATTAAAAAGTTTGAGACATTCAATTTTCCCCTCTCATATTAATGTGATTTATATGACTACAAGTTAATAGGAGTGTACATAAACACCATTCCCACCATCAAAAGTCTGTGTCCCATCCTATTCTCTGCCCCCCCAGTGAATTGAACATCCACCCTCACCCTCCACCCAGAGATTTTAACTTTAGTGCCCTACTCCATACTCAGTCAAATCCTGCTTTGAGTTTCCCTTTCTGTTCTTCTTTCTCAACTTCTGTTCATGAGTGGGATCATCCCATACTCGTCTTTGTCTGACTTAGCTCACTTAATTCTTTCTAGCTCCATCCAAGAAGGGTCAGAGAGGGTGTGTTCATTGTTCTTAATATCTGAATAGTATTCCATTGTGTATATATACCATAACTTGCTCAGCCACTCATCTGTTGTTGGACACCTGGGATGCTTCCAGTTTTTGGCTATTACAAATTGTGCTGCTATGAATATAGGTATACACAGATCTTTTTGGATGGGTGTGTTGGGTTCCTTAGGATCTATCCCTAGGAGAGGAATTGCAGGGTCACAGGGTAGGTCCATTTCTAGCCTTCTGAGAGTGCTCCAGACTGCTCATCACAGAGGTTGGACCAACTTACATTCCCACCAGCAGTGCAGAAGGGCTCCTTTGTCTCCACAGCCTCTCCAGCATGTGTTGTTGCTGTCCTTTTTGATGTATGCCATTCTCACAGGGGTGAGGTTGTATATCAGTGTTGTCTTTATTTGCATTTCTCTGACAGTCAGTTATCTGGAGCAATTTTTCATGTGTTTGTTAGCCTTTTGGATCTTTTCTATAGTGAATATTCTTTTCATATCCTATGCCCATTTTTGGATGTGTTCATTTGCTTTTTTGTTGCTGTTTACTGAGCTCTTTGTATATTTTGATTATTAGCCTCTTGCCTGATGAATGGCATGTGAAGAAGATCTTCTCCATTCTGTGAGTGGCATTTCTTTATACAAACACTAAACCCAAAGAAGAGGACATGCAGAATTCACTCCCATTCACTGTTGCATCAAAATCCACAAAATACCTAGGAATAAAACCGACTAAAGAACTGAAAGACTTGTATGCTGAAAACTATGAGTCAGTATTCAGAGAAATAGAAAATGATGCCAAGAAATGGAAAGACATCCCATGATCATGGATTGGAAGAAGTAATATAATCAAAATGAATATTCTCCCCAGAGCCATATACAAATTTAATGAGATACCCATCAAAGTTCCACCAAACTTCTTTAAGAGAGTAGAACAAAAGTTATAATCATTTATCTGGAGCCAGAAAACACCTAGAATTGCCAAAACAATCTTGAGGAAAAGAAACAGAAATGGAGGAATCACACTCGCAGATCTCTATATTATAAGGCCATCATCGTCATCATCAAAACAGCTTGGTACTGTAACAAAAGTAGGCACACAGACCAGTGGAACAGAATTTAAAGCCCAGAATCAAACCCCCACACCTATGGGCAGCTAGTTTTTGATAAGGGGGCCCAAAGTGTTAAATGGAAAAAGGAGACTCTCTTCAATGGTGCTGGGAAAACTGGGTTGAAACATGTAGAAGAATGAAACTGAATCACTTTATCTCACTGGAAGCAAAAGTCAACTCCAGATGGATCAAGGACCTGGATGTTAAACCAGAAACTATCAAATACTTAGAGGAAAATATTGATGGAACACTTTCCCACCTAAACCTCAAGGACATCTTTGATGATACAAACCCAGTTGCAAGGAAGACTAAAACAAAAACAAACCAGTGGGACTACATCAAATTGAAAAGCTTCTGCACAGCCAAAGAAACCATCACACAAAGAGACCCCTCACAGAATGGGAGAAGATCTTCACATGCCATACATCAAAGGAAAAATTTACTTGCTCATTAGAAATAAATGAAATTTGGGGCTAGGTGTAGGCACACCTGGTTTAGCTCACATGTTACAATGTGCAAGGACCTGGGCTGGAAACCCTGGTCCCCACAGGGTGGTGGAAAGTTTTGCAAGTGGTGAAGCAAGGTTGCAGATGTCTTTCTGTCTCTCTTCCTCTTTGTTTCCCCCTACCCTTTCGGTTTCTGGCTGTTTCTATACAATAAACAAATAAAATAGTTACAAATTTAAAATAAAGAAATTTAAGATATATATAAATAGTTTTTTTATTACTCTTCATAGTAGTTTGGTTTCTTTCTAATATTTTTTTTCTTGCCAGAAATTTTCATATAGCAAATGGACTTTCTTTTGTACAAATGCTGTTTTTCTCTCACTTCCATTGCGTTCCTTTTTTTTTTTTAATTTTTTTTATTTATATAAAGGAAACACTGACAAAAGCCATAGGAAAAGAGGGGTACACCTTTACACAATTCCCACCAGCAGAACTCCGTCTCCCATCCCCTCCCATGGTAATTTTTTTTTTCTTTATCCCTCTGGGAGTTTGGACCCGTGGTCATTATGTGGTGCAATGGTGGAAAGTTCGGCTTCTGTGATTGCTTCCCTGATGAACATGGGCATTGGCAGGTCGATCCATACTCAACTCTTCATCTGAACTTCCATTTCTTTTAACTCATTATAATTATTAGATTCCTTTAGTAGATGATTTGTTCCAGCTTCTTAAATGGTCATTTAAATTTTTAATGTTCATCCAAAGATGAATAAATCTTTAAAAAGTCTTCAATTCTGAAGCTTTAGCTTGAGGGCTTTCAGAATGAGGATAATCTTTACTACAAAATAAATTACTGTGCCCTTATTCTCTATCTCTTGGATAACTACACATATTGAGTATGGCATGTACTTTAAAATATCTTAAAGTATAAGACACATACAATAGATAAGTGTAATTTTTCACAACTCTGTATTGTCATTTGTTTTTTTATTTTTTTTTTTACTTTTCCTTTTGTTGCCCTTGTTTTTTTTTATTATTGTTGTAGTTATTGTTGTTGTTATTGATGTCATCGTTATTAGATAAGGCAGAGAGAAATGGAAAGGGGAAGGGAAGACAGAGAAGGGGAGACAAAGATAGACACCTGCAGACCTGCTTCACTACCTGTGAAGGGACACCCCTGTAGGTGGGGAGCCGGGCGCATGAACCGGGATCCTTATACCTGTCCATGGCACTTTGCACCATGTGTGCTTGATCTGCTGTGCTACAGCCGGTTCCCTGCCATGTGTTTTATTGGGAAATCACATATATTAAATCAGCTGACATTCCTGATTTGGTTCTAATGTTTTTTTTAGTCTTATTTTATTAGGAAACTGTAATAATGAGAAGAACTTATCTTTGCAAGTTACTGCAGCATTTTTGTTGCATCGTATATTTCATTAAATGGAATTTGTCAATTATAATTTGATGAGTTTGATAAATTTATATAGTGGTAATGTCTCAACATTTAATTTGCCAACCCACAACACTATCAATAAATAATCTGCTATAGCTTAAAACTGAATAATGTGTACAATGGACATTTTAAGACAAAAATATTTTTTGAAAATGGCAGTATGAAGGATATATGTTTAAAAAACTCTGTCATTGAGCCAGAAAAATAATTATCTTGGATAATCTTGCACTGATTTGCTGTGTGTGGACCCAGGTTTGAGTCTAGCATTTAAGAAAAGTTTGATGCTTTGCTCTCTTTTCCTCTCTCCCTCTTCTTTTTTTTTTTTTTTTCCTTTTCTTTTTGTATATGAAACAGTCAAAAAGAACAACAAAACTCCTGGGTATCATGTTTTATTTTGAAAATGAGTTTTCTTACAGTAAAGTATTTTTGAAATTTGGGCATTGATTCACAGCACTTGAGGCAGTGTTGTCTTTCTCCGCTTCCCCAGAGACCCACCCTACTAGGGAAAGAGAGAGGCAGACTGGGAGTATGGACCGACTAGTCAACGTCCATGTTCAGTGGGGAAGCAATTACAGAAGCCAGACCTTCCACCTTCTGCAAACCACAAGGACCCTGGGACCATGTTCCCAGAGGGATATAGAATGGGAAGGCTATCAGGGGAGGGAAGAGATATGGAGACTGGGTGGTGGGAATTGTGTGGCATTGTACCCCTCCTATCCTACGGTTTCGTTAATGTCTCCTTTCTTAAATAAATAAACAAATAAATAAATAAAATTATTTATTCTCTTTTGTTGCCCTTGTTGCTTTTTTATTGTTGTAGTTATTATTGTTGTTGTCATTGTTGGATAGGACAGAGAGAAATTGAGAGAGGAGGCAAAGACGGGGGGGGGGGAGAGAAAGACACCTGCAGACCTGCTTCACCGCTTGTGAAGCAGCCCCCCTGCAGGTGGTGGGGATACAGGGGCTAGAACTGGGGTCCTTACTCTGGTCCTTGTGCTTTGTGCCACCTGCACCTACCCCAGTGCACTACTGCCCAACTCCCCAATATTGTCTTTAAAGTAGTATAGTAGACTGAAGTAATTTCTTTCTTTTTGTTATTTTATTGTATTTATTATTCATTAGATAGATAGAAATGGAGAGGAAAGGGTTAGATAGAGAAAGACAAACACTTGCAACAATGCTTCTCCACTGGTGAAGCTTTTCCCTGAAGGTGGGCTCTGGGGATTTCAACCTGGTTCCTTGTGTATTGTAGCATGTGCACTTAACCAGATGTCCCCCTGACTTGGAGTAATTTCTTGCCCTTGAGGCCCTCAAGACTGTGGTGTGAATGTGCATGTATTTTTATATGCAACCATGATATCATCAATTAATCAATCCACATATTTCTCTTATTTAACAACCAGACCTATAGCTCAAGTGTAATTTCCCTTTGTGCTCTTTGAATAAAATACTTACTAAAGGAGACAGTGGAATCAATAATAGGATTGATAGAATAATGGAAAGCTCTGTATAATACTGAAGCTCCAATTTGATTTTTAAGAAAGTGCCTACATATTATATGTCTAGTTATATTGTAAGATTTCAAATAAAGCTTTATCAGAGAAGAAACATTTTGTGTCAAGTTATTTGAACTGACAAGATGGGAATAGTTAAAGGACATTTAACAGAGTCTTAAAAAGGATATATTCATCAGATGTTAGGTTCCAGTCTTTTAATTCTTAAAAGAAAAGACAGTTATCTTGTATAGCTCAAGATGAGTTTACATTTTATTGCTGACAGCTCTTTCAGAACCAGTCTTTTGGGACCACTCTTGGTCCTCCAAAACTTATCACATGTTACATTTGGTGACATATGAGGATAAATAGATTATCAGCTTGCTCACTCTGAGTTTGAATACCTCAAAATCTTCCTAAATATATTCTTACTTCCCTTAGTCTTTATTTACAACAACATTCTTTCATGTGGCTAAATTGGATGTCAAAATCTAGCCTTCAATGTCTGAATTTTAAAATAAAAAAAAATCTACCTATTTGGACATTTCTGACACTTTTATTCAGATAGATCTGTTATCGGCACTGTATTTGCAAACAAGTTTCCCTTCAAGGAGGATTCTTTTTTTAACTTCTTAATTGCCCCATGACTCAAATTGCTAATGCAAGATTATCCCTAAGTTTTGGTATCTAAACTGGTTATTATACAGTCAAGTATGAGCTGTAGAAGGTAACTTGGTTGAAGTGGTGAGAATATTTAAATAATAGTTTATTTTGAGTGTTTCTACCCAGTCATTACAGCTGCCAGCCTTCACTTTTCCTGCCATACCAAGAAAGCCTGTCATTTACAACCAAAACTATTTTAGGACCCAAACTATAAAGTAAAAAGGGAAGTGCTGCAACCTTAGGGCAGAGTCAGGGAAGGGGTAAGATGCTAAGACTGCATAGGGATGGGTAAGATCTTATTTGAGGCATGTATTTTGTCTTTAGGAAACATGTAGGTATTTTGGGTCTGAGAGAAGATTACTCACTAGGTAGGGAGTTGTTACGGTCATGACCCAGCTTCAAGCCCTGGCACCACATAGAAGTACCATGGCAGCAGGGGAAGCTCCAGTACTGTGGTGTCTATCTTCCGATGTCTTTATCTGAATGCAATTGTGGTTCAGAAATGGTGAAATCATATCTGTACAAGGCATAACTGTTTAAAAAATAAAATATTTTGCCATTTCTGTATATAGCATTCAAACATAATAATAAACATTTTCCAATGGAATGCTACTCTCAGCTATTAAAAATGGTGATTTCACCTTCTTCACCTCATCTTGCGTGGAGTTCGAAGGAATCATATTAAGTGAGATAAGCCAGCTTCTTGGATAAATATGGGATGTCCCACTCTTAGACAAATGTTGAAAAATAAGAACAGAAGGGAAAACACAACGTAGAACTTGGACTGGATGTAGTGTATTACACTAAAGTAAAGGACTCTGGGAAGGATGTAGGGTGGGGCAGGGAGTGTTCAGGTCTTGGAACGTCATGGTAGAGGACCTAGGTGGGGGGGTTACAATGTTATGTGAAAAACTGAGAAGTGATACACATGTACCAACTACTGTATTTTACTCTCAACTATTAATTCCCCAAAAAGGAAAAATAAATAAAATGATGATATTAAAATAAATAAAGAAAATATGAAAAATAATAATAAACTTTCCAAACACACAAAGTGAGAGTATAGTGAAAATGTTCCCTTGTCATTCCTGCTTCCTTGTTCATGTCCCCCCACAAGCACAAACCTTTACTGGTCTCCTATGTTTCTTTTAGAGATATAACATACATTTATGGGAACATAATTTTTTAAACAATAAGTGTACATAGGATGCTCATTACTATTTATTTTGTGTTTCCATTGAAATTGCAGTTGATTTCATATTGTGTATAGATATATTGGCTTCATTGGCTGCACTTTTTAGTTGTATTTCAATTTATTTATCCAAGTTTCCTCCTAGAATGTGAGGTTCTCTTGGGTCTTTTGCCACACATAGTATCACAATGAATACATATTAATATGTTCATAAGACTTTGTGTGCATAAGGATAGGATAATCTACTTGAATAAATTGCTATAGATTACTCTCTAACATATCCAGTGACTCCCAAGTTCAGGTCAACCAGTGAGCTCACTGAACTTATTCTAGGCCATGTGCTGACCTTGGTTGGGTACCTTTTAAGAGTGAGATTTGGGCTCTGCCATAAGTAAGTTAGTGTACTCTTCAGCGATGGCAATGCTTGAATGTAAAGTACTGAGCAACAAATCAGAGTGCTTTGGGATCTCTTGACAGGAAGGAGTGACTTCTGACCTCAGGGATCAAGGAAAAACTTGAGGATGAATTGGAATTAAGATGAGCTGTGGAAAGTGACAGAGAAGGACTAGTGTGGAAGGCACATTGCCTTTTGCCTCCTGAATTCTTCATCATGCCTTTGACCTTCCAGACCTGCTTCTGTCTTACAGTACTGGCATTTTCTGTACCCTCTGCCTAGATTACTTCCACTAGGTTTCTTTATGACTTGATTCCTCTCAGTGATAGCTACAGGGCATAGGAGCTGCTCAGCATATTCCATTGCTGTCTGGAGTATTCTACATATTCTGCTGTGTCAGAAACAGGTGTTTCATGTTCTCTCAGAAAAGCTTGCTCTCTGCTTTTCTTCTTGATCCCCTATAAAGGTGCCTCTAATTATAAGGTTTGTGCATAACTGATTCATCCTTCATGTCTCACACTTTGAAGGCTATTCTAGTCTTTGTCATCTGCTCATGGGTGAAACGGGCCCTTCCTTACCTTGGGCTATATTAATGATGTCAACATTGGGCTATCATTTCTTAAGATTTTGCGAAGGCTAAGCAGTTGGAGCAAGACAAGTGGGGGGGGGGGGGCAGGGGCGGGCAGGGATTGTTTGCTTCTGTTGCCAAGTGCTTTACTCAGATCCTGGAGGCCTCTCCTCAGTGTGGGGAGGGGAATGTTTCCTCATCCCAATCTACTGATTGATTATGTTCTCTGCTTGGAACTAGCTTTTTTCTCTCCACAGTGAGTGTACTCAATTATGGCACAAAGAATTTGGTTCCCAAGACTCCAGAAAGAACAAAGTTCCTTGTGTGTGAGAATCTAAATTCCATAGGGTACTAATTTCAAATCTTGGGGTTCACCATCCATTCCCTAGTACAGGACTACATAGTCTCTGCCCTCCTGTTTCAATAGGCGTCATCCTATTAAGATTTATACCAGATTAAAACCAGCAGTTCACAATTACTACTTCTGCTGGGATTTAGAACTAAATGTTAAAAGATGGGTTTTGTTGGTCTATTCTTTGTAGTCTGAAGAATAGCTCTTTCCAAGCTTTCTTTTCAGTCCTCTGGCTTTATGTTATTCAAGGGACAACAAACATCTTCCTCAAAGAAACCAGAGACTCCGAAATCTACTAGGTCTGCTGAAGCAGACACCCAGTTTATGTTAAATCCTTTGCTGTGTTTGAAACATCAAGATACAGGTTAATTTCCCAGATTACCCTGAAATAGTGGGTTGGAATTTGCTTTACATTTCTATAATAGAAATTTGACTTAAATTGGTTTTCCTAGAACAAAGAAACAGCCAGACTCAAAGGCAAACTTGGGTTTCTTCCTTTAGTAAAACTGAGTAGCTGGAAGCTTTGAAATAAGTGTTTTTGTACTATTTTTCATCAAGACTTGGAAAAAAATCTCTAAGGTCTGGGAATACCTCTTTCTGTGCACAGGTTAACTCTTTGAGATGCAGTATCATGCAGGATCAGAGATGTGTGTATTGTTATAGTTGGAATCTAACCTGTTTTCACACATATGAATACTACAGTTTATTTTATTTTTTTAATTTAATTTTATTTATAAAAAGGAAACCTTGACAAAACCATAGGATAAGAGGGGTACTACTCCACATAGTTCCCACCACTCCATATCCCATCCTCTTTCCTGATAGCTTTCCTAGTCTTTTTTTTTTTTTTTAATAAAAAAGAAACATTGACGAAACCATAGCATAAGAGGGGTACAAATCCACACAATTCCCACAACCAGAACACCATATTCCATCCCCTCCCTTGATAGCTTTCCAATTTTTTAACCCTCTGGGAGTATGGACCCAAGGTTATTATGGGATGCAGAAGGTCTGGCTTCTGTAATTGCTTCCCCCTGCTGAACATGGGTGTTGACAGGTCAATCCATACTCCCAACCTGTCCCTCTCTTTCCCTAGTGGGATGGGGTTCTGGGAATCAAAACTCCAGGACACATTGGTGGGGTTGTCTGTCCAGGGGAGTCTGGTTTGCATCATGGAACATCTGGAACCTGGTGGCTGAAAAACTACAGTTTATTTTTATTTTTAAATTTTTTTGTTATCTTTATATATTTATTGGGTAGGGACAGTCAGAAATCAAGAGGGAAGGGGGAGAAAGAGAGGGAGAGATAGACACCTGCAGCACTGCTTCACTACTTGCAAAGCTTTCCCCTTGCAGGTAAGGACAAAGGGCTTGAGCCTGGGTCATTGAGTATTGTAACATGTGAGCTCAGTCAGGTGCATCACCACCTGGCCTCTGAATACTACAGTTTGTAGTTGGAAATCCTAGCAAGCAGAGACACATTGATCCTCTATCAAAATATATATACTTTAAGCAGATGAAGTTTTATCCATATACAACATTTTTATAGACAACTTGGAATTATTTTATTTATTTATTTATTTTGCCTCCAGGATTATCTCTGGTACCAGCACTACAGATCCACTGCCCCTGGAGGCTATTTTTCCCATTTTGTTGCCCTTGTTGTGGTTGTTATTGTTGTTATAGCATTGTTGTTGTTGTTGAATAGGACCGAGAGAAATCGAGAGAGGAAGGGAAGACAGAGAGGAGAGAAAGGTAGACCCATGCAGACCTGCTTCACCGCTTGTGAAGTGACTCCCCTTGCACGTGGGGAGCTGGGGGCTCAAACCTGTATCCTTATGCTGGTCCTTGCGCTTGGCACTACCTGCGCTTAACCTGCTGTGCTACTGCCCAGCCACCGACAACTTGGAATTATACCAGCATGGAGAGTGGTGGTGAGAAATCACAAGAATTTTCTGTAGCTTATAAGGTGCTTATACTATAGTCAGGGAAGTAAATATCAGCCAAACTACGCTTTCAATGAATACTGCCATTTGAACTTAATAAGAAATAGGATGCAACATTAAAATTTAGAGAAGAAGTTGTTTAATTTGTGAGGTTTCAGTCACCCGAATTTTAAATATCACATCTAAAAAAAGTCTCACAGGTCATGGAATTAGTTAGGATAGTAGGCCTGTCACTTACTAAGAACCAATCATGAGGTCAAAGATAGCCAACCTGATAAGATTGGTTTAAGACTTGGCACCAGAGTGACTTTGTTTCTCTCCTTCCCTCTCTGTCTAGTTCAATGGAAGGATCCGCCCAGGAATAGCAGAATAAGTGCAAGAATGAGACACCAGCTTCACACATACATGAGAAAGACAATAGCCACATTAACAGATTGTGGCATGATATCTTTTTATTTTCATTTTTATTTAAGATATACGTGGACATCATAGAGGTTTAAAATATCTATGCTTGTTTTGTATTTCCTTAACAAAAATAGACTATGAACTTTCATGTGATTTAATTTCACTCACATTAGGTTTTTAAGCTCTTGGGAATCTAGACACAGATTTTCTCTTAAAAGAATCAAGGTGTTGCAGATGAAAGCAGGCTTGGTTGCCCTGCTTGAATTGGGTTGGGTTATTCTCCATGTTGACCTAATGAATTGCTACCAACCCTGGAAATACTGTGCTAGGACTGCATGATAGGTGGATGCTCTTGATATGTAAGTTTTTAAAATTTTTTTCACTGTGGGTCAGATATAATAACAAATTAAGCATGAGCACACCACAAGAGAAACTGCAACCCGGTGAAGTCAGGTGAGGGCTGACTTGTGAATAGTGATTTGGTATGTCCATGCAAGCTCAGGGTGACAGTTGAGAGTCAGGGAAATCACTGGAGTCTAGTATAGTCCTGAATATACTTCTGAAGTTTATGTTCCTAAGCTGTGTATAGCATTCCAGGATATGAGGCAATGTATGCCAAAAAACTGATGTGAGAGCAGGTCCTTGCAGGCAATTTGATAGGCTGCTAACACTTCCTAGGATATAGAAAGGAATAGAATAGTCCCCATTCTAGAAAAATGCTGGGGGCTATTATTTCTTGAACAGTATAAAGCCCTAAATGTTCATTAAACTGTTTAAAAGAATAGGAACCTGGTCAGATGGTATTTCTGCTAATGGTAATAACTATAATGTATTGAGTATTTAATTTAGCCAAAATGTACTGAATACTTCTATTACCTAATATGTGTACAGTATGTCTATAAAGCAAATATACTGTTAGGCATTTGCAAGAATTTCTCATTTATTTCACACACACACACACTCACACACACGTACGTGTATGTACATATATATATATTAGATGTTTTATATATATATATATTAGATGAAGATGTGATTTATTATCAAAAAAATGAAAGAACTGAGGAGGGCACAACTGATAATTCAAATGGGGTTAATAAGAAAATTTTTATAAAAGGACTCTGAAACTCTAGGTGAAGATTTGAAATTCCTCTTCATGTTGTCAATAGTGGAAAATCTTTACTCCCAACCCCCAAGGAGTAAGATAAATTGTGCCTACTAAGCAACAACTACAGCCTTCCAGGGGAGAACTTAGCTGCTGTTGTCTGTCTGCTCAACTGGAAGAAACCAGGAGAACCAAGACACAAGCTTCTTTTTTCTGCTTCCTTCTGGTCTTTTGTCTCTATTCTCTCTCTCTCTCTCCCTCTCTCTCTCTCTCTCTCTCCCTCCCTCCCTCCCTCCCTCTCCTTCTCCCCCACTCCCCCTCTCCCCCCTACCTCACCCTCTCCCTCTCCACCCTCCCCTCCCTCCACCTCTCTCTTCTTCCTTCCTTCCCTCTCCATTCCCCCCTCCCTCCTTCCTTTCCTCCCTACATGGGTCTCTCTCCCTCTCTTTGTCTCCCCTCCCCCTCAATGTTTCTGTCCTATAAATTAAAATAATAATAATAATAAAATAAAATAAAGAAAAATACCCATCAAGTTACTGTATCCACTTTACATAATGAAGCACCTGAAACTCAGCTAGACCAACCAAATTACTATAAGTGATGGTCTCATTTTACCCTACAGAAGAAACTCCTATGTTCTACATATGACTGTCTCTTTATTGGATTATGAAAAAGAGAATAGGAAGGGCAAAAAAAGATAAGTGGGAATCAGAAGTTGTGTTGTTTTCGACAGGTTATGTTGTTTTCAATGGGCTGGCTTCACGGGCGGGTAACAGACGACCAGGGACTCATGGTTGAGCTGTAGGCAGTATCTCTTTATTCACGCAGGACACAGCACAATTTAAGCCGAGCTGAGCTAAACTAAAGGTACTGTAAAACTCACAATGCTGTCTTTATATATACTTGCGAAGTAGGGTGGAAACAGGATGTGACATAGAGAGGGTGGAGAGAAAAGTGACTGGTGAAAATCAGAGTGTGACAAAGAGGGGGCAGAGCAGGCGAGAATCCTATCACTGAACCACAAATGCCCTGGAGGGAGGGTGGAACTTGTTAACAGTGGTTATGTAAATAGAATGAAGTGGTTATGTAAATAGAATAGTGTTAAGCAGGGGGGATTTAAACCAAATGAAACAGAAAGGGTCTCATGCATACCAACAATTCCCCCTTTCTTTTTAACTAATGGCCATTGTGGGGTGAACAGAAACCTATATCGTACAGGCGTTTTCAAAAGAACTGGCATAAGACATGGAAAACAAAATAGGCGAACAGCAATAACCAGTGTGATGCCAAGGGGAATGTTTCTTGCTTCAAAGGGCAAGGCCTAGCAGGCGAAAGGGCATTTCTTGCTTCTGGGAGTGCTTTATGCCTCTGGGGGCATCTCTTGCCTCAAAGGGCGTTTCCTACCTCTGTGGGCATCTCTTGCCTCTTGGGGCGCTTCATGCCTCTGTGGGCATAACCTAATAAGGAGGGAGACTTTTCTGCCTCTGGGGCAGAGCCTGCAGGCAAGGGGACATGGTCTATAAAGTCTCAAGGCAATTGGCTGAAGTTAGTCTTTGAGAAACACAGCAGCATGTACCAGTAAGTCTGATGGAGGTGTCAATCCAAAGTAGCTGACCACAGAAGAAAATGCCAGAGGATGAAACGCTGCACGTCTGTCTCGATGGGGAATGTCGGCCACCAGAATTCTGCTTTTCTGTAGAGAGTGATCTTTGGAGTCTGTGAATCTGTTTCTTCAGGTCGTGCCAGGTCACATCATTGGTTTCCGGGGTGTGTTGTTGTCATTCCATCTTGTGGGCGATGTCAGAGAACAGGATCCAAATGGATTTCCAGGAATTCCATTTGAGTAGATGATTTTTTCATGTGAAGACTTTGACAGCTGAAATTCACTTATTTGTCAAACAAAACTTGTAGCAGAATAGAAGTTTACTATAATTGATAACTCCATTATAATTGGAAGTCCTTTCTAGTATGATTTTAAGGTTTTTTAAACAGTTTAAACTCAATATAATGTGGAAAGGTAAACAGAAGAACCATGGTTAAAAGCCTCAGGCATGAGAATAATTAACATAATCATTGCACTATCTGCCCCACCCATAACTCATACAGTTTTCAGGATTAAATGTTTCAGATTCATGTCAAGATGTAAAAGAGAAATCAAAGGAGGGAAAAACACTTTTTTTGGATTGTTTCTGGATGTCTCTAGAAATCATGGCTGCATCCAGCATTTTTTTTTAAGTCAATGTCAAACAAAAATTCAGTCATTCAAATCATTCTCTTATGAAACGCAACTTGAACCAGATTATCAAGATCTCACCATGTAGGATTAAGAGTCCCCGGAGGGCATCCTAGTCCAAAAAGCTCCTCGAAATTCCATTTAGGGTGCTTCTGACTGTTCCTGCTGGATTGCTTCAGGCACCCATTTTTAAAAGTGTCTTCCCATCGAAGAAAGAATCCAATCAGGAGAATAGAACTAACCACATGTCTCCATACTTGGGAACTGCCAGGGTACTCGAGAATGTTCTTCAAATTAGAGTAGTCCTTCTCCATGGGAAACATTCGAGAAGAAGTCCAGAAAGTCCCAGTGGAAATCCCCATGCATATCCCAAGGTCTACGATCACAGTCATAAAGAACCAAACTGTGGCCCAGAGCAAAATGTAGTCCTTTTCCTCAGGAAACATGGGAGACGGAATCCAGAAAGTCCAAGGAGAAATCTCCGTGCATCTCCCAAGCTCTATGATCCCGGTCATAAGAAACCAAAGTTCCCGGTCAGGGAACCGAAATGTGGCCCAGAGTAAAATGTTCCAGAGACAGACTAACTGTCTCATGATGAAACAGTAGAGGCTTTGGCAAACCTCTTCATAAGTAGAAAGGCAACCCATGGTGGATGGGTAGCCAAGTTTACTTATCTGGACGATGGGTGGGTAGGGTCCCACGTTGATGCCGGTCCATGTTTCAGGGCTTATTTCAGTCCCTGTTTGGGCGCCATATGTTGTTTTCGACAGGTTATGTTTTCAATGGGCTGGCTTCACGGGCGGGTAACAGATGACCAGGGACTCATGGTTGAGCTGTAGGCAGTATCTCTTTATTCATGCAGGACACAGCGCAATCTAAGCCGAGCTGAGCTAAACTAAAGGTACTGTAAAACTCACAATGCTGTCTTTATATATACTTGCGAAGTAGGGTGGAAACAGGATGTGACATAGAGAGGGTGGAGAGAAAAGTGACTGGTGAAAATCAGAGTGTGACAAAGAGGGGGCAGAGCAGGCGAGAATCCTATCACTGAACCACAAATGCCCTGGAGGGAGGGTGGAACTTGTTAACAGTGGTTATGTAAATAGAATGAAGTGGTTATGTAAATAGAATAGTGTTAAGCAGGGAGGATTTAAACCAAATGAAACAGAAAGGGTCTCATGCATACCAACAAAGTTGTTTCCATACCAAAAAGTGTAAGTTTGAGAACCTACAGTGACACAATTAAAGAAGAGAGTGGTCTAGAAGCAGTAAAGGCAGAATGGACAGAATTTTGGATTTCAATTTCCTTCTTATTTATAATTAAATGTTTAATTTTATAGATGATACAGACTATCTTAATTTACTCTATAAATACTAAGCTTTTTTCATTTGTTTGCTACACTAGTGATACACAACTCTAGTTTCTGGGCAGCCAAGACAGACAGCAGGGTTAGTAAAACATTCTTTTTTTTTTACTTATTTTTTATCTGTGTTTTAAGAAGTTCTAGACATATGATCAATTTTTCCCCTCTCATATTAATTAAATAGTGGTTTATATGTCTACACTTTAATAGGAGTGTACATAAACACCATTCCCACCATCAAAAGACTGTGTCCCATCCCAACTCCCCCACCCCTCGCCGGGAAGCCAAATGGCCAGCCTTACCTTCACCACAGGGTTTTTACTTTGGTGCCCTACTCTCAATTTAATCAGATCCTGCTTTTAGTTTCCCTTTCTGTTCTTCTTTCTCAATATCTGTTGATGAGTGGGGACATCCCATACTAATCTTTATCTTTCTGGCTTAGCTGATTTAACATAATTCCTTCAAGCTCTGTCCAAGATTGGTCATATAAGGTGGGTTCATTGTTCTTAATAGCTGCATAGTATTCCATTGTATATGTGTATATTAAAACCTTCTTTAAAATTATTGAAACAGTGTGACCTGGGAGGTGGTGCAGAGGGTAAGGTTTTGGAACTCTAAACCAAGAGATCCTAAGTTCAGCCCCCTGCAGCATGTACCAGAGTGAAGTTCTAGATTCATTCTCTCTCTCTCTCTCTCTCTGTCTCTCTCTCTCATCTCTATCTCTCATTAAGAAAATTTAAAAATTCTTTCAAATAAAGTAAAAATGTCTTTTGGTGGACTTTTCTTCTAATTTAATATCTGAAATCATGTATTGAACACATTATTAAGACTCTAGTATATAAATTGAGTTTTGTTCAAATGTGTTAAGAGAAAAGGGAAAAAAAGTCAGTGAATGGGAAAAAGTAATCTAGATAAATTAGACAGCAACCATAAAATTAATATATATACATACATATATGCACATGTATAGATATTATAATGATTTGGCATGACCCAACCATTTTCCCCATGAATTGGCTCAATAATTGCTTCATTGATTTTAGCTGATTCATTTGAATATGTATTGTACAAACACAAAAACCTTAGTTCAAGCTTGAAGTAATTATCTATTTTCATCTCAATGAACATTTAAAAATTCACTTCATTGAGGACATCTAGAATGAGTTATTTTTCCTTATTGAGTTATTAATGAGTTATTAATGAGTTATTATTGCTTATCTTTCCTATTATCTTTAATCAGACCCAGGTTTGAGGTTCATGGGGAAACACATGACCCTCAAGGTCCTGTCAGATAAATAGGTCTTCCACTCCCTTAACAACTTGAATTACTCTTATTCCCCACTTAACCACACTCCCCAAACATGAGACTCAGTGGGCTAGGGAGATATTTTAGTGTGTAGAAGCACCAACTTAGATACCTGGTCCCAGAGGGCCCAGGTTCAATCCCAGTTACCATCATAAGCTAGAACTGAACAATGCTGTGGAGCACCTCCCCACCCAACATAAAAAATATATGCTAGGTCAATAGTGTGTGTGTGTGTGTGTGTCTGTGTGTGTGTGTGTGTGTGTGTGTGTGTGTGTGCACCTCGAGCGTTATTGCTGGGGCTCGGTGCCTACACTTATTAATCCACTGCTCTTGGAGGCCATATCTCTCCACCTCCCATTTTTGTTGCCCTTGTTGTTGTGGGATAGAACAGAGAGAATTTGACAGAGGAGGGGAATACAGAGAGGTGGAGAGAAAGATAGACACCTGTAGACCTGCTTTCCCATTTGTGAAGCGACCCCCCGACAGGTAGGGAGCTGGAGGCTCAAACAGGAATCCTTGCACATGTTCTTGCCCTTCACGCCATGTGCGCTTAACCTGTTGCACTACCGCCTAGCCTGTAGATCAATGTTTTTAAAAGGCTCCATTTTGGTACTACTGTCTTTTCCCAACTAACTTAATTCCTCCCTTGCCATTTTCTTTAACCTTCCCCTTCCTTCCAACCAACCAGTAACCTATCTTCCTTCCTTCCTTCTTTCCTTCCTTCCCTAAGGTTTTTTTTTTATTTAAGAAAGGATTAATTAACAAAACCATAGGGTAGGAGGGGTACAACTCCACACAATTCCCACCACCAAATCTCCATATCCCACCCCCTCCTCTGATAGCTTTCCCATTCTCCATCCCTCTGGGAGCATGGACCCAGGGTCATTGTGGGTTGCAGAAGGTGGAAGGTCTGGCTTCTGTAATTGCTTCCCCGCTGAACATGGGCATTGACTGGTCGGTCCATACTCCCAGTCTGCCTCTCTCTTTCCCTAGTAGGGTGGGTCTCTGGGGAAGCGGAGCTCCAGGACACATTGGTGGGGTCTTCAGTCCAGGGAAGCCTAGCCAGCATCCTGATGACATCTGGAACCTGGTGACTGAAAAGAGAGTTAACATACGATGCCAAACAAATTGTTGAGCAATCATGGACCCAAAGCTTGGAATAGTGGAGAGGAAGTGTTGGGAGGGGGGTTTAGTCACTGCAAACTCTAGTGTACTTCTGCTTTCAGGTATATATTTTGCACTAGTTTATGGATATGTGTGCACATAAGCTCTCTCTCACAGAAACTGGTGTATCTCTAGGTTTTGGGACTTTGTTAGAAAGTGAACCACCTGAGATGAAATTAGAGTATACTATGAAAGGAAAGGTCTCACCTGAGTAATGAAGCTGAAGGGTTGTCATTCCACATGTGAAGTATCTGAACACAGTCTGAAGTGAAGCATGTTGAGGTGACAATCATTGTGTTGGTTAGGTTGTGATCGGCAGATGCAATATTATTTGATATGGATTGGGAGAGGCATATGTGAAAGTGGGCCCTATCCAAGGGTTCCAGGACTGGGGAAGTAGAGGCTCTATAGTGGAGATGTGAGGTTCCTGCTGTCTTAAGGTTCAAAAAGACAATCGATAGTTAATGTTATCACATTATTTGGTAGTTGGGTTAACTTTGAAAAGTCCTTTTGTTATGGTTTGCTGTACAGTACCCAGTATCTTGTATATAGCTGTGCTATTGGATGCTTCTGGTCTACTTGGTCTAGGCTTTTGGGAGAGTCCGCATATCAAATACACAGCCAATATATATTAAAAAGATTCAGTTTGTGTTTTGAGAAACTTTGAGACGTACAACTGATTTTCCCCCTCTCATATTAATTAACTACTGATTTATATGTCTACATTTTGCTAGTAGTGTACATAAACACCATTCCCACCACCAAAAGACTGTGACCCATCCCTCCCACCCACTCCCAACCCCCACTGGCTCAGGAAGCTGCATGTCTACCCCTCACCACAGGGTTTTTACTTTGGTGCCCTACTTACAATTTGGTCAGGTCCTGCTTTCAGTTTCCCTTTCAGATCTTCTTACTCAACTTCTGTTGATGAGTGGGATCATCCCATACTCATCTTTATCTTTCTGACTTAGCCCACTTAACATATTTCCTTCTAGCTCTGTCCAAGATGGGTCAGAGAAGGTGGTTTCGTTGTTCTTGATAGCTGCATAGTATTCCATTGTGTATATATACCACAGCTTTCTCAGCCACTCATCTGGTATTGGGCACCTGGGTTGCTTCCAGGTTTTAGCTATTATGAATTGTGCTGCTATGAACATAGGGGATAAGGGGGCCCAAAGGATTAAATGGAAAAAGGAGGCTCTCTTCAATAAATGGTGCTGGGGAAACTGGGTTGTAACATGCAGAAGAATGAAATTGAACCACTTTATCTCACCAGAAACAAAAATCAACTCCAAATGGATCAAAGACCTAGATGTCAGACCAGAAAAAATCAAATACTTAGAGGAAAATATTGGTAAAACACTTTCCCACCTATACCTCAAGGACATCTTTGATGAATCAAACCCAATTGCAAGGAAGACTAAAGCAGAAACAAACCAATGGGACTACATCAAATTGAAAAGCTTTTGCACATCCAAAGAAACTATTAAACAAACAGAGAGACCCCTGACAGAATGGGAGAAGATCTTCACATGCCATACATCAGTCAAGAAACTAATCACCAAAATATATAAAGAGCTCAGCAAACTTAGCACCAAAAAAGCAAATGACCCCATCCAAAAATGGGCAGAGGACATGAACAAAACATTCACTTCAGAGGAGATCCAAAAGGCTAACAAACATATGAAAAACTGCTCTTGGTCACTGATTGTCAGAGAAATGCAAATTAAGACAACACCAAGATACTACCTCACTCCTGTAAGAATGGCAGACATCAAAAAGGACAGCAGCAACAAATGCTGGAGAGGTTGTGGGGACAGAGGAACCCTTTTACATTGCTGCTGGGAATGTAAATTGGTACAGCCTCTGTGGAGAGCAGTCTGGAAAACTCTCAGAAGGCTAGACATGGACCTTCCATATGACCCAGTAATTCCTCTCCTGGGGATCTACCCCAGGGACTCCATAACACCCAACCAAAAAGAGGTGTGTACTCCTATGTTCATAGCAGCACAATTCATAATAGCTTCCCTAAGGTTTTACCACTATAGGATGGCTATTTTCAGAAAGAGACAGAGAGAAAGGGAAAGAAAGAGAGCGAAACCACAGAACTAAAACTTGCCCCAGTGCAGTAGGGAATGACTCCAACCTGGAGTGTGTTCATGGCAAAGCAGACACTCTGGTGAGTTATCTTGCTGGTCCAGGTTCTTCTGCATTATTTTAAAGTGAGGGGAGCTTCAGTGTGGTGCTATGTACAGTAATGAAAGAATCTATTTGTTGGTATAATAATTTAAATGTTATAGCTCTCCTTTTTCCTATTAAGAGCAGTGTTATCCCTCTGGGATAATATTATAATTATTCTTACCTTATTTGACCTAATTATATTTATGACTATTCAATAAATATTCTGTAACATATATAAGTGCATACTCATATGTTTTGAGTTTATATTAATACACAGTGATAATTAGATTGCTTAGGAGTTAGTGATTTATTATGCATTATGTCCCAATTTAAAGCTTAAGATTTTTGGCTTACTGAGTAGGACTGTGCTTTGTTGTATACATGTTAGTGCACATATTAGTGGTAAGGAGGCACTAGTGGAAACTCTGATGCTCTGATGTCTCTGTATCTGAATGAAAAAGTGGCCAAGGAATAGTAATATCACATATACAAGAGATCCCCGACTCCAAGAGAGATCATAAAACTTAATGTGTGAATTTAATGTTTTACCTTCAATTTAAAAATTGGAAACAAATCAACAAAGATATTAACAAATTTGCTGATTGAGTCAGGTTATGAAATTCATTTTTAAACTGTTGTTGTCATATTGCATTGGATAATAACTAAGAGTTCCATTAGCTAAGAAGCAGAAACTAGAAAATGATGATATATTCACATGTACTATATTAAAATGACTTTGAATTTTCTGCTAATATAAATATATTGTGATGGGATTATTGAGCTGAAATTACGTAGTTAAAAGGCTCTTTTTAATGAAGGAAACATATGTGATCTTCATAGACTTAGTGAAAATACTTTCAGTAATACTTTTTTAAAAAATATTTATTTATTCCCTTTTGTTGCCCTTGTTGTTTTATTGTTGTAGTTATTTTTGTTGTTACCGTTGTTGGATAGGACAGAGAGAAATGGAGAGAGGAGGGGAAGACAGAGAGGGGGAGAGAAAGATAGACACCTGCAGACCTGCTTCACTGCCTGTGAAGCGACTCCCCTGCAGGTGGGGAGCCAGGGCTCAAACCTGGATCCTTATGCCGGTCCTTGCACTTTGCGCCACCTGCGCTTAACCCACTGTGCTACAGCCCAACTCCCTCAGTAATACTTTTTAGGATCACTAAGTTTTAGTCCTTGGGTGTCTTAAAGTTTTGATTGGTTTGGTTCATGGGTTAACAAGCCTCTTCTCATACTAAATATTGTAGCTTTGTGGCTCATACCACTGTCACTATTCTGTTTAGCATAAAAACAGCACAGTACATGAATGAATGTAACTGTGTTCCAGAAAAACAGATTTGCAGATATATGTAGCCATTCATCTTGCAAGCCATAGTTTACTGACTCTGATGTAGTGATTACAAAAAAAAAATGTAATCAATCAATCCCTTTCTCTTCCCTTCCTTTCTCCTCCCCTCCCTCCCTCCCTTCCTTCCATCGTTGATAGAACAGAGAACAATTGAGAGTTGAGGGGAAAATGGATAGATAGATAGATAGATAGATAGATAGATAGATAGATAGATAGATAGATAGATAGATAGACAGACAAATGGGTACAGAGATAGATGGGTAGATAGATAGATAGATGGGTAGATAGATAGATAGGCATGCCGACCTGTAGCCCTACTTCACCACTTGTAAAGTTTCTTCCCTGCTAAGGTGAGGGTAGGTTGGGTTGAGTTAGGATCCTTGTAGTCAAATGCTCTACCACTGAGCTATACCCCCTGAATTAGAATCCTTGCATATGGCAATGTACATGTTCTACTGGGTATGCCACTGCCCAGCCCCCAAATAATATTTTTTTAAATTGAGATACCTATGTGGACATTTATACAGAGAATTATGAAGTTTTAATACACAATTTATACTAGAAATATGGATTAGGGATAGTTATTATGTCGATAAAAAAAACTGAAGCCATGGGAGTAGTTAACTATAGTCACTTAAAAAAAGCCTTTCATATCCGGTGGGAAGAGCTTAAAGATGAGAATAAAATACTTTTTTTTTAGGGATGTCTATTGGTACACAAAGCAACAATAAAGATGTTTTCAGATAGTTCTAGTACATCATAAGATACTTTATATAACATCCTTTAGGAAAAAGAGACCCCTATTAGCATTTATATGGGGAAAAAAATCCTTGGGTAAGTTCACAAAACTGTGGAAGTACAGAGAAATAGATGTGCCTTCTAGGTCAGCAAGATAGCTCACTCAGTGCTCTTGCTTTGTCATGTGCATGACCCAGATTAGACCCTGGTCCCCACTATACTAGGAAGCCTTGGTGACACATCACTTTCTGTTTGTCTGGGAAAAAAAAAAAAGATCAGCGTAAGTTGGTGAAGCCCCAATAACTAACAAAATGGTAAACAAAAACAAACAAAAAACCTGGCTTCTGCCGTTACCACTCATGGCATGTAGTTTCTCCCTTTCTAGTCTCACTGCCAAGTGATAAAATTTACCCAAGTATTTCATGTCTAGGTGAAATTAAATTGTGAAAGAAAAGAGACCCTTTCTTGGAAATTTTCACTGTGTGATTATGAAGCAAATCGCTCCTTTTAAAAATTGTTTAATTTGAGAGATCCGGGAGTTACTATAATATAAAAGCAATCTTTCTTGATTGTGCTTGCTGAAGTAAGTAAGGAAGTGAAAGGTAACTACTGGATGGCTCCATATGTGAAACAGAGAAAATTGGAACACTTGCAAAAAAAAAAGAAGAAGGAGGAGGAGGGGGAGGAGGAGGAGGAGGAGGGGGGGAGGGGGGAGGAGGGGGAAGGAGGAGGAGGAGGGGGAAGGAGGAGGAGGAGGAGGAGGAGGGGGAAGGAGGAGGAGGAGGAGGAAGGAGGAGGAGGAGGAGGAGGAAGAAGGAGAAGGAAGAAGGAGAAGGAAGAAGAAGAAGAAGAAGGAAGAAGGAAGAAGAAGAAAGAAGAAGAAGAAGAAGGAAGAAGAAGAAAGAAGAAGAAGATGAAGAAAAGAAGCCAAACTGCAAACTCTAAGACTTTGTGAGAACTATGGTGGTGATGGAAGGGGGAAGGGTGGGAGTCGGGCAGTAGTACAGCGGGTTAAGCACAGGTGGCGCAAAGCACAAGTGCTGGCTTAAGGAAGGGGGAAGGGTGGCACAGAAATTTGGTGTTTGGTGTGGGTGTAATTTTTTAATCTTGTAAAATACTGTTAAATAGCTCATAAGATTAAAATAGATAAGGTGAAACAAAAAAGATCTCTGAGAAGCACAAAATCTTGTCATCCTTTGCAAAGACTGAAGTGGTCAGATTCTTCTATATTTCTGTGGAGTTTGCAAGTTTGTCTAGTTTCTGCCATTCTTAATAGAAAGAAACACATCTCTGTTGACAGTTCTGTCTTGATCCCTTAGTCAGAGCAGACACATGAGGATTGTAATTTCTGAACCTCTGTGCTGCTTCAGCAGTTTCCACCCTAGAGTTAGAGTGATTGCTCAATTTCTGATCAATTTTACCATCTGCAAATTGGAAGCTTTGTAATTTGAAAGTATAGTTTGGCATACACAGAATGCAAGTCCTAATATATATATATATATTTGTGTAGCTTATAGAACCTTTACTGGGCAGGGCATCTTAAAACAGTTTATTAGTAAAATGCCTTCTTCTTGGGCTCATGACATATTCCATGTATTAATAATGCAGACAGTTAAAGGGGATTGCGGTTGGATTTTTTTTGTTTGGGGGGCGGTTAGCTGCAGGACATTTTCATGCCTGAGTGTATTGAAAAGTAGGATAGACTCAGATATGACATCCCCACAGTATAAGCTAGAGGTAAAAAATTTAAAAAAAAATTTATTATTTATTAGACAGAGACAAAGAGAAATTGAGAATGACAGGGGTGGTAGAGAGGGAAAGAGAAAAAGAAAGACACCTGCAACACTGCTTTACTGCATGTGAAACTTTTCCCCCTGAAAGTGTGGCCAGGGGCTTGAAACTGGGTTGTTGATCATTGTAGCAAATATAGTCAACCAGTTATGCCACTGCCTGGTCCCTAGATAAAATATTTGTTGATGAGCAATCACCTGTGGATTACAATTAAATGGGGCACTTAGTCAAGTTACTTACAGCACATATGAATTTGAGAAAACACTGGTCAGTATTCTGTAACTGAGAAGACAAGGGAAAAATATAAAGGAAGGTGTGGTCAACAGTGTCCAGTGCAGCTGAAAGGGATAATATCTGAGGCTGGGCAGTAGCACACTGAGTTGATCCCCACTCATTACCACATTCAAGGACAAAGATTCACCAGCTGTGAAGCAGCGTTACAGGTGCCCTATCTCTCTCCCTCTCTATACTCTCCTCCCTTCTCGATGTCTCTCTCTCTTACTGAATTACACACACACACACACACACACACACACACACACACACACACACACACACACACACACACACACGAGCACACGTGCTCTGAGGTGTTTCTATTGACTAATGGTGCTGAAGACACATGTTAGAAGCACTGTAATGTGATTTATTCTGTCTCCCTACCCATTGTTGACCCGAGTGACATAAGAAAGGGAACTCTTTTATTGTTTAATAAGTTAACAATAAAGCTTCTTCAATCTCCATCCAAGATTCTACAGGGATTCTGGCAGAGATCTATCCAACATTAAATCCTGAAATCTGAACAGCAGAGATAGCTACTCGACACTGAGGTCTTCTTTCATTAGAAATAATAACTTTTTAAAGTCAGATACTGTGAATTGTTTGTTGCACAAGACATTTTTGGTGTCCATAGAAACATCCATGCTTCCTTATGCACACTCAGACAAAGCAGCAATACATATATAATGTATTCATCTAGTTAGCGTTTCCCTTTGCTTTTAACTTTCAACTTTCAACTCAAACTAAACACTAGTATAAGGAGTTTGGATAACAGCCCATGAACTTCATCTTGTATAAAAGGTACTGTAGCTCTCTTCCTGTAGTGTAACCATAGCAACTGACAAGGAACAGAGAAAGTTAGTTTTCACACATGCTGTGCTAATTAATCCTATCATACCGTTTTTCTTCAGACTGAGGGTGCCGTTTAATAAATTTTGAATGAGTAAGCAAATTTTGATGCATGAGTTGTACAAAAAACATGGCAATATTTACCAAAAATATTTACTGAAATGTAGTTATGTATTCCTGCTTCAAGATGCACTTTCATTATTTGTTTCATGTTTTAATCATTTGTTCACTCCTGAAAAGTGTTAATATTTGCTTATCTTTTTAACTGAGAGATTCTTTGGGGTAAAAGCTTTTATCGTGTCAACATACAGGGTATTTCCACAAGGAAATGTTTCAATTGATTGACTGTATTAAAATGAGATTACAGGAGTTTTTTTTTCACCAATAGGGAAGAACAGTCTATCTTAAAAATATAATTTTCTGGGAGTCGGGTGGTAGCGCAGCAGGTTAAGCACACGTGGCACAAAGCGCAAGGACCAGAATAAGGATCCCTGTTCTAGCCGCCTGCTCCCCACCTGCAGGGGAGTCGCTTCACAGACAGTGAAGCAGGTCTGCAGGTGTCTATCTTTCTCTCCCCCTCTCTGTCTTCCCCTCCTCTCTCCATTTCTCTCTGTCCTACCCAACAATGATGACATCAACAGCAATAACTACAACAATAAAACAAGGGCAACAAAAGGGAATAAATAAATAAATATTTAATATATATATATAATTTTCTTCATTTGATATGACATATTTGCATGCATACCATTTTAAGAAATTGTCTTTATAAAAACTCATTTTTACTGTTGTTTAGGAAGTTATATGGCCTATATGAACGCAGTTCAAGCAGTCCTTAACCGACTTAAACATGTAGGAGAGAGGAAAATGATGTAGCAAATATTTTTTTATGTTCCCCAGAAAATTTTAGCAAGCTTTACAAACTTACATTCAGAATAAACACAATTAAACTGACATTATATATAATTGTTTAGATTTATAGTATTTCTAGATTATTTTGAAATCTCCAGCCTTGAAATTCAGACTATCACCTATCGGGGTTTTCCACACAGGTCCTGTCTTCTGAACTGTCAAAGTCTCAGCTTGTTCTTATTTTCATTCTCCTATCCCTCCCTCTGACTTAGCTTTCTATCATGGGGCCTCAGGGAAACGAAGGAAATTCAGCTTGAATGTGTTTTTGAATCACATTTAGCTTGACAAGAGCATATGAAACAAGTAAGGACCTATTTTAGAACTTGTGCTGTAGCTCTTTGGTTTCTGTTTGGAAGAAGCACAGTCATTTGAAGAACTAAAGCTTTGGGTGCAATTACTAACTTTTGAAAGCACATTATCATTATGTTTGTCTTTTCTGTTGTTAAGTTGTCCTTTCTGTTATTTCTCTGTTCCTTGTCAGTTTGCCTGAAATTAAGAAATAAAGTATTTCATGGAAATTTGATATCAAAAACAATTTTTCAGTCATGTAAGGGAAATTTGGGGATCATATATGTATATAAGCTCTGTATTTTCATGATATAATTCTGTTTTAATTTGGAATATGCCTTTGAATTATAAACTACATTATAGAAATGAATTATTTTAAGTTTTTAATTTAATTAGAAGTATCTTGCTTTTTATTTAATAAGGATTAATGGTCTACAGCCAAATGTAAGTTATGGTAATTTGTACATACATGGTATTTCTCAGTTTTCCACATAACAATTCAACCCCCTCTAGGTCCTCCTTTGCTATCATGTTCCAGGACCTGAACCCCTCCCACCCAGTCCCAAGTTCTGCTTTGTGTTTTCTTATTTTTCAGCTTCTATTTTTTATTAGTCATTTAATAGTAATTGACAAGATTGTGGGATAAAAGGCATATAATTTATACAATTCCCACCACCACAATTTCACATTCTCTCCCTCCATTTGAAGCTTCCCTATTCTTTATCCCTCTGGAAGTATGGACCAAAGATCTCTAGGGGTTGTAGAAGGTGGGAGGTCTGGCTTCATTCTGGCTGGATATGGGCATTGACAGGTCGATCCATACCTCCAGCCTATCTCTGTCTTTCCCTGATGGGGTAGGGTTCTGGAGAGGTGGGGTTCCAGGACACATTGTTAAGGTCTTCTGTCCAGGGAAGGCAGGTTGGCATCATAGTAGTATTTTTCAACTTCTGTTCATAAGAGCGATAATGTAATATTCACCCTTCTCTTTCTGGCTAATCTCACTTAACAGGATTCCTTCAAGCTCCATCTAAGATGAGGTAAAGAAAGTGAAATCACCATTTTTAGTAGTTGAGTAGTATCCCATTGTGTATATATACCACAACCTGTGTAGCCATTTATTTGTCGTTGGATATTTAGGTTGCTTCCAGGTTTTGACTATTACAAATTGTGCTGCAATGAACATAGGTATATACAAATCTTTATGAATGGGTGTGTTTGGTTCCTTAGGATATATCCCCAGAAGAGAAATTGCAGGATCATAGGGTAGGTCTACTTGTAGCCTTTTGGGAGCTCCCCAGACTGCTCTTCAGAGTGGCTGGACCAATTTACATGCCCATCAGCTGTTCAGGAAGATTCCTTGGTTCCCTACAAACTCTCCAGCATTTGTTGCCCCTGCCTTTTCTGATGTATGATGTTCTCACAGGAGTAAAGTAGTATCTCATTGTTGTCTTTATTTGCATTTCTCTGACAATCAATGACTTGGAACATTTTCTCATATTTGTTGGCCAGTTTGATCTCTTCTATGGTGAATATTCTTAGAGAACAGAGATTTTACTTTAGTGTCTGTGTCCTCATCTGCTATTCGTAGGCCTTATTAACCTTTGCAGTTCTGTCTCTGATTTTGTAATAAATGAATCACAGTAAATATCATATTTTGGCACAATCTTAGAGTCTATTCATAGTTTGAGAAATGCTCTCTACTGACCCATCTTTGCATTAATTGGATGCTACTGCCAATTAGCTGACCCCCATATGACTGTGTAGTCTGCCAGCGTTTTTGCAGTATCATCTGTCTCTCACTCTCTACCTGAGGGAAAAAAAAGTCTTCTGGGAACAGTGGAATTCTTGTAACCATGAAGCTCCATCAAAGCACTGTTTACAAATAAATAGACATACCCAGACAGGAAGTTGTCACACTGGGAATTTTTAAGGGTTAGGATGAAGGAACATTGAAAAGTAGCCTCTCATAGCCCCTTGGTGAACTTTATAAAGGCTATGCTATAAACCATTAACCCTGCCCCCAGTAAATTTTTTTTAAAAAGCATCTATACAAACTTGCCAACAGGTCCCATAATCTTACCTCTCCAGAACCCTACCTTACTAGCGAAAAATAGAAGCTGCTAATGTCCATGTCCAGCTGAGAAGCATTTACAGAAGCCAGAATTCATTCCTTCTGCACCCTAAAAAGATTTTTGGTCCATACTTACAGAAAAAGGAAATTATAGGGGAAGATGACCAGAGGGCATCCTCAAGTCCAGATTCAGAACCAGAATCTTTGCCATGAAGAATTTTTCTTTTTACACTATCATTAAAAGGGAAACAAATCTGGAAAACACCAGAGGAAGTCAGGTACTGTTTTGCTTATCTGAGAGAGAGGAAGAAAAAGGAAGGATAGTCAGAAATAGTAACAAGTGTAGTTATGATTAGAAAGAAGTGAAAGCAGAGGAATAAAAATGGAAGCCCCTTATATATTATGTTATATATTTCCCTAGCCCTAACTATTTCTTTATTATTATTGATTTAGAAGATGATTTTCAAATTAAATTCTCCAAAGTCATTTCCTTGTTGACAGAGTCTGAAATCATTAAGTTTGGAAATAATCCCTTGAGTAGCATGTTCAGATCTATTCTGTCAGATTCATAATGCACATTTAAAAAATTAATGACACTGAAAAGTTTCTGAGTATGGAGACCACTTAACTTTTTTAAACCATCTGTTCTCAAATGTCCATAACTGTCATTTCTAATTTTCAGAGCTAGATTTCCATGAAACATGTTTTTGGAAAGCCCAGGAGATTGCAAAGCTTCTGTGTAACATCTAGTTTATGAGTTATTTATTTACTTCCCTTAATTTTAAAGTTAATTTTATTAACTTTATTAGGAATTATGAGTGATGCACTGGTTTTTAAATAGATGCCCACTATATGCTTTCCATAACCAACCAACCAACCTTCTTTCCTTCCTTCCTTCCTTCCTTCCTTCCTTCCTTCCTTCCTTCCTTCCTTCCTTCCTTCCTTCCTCCCTCCCTCCCTCTCTCCCTCTCTCTCTCTCTCTCTCTCTCTCTCACTCTCTTTCTTTCTTTCTTTCCTCCTTCCTTCCTTCCTTCCTTCCTTCCTTTTGTTTTGGCCTCTAGTCACTGGGGCTTGGTGCAGTCACTACGAATCCACTACTCCTGGCAGCCATTTGCCCCCCCCCCCATTTTATTGTATAGGATACAGAGAAATTGAGAAGGGAGGGGGGAGATAGAGAGGAAATGAGACACCTGCAGCCCTGCTCCACCACTCATAAAGCTTACCTCCTTGCAGGTGTGGAGTGGGAGCTTGAACTCAGGTTTTTGCACATAGTACTCTATGCGCTTAACCAGGTGTGTTACTGCCCAACCACTTCATAACCTTTCTAGTAACCTTAACATTGTATTCAGTATTCTGTATTATGATATCAAGGTCACCCTTTAAAAATTATGGACACTGAAATTTAAATTCCCTTATTCTATTAATGTTCGTTAAACGTCTTTATGTTTTGTGTAACCCACAGGTCTTGCAAGAGCAAAATCTGTTCCCAGCCACACGTATTCCAATGAAGTGGTTACCTTGTGGTACAGACCTCCAGATGTCCTCCTGGGTTCCACAGAATACTCCACCTGCCTTGACATGTGGTGAGAAATGAAAACTTTAACTAGCTAATTCCTATGTGATACTTGTTCTGGGTCAAGTCTAGACAAATATTCTGTTTCAATTAAGATAAATGGTGCAGATGTGTTTGCCTGTGTGTAGCAGCACTTTGAGGTTTTTTTTTTTTTCTCTCTTTAACATGATTAGAATGGCTACCTGATCAGCAACTCCCCTGCAGATAGTGTCTGGTAATAGTTCTTGACAGACAAGGGTCAGAGACTTTTTTTTTGCTGTTAATACGGTGGTTTTTCTTCATAAATGTCTTAATCTGTGGCTTCATTTTATAAAGAGAAAATAATATGCTTCTAAACAAGACCATGGGTTGGAAACAAAAATTTTAATTTATAACTAAGCTCAATACATTGTTTGAAATTTTTGATCTAACAGACACTAAATTGCAGTATACCTTTCTAAATTGCTCCCAGCTATTCAGAATGAATTGAAAAAGCTTATCTTTTATATATCACAAGTTAAATGCAGTAGTTTCACTTTCACAGATAGTGTAGCTCAAAAAATCATGTTAGAGGCGCAGAGACTGACAGGATTCAATACATAATTGTTACTAGTGGACAATGATGAGTTCCCACCTACTGTGGTCACCATCTAGTATATAAGGAAATGATCTCATTTAGCATTCAAAATAAGCTTACTAGTAGCTGTTGAAAATGTCATTTACTAATGGGAAAGCTATTTTTTCTTCTTTATTTGCTAGAGCAGAGAAATTAAGAGGGAGAGAGAGAAAGAAAGGAAGGAAGGAAGGAAGGAAGGAAGGAAGGAAGGAAGGAAGGAAGGAAGGAAGGAAGGGGAAGGGAAGGGAAGGGAAGGGAAGGGAAGGGAGGGAGGGAGGGAGAAAGAAATATAGACAGCAGCAGACCTGCTTCACCACTTGTGAAGTGTCCCTTCTGCAGGTGGGGAGTGAGATCTCAAACTCAGATCCCTGCACTGGTCCTTGAACCTAGTACTATGTGCGCTTAACCTGGTGTGCCACAGCCTGTCCCCCTTGAACTTACTTTGGTTTTTACCTTGCTGTTCTACTCTCAGTAATCTCGTGGTTTGCTAAATAAATGAATTTGGTAGGTAATAATAGACTTGACTTTTTTCTTTTTGATGTGGGGAGGTTGTTTGTTTTGTGGATTCTGGACTCAAGATAGTTTAACCTTTTCTGAGACACTTTTTCTTTTCTTTTTTTTTTAATTTAAGAAAGTATTAATTAACAAAACCATAGGGTAGGAGGGGTACAATTCCACACAATTCCCATCACCCATTCTCCATATCCCACCCCCTCCCCTGATAGCTTTCCCATTCTCTATCCCTCTGGGAGCATGGACCCAGGGTCGTTGAGGGTTGCAGAAGGTAGAAGGTCTGGCTTCTGTAATTGCTTCCCCGCTGAACATGGACATTGACTGGTCGGTCCATACTCCCAGTCTGCCTCTCTCTTTCCCTAGTAGGGTGGGTCTCTGGGGAAACGGAGCTCTAGGACACATTGGTGGGGTCTTCAATCCAGGGAAGCCTGGCCTGCATCCTGATGACATCTGGAACCCGGTGACTGAAAAGAGAGTTAACATACGAAGCCAAACAAGTTGTTGAGCAATCATGGACCCAAAGCTTGGAATAGTGGAGAGGAAGTGTTAGGGGGATACTCACTGCAAACTCTAGTGTACTTCTGCTTTCAGGTATATATTTTGCAGTAGTTTACGGATACGTGTGAACATATGCTCCTGAGACACTTTCATTCAGACAGAAATAGAGAGGGAAAGAGAGACATCATAATTCCTGAGCTTTCCCTTGTGCCTCACGGTGTGAAGGCTTAAGCTTGAACTGTGTGCATGGTATAATACCTGGTCTATTCTGTGGACTATTTCTGTGGCTACTTAATGTTTTTGATGCACAAATTTATGGTGCAATATCAAATTCCGTGAGATACAAGGAAAAGTAAAACTTATCTTAATTTGAATTCCAACAGTGCTCCTAGGCATAGGATTCAGGATATGTTAAACCACTGAAAATATATGTAATGTTTTGTTTACCCATGGATTTATTTTATAATTTGCAAATCTATAGTTTTCCATAGCATTATTAAAGAATCTGAGTCATAGGAGGCCGGGTGGTAGCACAGTAGGTTAAGTGCACATGGCGAAGCACAAGGATTGGAGTAAGGATCCTGGTTTGAGCCCCGGGCTCTCTACCTGCAGGGGGTCATTTCACAAGCAAAGAAGCGGGTCTGCAGGTGTTTATCTTTCTCTCCCCCTCTGTCTCCCTTCCGCTCTCGATTTCTCTCTGTCCTAGCCAACAACAACAACAGCAATAACAACAACAAGAACAATAATAACAACAATGATAAACAAGGGCAACAAAAGGGGAAAAAATGGCCTCCAGGAGCAGTGGATTCATAGTGCAGGTATCGAGTCCCAGTGATAAACCTGGAGACAGAAAAAAAAAAATCTGTGTCATCAAATAACTGGAATGCTATTGTCATAATTTTTCTAGTGTTCTATTCCAAGTCACTGAAATGATATCTTTGAGGGGCAGGCTAACTCATTTTTTCATCTTCTTGGCTGTTTTGTTGTTGTTGTTGTTTGTTTTATTATTTGTTTCGTTTGGTTATTTTGGATAGTCGTTTACAGAATTACATTTTTTTCCCCTCAAGTCCAGACTGGAACTTGAGCAAAATAGACATTTAGAACACTAGTTGTGATGGAGGGAAAGTTTGAAAATAAAAATCAATGACAATCTCAGGATGTGAGTGATTAATTTACTCACACCCCTCTCTTCCCTTCCTTATAGTTGAGGTCAGGTTGTCTACTGTTACTATTTAATATTCTTGAGTTATGGGACATTTTATTTTATTTTTTGAGAAATTCTAGGTACCTATTAATGAGGTCAGTTCAGGACATAGTGTGGAAATATTCATGGCTCATAGTTTTGGTTCAGTGCTTGACAATTCAGTTATAATGCAATGTTCTTGTCAGTCATAACCCAGCCCAGATTTCATTGCAATCATAGTAGATTCCTTTCTAATAATAATAATAAAATAAAAAAAGTCTACCTTCCTAATCCGGAGAAACTATTATTTTATGCAACAGTGCCTATTTTTCCCCCAAAGTCTTGAAAGTGCTCTCTAGAGGACAAAGCACTATAGCGATTATGACTTATCAATGGGTGTCTGATGTATAATAAGTGATTGTCAGTTCATGCCTCCCCTTTTGTGTGTGTGTGTGTGTGTGTGTGTGTATGTATTTGTGTGTGTGTATGTATGTGTGTGTGTGTGTGTGCTATTTCATTCATTTAAAGAAGAAGACATGAATGTTTTCTACCAATCTACTTTAAATAGGAAGGAAGCATATAGGAAGGCTGTCATTTTAAGTGGATGGGATAAAAACTGATACAAAATAGTAGACCCAAATGCCCTTTAGTCTGTGTGCTAAGGTTATTTATCTCCAAAAGCAAACATTAAGTGTGTAATGCTTGAGTAGTTTCCTGTTCTTACTGACTCTTAATTTTTAAGCTCTGAAGTCTGAGTTATGTCTGTGCTATGCCTGTCATCCTGAATCTGATTTCATTTCAAGGCATTTTCTAAAAGTCATTATCTCTTAAATCAAGCAAAACTGTGTGTATTTTTCTAGTTTGAGAAAAGTTCACAGGACACTGATTTTTTTGCATAATTACTGACACTGGTGCTGAGTACTCCAAGACATAGAAATGGGACTGTAATTGACTCATGGCTCAGCTGCACAGAAGAGAAGTGCAAATATTAACCTATGAACAGTAGGGAAGCAGGTGACAGTGTTTCAAGCTATTTTAACAGTTCATTTCCCAACAGGGGTTAAAGGGTAGTAAATAAAATCTAGCGATCCCTGTGCAGTGTTATATTTTCCAGTTTTCTTTTTAAGTCACCACAGGCAATAAAAATATTAATGAAGACACATATGCATTAGCACTGGTAGCAAGTGATGGAAGTCAGAACTGTGTTATGTTATGTTTCACTGTTCCACGTCTCTAGCAGCCTGTGGCTTTACTGTGTGTTCTGATAACACATCAAGAAAGATAGTTCTGGACACCTTGGTCTCCCTTTGTGAGGAGAATGTAAACTAAAGAGGATGCAAATTGAAATTTTTCTCCAGTATAACTTCTCTTAATTCCTGGATTTTATGACTTATTGAAAAATCTAGACATAAGAAATCATCGTTCAGCCACTAAAGCAAAAAGGCTTACCAAATACTGAGAACCACATTGAAAGAAGTACAGAAACCAAAAGCAGCTTATCTGTGTAGTCCCCTTCCTTGTCAGAGATCGCTGCTCTAGCTGATGAAATCCATGCACTCAGTGTATTTTTCCTTCCTTTATGGATACTCATAAATATGCTTAATAACTTCATTTGTTTTCAAAATCAGGTCACTTGAGATTATTTTAAGAAATTTGTTTTTGGAAGGAGTGGTTAGATTATTTGTAGCTAATAAATAATCGCATCAATATTGAAGTGTTTTGGGGGGAGGAACCACAATATATAGCAACACTACTTTGTGTCATCAATTAAAGTGCAACCCAAGACAGTGTGTAAAATATGATAGAATGTCACTCACTTCCTTTCCTCATCCTTTTAAAAGTTAATTAGCATATTAACTATGCTTGTCAAAATGTAGGGCAAATCATTTATAAATAAGCCTGTCAAATGTAATGAGATTGCATATTAAATCACCTTTCTCTCTATTACAGCTTTGATTTAAGATTAAAATTAATTTATTTAATATTGTAGCAGCTGGGTGGTTGGAGAAAAATTTCCATATCAGTCTTGATATATAGAAAAATGTCTGCATCAAAATCATTTGATTTTGCATATATCAAAAAAGATATTGCCTATTATTTGAGTATTATAAGGCTATTTAGCATTGTTTTGTGTTAAATAAGCCTAATCATCATACATACTGGCTGATACAGAGTTTTACTATCACCCTTAATGAGCTCTCTTGAACCATAGCAATTTGTGTAATAAAAATAAGGCTTCCTAGGACTCTAGTTTATTTACCAGTGTTTTAAGAGCATTATAAATGAATCCTGTTATAGCCCATGCATTGAATATGAATTTATTTTATATGGAAACTTGTCTTGAGTAACTGAGTACTAGTAATGATAGTAATAAAATAATAGATATAACAGAAATATTTTTTTAATTTTATTTATAAAAAGGAGAAACAGTGACAAAACCATAGGATAAGAAGGGTACAACTCCACACAATTCCCAATACCAGAACTCTGTATCCCATCCCCTTCCCTGTTAGCTCTCCTATTTTTTAACCCTCTGGGAGTATGGACCCAAGGTCATTATGGGGTGCAGAAGGTGGGAGGTCTGGTTTCTGTAATTGTTTCCCCGGTGAACATGGATGTTGACAGGTCGATATATACTCCCAGCCTGTCTCTCTCTTCCCTAGTGGGGAAGGGCTCTGGGGAATTGGAGCTCAGGACACATTGGTGGGGTTGTCTGTCCAGGGAAGTCTGGTCGGCATCATGCTAACACCTGGAACTTGGTGGTTGAAAATAGAGTTAACATACAAAGTCAAACAAATTGTTGACCAATCATGGACCTAAAGGCTGGAATAGTGCAGATGAAGATTTAGGGGGCTCTCCATTTTGTAGATGGCTAGTAGGCATATTTTAGCACCAGAAAGCTGGATCAGGGAAGAGAGTAGCTCCCTAATATGGGAAAGGGGTATAAATATTGTTGACTGTAAACCCCATCGATCTGATGTGATCTGGGGCCCATATTCAGCTTAGGAGCCTATGTGACCTCTGCATCCCTGTAGATCTGAGCTCATATTCTGTGGTCATGAGTAGGCACATTCCAAGCTTCCCCAATATCAGGACCCATCTTCCTCAGGTGTAGCATAGAGTATATTATCCAGCCTCCCTTCGGAGGCTGGAACATTCTCTACTATTGTTGATCCAAGTTGAGGGCAAGGTCCTATGGTGGCCCACAAAAGGGGTCTATTGTGTTGTTCCTGATAGGAATGACTGATAACAATGGAGAGAGGGATTTATTTGAGGTCTAGGTCCATCATGTCTGTTTGGGAATCTCAGAGCTCCCCAAATAAGGCCCTAGAACACAAATAAATTTAATAATTGTTGCATGCTTTGTTGCAGGAGCTTCACAACTCTGAGCTGAGCTGTTTTTTATTTGTTTGTTTTTGCATAGAAAAAGGAGCGGGGGAGATAAGGGAAGACACTAAAGTATAGAAGCTTCCTCTGTTGTGGTGGGGACCAACACAGGCTGTGTGTTTGGCAAAAAACAGGTGTAGTATCCAGATGAACCCTCTTGCAGGTCCAGGTCCATCCTGTGATGCAACTCATTGCTTACTTATTGTACCAGGACACAGCATGATAAAACACACTGGGTTCCAGGCTTATTCAAACTCAAAGCTAACCTACTGCAAAGACTTTTCTCTTTACTTTACATGATCTCTTCATTTCATTAGTAATGTGACACCAAAACAGAAATGCAATGCAATGGAATTCATATATATATATATATATGTATAGTTTTGTTTTATGCTCTGAGTTGTGTTGGATCATTTGCTTGCTTCAGATATAATCACTTACTAAACAGCCATATGCATTGCCTTTCAACTTTTTAAAAAATTTTTTTTATTTAAGAAAGGATTAATGAACAAAACCATAGGATAGGAGGGGTACAACTCCACACAATTCCCACCACCCAATCTCCATAACCCACCCCCTCCCCTGATAGCTTTCCCATTCTCTATCCCTCTGGGAGCATGGATCCAGGGTCATTGAGGGTTGCAGAAGGTAGAAGGTCTGGCTTCTGTAATTGCTTCCCCGCTGAACATGGGCGTTGACTGGTCGGTCCATACTCCCAGTCTGCCTCTCTCTTTCCCTAGTAGGGTGTGTCTCTGGGGAAGCTGAGCTCCAGGACACATTGGTGGGGTCTTCAATCCAGGGAAGCCTGGCCAGCATCCTGGTGGCATCTGGAACCTGGTGATTGAAAAGAGAGTTAACATACGAAGCCAAATAAATTGTTGAGCGCCTTTCAACTTTTACGGGTTGTTTTTTATTATTTACAACTTTTTTTAATTAAGGGAGGAGTTTCCTGAACTATACTTAAGACTAAAATTACTGAAATGAATAGATTTTTATAAGACCAGTACCTTATTTATTAATTTGCTTTATTAGACATTATCTTCTAGATGCAGATTACAGTTCAAGAATGTTAAATCATGCCCATCAGCCTCCTCCCACTCTGTTTTCACCTCTTCCTCTCAGTGTGGAGCTTATATTATGTTCTGAAATATTAATGTCATCATTTTTTGAAGTTACACTCATAATTTATTAAAGTGTTTGTAATTGATACAATAGTTACTTTCGACTGTAAAATGACACCATAATACATTATTTCCCTTTCTTATGCTAATTCATATAAAAAGTGAGATAGTGTCTAATATTTATCATCATCATCATCATTAACCCCTCCAGGGCTCGGTGCCTGTACTATGAATCCACTGCTCCTGGAGACTACATTTTCTATTTTATTGGGTAGGACAGAGAGAAATTGAGAGAGAAGGGGAAAATAGAGAGGGGGAGAGAAAGACACCTGCAGACTTGTCTCACCACTTATGAAGCAAACCCCCTGCAGATAGGGAGCTGGGGGCTCAAACTTAGATCCTTTTAAGGGTCATTGTACTTTCTACTATATGGTCTTATTTTAAAAATGTTTTTATATCTATTTTCCCTTTTGTTGCCCTTGTTGTTTAATATTGTTGTGGCTATTGATGTCATCATTGTTGGATAGGACAGAGAGAAATGGAGAGGGGAGGGGAAGACAGAGAGGCGGAGAGAAAGATAGACACCTGCAGACCTGCTACACTACTTGTGAATCGACTCCCCTGCATATGGGGAGCCAGGGGTTCGAACCAGGATCCTTCTGCCAGTCCTTACGCTTTGCACCATGTGCGTTTAACCTGCTGCGCCACCGCCTGACTCCCCTACTATATGGTTTTAACCCAGTGCATTACAGCCTGGCCTCCATGTCTGATATTTAAATTACAGAATATCCAGGGTAAAAACAGTTGTATTTGCATGTAAAATAGGTAAGATTAATGTTTTCCATGACTGCAGTTGAACATAGTTCAAGTAATGATATAAGACTAAGAAAAAATAAGAAAAGTGATGATTATATTGATTGTCTAGTAATTGCCACACTACTCCTACTCTTTAAAGTTTTTTTTTCTGTAACAGTGAAAGATATAGAAGACTGCAAATCATACTTCCCTAGTTTTCTTCTCTTTAATTTTTTTTTCATTAAGAGGAATGGGTGATAGAGAGAAAGAGAGACAGAGACACCTGCAACGTTGTTTCACCTCTCACAAAGCTTTCTCTTGCAGATGGGGATGGAGGTCTCAAACTTGGGTCCTTGAGAATTGTAACATATACATCCAACCAAGTGTGCCACCACTGAGCCCTCCCTTTTTTTTTTCTTTTTTGTTCACTTATTTTATTAGTGATTTAGTAATGATTGACAAAATTGTAGGATAAGAGGGGCAACAATTCACAATTCCCACAACCAGTTTCACATCTCATCCCCTCCACTGGAAGTTTCCCTGCTCTTTATCCCTCTGGGAGTATGGACCAAAGATCTTTATGGGGTGCAAAAGGTGGGGTGTCTGACTTCTGTAATTGCTTCACTGGACATGGGCATTGACAGGTGGATCCATACCCCCAGCCTGTTTCTATCTTCCCCTAGCGGGGTGGGGTTCTAGGACTCATCCCAGGGAGGCATCATGGTAGCATCTGCAATTTGGT
The DNA here is from genome assembly GCF_950295315.1 of Erinaceus europaeus. Taxonomy (NCBI): domain Eukaryota; kingdom Metazoa; phylum Chordata; class Mammalia; order Eulipotyphla; family Erinaceidae; genus Erinaceus; species Erinaceus europaeus. Next base: position 56,219,598 of record NC_080169.1, on the reverse strand, counting down.
AGCTGAAAAGCAAGATATAAAGCAGAACAAATTGTTTAGCAATCAGGAACCTAAAGGTAAAAATATAGCAGATGAGACTTGGGATCTTCATGTTGGAAGAAGCTAGAAAGTCGGGGGTCGGGTGGTAGCTCAGCAGGTTAAGCACACATGGTGTGAAGCACAAGGACCAGCATAATGATCCCGGTTAGAGCCCCCAGCTCCCCACCTGCAGGGGGGTCGCTTCACAGACGGTGAAGCAAGTCTGCAGGTGTCTACCTTTCTCTCCCTCTCTCTGTCTTCCCCTCCTTGCTAGATTTCTCTCTGTCCTATCCAACAACAACAGCAATGACAACAGTAACGACAACAACAAGGGCAACAAAATGAGAAAATAGCCTCCAGGAGCAGTGGATTCATAGTGCAGGCACTGAGCCCCAGTGATAATCCTGGAAGCAAAAAAGGGAAGAAATAGCTAGAAAATCAATTTAGGTATATTCCAAGAGGCTCATGACTTTACTAATTTTTGTCTGAGGCCAGTGCATGTGGGCTGAAAGTAGTATTTGTCTAGGAAGATGGTGTATGAGTTGGTAGTAGTACTAGAAAGCTGGATCAGGGAAAAGAGTAGCTCCTAAATATGAGAAAAGTATATAACTGTTAACTGTAAGCTCCATTGATCTGATCTGGAGCCCAGGTCTGTCCATACTTAGCACAAGAACCTTTGCAACCTCTGTATCCACACCAGTCTGAACTCACATTCCATGGTCACATTAGGGAATATTCTAGACTGCACTCATCAGGATCAGTCTTCCTCAAGTGGCAGAGTATGTTAACCCAACCTTCCTTTGGAGAGTGGAGCAGTTTCTACCATTATTGTTCTACATTGACGGCAAGGTCCTGTAGAGGTCCACAGGAGGGTTTATGATGTTGTTCCTGATGGAGGTAACCTCACTGATGATGGTGGAGAGAGGGATCTATTAGAGATCTAGGTCCATTATATCTGTGTGGGAATTCCAGGATTCTCTGGCTAGGGCCCTGGATGATGAGGTGGCCTGGTAGTGACCAAAAGGGCCATCATTAAAGTGTGCTGGTCTCTTGCCCTTATTCATCTTTTGTAGTCCTTACTTTATCTGACAGGCCCAGGCTTAGAGTGACTGAGGGAAGTGAAATAGGGTCTTTCTATTTGCTTGCTGTACTTATTGAGTTACCGTAGACTATTGTTCACTTTTTTAAGGTATATATTTTCCCCTAACTTTATGCGTACATGTGCACCTGTACCCTATCTCATGTCTTTGGTCTATACTAAGTCCTGTAACTCTACCAGGAAGTGTGCCACCCGAAATGGAATTTAGGAGTCCTATGAGCTAGGAAAGGCCACACAGGAGCATTGGAGCTGGAGGGTTGACATCCTAGGCCTGGTGTCTCTGGACACAGTCCAAAGTGAAACATATCAAGCTGGCACTGGTTGCACTGATTTTGTTGAGGTCAGCAGATGTAGTGTCAAATATTATAATCAACAGAAACATGAAGGAAAATGAGTAAGTCCTCAAAGTTTCCATATAACACATTACCATGATTTATGTCATTTTATGCTACTAACAAATAACTGTATCTCATATACTGACAACACTAACCTTGCTTCTGGTCTCCTTGGTCTAAGGTTGTAGGTGACTCAATATTTCAAAAAAAAAGTTATTATTAAAATTGCATTAACAGGGAGCCGGGCGGTAGTGCAGCAGGATAAGTGCAGGTGGCGCAAATTGTAAGGACCAGCATAAGAATCCTGGTTCGAGCCCCCGGCTCTCCACCTGCAAGGAAGTCAATTCACAGGTAGTGAAGCAGGTTTACGGGTGTCTATCTTTCTTTCCACCTCTCTGTCTTCCACTCCTTTCTCCATTTCTCTTTGTCCTATCCAACAATGATGCCATCAATAGCAACAATAATAACCACAACAGTAAAACAACAAGGGCAACACAAGGGAATAGATAAATAAATATTTTTAAAAAATGCATTAACAATTTGATCCCAGTGTTGAAATCCAGTCATTTTACTAATTGGTAACATTAAGTGCTTTGATTGAAGGAATACATACTCAGAACTGAAATCTATGCATTAACAACCTTGGGACATTTAATCTATTTTCCCCTCTCATTGATTAGATAGTGATTTATAAGACTATAGGCTAATAGGATTATATATTACCAGCATTTCCACCAACCAGCATCTATTTCCTTACTCCTACCCCCTTACAGTGGAGCTGAAAATCTAAGCTGGAGGGTTGACATCCTAGGTGCAATATTCTAAACTCGGTCAAATTCTGCTTTGTGTTTCTCTTTCCAGTCTTTCTCAGTTTCTGTTTATGAGTGGGGTCATCTCATACTCATCTTTCTATTTCTGGCTTATTTTACTTAACATAATTCCTTCTAGCTCCATCCAAGATGGGTTGAAGAAGTTGGACTCATTATTCTTAATAGCTGAGTAATATTCCATTTTGTATATATACCACAACTTTCTTAGCCATTCATCTGTTGTTAGGCACCTAGGTTGTTTCCAGTTTTTGGCTCTTATGGATTGTGCTGCTATGAACACAGGTGTACTACACGTATCTTTTTGTATGTGTGTATTTTTGCTCTTTACGATATATCCCATGGAGAGGAATTACAAGGTCATAAGGAATGTTCACTTCTAGCCTTCTGAGTGTTCTCCAGACTGCTCTCCACAGGGCTTGGGCCAATTTATAATGTCAATATTTTCCATGATTGAGTCAAGTTGTATTTATAACCTTTCCATATAATTTCTTAAATAATCTTTTGTTCTTTCTGGGTTTATCTCTGATATTTTTCCTAATAATTTTGTCTGTTGATTATTTTACTTCATTTTTATTCATTTTTTTTACCACCGCAGTAACTGCTAGGGCTTTGTACATTCGCTATTCCATAATTACAGGTAATAATGTGTGTGTGTGTGTGTGTGTGTGTGTGTGTGTGTTTCTTTTTATTTGCTACATGTGATACACAGAGTTAGAAAGGGAAGGAAAGAGACACAGAGAAGGAGAGCTACCTGCAGCACTCCTTGACCCTTTGTGAAAATTCCCCTCTGCAGGCTGGAACTACAGGCTTGAACCTGGGTGGTCTACCTATATTGTTACACCTTCTTCTGTATCTTCTGAAATTTGGGTATCTATGCGTACCTCGTCATCTTTTATTTTATTTTTGTTTAAATCTCTACTCCTTAATGAACACTGGGGAAGAAGGTGCAGACTGTGCATATTCTATTTCATGTCCTACACTTGATAACTTAATATCTGTGACTTCAGATATGCACTAAGGTCCTTGCTCTCTTGAAATCTGTGATTTTGGCTGTCAGCATCTTACTGTTATGGGGAAAATTATGATAATCCATATCATTAAATTCTTAGTGAAATCATGACAGTTTCGTTTGTGCAAACAAAGCTTGAAAAGAAAATTATGAACCTGGGACCTGTGTGTCTCAGACTTGTCAGTCTGTTGCATAAAATGCTGTGCTATCTCCTCAGCCCATCCACATAATTTTGAATTGCTAATAATGAATGTGAAATGATACTTCCTAAATTTTGTTAATTACTTGAATTCAATGAATGTATTAAAGATAGTGGTTATTAGAATCTGTGATATGTGTGAATTCAACATGTTACCTCATGCTTTACTCTATTTTTCTATTAAAATAAGCAAAATTAAGTAGTGAAATTCAGAAATATTTCAGTCAATATGAAATTTATACTCCTATGAAGGTGACAACATGGGTGGTTAACTTATGTGCATTGCATTAGACTTAACTGAATAGAGATGTGACTGGAGAGAAACTACAAGCTTATATAAATACTACAGTGTGATTGACTATATTAGTGAGGGAATTTGATTGTAGACTTCATACTGCTCATTAAAGACTGTCCTTTAGGGATTTCTGTGATATTATGACTTCTGAATAAATTTCCTCAGGCCACTTAATTATCTGAAATGCATTTTAATTAAAATCATATTTACACTTACTGGTGTTCTGCTGTATGACCTCATACAACTTAAAGGTATGTGTAGCTTCCTTGAATTTAGAAACTATGTTATGCAATTAATAAGCCTATATATTTCTATATTTCTCAGTTTTGCTCTTCAAATGTAGTATCCTTCTGCTTTGACTTATAAATGATATCATGTAGGGTAGGAAAAAATAATACAATACTTTAAAAGAATGAAGGTCAAACTTAACTTAAATAACCAAATCAGTGACTGAGAAACTTTCAGATAAATTTTGTTTAAAAATAAAGCAGGGAGTCGGGCTGTAGCGCAGCGGGTTAAGCGCAGGTGGCGCAAAGCACAAGGACCGGCATAAGGATCCCGGTTCGAACCCCGGCTCCCCACCTGCAGGGGAGTCGCTTCACAGGCGGTGAAGCAGGTCTGCAGGTGTCTATCTTTCTCTCCTCCTCTCTGTCTTCCCCTCCTCTCTCCATTTCTCTCTGTCCTATCCAACAACGACAACAACAATAATAATTACAACAATAAAGCAACAAGGGCAACAAAAGGGAATAAATAAATAAAATAAATATTTTAAAAAATTAAAAATAAATAAATAAAAATAAAGCAAAGGGGGGCTGGATGCTAGCGTTCCAGGTTAGGTAAACATGGTGCCAAGTGCAAGGACTGGCTCAAAGATCCCAGTTCAAGCCTCTGGCTCTCCATCTGCAGGGGGATTACTTCACAAGTGGTGAAGCAGATCTGCAGGTGTCTATCTTTCTCTCCCCCTCTCTGTCTTCCCCTCCTCTCTCCATTTCTCTCTCTCCCATCCAATAACAACAACAACAATAACAATAACACCAACACAATAACGACAACAATAGCAAAATGGAAAAAGTGGCCTCCAGGAGCAGTGGATTCGTAGTGCAGACACCGAGCCTCAACAATAACCCTGGAAGCAAAAGAAAATAAAGAAAATTTTCTAGGAGGTAGCTTAGCACATAGAACATACACTTTATCATCCATGGGTCTGAGGATTGATTTCCAGCATCATATAAGAGCACCAAAGACAACTTCCTGGGTGGTGGAATGGTGTCATAGTGTCTCCCCTCTTTATTGTCACTACCTCTCAAAAAAATTAAATAGAGTAGGGAGATAACATAATAGTTATGCAAACTGACTCTCAAGAGTGAGGCTTCCAGGTGCCAGGTTCAGTCCCCTATACTACCATAAGCCAGAGCCGAGCAGTGCTCTGGCAGGTTAAATAATAAAAACGGACTGAGGGAGTCTCTTTAGTGTTATCATGCATTGTGAGACCCTGGTTGCATTCTCCATGCTGCACTTTTTAAAAAAGAAATGTAAAACTTAATCTTAGTCTGTGATGAGCACACAGTTATCACTAAAGGCAATATGAGGAACCGTGTAGACCGAATTGTGGTTATAAAAAGATTTTCATGCCTGAGGCTCTTAGGTCATAGGTTCAGTCCCCAGCACCACCATAAACTAGAGCTGAGCATTGCTTTGGTCTTTCTCATTAAAATAAAATAAAATAAATATTTGTAAAAGATAGAATGTGAGTAGTCTCATGTTTTCCTATGCACATGTAAGTTGTCTTACTTTTCCTATTCATTTTGTTTATCTTTGTATTTCCACATGGGATAATAGATCCCAAAAGTCAGATGTTTGAATAATTGTGTTTTCTATAGAGCTTTTCAAGGATTTTCTTTATTGATAATTCAAATAAGTTTTCTCAGATTGCTAGGTTTTACCATACTTGCTTCTGAAGACAGAGTATATTTATGACTTAATATAATCAAATTACAGTTTATTATAACACCTATATAACTGTTCATACTTGTCATTTTTAATTTTAATATTTTAAAAAATTGTATTTATTACTTATGAGAAAGAGAGAGATTGAGAGATTGAGAGTATTAACATGTACACTGCTTGTAGACTTTTAGCATATGTGGTGCCAGGGATCATACCTGGGACCTCATGCATAGAAAGTCTGTTCTACCACTGAGATATCTCCCTGGTCTGTAATCCTAACATTTTAAATTTAGAATCTTTCATAATTTTTAGCAATCATGTAAAATAGTCAATAATTTTAGCTTATGGTCATTATATGTATCCACCTTTCCAAATCTAAATGTGCTTAATCATGGAATCATGTTCCCCACATTCATTTGATGGCGGCACAGAAAATTTAAAAAACTTTTAGACTCTAGAGACTGTTACTTTCCTACAAAGATCTTCCTTATAACACTAGAATATGTTCATTCATTCTTTCTACAAAAACTTACATAATACATTTAAGGATTAGCAAAACTGTCTCCAACCCTTAAGCAGCACCCACTAATACTATTGTTCTGAAGAAATCAAAGGGAGATGGTTAACATTTTAGGGTACACACAATGTCTAGTTATACAACTGCATTTCAAGACTTGTATTTTGAAATATTCCAAGGAGTCCATAAGCTTCAAGAAAAACCAACGGATGGGGGGCAAGTGGGGGCTAACCTGGTTAAGTGCACATACTGTAGTCGGTTAAGACCTGGGTTCAAGCCCCTGGTCCCCACTTGCAGGGGTAAAGATTCACTAGTGGTGAAGTAGAGCTGCAGGTGTTTCTCTATCTCTCTCCCTCTCTATTTCAACCCTCCTCTATTTCCCCTTCCCCTCTCAATTTCTTTCTGTCTCTATCCAATTTAAAAAATGCACAATGAGGATTTATGATGGAAAAGATGTTGCCTGTAGATCTTCCCTGTATCATAAGATCACATGATTTTAAAATATTTTATTGACAAATATCTATATAGAGCCCATTCTAGCGTGTTTAATCAAGGTTTACCAATGACTAGGTATGCCATTTGACAACTCTCATTAAATATGTCAACGTCACATACTGTAAGTTCAGAATTCTTCTTATGGAGAGTGAATTATATGATGATTTCATCTTGGTAAGCTAAATATTATTTTCTCTTTTAAAAAGAGAGATTGTTTGAATGTGTCATTTGCTTTGATATGAAGACAATTATCCATGAATAATCTTCCCCTAATGTCCTACATCATTAAAGGAAGATTAATACATATACAGGAGAAAAAATATAGTAAACTTTCTTTTTCTGCATCAGCTGTCATATAAACAAATTAAAGATGTGTAAAGCTTACAATTTTTTTCCCCTAATTCACAGCTTTTCCTTAAAAAAAAAAAGTGCTTTCATTGGTAATATTTTAAATGACTGATCAAAGAGGACTTTTTTTCTCCTTTTTAAAATTTTTTTATTTAAGAAAGGATAAATTAACAAAACCATAGGGTTGGAGGGGTACAACTCCACACAATTCCCACCACCCAATCTCCATATATCCCACCCCCTCCCTCTTTCTTCCTTTTTATTGTCCCTTTGTTCGATTTCTCTACTATTGGAAGCAAAATTTTGAATTTGTCGTTTTCATTGCTTATAGTGATCCTCAGTGAGGGTCATTGTATTTACATTTTTGTATGTATTGTGACTGGTTTCCTGATGTGCCTTGTCTGGGAATATTTGAGTATTTTCAATTATCTCTGTAACCTCTGGCTGTTGTTTTAAAGATTATCTCTGGGGACTTCATTATCTACCAGAAGCATCTTTGACTTTTCAATTTTTAAAAAAACATTGATAATCGCTGGTGATAGGGCAGCTTTTCAGGAGAGGCTTATGTGTTCTCTGTTTAAATTTCTAATTTTGAAATCATTATTTAAGTTTTATCTCTATTCTCATTAACATTTGTGCCTCCAGGATAAAGAACAAGAAAAAGTCATCTCTATTCCTTTTTTTTATCTTGACCAGACTAATCGAATAAACACATGTTCTAATTGGTGTGGTAGTATGGAAGGTGTTAGAAGTCTCCTATCCAGGATTTAGCATTACAGTGTTAGGTTCTGGCATTGAAACTAAAATTTTCAAGCATGTAATATAGGTTGTTTTTTTTTTTTTGCATGTCAAAATTAAGTCCCTTTCTTAAGCATTTCCGAAAGCCCCTCTATCATAAATTTTTGCATTCTAGTAAATTGTACTGCTAAACCAGAGGTTTCCATGGAGACTGCTGAAATTGAGAAGGGAATTATAAATGAAATTAAGGTTTAGATATTTTGGTGAAATTACTGAACTTATTTGTTTTTAGCATTTAACTGGATATAACAATATTAATTCTAAACCAAATTCCTGTCTCTACTGCTGTCTCTGTGTGCACTCCTCATATGAGTTCATACAATTCATTCATTCATATTAAAGATACTTATTAAATCCTTATCAGGTCCTAGATTATAGACATAAGAGAGATCAAAGTTAGAGGGAAACAGCATAAAAGCTAATAGCATAGGTAGAGCTAGAGAGACAACTCAGACATGAAAATTATCAATTTATACTTGATGGATGAGGGAGCCAGTTGGAGTCTCTGGGAAGATGTCACCAAGTGACTATTATTTCTTAAGTCATCCCTTAAAACTGACAACCTGGAATTCAGGGATGCATAGGTCATGCCATGGAAAAGGGTTTTTATTGGTGAGAGCTGATATTTGTTTATAGGGAAGAAGGGCAGGATTTAGACAAAGAGGCTCCAAAGAAGTTTAAAGTTCAGTCTCCTACACCACCCCCCACCACCCTCACCACCAACATCACCATAAGCCAGAGTTGATCAGTGCTTTGGTTAAAAAAAAAAGAACAATTAAAAAAAAACTTACATGACAAAAAGATAATAAAAATAAAAATGAAAAGGAGGAGATAAAAGTGGTTGGAGAGAATGGAAGAACCCCAAAACATAGCTGTGCTATGTGTTTATGTACACACATTTATAGATAACATCTATAACATTCATATACTGAAATACAGATAGATATATGAATAGTAAAGTGTATGGCAATAATTATCTTTTAAAGTATTAATTTTTTATAGAGGAAAAGTAATTGAGAATAAAAGGGGAGATAGAGAAATGTTGGGGGAGGAGGAGAGAGAGATACATACACACTTGCAACACTTCATTGCTTGTGAAACTTCTCTGCTGCAGTTGGGGACCTGGGACTTGAACTCGAGTCTTTAGTGCTGTAATGTGTGCATTCCACTAGATGTGCTCCCTTCTGGCTCCTCTAGGAATTGTATTTAGAACTTAAGGGCCATTGATGCCAGTTGCTTCTTCGAGGTGGTGGGCTTCTTGAACATCTTTATTAAGTGTGTCAGATGTGGATGCTAACAGGAAAACTCCACTAACCTACCAGTATTTCCTCCTAAGTCAGAAGTGATTTGTAATTTGTTCTTTGATTTTTGTCTGTTTTTTTTTTGTTCTGATGAGAATGATTTATAAGCAGACCTTCTTAGAGGTGGAATTTTTGTTTCCTAGTTTGGAAAATACATCATGAAGTCTTTTCTTAAAAAAAAAAAATCTATTGCTTTAGATTGAATGTTTTCTGAGATGCACTATTACTCACAATTCAGGGTGTTTGTTTTTCTTTTTTTCTAGTCCTTGAAAAAACTTAGTACGCCGAAGAAGTATTTGACTAAGATATATTGTGCCTATCTGTGCCTAATGAAGCACTAACCACAGTAAATGATGAGTGACAGTTTAATCAATTCACTTGTTCCAATAGTCCCCAAGGGCATGTGGAATGTAATTTTTTAATCTTTCACTTTTCAAGCACTGCAACTGCCAACATTAAAAGTCACCTCAGTTGTTTATAATACCTTTTCTTACTATTTAGAGTAAAGCAAAATTTTAGATATTTTGATCTTTTAGAAGCTTACCTACTAAGAAACAAGATTCTTTCATCTAGTTACATTCCCTGGAAGAAAAGTGAGATAAAATAAATGAGTGCTTTAATATGTTTGCAGCAGTTTGAATTGCATAATGCTATATTTCAGGGAACCATAGTTAAATAAATATAACTATTAGCTTAATTAATGTGGAACATTTCTGAATTAGCATTATATCTCAGTGTGTTAAATTCAGAATGCTTTTAGCATTTATTCTAACTTATTTCTGTAGTCTGTTGTTTCTTTGTTGTCCTGTTAACTGGAATTTGAACACATGTTTAGAAAATTAATCCAAATTATAAAACTTCTTTCAAAACAATGTTGCCTAGATTCCTTTAGATACATGCTATTCACTTTCTGGTCTTGAAAACAGGAACATCAGCATTGCTTAGAAGCCTGTTAGAAATTTACCCTTTCAATTCTCAATCTAAACCTAGTAGATTAGAATGACTTTTTTTTTCTTTATAAGGGAGGTAATTGTTTAGAGTCAACAGTAAAATACAGTAATGTATACATGTGTAACATTTCTTAGTTTTCCATGTAACAATTCAACCCCTCTAGGTCCTCCTCTGCCATCATGTTCCAGGACCTGAACTCTTCCCTCTCACCCCAAAGTCTTTTACTTGGATGCAGTACACAAAACCCAGTCCAAGTTCTGCTTTCTGTTTTCTGTTTTCTTATTTTTCAACTTCTTTTTTTATTAGTGATTTAATAATTATTGACAAGATAGTAGAATAAGAGGCATACAATTCATACAATTCCCACCACCAGAGTGCCATATCCCATCCCCTCCATTGGAAACTTCCTTATTCTTTATCCCTCTGGAAATATGGACCAAAGATCTCTAAGGGGAGCAGAAGGTAGAAGGTCTGGCTTCTGTAACTGCTTCTCTGCTGGACATGGGCATTGACAGGTTGATCCATACCTCCAGCCTATCTCTACCTTTCTCTAGTGGAGTAGGGTTCTGGGAAAGTGGAGTTCCAGGGCACATTAGTAAGGTCTTCTGCCCAGGGAAGGCAGGTTGGCATCATGTTAGTATTTTTCAATTTTTGCCTATGAGTGAGATCATCCATATTCATCCTTCTCTTTCTGACTTATCTTACTTAACATGATTATTTCAAGCTCCACCCAAGATGAGGTGAAGAAAGTAACATCACCGTTTTTAATAATTGAGTATTATTCTATTGTTTATATAGACTACAATTTTCATAGCTACTCATCTGTTGTTGGACCCCTGGATTAAATATAAATTGATCCAGCCCCTGTTGATAGCAGTCTGAAGAACTCTCAGAAGGCTATAAGTGGACCTTTCCTATGACTCTGCAACTCCTCTCCTGGGGATATGTCCTAAGGAACCAACAACATCCATTCAAAAAAAAAATTGTGTATACCTATATTAATAGCAGCACAGTTTATAATAGCCAAAACCTGGAAGCAACCCAGGTGTCCAATAACAGAATTATTTTCTAGCAAGATCTCTCCATGACTGGCTTATACACTAAAGGATGAGAACATATAGGCTTTGAGGAAATTTCAGTTACCAGCATAATGTTGAAAAATAGAAAAATAGGTGGGTAGATGGCATAATGGTTATACAAAGAAACTCTCATGCCTGAGGTTCCATAGTCCCAGGTTCAATCCCCTGCACCACTATAAGCCAGAGCTGAGCAGTGCTCTGGTAAGACAGAAAAAAAAAATAGAAAAATTGAAAAATAAATGAACTGTCAGAGGCTACTGATACTGTCTCTACAGCCCTCTTTATAAAATATTTTAACAATATAGATGACTTTGAAACTCTCTACATTTTTCTATGAGCTTTAGTAGTGGCCTCTTTTACTTTTTTGGTTTGTTTGTTCGTTTGTTTTTGCCCCAAGATTATCACTGGGCTTAGTGCCTGCAACATAACTCCACTGTTCTTGGTGGCCATTTTTTCCTCCCCTACCCTCCCCGCCCCTCCACTCCCCTCCACTCCCCTCCCCTCCACTCCCTCCCTACCCTTCCCCTTCATGGAAGGACAGAAATAGAGAATGAGAAGGAAGAAAGAAAGATAATCTTGGAGCACTGCTCCATTGCTTGTGAGGTTTCTCCCTTGCAAGAAGGACTTGAACCTGGATCCTTGTACATGATATTATGTCCTCTCTGGTCGGTGAGCTAGTCCCTGGCCCTTATTTTAATTGTTCAAACCAATGAATTCTTTGTGAGAAAGGGACAGACTCTTCTCATGGTGACCTTGTGAGCCGGTTGTGTCTCTGTCCTCTGTGTGTACACTCAGTGCACAGGTTGTGCAGTGTCATGATCCCTCTCTGAGTTTTTATGGTCAAGTGTTGCTGCATGTGAGTGAAACTGAATCTGAAGTCTTTGTAGTAAATAAATGAAGTTAGAAAGCAGAGTTTAAGTGCATGACATTTTAAAATAGGAAAGCCTTTCTTCTGAGACCAAACCAAATTGTTAATCTGAGAACTGTGCTAAGAAATAAGATAAAGAATGTTTATTTTTCTTTTTTCTTTTCTTTTCTTTCTTTCTTCTTCTTCTTCTTTTTTTTTTTTTTTGCTGATCAAAATGGAATAATGTCAAACCGATTAAAAAAGATACCATCTAAGTCCTATTTTATGCTTCATCATGTAGGATAATGGTGTATTGGTTAACATCTTGTAATATTAATGGCATTATGAGAAAATTGACTGAATATACCCCTGTAATGCCATGTGTCAAAAAGCAGATTTTTAAATAATTTGATTTTATTGTTAATGATTTAGTTGTGTCTTAAATATGTTTACAGAGACGTACCTTCACAATATTAAGAGTGTGTGTGTGTGTGTGTGTGTGTGTAACTATGCCCACCTCATCTAATAGCTACCATAGCTCTCACAAAGTCTGAGAGACCATTTGATTACCTTTTTTCTTTCTGAGAGTTCATTTGCTTTAGTTATCTATATTCCACACATAAGCAAAACCATTAGTAGTTGTCTCCTGCCTTATTTATTTCACATAATCTTTAATCTTCCCATTCTGCCATGAGGATGGATTCTCTGTGAAATTGCCAAGTAGTGTCCCAGTAGCCTCATCTAGCTATTCCTCAATGCACATTTAAATTGCTCCCATACTTGGTTGTGACTAGTGCAGTTCTGAAAATTTGGGTGCATAGATCTCTTTGAAATAGTGTTTTCACATCCTAAAGATATAAAAATAGTATTGATATTTCTGGATCATAAGGTATTTCCACTTTTACTTGTTTGAAGTCTCTCTATGCTGTTTCCCCTGGGGTCTGCACCAGTTTGCTTTTCCTCCCAGCAGTGTACGGAGTTCTTTCTCCTCTATTCCCTCATCAGCATCTGTTTCCTCTTAGATATAGGCCATTCTAAGAAGTGTGAAGTTATATCTTAGTGTGATTTTAATGTGTGTTTACTAGAAATAAATGGGATGGATCATTTTTCATGTCTTTATATTATCAGTATGTCTTCACTAGACAACTGTCTATTCATATCTCTTGTAAATGTTTTATATTGGCTTGTTTGTTGTTACTCACCTGTATTGTTTCTTTATATAGTTTTAGTTCCAATCCTTTGTCAGATGTGTGATGTGCAAATTTCTCAACTCCTTTTTTTTTTTTCCTGTCCCCAGTGTTATTCTTGGGGCTCGGTGCCTGCACTACAAATCCACTGCTCCTGGAGGCCATGGTTTTTCCGTTGTTGTTGCTGCTGCTATTATTGTTGTTGGATAGAACAGAGAGAAATTGAGAGAGGAGGGGGAAGGTAGAGAGAGACAGAAAAAAAAAGATAGACACCTGCAGACCTGCTTCACCGCCTTTGATGCTACTTTCCCCACCACAGGTGGGGAGCTGGGGCTTTAACCCAGATGGCTGTGCTTTGCATATTATGTGTGCTTTACCCGGTACACTACTGTACGGCCTCTGCTCAACATCCTTGTGGATGTTCCTTTAGATGTGTAGATGCTGATGTATACTCATTTATTTTTAAAATTTTTTTATTATCCTTATTTATTTATTGGATAGAGGTAGATAGAAATGGAGAAAGGGCCAAGGGAGGGAGGGAGGGAGAGAGAGACAGACAGACAGACAGATCTGCAGCACTGCTGCACCACTTGCAAAGCTTTCCCTCTGCAGGTGGGGACCAGGGGCTTGAACCCAGGTCCTTGCGTATTGTAGCATGTGCACTCAACCAGATGCACTACCACCAGCCCCTACTAATTTATTTTTTAAAAAATTAAAAATATTTCCCAAGTAAATAAAGTTGAATATCCAAATATACCTTTAATGTTATATATATATATATATATATTTACTGATTTCATATATATTGTAAGGTTTTAGTTGAGGGCTCAGAATGGCTATAAAAAGACTGGTGCCCAAGTCTCTGAAGTCCCAAGTTCAATCTTCAGCACCATCATAAGTTAGAGCAGAGCAGTGGTCTCATATCTGTCTCTATCTCTTATTGAAACAGAATAAAAACTTTCCGTTAAATGTCTAAATGTTTAATCCATTATCAGTTAATTTTATTGTATGGTATGGCATTAAATGATGACCTAGTTTTATTTTTTTACATGTCATTTCCTAGTTTTCCAATACCATTTCTTTAAGAGGCATTCTGTTCCCAGGTTTTGACTGTTTATAATGCTATAGTCATACATTAGGCATCCACATATGTGTGGACTTACTTCTGAGCTCTCTGCTCTGTTTCATTGGCCTGAGTGCCTGTTTTCATTTCAATGCCATACAATTTTAATTATTATTTCTTTAAGTTAGGGAGTATGATGTATATATTCTTTTCCTTCCTCTTCCCTCCTTTCCTTTATTTTTCTTCTTCTTTTCTTCCTTCTCTTCTCCATAAGAGTTGCTTTATTTGTGGCCTTTTATGGCAACACACAGATTTTAAGATTGTTAAGTTTCCTGTAATAATATTATTGGGATTATTATAAGGACTGCATTGAATCTATAGATTGTTACAGATAAGATAGTCATTCAACAGTGTTTTCTTCTTATCCATGGACAGGACACACATTTCCATTTCTTTGTGTCCTTACTTCTTTTATTTTATTTTTAAATTTTTATTTATAAAATTGGAAATATTGACAAGACTATAGGCTAAGATGGGTACATTTCCACACAATGTCCACTCCCAGAACTTTAAAAAAATTATTCAATTTATTTCTTTATTTAAATTTATTACCGGATAGAGACAGAGAGAAATTGGGAGAGGAAGGTAGAAAGGGAAGTAGTCAGAGAGATACCTGCAGCCCAGCTTCAACACTAGTGAAGCTTTCCCCCTGCAGGTGGGGACCAGGGGCTTGAACCCAGGTCTTTCCCACTGTAGTGTGTGCGCTCAACCAGGTGCACCATCGCCTGGCCCCCGCCCCCAGAACTTCATATCCAATTCCCTCATTTGATAGCTTCCCTATTCTTTATCTCTCTGGGAGTAAGGACCCAGGATCTTTGTGGAGTACAGTAGGTGGGTGGTCTGGCTTCTGTAATTGCTTCCCTTTAACAGTGTACTATAGTTTTCTTGTAAAGTTGTTTCACCTTCCTTGTTAAGTTATCTATTGGGTTATCTTAAATGCCATAAATGATGGGGAGTCGGGTGATAGCACAGCAGGTTAAATGCAGGTGGCACAAAGCACAAGGGCCAGCGTAAGGATCCCGGTTTGAGCCCCGGCTCCCCACCTGCAGGGGAGTCACAACAGCGACAACAATAATAACTGCAATAATAAAAGAAAGCAAGGACAACAAAAGGGAATAAATAAATATTTTTTTAAAAAAAGAAATGTCAAGATGAATAGGAAAACAGAAAAAAGTCACTTTTCTGACAACCTGATATTTAATCTTTTTATTCTAGCTCAATTGTAAACAAAATTACATTCTCTTTATACCTTTTTAATATTTATTTATTTATTCCTTTTTTGTTGCCCTTGTTTTATCGTTGTAGTTATTATTGTTGTTATTGATGTCATTGTTAGATAGGACAGAGAGAAATGGAGAGAGGAGCAGAAGACAGAGAAGGAGAGACAAAGTTAGACACCTGCAGACCTGCTTCACCACCTGTGAAGCGACTCCCCTACAGGTGGGGAGCCGGGGGCTCGAACCTGGATCCTTCTGCCGGTCCTTGTGCTTTGTGCCTCTTTTCTCCTGACTCATCATTTATGATAGAAATGCTTCAGATCTACATGTAATGCTTTTGTTTCCTGTGACTTTACTGAATTTCTCAATAGTTTCTAGTAGTTTTTTTTTTGTGTGGTAGAGAAAAAAGGTAGTTATTTTTTAATTAGGTTTATTTTAGGTAACCTCACAAGTTCATAAGTGTTGTATTTTTTAATTTTATTAATTTTTATGAGATTATCACACTGCTAACTAAGCTCAGGCATATTGATTTGGAAGTCCTAACTCGTTTTGAGTGACCGGGAACTTTTAACAAAGAAATGACAAACTCATTGCTATGATGGAGAAAGTTTCTTGCCCTTTCTTTTGGAATATTTTTTGTTCTACATTACATACTACCCCATTACATTAAAATACATATATTATATATAATGTTGAATTCCTTTGCCATAGAATGAGTTTGAATTTTCAGATACCTTCATATCAAACTCAGTTAACCTTTGGTTAGTTTTTTGCTCAAGTTGTTTAAAATTTAACTGTATGTGATATTTCACATTGTGAGACTAGTTTTAGATGGCTTATATTACTTTCAGGAGTTGGTTCAGGGGGGCAGGCAGTAGTAGTACATTGGGTTAATCGTGCATGGTGTCAAGTGCATGGACTGGTGTAAGGATACCGGTTCAAGCCCCAGGCTCCCCACCTACGGTGGAGCTGGTATCTTTCTGTCTTACTCTTTGTCTTCCTCTCCTCTCTCGGTTTCTTTCTGTCATATCCAACAACAACAACAGCAATGACAATAATAACAAAATTGGCTTCCAGGAGCAGTGGACTCATAGTGCAGGCATCCAGCTCCAGAGATAACCTTGAAAGCAAAAAAAAAAAAAAAAAAAAGGCATCAGTTCATCAAAATACAGATCTTTTATTTTCCTTCAAATACAGAGACTCAAGATATAGTGACTCTTCTACTTAAAATGACTGATTGTATCTCACAGTCCTAATAAAAGGCTATCCACTTTCATCACTTCCTTTTTCTCAGACCAGAGCACCTCTCAGTAATGGCTCTTTATGGTGTTGGGAATCAACCTGAAGCTTCTCACATACAAGTGTTATGTGCTCCTGCTGCTGTATGTTGTGACCAATTCCGTCCTTTAAAAAAAAAACTACTTTGAATTTCAGGGCACTTTAAAAATTTACTGAAATATCACAAAGATTAATATTAGAGACCCACATGTCTCAGATAATGAAATCTGGTGATGACAGAGTGCTCATAATGTTCTCAAAATTTGAGTTCAAAAATAGTATGCACTGCAGTGACACAGAATTATCAGTTCTGCTTACAATCCACCTCTGAATTGTGATGAAAAATCATTTACATATCTACAGCATAAATTCAATTAAGAAATTTTGAATTAAAATGAATTGAATGATGTGTGAGCATGAGTGGGTGTTTTTTTTTTTTATTATTGCCTTACAGTTAATCCTAACAGAAGAGTTTGAAACAGTGTATCCTATGACACCTTTAATTGCAAGCTTGTGGCAACAGTTCTTATTCTTTAAATATTTAGACTAAGTGACTGATAATTGTACAAATGTTCTAATTCCCCAAAGAAGCAATGGTTTAAAGGAGATATTTCCTGAAAAAAAATTATACAGAAGTGTAAAGTTTAACAGAATAAATTGTTTCTCAGCAAACCAGTCAAGGAAGTAAAATTAATCCATTAAGGAAATGAATAAATAGGGCTAGATGAGAAGTAGCAGTGGATGGAGTGGGGAGTGGGCCTTTGGGAGTAGGCAATTATTCCTTCATGTTAAATTGAGGGATTTTTATTGTTGTTTAGCAATAAAGTAGCTCCAGTAATAAAGTTTTCTTAAGTATTAATGTAGTTCCTCTTATGCTGTGTATGTATGTGCATTTCTCTTGAATTATAATTTCTATAAATAATACTCTTGACTTCATTACTATACTGTCATCTATCTTGGAAAACTGTATCTTAAGAAACACTCATTAGAAGAATCCAATTTCTTTAGCCAACTAAGCATATAAGAGTCTATATGAATGTTAACTGGAAAGATAGCACAGTGGTTAGGCAAAAAGTCTTTAGTTCCAGAGCCTCATACATCCCAGGCTGAACCCCCAGTACCACCATATTTCAGAACTGAGGTGTGCTGCTATGGTGAGATATATATATATATATATATATATATATATATATATATAGAGAGAGAGAGAGAGAGAGAGAGAGAGAGAGAGATTGAGAAAGGGAGAGAGAGAGAGATTGAGAAGGAGAGAGAGAGAAGAAGAAGAGGAGGAGGAGCAAGTATTTGTAAGACTGTTATCATACAGAATTTGCAGCATAGATTTGTCCCAAGTATCATACTAAAGTCAGAGGAAGCACAAGGATGAATCCATAGCACCACGTTTGCCAGAGTGATGTCTTGGTTTTATCCAACAACCTCCGCACCCTTCCACCCGCATTTCCTCACATGCCAACTCTGCTGTGACTTCAGCCAGAGTCATAGGCTTTGATGACAACAACTGAAGTCAAAAGGTGCTTAATGTTTAAAGAATAAGCTAGCTGTTATTATTAAGAGGTAAAATATTTCATGTGAAGTTAAATAATAAGATAACAGAAATGTAGGCCAGATGTCTTTGAAATGAATACTTGGGAGAAAAAATTAGAAACTCATCAAAGTGAAATTCAGTCCTAACCCAGTGTCTGAAATACCAATATTTAGAAGCATATCAATTCATTTTGGTTACATTAGCTTACAGAGATTGGATTTAGATATAAAAGAGTATGTAGATGAAGAATTATGGGATTTTAGGTAGTGGAGCAAGGTGAGTCAAACTGTATAGGCAGGTCTATGCTAAGATCATGGCCAGATCAGTCTAATTCCATTGTAGCTGTGATGTTCAGTGGTAACAGCCAGTGTCAAGGCCTAGGCTCCAATAGACACTCATTAAAACAATCTCTGGAGTTTCTATTCAGATCATTGTAGTTTTTACAAGTTCCCAGGTAGTTTTGATGCAAAAAGAGCCTTGAGAACCCCTGTTCTTCTAGAGATTAGAAAACATTGCAAGTTTGTGAAATGTGGTTAGAAAAGTACAATTGAAAAAAAAAAGGCAATAGAGATAGTCTAAATTGGACTAAGGAGGCTCTTGAGTGTATCCTGTTAAATAATGTGTAGTCACTGGGGTTTACTTTCTTATTGAGTTGCACTGTTTCCTGAACCCAGTAAAGTTGCATTTATTTTGAGTAATTTTAGAACAAAAGAAAGAGAAAGGGGAAAGGAAAATTAAGGTATATGTGGCATAGTCCTTGGAACTTATAAAGTAAATTGTTTATTCATGTTTCTTCTCTGAAAAAGCAGATGTCCTAATTTCAGATTTAGTTTTCTTAACAATGCATTGAAATGTTCATAATGATACTCTGCTCTCTCTTTAGGGGAGTTGGCTGCATCTTTGTTGAAATGATCCAAGGAGTTGCTGCTTTTCCAGGAATGAAAGACATTCAGGATCAACTTGAAAGAATATTTCTGGTAAGTTGGAGTGCTACTGAGAAGAATTGGATTCTAATCTATCCTCTGATGACAAGTTCTATAGTAGTTAGTGAAAAATCACTTTAAACAAATGTGCTGGCTGTCACATTTAATTCTAGCATATTTTTGGGCCCTTGAAAAAGAAAGAAGTTAAGAATTATGCTTTAGGGAGTCAGGCGGTAGCACAGTGGGTTAAGTGCAGGTGGAAAAAATAAGAGTTGTGCTTTAAAAACAATCATACATGAATAAGAATGGGTAGGTTGAGAGACAACATTTAACAGTGGATTGGCTCCTGGCCCTACCTGCAATTTTGAAGCTCACAAGTGGTAAAAAAAAAAAAAAAAAAATGTATTACAAGATTCTATCTCTGTCTCTTTATCTCCTTCCTCACAATATCTGTCTCTATCCAAAAATTAATAAATAAACAATCCCACAATGACCTTGAGTCCATACTCCCAGAGAGTTAAAGAATAGGAAAGCTATCCGGGGAGGGGAGGGGATGAGATATGGAGTTCTGGTGGTGGGAATTATGTGGAATTGTATCCCCCCTCTTATCCTATGGTTTTGTCAATGTTTCCTTTTTATAAATAAATAAATAAACAAATAAATAAAAATGAGGACTCTGACAACAAAATCTAAAATAATATCTGTAGTACCATCCTCTCTCCCTCAGTAGAGGTTAACTACCTCTTATACCCACCATTTTAAAAGTGAAGAAGTTAGAAAAAGGGAAGGGGAGAATAAGGATAATAATTTTAAAGCAGAGAAGACACACAGTATCTTAAGTAGGTCTTGAAGACTTAACACTCTCAAACACAAGTCATACTGACAGCTTGTAGCCTTAATATAGTGTGTCAAGAATAATAGTTGAGGGATGAGTCCTGATAGCACATGGGAGTGCTGAGGCACTGGAGACAGTTTTGGTGCTTTGGTCTGCCTTTCTCTCTCTCTCTCTCTCTCTCTCTCTCTCTCTCTCTCATTTCTTTATTGGGGGATTGTTTTACAGTTTACAGTAAATGCAATAGTATATATATGTGTGTGTGTGTGTGTGTGTGTGTATGTAATATTTCCCAGTTTTCCACTGCCATCATGTGGCATTAGGTCCTCTGCCATCATGTGGCCTTTCTCTGTCTTTGCCTGCCTGCCTTTCTGTCTCCCCTACCCCCATTCTCTCTCTGTCTCTGAATGAAAATGCTGTCCTAGAAGAAATAAAATCAAACATGCATGAGACCCCAACTCTGCAGACGCAGTAAAAAGGAATAATACTTAATTTGTGTTTATTCTCCACAAATCATACCTTTGCATGTTTATATTTTTACTGTAATCAGGGTTACTTTGCATTCAAAGAAAGAAAGATGGACAGAGAGGGTGAGAACCACAGCACTAGAGTTTCCTACCATGCCATAGCACCTCACATGTGGTGTCAGGCCTTAACCAGATCTTGAACCTGGTCCATACACTTGGCTAGGCATGTAGCCTATCCAGTGATCTATCTCTCTGACCCTCATCCATTTATTTAAAATTTCTCCACATTTGTTTCTATTTTTTTTTTTTAACAATTTGCTTATTTACGTGTGTGGTGTGTGTGTGTCTGTGTGTGAGAGAGATAGAGAGAGAGAGAAGGGGAGGGGAGGGGAGGGGAGGGAAGAGAAGGGAAGGGAAGGGAAGGGAAAGGAAGGGAAGGGAAGGGAAGGGAAATAGTAACAGTGCTTGGACTTAAACTTCAGGCCTCATCATGCTTGCAAGTTCTAAATTCAACTCATATGCTACCTCAGACTGCCGTAACGTAAAGAAAAAGTATGATAAATTTTTCATTATTATTTCAATATTAATTATTTAAATAAATAATTTTAATGTACTGTAATTTACATCATATAGTTCTTTGTGCTAAAAGTTATCTTGAGTACTCAACTTTATATTTGAAGCCCAAATATAATATCATAACCCAACCATACTCAGAATTTCACATAATTGAGGTTACACTCAAAATTTCCATCTGTGATAGCTATGGAATAGTATTTATATAATCTTATAAAATTATTTTTCATGCTGAAGCAATTTACTTTATTTGAAGTCAGAAAACTCAAAAGGATCATGTAGAACTATGCTAATTATTTCAGGGTGATTTTACAAGAAAAACAATGGTTACATAAGTGAAGAATATTCTATAACACAAAATCAATAAAAGAGTCTCACTAAAACATAGTTTATTGTAATACCTTAATCACAGTTTTCATTTTTAGATGTTATTTTTATAATATGAGCAATCCACGGTAGGTTCTACCATGTTGGGTTGCTTCCTTTATGTTTGCTTCAGTATTCTTTCTTAATTTTATGGAATATTTTCCTAATTTTATGGACATTCTGTAACCTTTAGTTTATGGCTAGGCTTAGAATGAATCATAGAAATAGATCTTTGCAGATTTTCCATGACTCTTGATTCCAAAGTTACTGCTTCCTCTACTTAGAGAACCTTAGATAGAGCTAAGTGTTATGCTGAGTAGTAACAATTCTTCAACCTAGTGTAGTTATTTTATACATATAATGCTTTTCTCAAATGAGATGTTCTGTTGTTAAGTTTTGGGGGCTCCAGCAGGCCGAGCTAGCTTCGCGTCGGTAGACAGAGACAACCAGAGACACACGGCTGGTTTGAGAAACTGCAGTTTAATCTTTATTCACGAGCGGGCAAATCACCACACCATGTGCTTCCCTATCATTCCCCCGCTGCAACTGCTGCTGGGACTCTGGACATCCTTAGCATAGGGGGCAGGGAGAAAGCAGGGCGCAAAACTAGCACGGGCCAAACCAATTCTCTCAGAGGTCGGGGGGGAAGGGGAGCAAGCCAACATGAAACATACTAACAATTCCCCCTTCTGTTTTTAACTAAATGACCGCAGTATCAGGGCTGTGGGGTGAACAGAAACCTATATCGTACAGGCATTTTCAAAAAAGAAACTGGCACAAACATGGAGAAACATGTAAGCGAGTAACAAGAACCAGTGTGCTGCCAAGGGAAGGCCTGAGGGAGCCATTTTTTGCCTCTGTGGGCAAAACTTTATCAGCTTAAAAAAAAAAAATTTCCTGCCTCTCGGGGGGCGTACTGGCCTTGACGGGCATTTTCTAGCACGGGGGGAGGGTGAGGCCTAGAGTCCCAAGGCATGGCTGCAGTCAGCCTTTGAGAAACCCAACAGCATAAGGGGAAGCTGCTAGTTTTGTGCAAAGTGTCCGAGGTATACCAATGAGTCCGATAGAAGTCCAAAGCAGATGTCCACCGAAGAATTGCCAAGGGGTGAATTGTTGTACGTCTGTCTCAATGGAGAATGTCAGCCATCGGAATTCTGCTTTTCTGTAGAGAACTTGACAGCTGCAATTTACTTACTTATGAAACAAAACTTGTAGCAGATTAGAAGTTTACCACAATTGATAACTCTATCACAATTGGAAGTCCCTTCCAGCACGATTCCAAGACTATTTAAAGTTAAAACAATAAAATGTGGAAAGGCAAACATGAACCATAGAAAGAAAAAAGCCTCAGGCATGAGAATTATTAGCATAACCATAGCAACCTAACATTTCTAATTGAGAAGGAATTTGAGACTTTTACATATCAACAACGTAGGTGTACGGAGGTTTTTTTTTTTTTTTTTTACCAACTTAGTTAAAATATATTGATTTTTAACTAATTTTTACCTCAGACTTTAAATGTAAGTTAATTTTATCTTTATGAGAATTACATTGAAAACCTTTTTCATTTAACTTTGCCTGGCAAGAATTTAGCCTTAAAGTTACATTTTTAACCTTAAAGTTAACTGTTTACCAAACTTTAAACACACACATAAACATGGTCATTAATAAACAAGGAGAGAAACCTTTGTTACGAAGACATGTCATTTTAAACACAAATTTAGATCTTTACTGTCTTAGTTGTTGTTGGGGGGTCACCATCCAGAGGTGGGGCCTCCCGCGCAGCTCCACTTCTAGGAATTGTAGGTTGCGATCTCTGCACGAATCTCTGCGTATTCTAGCTCGTCTGCCTTCAGACCCTAGCTGAGGATCTCGGCCAGGGGGCCCAGTTTCGGTAGGGAGCCCGTGGTCTTGATGGGGGGGTGGGGGGTCCGGGATCTGCCCAGACTTCATAGCAGGAGGGCGGGCGGGCCAGCCATACAGAAGGTGCAGGCTGAGGTGCCACCGGGTGGTGGCCAGGATAGGCTGCTGTGGCCCTGCCCCATGGCCCTGCCATGTCGGTGAGCAGCGCCCAATGCCCCGCGCCACGCAGCAGAAAGCCAGCTCATGTGGGCTGGTGTTGGGCTCCTGCGGGCTGGCGTTGGGCGGAAACCACAGAGTGTTCCAGAGATAAATGTTCCAGAAACAGCGAAACAGTCTCGTGAAGAAAGGGCAGAGGCCTTTGGAGATCCCTTCGCAAGCAGAAGAGATAGCCATAGTACATAGGTAGCCAAATTGTCTTCACTTATCTGAGAGATGCGCAGGTCAGGTCCATATGGGCGCCATTTGTTGTTAAAGTTCGGGGGCTCCAGCAGGCCAGGCTAGTGTCGCAGCGGTAGACAGAGACAGAGACTCGAGGACACATGGCTGGGCTGAGAAGCTGCAGTTTAATCTTTATTCACGAACCGGCAAATCACCACACCATGTGCTTCCCCATCATTCTCTCTCCGTGTCTGCTGCTGGGACTGTGGACGTCCTTAGCATAGAGGGCGGGGAGAAAGCGGGGCGCGAAACTAGCAAGGGCCAAACCAATTCTCTCAGAGGTCTGGGGGAAGGGGAGCAAACCAATATGAAACATACCAACAATGTTCTGTCATGATTAGCAGATAAGATCATCATCTAAAATTGAACATACATGTTACAACATTCAAGGATCTCAATTAACATCCCTTGTCCCCACTTTCAGGGGAAAATCTTCACAAGTGGTGAAGAAGTGCTGTAGGTCTCTTTCTTCCTTTCTCCTCTCACCCTCTCAATTCCTTTGTTTCTACTCATTAACAAACAAATTAAGTTGTTGTTTTAGAAATCAAAAATGTACATTTTATCCTAAAGAATTAGACATGACAAAAAAAAAAGAGGGAAAGAGCAAGTTAGAAGCTTCTTTTGACAGTAACTGTTATCACTGTAAGCGTTTTATTTCCTCCACTAAATTGATTCTATTTGCAAATGCTAGCAAGCAGACTGTCTCTCAGCAGTTTACTGATGATTGGAAGAAAGCCCTTACTGACTCACTCTGATCAAATCACTGAAGAAAAAAAGCAAAAAGAAAAAAAGCTTTTCCTCAGCATCCTTTTATGCCTGTTCTGAACATGATTAACTATTAGAGTGATTACAAACACTTTAACAAGCTTTTCCTATAAACCACCAGAGCTTCTTTTCTGAAACAGCAGTTGTGTTTCTGGCCTCTGGTAAATGCATTGCCAAAGAGATAATCAACTTTGAAAGTCATGGAACATAGGATTATTTGGTTTGTTTTGTGTTTTAGGGATTAAGTCCATTCATTTTCTTGTGAATTTTATACTGAAAGGTGATTAATAACTTTGAAGCACAAAATTAATAGCTTGTTACCCAAGATAACTAATATAATTAACTCCCACACACTGAGTCTTACACATAGTGTGAAAGGCGGCAACGATCAGTAAAACCTTTATTTTTATGTTGAAGGTTTTCTATTCCTTCTTCTGTTCACTTACTCTCCTTTGGTGTAAAGAAAAAGTTCACTTTTTTCACATGTTTGATGGACTTGTTTATGCAAGTGTAATAACTGTACTGATATATATAGTGAACTGGCTATTCTACATGTGCAATTTTACCATAAAATCATTTTCCTTGAGATTGTAATACTCATACACAAGAGAAGTTATGTGATGGAATTTTGACAAATTATATTCAAGACATTTTGAATAGTCAGGCAGTGAGCACCTGCATCTTTAAGAAATAACTCTACTTTTAGGTTGAAAGAGTGATTTATTTTCATTTCTTCAGCATTACCCATTTTTAAATGTGGCAGGATGCATTTTATTTCACCTTTGTTAGTTGTAAAGAATAAAACGGTAGATGCATTCATACATATACATGTATGTTCAGAATGGCAAAAATCTGAATAAATGAATAATAATGTATGCTGATCATATTGTTCAGAGCTGAAAAGGAAATCTATTTGGTTACACCATGGGAATAAGCATCTCTCTTATTTCTCAACAGCTGAACAAATGGTAGAGAGTGCTTGCACAGATGTTTGAGACCTTTGGCAGATGCCCCTGGTTTTGTGTGGCATGTGGACTACTTTATAGCAGTCTTGGCAGAGGAACTGGCATAATTCCATTGGGGACAAAGGAGAACTGTTCTTGTTTCCCCTGCCCTGAATATTGATAATCATGAGGGGCTTACCTTTCCCTGGATCCTAAGACTCTATTTTAAAATGGAATTTTATCCATCGGCTTTCTGTTAATATGTTACATATTGTTGTTGTTATTTGTTTGTTTTTGGAATTACTGAGGCATCACACCCTTGTGATTTCACTACTCCAGGCAGGTGGTGGCGGGGGGGGGGGGGGGAGGAAGAGACACCACAACACCGAAGCTGCTTCTAGTGCTCTATGGCTATAACCTGGACCAACATGGCTAGGTAGGTCTCTACCAGGTGAGCTATTTCAGAAACACTTGACTCCACATTATTTTATTGGTACATTTATTCAAGTATTCCCATTCTTTATGCTTTTATCACTCATAATTTAAAAAAAGGAAATATGGGTATGAATGGCTGGGGAGAGAGGTCAGCATAAGGCTATAGAACTTACATCTGAAGTCCCAGTGGCTCCCAGATTCACTCTCTGCGTGGCACCACCATATGCCAGAGCTGTGCGGTTCTTAGAGCCTCTGAGAATGCTAAAACTGTGCCAAAAATACCTCTCCTGGTGATATATCCAGAAGAAGCAAATGCACTCATCTGAAGAGATTGTCCTCCTATGTTCATAGTAGTACAAGTTGTAAAAACCCAAACTTGGAAGCAATCCAGATGTCTGAGGTCAGATGAGTGACTAGCTAGGAAAGTTGTAGTATAGATACATGGTGGTGTACTATTCAGTTGTTAACGATGATATCATCTTTGCTTCAACAAGGAGTCATGACAAATGAGATAGGTCAAAATGAGAAAGATGATCATACCAGATGATCTCACTCATAAAGGGAGCTTAAAAAACATGGGAAGAAAGGAAAAACATAGAGTAAAACTTGTACTGAGTTT
The DNA here is from genome assembly GCF_950295315.1 of Erinaceus europaeus. Taxonomy (NCBI): domain Eukaryota; kingdom Metazoa; phylum Chordata; class Mammalia; order Eulipotyphla; family Erinaceidae; genus Erinaceus; species Erinaceus europaeus. Next base: position 56,192,957 of record NC_080169.1, on the reverse strand, counting down.
GTCGTATTGCACTCATGCAAAGGAATCTTGAGAAGGAGGGAAGGGTCTATGGCCATACCACCCTGAACACGCCCAATCTCTCTGATCTTGGAAGCTAAGCAGGGTCGGGCCTGGTTAGTACTTGGATGGGAGAAGGAGGGAAGGAAGGGAGATAGACTGGGTGTGTTTGAGGAGGTGGTGAATTTGGGGTCCTGGTGCAAGATGGTGGAAAAGGACCTTAATTTGGGGGTGAGAGTGTTTTGCAAAGACCTTCCAGGGGGAAATGAGGAAATTGTATCTGCGTGCCAACAACTGTACTGTACACCATTAGTCCCCCCATAAAATAATAAAAGTATAATGAATGAATTTTTTTAAAAATGTGTGTGTAAACAGTCACTAGTAATTTTGCAAGCTACTACTCAGCCTCATTTTTGAGTCAGATCCTTCTTCCAGTTTATTTTTTGCAATAGGAAAATAATCTGTAGGTCCAATTCTAGTCTTGTTTTCCCATCCTAATTCTAGTTCCAGGATCTTCGCTGGAACATTACCCCAACATCTCATGACTGACTGGGATAGAATAAAAGTAAAAGCTGACACCTCCTTCACTGGTGATTTTCACCATATAATTAGATATAGCAGACTCATTATTAAGATGGCATATTGGTATCACAGATTTGTACCATATCATCATTATTAAATTTACTTGAGCTGATTAACTGCTGTATTTCTGTTGCACTCAGTCTGTAGCACTAGTTACAATGGAGATGTGAAAAAAAATTGTGGGGTATAGTGTCAGGTCTGGAGAAAAGGACAGTGACAAGTCAGGCAGGCGTGTCATATCTTTAAGAAAGGAGTTATGAATAATTGCTGAATAATTGATCAACAGGTGAAAGATTTAGTAACAATAACAGTAATGATGAAGTATTAGCATACTGAATTCTAATAATGGAATATTGATCTCTAATTCTAGGGTTTTTTTTTAAAGTCCCTCACCACAAAAATGTTAAGATTTCTAATTAGATAGTAGTTTTAGTATATGTAAAAGGAGGAATTGAACTAAATGATTTCAGTAACAACTTGCAGGTCTAAAAATTTTGGCTATAAAATTGCTTGCCATAAGATCATACGTAAAATAATAAACATTTACACAGAAATTCTTGTTTAAGTATTAGAGGAATTGTAACATTTAAGAAGAGTTAGGAAGATGGGCATCAGGTACAAGGATGGAGTTGGTGCAATATGAGTCTTTTCTGAGAAGGTGTAGTTGGAAATTCAGAATTGGACTTGCATTGGTTAATGATGACATGTGTATACACACACATCATTTTAGTGTATATGAGCAAAACCTTGGATTCAAGTCTGAGCATCACATGGAAGCACCACAGCACTTGGAGAAGTCCCCCTGATGGTGGAAGAAGTTCTCCCTAGATGGGGGAGAAAGAGAGACACAGAGAGAGACTTGAGCACCACAAGACAAGTTCTTTACTACTGAACTACCTTCCTGAGCCCAGATTGAGTCATTTTTAATCATATTTTATTTATAAAGTAACAAAGGCAGTACAGATTTTAATAAGAGTTAATATTGAACTGATACTTCATAAAATTTAGTGACAGTATTATATAATGACAAACTCAGCTGTATGAAAACTGACAAATAGAGAGTTGAACAGTATGTATTGTTGTTAAGGATAATGGAAATATTATAAGTAGTTTTAAGTCAATTTTAGAAAAACGAAACAGGGATAAATAGGTTAGAAAACCTCCCACCATGAATCCAGTGCCTCTTTTAATTTGTAATGTTTACTTCAGGCCTTATTTATAGTCATAGCTTTTTTTTTTTTTAGTTTAGACTACTTTTTTGAGCTCAGAGCCTTCCAGTCATATTCTCCTAATATTTCTCCCTCTCTGGGGGTATGAACCAGAATTCTCTTGGGGTTGCAGAAGGTGAAAGGTGTTGTTCCTGTAGTTGTTTCTCTGCTGGACATAGGTGTTGTCAGATTGATCAATACTCCTAACCTGTTTTTGTCTTTTCCTAGTGGGGTGCAAACCCCTGGTTCCTATCTGCAAGGGGATAGCTTAACAAGCTGTGTAGCAGTGCTGCAGGTGTCTCTCTTTCTCACTCCCTCTCTCTCCTCTTTCCCTCTCAGTGTCTCTCTGTCTCTATCCAATAAATAAATAGATAAGTAGATAAAATATTTTTAAAATAACAGCATTTAGCTCTCAAGTCTTTAAAAAAGAAAAATGAAAGTTTTCATGAAACCATTCACTTTTTAAAAATTTCTTTATTGGAGAGTTAATGATTTATAGTCAACAGTAAAATAGCATACACTAGTTTGTACATGTGTAACATTTCTTAGTTTTCCACATAACAGTTCAAACCCTGCTAGGTCCTCCTCTGACTTCCAGGACCTGAACCCTCTCCCCAACCCCAGAGTCTTTCACTTTGGTGCAATACACCAACTGCAGTCCAAGTTCTGCTTTGTGTTTTCCCTTCTGTTCTTATTTTTCAACTTCTGTCTATGAGTGAGATCATCCCATATTCTTCCTTCTCTTTCTGGCCAATCTCACTTAACATGATTCCTTCAGGCTCTATCCAAGATGAGGTGAAGAAGGTGAATTCACCATTTTTTAATAGATGAGTACTATTTTATTGTGTATATATAAGACAACTTACTCAGCCACTCGTCTGTTGTTGGACACCTGGGTTGCTTCCAGGTTTTGGCTATTACAAATTGTGCTGCTATGAACATAGGTATACACAAATCTTTTTGATGGTTGTGTTTGGTTTATTGGGATATATCACCAGGAGAGGAATTGCAGGGTCATAGGATAGGTCCACTTCTAGCCTTCTGAGAGTTCTCTAGACTGCTTTCCACAGGGGTTGGACCAATTTACATTCCCACCAGCAGTGCAAGAAGGTTCCTTTGTTCCCCACAACCTCTCCAACATTTGTTGCTGCTACCCTTTCTGATGTATGACATTCTCACAGGAGTGAAGTGGTGTTTCATTGTTGTCTTTATTTGCATTTCTTTAACCATCAATGACTTTGAGCATTCTTTTTTTTTTTTATGTTTGTTGGCCTTTCTGATCTCTTTTGTTTTGAATATTCTGTTCACATCCTCTCTCCATTTTTGCATGGGGTCATTTGTTTTCTTTGTTACTGAGTTTGATGAACTCTTTATATACTTGGTTATTAGCCTCTTGTCTGATGTATGACATGTAAAGATCTCCCATTTTGTAAGAGGCCTCTTTTTAGGACACTTTGGTGAAGTTGTCCACCCAGGAAAGTCATGTTGATGTCATGGATGCATCTGCAACTTGGTGGCTGAAAAGCATTAAAATATAAGGCAGAACAAATTGTTTAATAATCAGGACCCTAAAGGTAAAAGTACAAAATTTGGGGTCTTCATGTTGGACAGAGCTAGGAAGTCTGCTTTAGGTATATTCTAATGGGCCCATGACTCTACTAATTTTGTCTGAGCCCGACAGCTAGCATGCAGGTGAACTAGGCGTATTGTCTGGGATAGGACTAGAAAGCTGGATAAGGGCAGAGATAAGCTCCCAAATATGGGAAAATTATATAAATACCATTAACTGTAAACCCCATCAATCTAATTTCAGGCCCATGTCTATTCATATTTAGCACAGGAGATTGTGTAACCCTGTCAGTCTGAGCTCGCATTCCTTGGCCATGGCTGGGAACAGTCTAGGCTGCACTCATTTCAGGACCAGTCTTCTTTGAGTGACAGAGGATGCTGACCTAGCCTCCCTCTGGAGACTGGGGCAATTTCTACCATTGTTGTTCTACATTGAGGGCAAGGTCCTGTATAGGCCCACAAGAGGGTTTGTGATGTTGCTCCTAATGGAGATGACCAGTGATGGTAGAGAGAGGGATCTGTTAGAGGTCTTGTCTCGTCATATCTCTAAGGGAATTCAAGGATTCCGTGACTAGGGCCCCAGATAATGATGGCCTGGTAGTGGCCAAGATGGCTCACATTAAAGTGTGCTCGTCTTTTGCCCTTATCCAGCTTTTGTAGTCCTTATTTTATCTGACATGGTTGGACTTGGAGTAATTGAGGGAAGTGAAATTGAAAGTAGGTGAGGAGGGTATCTAGATTTAAGTGGAAATTTGATTAAGTATCTTAGGTTGTCTTTTTTTAAGGTCTACTTGCTTGCTGCATTTATTGAGTCACTGTAGACTTTGTGCTCTTTTTAGATTGCTTGTTAAACAGTCCCTCATTTTGATAATTTACAACCATTATTCATCTCTATTTAATTTTCTGAAGTTGCATTTTGCAACTGCCATCCTGGTTACATAAATTTTCATTAGAATTTATTATCAAATTGAGCTTTTAATCATCACTGTAAGAATAAAAACAATTAGGAAAATTCTTTTCAAGCTTCTGAGTTTTTTGTTTTGTTTTTCTTCCTACTCCTTATAGCTGCTACAACACTGCTTCTCATGATAAATCTGTGAAGTGTCCTAGAATGCTACTTGGTGGTGGTCATGGACTCTTTTATTCCTTTTTTTTTATTTTTAGCTGGCAAGTTCACAGATGTGTCAGACTGAAATAGATGGTGAAATACTGCCATTACCTGACACATCTGAGGCAAGTGAGGAGGTGGAAACATTTTTCAGCAAACTTCAGAGAAGCAAATTCTGCCCTTTTTTTTTTTTGTTATTCTTTATATACTTCCACATATAAGTATTTTATTCTTCAAACATTTCACATGTTGATTTATGTGGTAAATGGGAGTATATCGTATAACTCCAGAGACCCCCAACTCCTGTATGTATGCCTCATCTTTCTTTGGGTGGGCTAGACCTGGAGACTTTTGCTTTTTAAAATGTTATTAATTTATTTTAATGAGAGAGCCAGAATCTGAGCCTGACACCCCTAGTTCAGCTGTTCCTGGATTCCCAACCCGCAGAACTGCAAGATAATAGATTTTCACTATTTAAACTCACCCAGATTTGTAATGTACCACAACAATAATTAATACATTTTATCTGACCCATAAGAACAATAGGTCAGTACTATTTATTAACATTGCTTTGTATAGATAGACGATTAATCCCAGAGTTTTATGTGAATTTACCTAACAGATCATTTATAATAATACGAGCTAGAATCTGATAACTCATCCACCAAAACAACTCTTTTGTTCTGTACTTACTGTTTGTTTCTGTGGTGAAGTGTAACTGTAAGTATGTATGAAGAATCACTTCCCAAATATGCAGTCTTGGTCTCCACTCCATGTCTTTATCAGTCTCTTTGCATTCAAGGAAACTCTGGTTGATGAGCCCTCAGAATAGGAACTTCTGCTCTAAGAGATATATGTCATACTTTGAAGCATCATATTCTTTTTAACATTTTTGGCCTTATATTTGACCTAAACCCTAGATAGTACAGACATACTCTCCAGTATATAGTAACTGTTGATCAGTCAGACGAAGTCCTGTGCTTCTTACAATAGTTTTGCTATGATCCTTGAGGTACATACCACTGTAAGGAGTAAGTTTGTTTTTTTTTTCTTTATTGTCTATTTTCCCCCTTTTGTTCCCCTTGTTTATCCTTGTCGTTCTTACTGTTGTTATTATTGCTGTTGGATAGGACAGAGAGCAATTGAGAGAGGAGGGGAAGAGAGAGAGGGGGAGACAAAGACACCTGCAGACCCGCTTCACTGCCTGTGAAGCAAACTCCTGCAGGTGGGGAAACCGGGGTCTTGAACTGGGATCCTTACACTGGTCCTTGCCCTTTGTGCTATGTGCGCTTAAACCGCTGCGCCACCTCCTAGCTCCCATTTTTTTCATATTTATATTAATTACATGAAGTAACTATTATTAGAATTGTGTACAGAAGCAAAGAAAGATGTGTAATGATATACCAGCATTATAACCTCTTATCTTTCTTGGTCAATTCATTAATGTTATGTTTCTTTCCCATATTTTGCAATTTACCTTAACTTATTTTTTTTTAATTTTTAATCTCTGCTAATTAATTGAATAGACACAGTGAGAAATTGAGAAAAGGAGAGCAAAAGAGAGACACTTGCAGCACCGCTTCATCACTCGCAAAGTTTTTCCCCACAAGTGGGGACCTGGGACTTGAACCTAGGTCCTTGTGCATTGTAATCTGTGCACTAAGCCAGATGCGCCATCTCCTGGCCCACCTGAGTCTTGAGAAGTATAATTTTTTTTAAAGCATGAGTTCACCCAGTAAAAATTTTTTTAAAAGATATAGATTTGGGGGGTTGGAAATCTGGTCTGTATCACCTCCTTAGCCCAGCATAAGGACAAAGAGGAGGAGGGGGAACAGGAGGGAGGAGAAGAAAAAAAAGAGAAATGGCTTCTCAAAACAATATATCTTAAATGGATCTCTCATATCCCATTACTATATATCTGGGTAGAAAGCTGGTTATTTGATTAAAATCCATTATGTAAAATAACCTATTCAAATCACTGGGGCATGTTGCTTTAATACCAGTTTTATCCTGTGTCAGATTAACAGATCATCTGACCTTAATGAGCAGAATATGTTCTCCATCTGAACCACCTCTTAAAAAATGACAGGCACAAACTTTCTAGGTAGTGGTACACTGTTACAATTTTGTATTTTTCGTAAAAAAAAAAAATGTGACTTAAGTTTTATTTCAAATGTTTTATTTTATTTTTTAATCTGAATAGTCATGATTTTATTATTTATTTAGTTTTATAGTAGAATTACATGCCCACAGGGGTGTAAATCCACACCATTTCCACCACCAGAGTTCTGCTTCTTCACTCTCCCCACTGCAATCCACTACAGTTCCTCTAAAGTTGTAGACATAGGCCAACTATCATCTCTACAACAATCTGTCCACATTTATACATAGTTACTTGCTTTTTTTTTTTATCTGATTCAATCCTCACTTCCCCTCCAAGCCACCGATGACAACATGTCCCTCTCCTTTTCCTTCTCTCTCTGGATGCTCATAGAGCTGGAGTACAGAGTCCTCTTTTTTTTTTTTTTAACTTTATTTATTTACTTATTGGATAGAGACAGAGAGAAAATGAGAGGAAGGGGAGATAGAGATAGAGAGACAGAGAGACACCTGCAACCCTATCTACCACTTATGAAGCTTTCCCCCTGCAGGTGGGGACCAGGAGCTTGAACACAGGTCCTTGCACACTGTAGTATGTGCACTTAACCAGGTGCGCCACCACCTGGCCCCTGCAGAGTCATCTTGTCTTACTCCTATCACTTCTCCCCTGATGGGAGTATGAATCAAGGTTGTTTATGGGGAGCAGAAGGTAGGAGTTCTGGATTCTGTAGCTGCTTCTCCACTAAGCATGGGTGTTGTCAGGTTGATCCATATCCCCAGCCTGTTTCTATCTCTCCCTAGTGGACCAGAGCTCTGGAGATGTGAGGGTCCAGGACACACTGGTGAGGTTGTCTGCCCAGAGAAGTTAGGATGGAGTCATGGTAGCATCTGTAACTTGACGTCTAGAAGGTGGTATGACCTAAGCTAAGACAAAACGGTTAATGAACAGGAACCAGAAAGTAGGGTTAGAGCAGATGAAATTAAGGATTTTAGGGTAGAAGAAAGCTAGGAAATCCATTTTAGGCGTGTTCCTGGGGGCACACAACTATGGCAGTTTTGCTTGAGTTTGTTTGGTAGCTAGCCTGAGGTTGGATACGAATATTATCTGAGAGAATGGTGTTAGAGTAGAGAAAAAAGGGCTAGAAAGTTGGATTAGGGAAGGGAGTAGCTCCCGTTCTTGAAGAAGAAAAAATCCTGTGGCTAAAATTAACTATTTACCTCTATCCACCTGCTCTAGGGTGTGTGTGTGTATGTATGTATGTATGTATGCATGTATGTATGTATGTGTGTATTTAGCACCAGATCCTGTGTAACCTCTAAGTCCCTATTGGACTGAACTTATAGCTCATGGCCACAGCTGGGAATATTACAGGCTGCATTTATTTCAGGACCAGTCTTTTTCGAGTGGTAGGGCAGGATACTCCCAGCCTCCCCTTGGAGACTGGGACTATCCCTACCGTCCATTGCTTTATGGTGAGGACAAGATCCTGGGAGGGCCTACAAGATGCCGTTCCTTATGGAAGGTACCAGTAGTGGTGGAGAGTGGGACCCTTTAGAGGTCTAGGCCCATCCCCAGATGATGAGGTGGTGTGATATTGACCAAACAGGCCATTATTAAGTGGGCCAGTCTCTTGCCCTTATCATCTTTTGTAGTCCTCTGTTTATCTGAAGACCTTAGACTTTCTCTCAGTTGTTCAGGCATTGAAGGCATCATAAATTCTGAAATAGGTTAGACCAAATTAGCCTAGCAGAAAGGCCTAAAGAAGACAGATCCCAAAACCTAGCTCTAGCTAAGTTCAACAAATACTATATTTTGTATTTTATTTTATTTACATTTTTCTTTTATTGGGGAATTAATGTTTTACAGTCGCCAGTAAATACAATACTTTGTACATTCAGTAGAACAAATGTTCTATTTTAGAGAGTGCCTACTGCATAGCCAGGTTTGTTTTATATTTGAATCACTCTCATATTAAAACTTTCAGAATTCCCAAGAACCTGGGTTCAAGCCCCTGTCCCCACCTACATGGGGGAAACTTCATGAGCAGTGAAGCAGTGCTGCAAGTGTCTCTTTCTTTTTATCTCTCCCTTTCTTCTCTATCCAATATAAATAAATAAGTTAAAAAACAAACAAACAAAAACAGAGTTGTCAGGGCCAGGCAGGCAGCTCAGCAGTAGAGTATAGAATTTAGATGCATGAAGTCTGAGGTTAGATCCTGGCACTGCACTGTCAGAACTGAAATGCTCTAGTACCCATTCCCTACTCTCTTCCTCCCTTACCGTTTCCCTCTCCCCTCTCCCTTCTTCACTCAATATAGTATAAATAGAAAGTTATAAGTGAACTTTACTCTCTTTGGGGGAGTATATTTTCCTTTGGGATGAAAACAATAATCAGTAATTGTCTTTCATGTTGTTTTGGTAAAGAATCAAGAATTTTAGGGGAGACTTGTCCTGTACTATGACTTTGGGTGATGCATCTGTTCTTTTTTAACTTGCCAATAATTCCTTTTATTTTCAATGTCTAAATATGCCCTACTCCCTCATCTTTATAAATATCAAAAGTGTTCCTGCTTAGTGAATTTCTTTCTGATTTCCTAATTACAAAATTACTTTCCTTGGTGTTTTCATCCTACCTTCTTTGTCATTGCCATTCAGTGTCAACCCTGCAGTGTGGTGTTTTACTCTTATTCCCATAATAGACTTTAGGATTTCTGTTTGGAGGTAGGGAATACAGGAATAATTTGTGTAAATCAAGCTCTGACTACTGCAGAGATACTTCTTCTTCTAGCGTTTGCCCTTCTTCCGTAGCCAGTCAACAGCGTCAGGTTGAAAGCTGTCAGGAGCTGCTTGTTGCTGGCTTTGAAAGTGACTGGGATCCATGTGGATTCAGTCGGCTAGGAAGGATCGTCAGTTTCCCCAATGAATGGGTACTCACGGGATGCACCACGAGAAGGTCGATCCAATGCATCCCTGCAGAGATACTGAATTGTGGTCATAGAATTATTATCTTCTGAAACTTCACTGAAGTGTTCTTTTTAGTATGCATTTTGAGAAGGTTTTTTTTAAACTTATTTATAAAATGGAAATATTCACAAGACCATAGGAAAAGAGGGTTATAATTCCACAATATTCCCACCACCAAAACTCCATATTCTACCCCCTCTCATGAAAGCTTCTTATTCTTTATCCCTCTGGGAGCATGGACTCAGGATCATTATGGAGTTCAGAAGGTGGAAGGTCTGGCTTCTGTAATTGCTTCTCCAGTGAATGAGAGAGGGTTTTTTTTTTTTTTTTTTTGATGTTGTCAATTAAGAACCACTTTAAAAATCAAAGAAAAATAACACGAGTTTATATTTTCCTTTAATTTCTTCTCTTGCAGTTCCTTGCTCTAATAATATGTAAATCATTATTACTGCATAGCATGTAACATTCAGATAGAGAGTTCATTTTACTGAAGCCCAGTGAAACAAATTACTGTCAATTTGCTCTAAGTAAAATTCAATATTAAAAATGCTTCATATTTGCTAAGTGAAAAGTAAATAGCTGAATGGTGTTAATAAAACTTTTATTTAAAGAATAATATTAGCCTCATTTCTTAGATCCAGTCTTATCCATCATAAAGTGAAATTTTATCTCATACAGAAATTTGATGTTTGAATTTTTAAATATTACCTTTGATTCTCATATTCTGATTTCTATATTTCAGTAGCTGTTAGTACTGATTCAGTAGTGGACTTCTGTGAATTACTAGTTAGAAGTTTGGAGAAATAATCATTGAATTTTCTTTTTAATACTTAGTACTATGAGAAATCATGAAGTAAAAATTATAAAGAAACTAAGTTCAGTTATCAAATTCCTTATTAATTCCCTATAGTGAAAATCATTTTCAGATATAAATAATGAGGTAATACATAGATTGAATCATCTTATAATTTTTATCCTCCTGATCTGTCACAATCTCAAATTGTAAGAAATGGAAAAACATGAACTTTAATGAAATCATAACCTCTTCCTAATAACAACCCAGAAAGTTTTTAAATGAATGTAATACAGTATTCATTTTTCTAGATAACAAACTCAAATTTTGCAAACAATCAGAGATGTTGTAATATGGGGTCTCTGTACTGTTTGTTCACTTTTGGCACCTGTAAAATCTTTATAAAATAAAATCTATTATAAAAAAAGTGATACTGGGTGCTATCCAGTAGTACACTGGGGTACACACCCATAGTGCAAAGCTCAAGGACCAGCTCAAGGATCCCAGCTCAAGTCCCAGCTCTCTGACCTGCAGGAGGGTCACTTCGCAAATGGTGAATCAGGTCTGCAGGTGTCTATCTTTCTCTCCCCTTCTCTGTATTCCCTTCCTCTCTCAATTTCTCTCTGTCCTATCCAACAACAATAGTAGCAACAACAACAATAGTAAAAGCAGCAACAATAATAAAAATATTAAGAAAAGTAATACTGTAGATGAATTACAGCCGAACACCGTAGATTCTCTTTTTAGGAATTTCATCTTGTGTCCCTGAGCAACTGTGTGGAAGGGAATAGATTCCTAAGCAATAATAAATAATATTTCTTGCCTGGCAAGTTTATGGAAGCTGTGGTAGGTGGGGCAGGAAGACTCAAAAATAACTAAATACTAGGCTTTGAAACAAAGGAGCTAAGAGTTTAGCAATGGAAAAAACTGGGGCATTAAAAACCTATAATCAGTAGTTTGGGGTAGGAAGAAGAGATGAAAAATACTGTTTACTCTTCACCCTATGTATTTAAGTTGCTGGGAGGTGGTGAAAATGGGAACATTTGTTTGGAAAGAACATTTATTGGGAATATTATTTCAGAAAAAAGCAAGAGGAAATCTGGGGAGATAGTGCAGTAGTTGTACACAAGAGTCACATGCCAGGGATGAGCGGTGCGCTACTCTCTCTGTATCTGTATCTTTCTGACTCTTTCTCTTTCAATAAAAACATAATTTTTAATAAAGCAACAAGTGCTACACCATACACTTCATCACACACAATTCTTGGAATTTAATAGAAGATAGTGAATTCTTACCTTTGATTTTAAAAATAGATTAAGTCCACTCATTAAGCATATATATTTTCTAATTTGTAAAAATTTAACGACTTACTACTAAACTCACCTTTTTTTAGCCACCTGATCATTTTTAACACCAATTTAAAGTAACAGTAACAAAGATATAAAATGAACTATTTTAATTTTCTCTGCTAATAGGTAGAGAAAATTGGATGTTTGCCCTGTAGTTTATAAAGTAGTGATTATATTATTAAGTATGCTACAATAAGAATGCTGGAATTGGGAGTCAGGGTAGCACAGTGGGTTAAGCACAGGTTTTGCAAAGTGCAAGGACAGGTGTAAGGATCCCAGTCTGAGCGTCAGGCTCCCCACCTGCAGTGGGGGTCACTTCACAGGCAGTGGAGCAGGTCTGCAGGTGTCTTTCTCTCCCCCTCTCTGTCTTCCCCTCCTTTCTCGATTTCTCTCTGTCCTATCCAACAACAACAACATCAATAATAACTGCAAAAATAAAACAACAAGTGCAACAAAAGGGAATAAATAAATATTAAAAATAAAGAATGCTGGAATTGGGCATCGGCCAGTAGCGCACAGGTTAAGCACTCATGGCACAAAGCGCAAGGACAAGCGTTAGCATCCCTGGCTCCCCATCTGCAGGGTGTTTGCTTCACAAGCAGTGAAGCAGGTCTGCAGGTGTCTTTCTCTCCCCCTGTTAATCTGCCCTCTTCTCTCAGTTTCTATCTGTCCTATCCAACAACAACAGTGACAACAACAAGGGTAACAACAAGGGCAACAAAATGGAAAAAATGGCATCCAGGAGCAGTGGATTCATAGTGCAGGCACTGAGCCCCAGTAATAACCCTGAGACAAAAAAAAGTATAAAAATAAAAAAAATTAAAACTATAATGCTAGAATTATAAAATTTAGTTAATTGCTTGCTAATTCTTTGCTCAGGATATCGAAGAAATGAATGAAACACAACAAATATTTCCTTCCCATTGACATACCATCCTCTGGTAAGCTCAAATACCAAGTTTGACAAATACCGGAAATCTTGTATATAGGTTTCTTTTTAATATTGAAGATCCTATATAATGTAAATTAGTTACAAATATATCTCCTATGGGCTAACTTGCATTTCACTTTTCAGTATTTTATCCTCTCTCCTCTTGTGGTCCTACCCCCACAACAGTTGTGCTTTGCTTTTCACTGATGTGCGCACTTACTTAAGATTGTTTCCACTGATGTCAGCAGCCTGAAGAACCAAGCCTTTTGTCTATAACAATGGGACTGGAACCAAGACAGTATTAGGATGTGGTTTCTTCTGCAGATATAAATAGTTCATTAAGGCATGTCTACAGTGACAAAGAAGAATACTCATGCCTTTTAATTTTCATTATGGTTATTGTTAAGGCTCAGTGCTTACATGACAAATCTAAACTCCTGATGGCTTCTTTTTTATTTCATAGAGACAGGAAGAGATTGAGAGTGAAGTGGCAAAGAGAGGGAGAGCTACCTGCAACACTGTTTCACTGCTTATGAAGCTTCCCCCTTGCAAGTGGGGACCTGGGTCTTGACCCATGATCTTTGTGCATGGTAAATATGTGCTTTACACCAGGACAAGCACTAGAAGGTAGAAAAGACAAAATAAAATAATGTTTAGGAGGTTCTTTCCCAGTCAACAGCTTGTGATTAAGGATGCTTTCTTTTCCACAAGCTTGTACTTAGGAATGCTCTTTATGTTTTTCAACAGCTTGTGATTAGGAATGCTTTCTTTTCTTTTGTTCTAGTCTATTTATGATAAAACTGTATACCAATGAATAAGATGCTTAAATGTTGTGAAAGAACAGTACCCAGTCTGGGATGGCAGATTAGTTGTCTTCTTTCCCTTGAAGAGAGCCTAAGAAGAATTTTAAGACATTTTGCTACTTATAGTTTACCCCTAAGGTCTGTGTGTTCGACCAGAAATAATGAAAAAAGGAAATTCAGCCCTGCTTCTCATTCTCAGGATACACAGCTTTGATAATACCAGCTTGTCTTGTCAGATGATAAGATTTAAGAAATTCACCCAGAAAAAAGAAAGAAAGTAAATAAATAGATTTTATCCACAGTATACTACAGCATAGCCTGCTGGAGAAAGCATATAGTGGTGATGGAAATGCAGCATGATACTTTCAGTGCTAACTCTGCTTTTTATTTTTACCTATCTTAGGAAAGGCAACACTTTTTTCATCTGTGACTGTAAAAAGATATTTTATCCTATCACTTAGCCCTTTCCTCCTAATTAGTGTTTAATTAATTCCACTGAAACCCCATAGGGAAAATTAGGATACGCTGTAGTCATTTGTGTAATCACCTCCTAACAGTGTTTGAGGAACAAAACTGTTTGACCTAAATGCTGTATACTGCTGCCATTAAAATAATTCAGACATAAATTCTTCCATAGCCCGGAGAGGCTAAGGTCAGTTGCTATCTTCAAAATCTTTTCATCATCATCACATTTTTTTAAGTGGTAACTGTAATAAATACATGGAACTTAGGACTCCTAGAGTTGACAATAAATCTGAGAGTACATCAGGGATTTTACTAGGAATGGAAGCTAATGGTCTCTGGACTGGTTGTTTTAAAACCCAAATTCTAGTTTTGGTTTTCTCAACTACTGATCAAGTTAGATTACGTTTCTCCAGGTCATAGGCATGACAAACCAGAAAGACCACTCAAATATTCACGTGAGCTACCATGCTGGCTTGATTTCTTCTTCTCCTCCTCCTTCTCCTCCTCCTTCTCCTTCTCCTTCTCCTCCTTCTTCCTTTTCTTTTTTTTAAAGCAGAATCTCACATATAATACTGATGTACTAAATTCTTCTCACTTGGCCTTTCTTGCCTCTCTCCACCACATATACACCTCCTACAATAACCTTTGCTTCTTAAATTGTAGACATCCAAAGAACAGAGCTGAGTATCACTAGTCTAGAGGATCTCTACGGTATACTCAGAATATTTCAGTTTTCTTCACAATAGTTTTTATTTTGTTGCATATTATAACATCTATCTTGCAATTTGATGTACAAACCCTTAATATTTTTGTTGCTCAGAATGTACTGTGTCTTCTTGCTAAGTATTTGTAGACTTACCAATATATTGAATAGCTGTGTCGGATATTATTAAAATTCGGGATGTAGAAATAAATAAGACATTGATTCTGCATTCAAGATCCTAACAATCTGGGCCAGACAGTGGTGCTCTTAGAGGAGCATACATGTTACCATGTGCAAACATCCAGATTTGAGTCCCTCTCCCCCCACCTGCAAGGGTGCAGCTTCACTAGCAATGGAGCAGTACAACAGCTTATTTTCTCCCTCCCTCCTTCCTTCCTTCCTTCCTTCCTTCCTTCCTTCCTTCCTTCCTTCCTTCCTTCCTTCCTTCCTTCCTTCCTCTCTTCCCTCAAAACACCTCCTCCCGCTTTCTTTTTGCGTCCAGGGTTATTGCTGGGGCTTGGTGCCTGCACTACGAATCCACTGGCTACTATCTTTTTTTCCCCATTGTTGTTGTTGTTGCTGCTGTTGCATAGGACAGATAGAAATTGAGAGAGCAGGGGAAGACAAGGTGGCGTAGAGAGAAAGACACCTACAGACCTGCTCCACCATTTGCAAAGTGACCCTCCTGCAGATGGGGAGCTGGGGGCTTGAACCGGGATCCTTAAGCTGGTCCTTGCACTTCACACTATGTGTGCTTAACACTTAACCTGGAGTGCTATTGCCCGACCCCTAGCTATCTTTCTACCTCCAACTCCCCACCTCCATTTCTTGATATCTCTATCAGAAAAGAAATAAAATTAAGGGTAAAAAAACATTGGGGGTGGCAGCATTGTGCAGGCCCTAAGCCCCAATTATTATAGAGGTGACCATAATAAATAAATAAACCTAAAAGTCTGGCCTAGACCAGGAAGCAGTTATGACAAGGTGTGTGAGTTCCCACCTGGTGTATCTAGTCTCCTGATTAACCTTGATACTTGAATGCCTAATGAGAATATCTGTTGTCATCATAATAAATCATGGCTGTGGATAAATCACAAATTATTCAAGTATTTTCCTCATCAAATTTTCCCATAAGAGTACTCCCACTCAATGTCTCAAAGCAGCCACTTAGGGATCATTCTTCATCCCTACTCTTTCTTTATCTTGTGCACCAGGTTCACCAGCTAATTTTATTACTCCTATTCTAAAATTGGATCTTGATTTGAGCCATGATTTCATTATGCTAGTGAGAGTCACCCATACATCTTACCTGGCCAATTTAGTAGTCTACATTTGACCTGCATGTTTGCCTCTCTCCCTGACAACAGTTGCAAAACATTCAGATGGAAGCCAAAGTGCAATACTTAAGATAATGACTGCAATAGTTCTGAATAAGCAAACTAGCATGTCTTAAAGGATAACAGACATTTCTTTTTCTTATTATCATTTTAATTTTTTATTGGGAGATTAGTGGATTACAGTAAGAAAACAGTTGTTGATACATGTGTAGAATTTCTCAGTTTTCTGAGAAATACTCTCATTCCCAGCCTACATCCTCCTCCACCACCATGCAGCAGGACATGAAAGCCATCCCTACTTCCCAGAGTCCTTTACTGTGGTGCAGTACACCAAATCCAGTCCAAGTTCTGGCCAAGGGTTTGTCAGGTTTGTTTACCTGTTTGAAGAACCAACACTTAGCTTCACTGATCTTTTATATAGTTCTCTTACTTTCACTGTTAATTTATTTCTGTCCTATTTTTAGTTATTTCACTCCATCTGCTAACTTTAGAGTTCCTTTGTTCTTTTTCTAAGTCCTAAAGGTGTGTAGTCAGATTGTTTGAGTTTTTAAATTTTTTTGTATCTTACTTTATTTTAATGAAAGAAAAAGATAAACAAGGAATACACAGAGAGAAAGACAAGAAATTTCTCATCTCTGGTTTATGTTGGCGCTGGAAACTGAACCTGAAGTATAAGAGCCCCAGGCATGAAAGTCTTTTGCATAAACATTATCCTGTCTCCCCAGCCCTGCTGATTTCCTCACATGTGCCTGTATGACTATGACTTGCCCTCTTAATAGTGCCTTTGCTGTGTCCCAAATATTTTGATAGCTCCTTTTTTCACTTTCATTTAATTCTAGGAGAATTTTAATTTCTTCCTTGATATCCTCTCTGACCCAGTAGTTGTTAAGCAATGTACTATTGAGTGTTTATATTTTGGAACTTTTACTTATTTTCTGGTTTTTAAATGTTAGTTTAATTCTACTGTGTTTTGAGAAGATGCTTGGGATTATTTCAGTGTTCCTGAATTTGCTGACACTGTCTTTGTGGCCTAACATATGGTCTATCCTTGAGAGTATCCTATGTGGACTTAGAAAGAATGTATATTCGTGTGTGTGTGTGTGTGTGTGTGTGTGTGTGTGTGTGTGTGTGTGTATGTGTGTCTGAAAATGTAGAATCTATCTAGTCTGTGTATCTGTTCATTTAATTCCCTTATTTCTTTATTAATTCTCTGCCTAGATTATCTGTCTATTTGAGAGAGTGTAGTATTGAAGTCTACTACTATGACTATGTTACTACTGATGTGTTTTCACGGCTCTTCCAGTAGATGTTTGACATATTTTGATGGCCCATCATTGGGTACATACATATTAATAACTGTTAAGTCCTCTTGACTGACTGATCCTCTGAGCATCTATCTTTCTTTTTAATGTATAGTACAAACTGGTGGTTCTATGAGGTCATTTATGTGTGTCTCTCACTAGATGCAGAAAATAAACTGATCAGAAGTCAACATCTGTTCATAGTCAAAACTCTCAAAAAACTAAAAATGCAAGGAAAACCTCCTTAAGTTAATTATAGACATCTACAAAAAACCCATTATACTTAGTGGTGACATTCTGAATGTTTTTTACTTGAAGCTCAGTAACAAAGCAACTATGTAACTCACACCTTCCACTCTTACTAGGTATATTACTGGAGCCAAGTTAAATAAAATAAATATGTGAACATTAACAATGAAGGAGTAAATCTCTTCCTATTCAAAAACTATGTAGAAAATAATAAGCAAAGTACAAAGTAGCTCCTAGAAAAGCTGATATGTAAAAAGTATTGCATTTAAACCTATTAGCAAAGGATAATTTGCTTTTTAACTTTTTTTTTTTTTTTGGCTAGAGACAAAGGGAAATTGAAAAGGGACAGGGAGATAGAGAGGGAAAGAGACAGCCCTACTTCACCATTTGAGCACGTAACCAAGTGCACCACTGCCTGGCCCCAGAAAGAATAATTTGAAGCTTAAAAATCATCATTTACAATAGCCTCAAAATAAAGAAATAACCAGGCCTATATCAATAAAGTACATACAACATTCATGAAATACCACTGAATGAAATTTTAAAAGAGTTACATAACAGAATAAAATATGTTTATATATTAGGGGATTTAGTATTATTGTGAAGTCTCCCCACAGTTGATCTCCCATTTTCATGTGTTAAGGTAAAGAAAAAATAAGGTAATAACTGCAAGGAAAGTTCCTGACTGGCGGAATCTAGAATAAAGAGTGAGCATTTATCAGGGTGTGTGTGTGTGTGTGTGTGTGTGTGTGTGTGTGTCTGTCTGACTCCACAAAGGGGCAACTCCCACTTTCTCTTTTAGCCTGAAAATAATATGAGCAAGATAAAAAGAAAGCCCACACAGTGATTACAGTTTTTGCATTTTGAAGGAAGTTCCCAATATTTCAAAATAAATATGAGTTTATGTGATCTGATATTATATTGTTAGTAAGTTGGATGAATTGATATGTAAAAGGAACAGGAGAAGGTCACAGGAAGTAGACAAAATGGCTCACCCTTACTATGTGTGAAACCTTGCAACTATTTTAAAAGCACAATGGACAGCTCCAGAAAAACACAGATGATGGAGCAGTGCATTGGTATTTCTTTCCTTTTCTCTCTCTGTATGTCTCCTCTGCCTTAAAAAGAGAGATCAGGTATAACTTTGTAAGCAGTGCACCAGACTGACAGTGAGAAAATAATAATAAAATTAGCAGCACTAGCAGTCAATTTGGGATTCAAAGTTACTACCTTCTTCAGTGGATAGCTATCAGTCTGGTTCCAGTCTGGAATCTGTGACTGCACTGCAATGTGAACAGAATAGCTTGATATAGTTAGCTCTATAGAAAAGACTTACTGTTGAGACTATTAAAGAGGGGCCTGGTGATGGCGCAGTAAGGGCACACTTTACTGTCCAAACCCTTGGTCCACACCTGCAGGGGAGAATCTTCATAAAAGTTGGAGCAGTGCAGCAGGTACCCCCTCATCCTTCACCTAAACAGAAAGAGAGAGAGAGAGAGAAAGAGGGAGAGAAGACCTCTAGGAGGAGAGGAGTGGTGGAGGCACTGAGGCTCAAGGCAAATCCTGATATCAAAGAGAGGAAGAGCAAGAGAGAAAATTAAAAAGAATCTGCTTACAAATGCATATATTTACATAATGAAAGACCAGAGCATAGATTTGTTCCTGCATGTGCAGTATACATGAAAATTATGTATTAAACCATCTGAGCCACCTTCTTACATACTGTATAAGAAGTCTAAGTGGGGGCTGAACAATGGTGCACCCAGTTGAATACAAGTTAGCATATGCAAGGACCTGGGTTTGAGTCCCCATTAAACCATCTGCAGAGAGAAGCTTCATGAGCAGTGAAGCATGTCTACAAGTATCTATCTTTCTCCCTTTCATCTTCCCTTCCCCTGTCATTTTTTTTCTCTCTTATCAAATAAAAATAGAAGGAAAGAAAAAGCAATTCCAAAGAACATCTTGAACTAGGGAGACAGCATAGTGGTTATGCAAAATACTTTCATGCTTGGGGTTTTCGAATCCAAGGTTCAATTCCCAGCACCACCATAAGCCAGAGCTAAGCTATGCTCTGGTGTGTTCATTTTGTCTTTCAAAAATAAGTAAATAAATATTTTTAAAAATAAAGGACATCTTAGTGCTGAGGGAGAGAATCAAAGGGAGAAGAAAACTTGTAAAGACTCTCCTTCATGGGGCCGGGTGGTGGCGCACCTGCTTGAGTGCACATGTTACAGTACACAAGGACCCAGGTTCAAGCCCCTGGTCCCCACCTGCAGGGGGAAAGCTTCATGAGTGGTGAAGCAGGGTTGCAGGTGTCTTTGTGTCTTTGTCCTTCTCTGTCATCCCCTTCCTTCTCCATTTCTAGCTGTCTCTATCTAATAAATAAAGTTTTTTTTTAAGGGTCTCCATCAAATTTAAGGTTCAGACCACATGTGAAAAGCTATGGCCCACAGGGACTGGGTGGTGGCTCACCTGGTTGAGCACACCTGTTACAATGTGTAGGAACCCAGGTTAGAGGTCCTGATCCCCACCTGGAGTGGAAAAGCTTTGCGAGTGGTGAGGCAATGCTGCAGGTGCCTTTCCATCTCTTTTCCTCTCCATCTTCTCCCTATCCTCTTGATTTCTGTCTGCCTCTATCCAATAAATAAGTGAATTATTATTTTTTTTAAAAGCTGTCGTCCACTAGACTTAGAAAAACCCACTGACTTTCCCCAGACTAGCACATTTCCACAGATGTTGAACAGTAGCTGGTGACTTGGAATTACAGGCAAGCTGGAAGCTTCTTTTTGAATTGTCAGTTAGCCTAGGATTGTGGTTGGGCACCAAATGCAGGGAATTTTCTGGGTCCTGGTGGGTACTTCTGACTTGGGCTGGAAAATAGTAGGTGTGTACCACTGAGTGGCATGCAGATGCACAACTTGGGGCAGAAGGGGGCATCATCACAAGACACTCTCTTTCAGAATACCCCTAGCACCGTCCACTGACAAAGCTTTACATCATGCCAGCAAGCAAGGGAGAAATATTTTGGCATCACAAGTAGGTAATGGGAGATGCATTTGGAACTGAGTGACATTGGTGTGGGTCATCAAAGCAGTTCCTAATTTCTGCCCTGAGCACTCATTAACAATTTCATGGATTTTACATCTTTTAAACCACATGCAAATATAATACGATAATTTTATGGTTGAATGGCAACACTATTGATTAGAGGAGAAACTTACCTTCCACATTGTGAATCTAAGGAAGAGCAAAAGTACAAAGCCAATCCAGTCATAACTTCTGGTCAAGGAACCTTGGAAGAGAAGCAATTTAAGGTTGATTTTGGTGCTCCTGGATAAAATGAAACATTTTTGGCGGAATTTTGTAGTTTACAATTTCACATTCCAGGGTGTGGCTGCCTAACCAGTCTAACAGAATTAGCATCTCTAATTCATGTTATGTAAAATAGAGGCTTGTGAGGCAGAGTCCTAGGAAACACTTCCTTGTGAGGCAATATAGTATTTTTAGGACCAAACTGGATTTTTTTCTTTTAGGGTCCACATGGCACAAAACAGATGGTGATGTGGGTGGCTGTGGTTTGAGATTTGAAGTAGTTCAGAAAGAAACCAGTCATCCCACTCTAGAGACTGTAATGACTATAGTAACTGGTCCTCCCTGACTCTCTAGAAGATGATGTCTTCCGTTCATGTAGGTGGTACTGCTGGACCCTGCAGATAAGCAGTGCCCTAGACTGCAGGGGAACTGGGAACTCAGCCTGCTCCCTCCTGCTGGCAGTGCTCAGAATTAGCATATCTATGCCTATTTTAATCTGAAAAGGAACTTGAAACCTTTTTTTTCCCCACAGCTCTCTAGAGTTCTGAGAGATATAACTTAATGTTGAAACTTTCTTTCCCTAAAGATCACCTCTTTCAACTTTTCCCCTTTCCTCTCCTCTCCTCTCCTCTCCTCTCCTCTCCTCTCCTCTCCTCTCCTCTCCTCTCCTCTCCTCTCCTCTCCTCTCCCCTTTCCTTTCCTTTCCTTTCTTTTCCTTTCCTTTCCTCTTTCCTTCCTTTTCTCTCTTTCCACCTCTCTCTTTCTCTCCCTCTTTCTTTCTTTCTTTAGGTTTTTTTTTTTTTTAATTGCTTGTTTTGCTTGTGCTTTCCTGCTGCATGATGATTCCACTCCTTTTCATTTTTCTGGCTGGAGAAAGAAACAGAGAGTCATCACAGCTCTGTTCCTTCATCCTGCATGGTGCTCCATATTAATTGCTATTTAATATCTCATTCTGTTTGCTACCTAGACCATTTGTCCAGAAATTTGGACTTTGTTCAGTTAATGGGGATATGGAGGGGAAAGGAAGTTATTTAATATATGGTCTTTATCCTCCAGAAAAAATATCATGGTTCTCCTTAATCAAAACACTTATTGGGAGTTGGGCAGTAGCTCAGCGGGTTAAGCTCACATGGCACAAAGTGCAAGGACTGGTGGAAGGATCCCAGTTGGAGCCCCCGGCTTCCCACCTGTAGGAGAGTTGCTTCACAAGTGGTGAAGCAGGTCTGCAGGTGTCTGTCTTTCTCTCCCCCTCTCTGTCTTCCCCTCCTCTCTCCATTTCTCTCTGTCATATCTAACAATGACGACATCAACAACAACAATAATAACTGCAACAACAATGAAAAACAACAAGGGCAACAAAAAGGGAAAATAAATAAATATAAAAAAATAAAAATAAACACTTATTTACCAAAAGTATTTATATTCAGATACAGAGAAAGAGAATATCAGAACACCACTATTGCATTTTATTCAATGCAGAAATCAAAGCCAGGGCCTCATGTGTGGAAAATGTAAACTCTGCCAAGCCTCCAAGTCTATTTTCTTAATTTGTTAATACCTCAATTTCTCTTACCATTTGCTCTATATGTCAGTGTCCTGTACAATTTATGTTACACTTATTTGCTCTTGTATTTTTTATTTATTTATTTATTCCCTTTTGTTGCCCTTGTTGTTTTATTGTTGTAGTTATTGTTGTTGTCGTTGTTAGATAGGACAGAGAGAAATGGAGAGAGGAGGGGTAGACAGAGAGGAGGAGAGATAGATAGACACCTGCAGACCTGCTTCACCGCCTGTGAAGCGACTCCCCTGCAGGTGGGGAGCCGGGGTTCAAACTGGGATCCTTATGCTGGTCCTTGTGCTTTGCGCCACCTGCGCTTAACCCGCTGCACTACAGCCCGACTCCCTGCTCTTGTATTTTTTATTTATTAAATTAGAAAGCACTCCGAATTCAACTTTGTTATGAAAGTATGTAAGTTTTAGAAGTTGATATTCTCTCCAGCATTAGTATAGTCCCTTCCTTGGTACATTTTATTAAAAATTCTATATTGATTTATTTTTCTTCTGTGTTTATGCAATCTTTCCCATTAGTGTATGTATGTGTGTTACACTAAAATGTATCACGTTGTTTTTAATGTGCTCCATTAGTTTTAACCGCTGAATAATGATCTATTCTACAATTTTATGTATAGTTCTGAGTATAGAAAATTTAGGATATCTCACGTAGTATCATAAAAGAAAGAACCTCTTGTTGTTAGCATCCTGGTTTGTACCCAGGCCTTGTGTGTCTGCATGCATTATTTCTGCAGAAAGGATTCTAAGAAGACTGCTGGTTGCACGTTTAACTTTTCTTTTGACAGAAATGAGTAATTATTTTTCCAACTGGTGAGCCATACTACCTTCAGCAGTGATCCACATGCCCTTTTAATGCCACTTTGAGGACATTTTAAGAGATTCCCTTCCTGGGAACAACCTTCTTCTCCATTGGCACTGGTTGAAACTTGGGTCAGCATTCTATTCATGATCTATTTTCATGACAGAATTGTAGTGATAGAAAAACAGTTTTCTCCCTACCTTTCTGAGTTCTCTCTCTCTCTCTCTCTCTCTCTTTCTTTCTTTCTTTTTTATAGTGATTTAATAATGATTGACAAGATTGTGGTATAAGAGGGGTACAATTTCCACCACAAGAGTTTCATATCCTCCCCTCCATTGGAAGTTTCCCTGTTCTTTATCCCTCTGGGAGTATGGACCAAAGATCTTTATGGGAAGAAGAAAGTGGAAGGTCTGACTTCTATAATTGCTTCTTCTCTGGACACGGGCATTGACAGGTTGATCCATACCCCAGCCTCTCTTTCCCTAGTGTGGTAGAACTATGGGGAGATAGGGTTCCAGGATACACTGGTGAAATCATCTACCAAGGGAAGTCAGGTTGACATCATGGTTGCATCATCATGCAACTTAGTGGCATCTGCTGCTGAGATCCACAGTTACAATAACCAACAAATAGTTACTGAATATCGTGTTTAACAGCTGGGAAATAGGTAGAGGTTTATTAACATATTTACGTTACATAAAAATACCCAGGGAAAATGAGTAAACTCTTTAGCATAGCTTTGTATTTAGACTCAAGTACCTTCTTGTTAGGGAAAAGAAAGAATGAAGTGGGTCTTTAGGAGAGCCAGTAAATTCTAGAACAATGAATGTGCCCTTAGAATAGGTGGAAGATATGGGGCCATCAAGATAGTTTACCTTGGTAATGCTTCTGCTTTTCCATGAGCTCAACCCAGATTTAAGTCCAGCCCCTACCACAGTGAAAGAAGCAGCCACAGTGGCTGTTCTTCTTCTAGCATCTGCCCTTCTTCCATAGCCAGTCAACAGCATCAGGTTGAGCCTGATGTAAAGTTTCGAGACCTCCTTTGAATCTGGAGAGGTGGCAGTCATTGACTATGTGGGTCATAGTCTGTCTGTAGCCGCAGGGGCAGTTCGGGTCGTCTCTGGCTCCCCAGCGATGGAACATAGCAGCGCATTGGCCATGGCCTGTTCGATAGCGATTGAGGAGGGCCCAATCATAACGTGCTAGGTCAAAGCCGGGTTGATGCTTGCAGGGGTCTGTGATGAGGTTTTTGTTCTTTACCTCCGCTGACTGCCAGCTCTGTTTCCAAAAGACTGGAACAGAGAAGTTCAGTGTAGGCGTAGGGGACCAGATTGGGTGACGAGACGTCAAGCGTTGGACAGGGTGGGCGAAGATATTCGCGTATATTGGCAGGTCCGGTCGAGCGTAGACGTGGGAAATGAACTTAGATGATGCCGCATCCCGACGAATATCTGGTGGGGCGATGATGTTGCTAAGAACTGGCAGCCATGGAACCGGGACGGAACGGATGGTTCCAGAAATTATCCTCATGGAGGAATATAATTTGGAATCGACCAAGTGGACATGGGGGCTACAGAACCATACTGGGGCACAGTATTCTGCAGTGGAATAGCATAATGCCAGAGATGATGATCATAGTGTGGAAGCGCTCGCGCCCCATGAGGAGCTGGCCAGTCTTGCAATGATGTTATTCCTCGCGCCCACCTTTGCTGCAGTTTTTATGAGATGTTTGTGAAATGACAGAGTGCGATCGAGAGTAACGCCAAGATAGACTGGCTGGGCTTCATGCCGGATTCTCGTATCGCCAAGCTGCACATTAAGCTCACGCGAGGCCGAGGCATGGTGAAGATGGAAAACAGATGATACCATTTTTGCAGTGCTAGGGATTAGTCGCCATTTTTTACAGTAATCAGATATCAGAGACATGTCTTTCGTGAGTGTTTCCTCGAGGATGTCGAACTTGGATGCCTGAGTTGCACAGCAGATGTCATCGGCGTAGATGAACTTCCTTGAAGAAGTTTCTGGGAGGTCATTGATGTAAATATTAAATAGCGTAGGAGCCAGAACAGAGCCCTGGGGGAGGCCACTTGAGACAAGTCTCCATCTGCTAGACTTGTCACCCAGATGTACCCGGAAACTTCTGTTTTGGAGAAGAAATGATATAGTGTTGGCCATCCATGGAGGCAGGCATCTTGAGATCTTGACTAGGAGACCATGGTGCCAGACTGTGTCATAGGCTGCTGTGAGATCAACAAAGACAGCACCCATCTTTAAATTCTTCTGGAATCCATTTTCAATGTAAGTTGAGAGGGCCAGGGCTTGTTCGCAGGTAGATCTTCCTGGGCAGAAACCAGCCTGGGCGGGTGATAGGAATTTCTCTGTAAGATGAGAAATACGTGACAGAAGCAGCCTCTCAAGGAGTTTGTAACACACGGAGAGGAGAGAAATTGGTCTATAGCTGGCGGCCAGTGTTGGGTCTTTCTTTGGTTTCAAAACCGCTATAATCTTCGCACGACGCCAAACTTTGGGCATAGACTCGGATTCCAAGATGTGGGACAGGAATGAAGCGAGCCACTTCTTTGCCGCGGGGCCCAGGTTAAGAATGAGTTCTGGGGTGATGTTATCATAGCCAGCAGCTGTTCCCGGTTTAACCCTCTTCAAAGCGTCTTCCAGTTCAGACAGTGTAAAGGGAGAGATTTTTGGAGATGGACAAGATAACCGGAAGTGGGATGACCACTCATGGGAAATTTCTCTTTTCCAGACTGGATCAATCTTAGCACGTCCAACTTGAGTTAGGTGACTGGCCACTGAGTTTGGAGATACGGGAGGATGGGAGACGGGAGGGTGTTGGCTACCGGCACCCAGTCTGTGAAGAAGCTTCCAGGCCTTCCTACTTGAGTGGGTGAAGTTCAGACTTTCCGTGAGTTGTTGCCAGCGGGCTTGGCGTGCTGCATCCAGGGAGGCAATGAGATGGTCAGCCACATCTGGGTTGCCCGACTCATCATACTGCTTTAGTAGTTGCTCGCATTCAGCATCAAGACGAGGCGGATAGTTAGCACATCTCCCACGAGGAATGGCTTGGGAAGCTGCTTTTGAAGATGGCTTGGCGGAAGCGCCTGTAGGAATCTTCAGAGGGGATAGAGTTAATTGGAATTGCAGGAATAGATTTGTTGGTAAGATCACTGAACAGACGCCAGTTTGCTTTCCGAAAGTTCCATCTTAGTTTCTCTGAGCACAGAATCAGCTGTGAGACCAATGTGGATGATAGCTGGGTGGTGATGACTGTGCGGGAAGATCTTGAGAACTTGTTTCGTAGCGGGAAAGGCTTGGCCTTTGACTGTGCTAATCCAGCACAGGTCGGGTGACGAGTCTTTATTCCATCTAGCACTGTGAAAAGAGCCTGGCTGTTTGGGATCGTATAATAGGGAGAGGTCATTCGCTGAAGCCCAGTCGGCTAAGATAAACGGCTGGGTGATTCAGATAAGGCAGGACCTCGTTATCCCATGAGGCACTGGGAGGCTTATATACGTTGACGAGCTGAATAGTTCCAATAGTAATGGAGTCGTAGAAGGTCGAAGAGGCCATATGGTAAACGTCCGCAAGACACGATTTGGCATAGATGGCTCAGCCATGTTTAGGATGGAGATTATAGCATATTAAATCGAATCCACTGATGGTGAATCAAGCAGCTTCATCGACTGCTATATGTGTTTCTTGTAGGCAGATAACATCTGCCTGATGCTGAATCGCCAATTGACCAATAAGAACGCATTTGGCAAAGGATAGCCCCTCAACATTAAGTTGGAGGACTCGAAGAGCAGGACCAACAGCTTGAAAGCTGGCAGGAGCTGCTTGTTGCTGGCTTTGAAAGTGACTGGGATCCATGTGGATTCAGTCGTCAGTTTCCCCAATGAATGGGTACTCAGGAGATGCACCACGGGAAGGTCGATCCAATGCAGTGGCTGTGAAGCCCCAGTAGCAACAAGAAAAAAAAAAAGAGAGAGTAGGTGAAAGAATTTGTGACAACTGGATATGATGTGGGCTTTCAGTCACCTCTTTTGTGCTGAGTCAGTCTTCCCTAATATAGAAATGAAACCTCACACTGGGCATCTACCAGGTGCCTCACACAGTAAAACACTCTTAAATTAGCTTTTAAGAATGAAGACTCTGCATTGTTTTCAAGAGTGAACTCAAGGCAGAAGCAGTGCTCAGCTTCAGTCTACTTGTCTCTTTGTTTTAGGAACTGGCCTCCTGGATCACAGTCCCAGGAAGGGTTATCCTTCCATGCATTTCCTCCTAAAACAAAACCTTTATGAGGTTTTTGTTTTGTTTTGTTTTCTGATTGTTTTCAAGTGGTAAAGCAAAATATAATGGGGTAGGAACATGAGTTTCTGACCACTGTCCATTCTGTTTCAAGTTTAACATTCATATATTTACTATTCCTTGGGGGTGGGGGGCAGTTCCTGCAAACAGAGTACTAAGAGTTATTCTCTTTGGTCTGAGCCAATTCACCAGTCAGGTTATCTGGTCCCTCTAGGGCCATGTCAAGTAGACCTGTTATGTTGGGTTCATTCATTCAGAAACTCTTGGGTAGTGAGGGCTTAGGAAAATTTATTTCTTCCCAAAAGATCTTATTTTAGACAGTGTTGCAGTGCAAAAGGTCATTTTCTACCACTCTTGGTTCTCTAGAGACAGGATAACCAAAGAAGTATTGCATAGAGTTATCAGAGAAAAAGTGAAAAGGAGCTTTTTAAATAAATATATATTGTAGTAGTTTTGACTAGCTGTAATATACTGTGAGGTACACGAGTTAGGTAGAGAACATGCGGGCAGATAAGGGCAAGAGGGCAAGTGAATTAATTAGGGTTTAATCAAGTAAGACAGAGTATACAGGTGATGGAGGGAGACTCGTGGTGTTGGAATTGGGGAATTACTAGGACTAGACACCAAGGAGATGAAATAGAAGTCAAAGTGTTTTTTGAGTATGTAGAAAGTTTTAGAGGAGTGGGGAGAAAAGACTTCAGCAATCACCCCCACCCACCCAGAAAAAAAAACAGATGCCATGCTTGTAGCCACATGGCCAGAGAGCCAGAACTGCTGAAAATTTAGTTTAAAACCCTTGGTAGTTCTATAATTAGACAATCCCCATTTAAATAGCACTTTTACATAGGTAAAGGTTGTTGTGACGGCATACAGAGGTTCTTGAGAAATGTACTCCTTAGATTTTCAGTTCAATCCATCAGCCAAAAATGGATAATTATTTCATTTATTATTAATTTATACCACTCTGTGTATAGAAATATTGTCGGGGATCGGGTGATAGCGCAGTGGGTTAAGTGCAATGGCACGAAGTACAAGGACCGACTTAAGCATCCCGGTTCAAGACCCCAGCTCCCTACCTGCAGGGGGCTCACTTCACAAGCAGTGAAGTAGGTCTGCAGGTGTCTATCTGTCTCTCTCCTACTCTTTCTTCCCTTCCTCTTTCCATTTCTCTCTGTCCTGTCCCATTCAACAAAAATGACATGAATAACAACAGTAATAACCCCAACAATGGTAAAACAACAACGGCAACAAAAGGGGAAAAATATATAGCCTCCAGGAGCAGTGGATTTGTAGTGCAGGCACCAAACCCCAGAAATAACCCTGGAGGCAAAAATAAATAAATAAATAAATAAATAAATAAATAAATAATAGAAATACTGGGGAGTCGGGCGGTTAAGCACAGCAGGTTAAGTGCACATGGCGCGAAGCACAAGGACCAGAGTAAAGATCCTGATTGGAGCCCATGGCTCCCCACCTGCAAGGGAGTCGCTTCACAGGCAGTGAAGCTGGTCTGCAGGTATCTTTCTCTCCCCCTCTCTGCCTTCCCCTCCTCTCTCCATTTATCTCTGTCCTATCTAACAAAGATGGCATCAACAACAACAACAACAATAATAACTACAACAACAATTTAAAAAAACAAGGGCAACAAAAGGGAAAATAAATATAAAAAATCTAGAAAAAATAGATATATTGTCTTGAATACATGAAAGTGACTCAGAATGAATTAACAGTTCACTCATGTGGCTTAAAATCCTCAGCTACAGCAAAAGATAGTGAGAAAAAAAGTGGCTGTGTTAGGAAGATTAGCAGGGAAGGCCCAGCAATCAAAAACATGCAAATTTATATTCTGTTTGCTCCTGGGATGACATTAGGTCTTCCTTAGTATTATATGAGTACCCTTAAGAGAGAACTCTTCCTTTGTACCTTTGTATGCACCAGTTTTTTTGTTTGTTTGTTTTTTCTAAGACACCCTTCACCCAGAAAATAGAGCCCTATTTTCTAAAGATATTTTGAGAAAGCTGACTTTTGCTCCATTATGGCAGGGAAGTTCAGAGACAGCATTTCTTCTGTATTTACTGGTTTTCAAGTGTCTACCTCTTACAACAGTAAATATCCTAGGGTTGTATATTTTGGTTCTGCTACTCTTCCTAATAAACCCAACAGACATTTGTTTTCTACTTTAAGTAATTTTCAGCTATTGCTTTGTTCCCTGGAGACTATATTCAAACCAGATCTTCCTGGGAGTTTTAATAACATATTTGGGGCATGCTTGTGTGAAATGAGGAACATATCAATAAATTAACCAGGGTCACTTTTCTCATCCTGTATTGTGGGAGATAAATTATGATTTTTTTCTCTTCATTTACATACTTTTTGAGACAGAATGCTGCTAGACACATTTATAAAAATGTATAACAATCAGATAACTGTTACTAGTAATTGGCAGTCCAACAGCTCCACCACAGTTATAACCACCCACTATAGGAGCAAAATAAATTTGTTATTTTTTCTTTTATCCCAGATGAATAGAAGCCTCAGATTCATTTCAGCTGGGTAGAATGAAAAGCCTTCAAGCTAGCAACTGCCAATAAACTGTTCCTTTTTTTTCCCCTTTCCTTTCACAGCAATATAACATCAACAAAAACAGGGGGGCAGGGAAGGGGTCCTAACAACTACTTTATTTTAATTTTTACAGTGTCCTTTTTTTTCAAACTTTGTTTATATTTATTTATTTATTCCCTTTTGTTGCCCTTGTTGTTTTATTGTTGTAGTTATTATTGTTGTTGTTATTGATGTCGTTGTTGGGTAGGACAGAGAGAAATGGAGAGAGGAGGGGAAGACAGAGAGGGGGAGAGAAAGACACCTGCAGACCTGCTTCACAGCTTGTGAAGCAATACCCCTGCAGGTGGGGAGCTGGGGCTCGAACCAGGATCCTTACGCCGGTCCTTGTGCTTTGTGCCACCTATGCTTAGCCTGCTGCACTACCGCCCGACTCCCGTCCTTCTAACTTTTATCCATCTGTCAGTATTTTGAGTTGAAATTCTATTATAGATACTGTTTTACATTTTTTTCCACTTTAAACATAAAATGTCACTAAATATTCCAGGTAACAGTTGTTGCCTTTGTGGTCATTATATGCTCATGGCATGCAATATGGTGGCCTCCCCAGAAAAGACCAGTGTCACTTTAAGTGATGTAAGACAGGAACTGCTCATTGTAGGCTCACCAATACCTTACAGTGAGCCTGGGAATGTAAACTAGAGAAAGAAGAGGGCCAGCAAACCAGTTGTCTTGGCCACATTTGTTGCAGTGATGTCATTCAGGAATTGGTTTGCTGTGACACTCAAGTGTGCAACACTCCAGTCTGCAACCTGAAATTGAGTTTAGTGGGATAATCAGTTATTAGAAGTAAAAGAGAGACAGGAAAGTGACAGAAAAATGAATAGCTACCTAAACAACAGTTGCAGCTTTTGATTCAAAGCTAAACCTTTTTCCTCTTTTTTTATTGATTTAATAATGATTGACAATATTGTAGGATACAAGGGGTACAATTTCACACAGTTCCCACCACCAGAGTTCCATATCCCATTTATTGGAAGATTCCACTTACTGGAAGCTTCCCTATTCTTTATCCTTCTGGGAGCATGTACCCAGGATGATTATGGGGTGCAGAAGGTGAAAGGTCTGGCTTCTCTAATTGCTGGACATGGGCACTGACAGGTCGATCCATACCCCCAGTCTGTCTCTGTCTTTCCTTAGTGGGGCAGGGCTCTGGACAGGTGAGGTTCCAGAACACATTGGTAAGGTTGTCCGCCCAGGGAAGTCAGATTGGTGCCATGGTAGCATCTGCAACTCGGTGACTGAAAAGCATTAAAGATATAAAGCAGATCAAATCGTTTAATAATCAGGAAGCTAAAGGTAAGAATATAGCAGGTGAGATTTGGGGTCTCCAGCTTAACTTTTATACCCAGACACATTGGAGGTCATTCTTTAAAGTTTCTTGTGAATTTTTTTTATCAGTTGTTAAACATTGTTTCTTCCCTCCTAGTATTTGGAGGGAATACATATGCAGCCACATTTTGTCTAAAACACCTTTAAAATCATAATCTTAAATGGACTGGGACATTTCAAAGTGAATTTTGAATTTATATTTTGACCCCACCTGCAGGGGAGTCACTTCAAAGGCAATGAAGCAGCTCTGCAGGTGTCTCTTTGTCTCTCTTCCTCTCTATCTCCCCCTTCTGTCTCAATTGCTGTCTCTGTACAATAACAAATAAAAAAAATTAAAAGAACCTAAAAAATAATTTATAGTTTGAAAAAGCATGTTCAATTTCCTTTCCTTTGTTCTTGTCAGAATACTTCTGAAGTTTTAAACTACAGTTATGGGAGGCATGAGTGTTTCATGCTTAAAGAATATAGTGAGTTAACTAAAGATTTGGAAACAAGTTTGCACGAGTACAATGTTGCAGTATATATTCAATGTTCACCTTGTGAGTCTCTTTAAAAATTTTTTAATTTACTTTGAGATAAAATTGAAATATTGTATTTAAAATGTACAGTGTAAGTCTTGCAATAAATGCATACCCAGAAAGTCATTACTATAATCAAAATAGTGAACATATCCGAATTCCTCCACTCCCAAAGTTTCCTTATACATCCACCTAGTCCCTCCGTCTTCCCCTCCCACCCCATCCCTAAGCAGCTACTAATCTGTTTTCAGTTACTATAGATTAATTTGAATTTTCTTAAATTTTGAGTATATGAAAAGGAAAAGTAATAGAGTATGTACTTTTTTAGCAGGTTATTTTTCAATAAGCATAATGTTTTGAGCTAGCAAATAAGACATAAGAGTAACAGAGAGAGAGAGAGAGACACTGAACCCCCCCCCCCCCCCCCAGATCCCAGGACAGTGAAAGTCAGACTCAAACCTACATCACATGTATGGTAAATCGGGCACCCTCCTCAGTGAGCTATCTTGCCAAAGTTAATAATCTGTGTTGTTAGTGTCAGTAGTTCATTCTGTTTTAGTGCAGAAGGATTGTCTGTTGCCTGAATATACCACATTATGTCTCTCCATTTGTTTGTTAGCATTATGACTGTTTATAATCGTGTTTCTTACTATAACAGGTAAAGTTGCTACAAAGAAGTCTTTACAAATGCTTCCTTTTTCCTTGGGTAAATACCTAGGAGTAGAAAAATGGAATCAAATGGGAATCTATATATATATTTTTAGCTGCATCTCTTTTCCAAGTGCTGCATGATTTTTTCATTGTCATCAGCATCATATGACAGTTCCAAGTCCACATCTTTAGTTTTAGACATTTTTTTCCAACTTCAATATCATTTTATTAAAAGGTTGTTAATGTAAAGAATTGTTGTTAGGTGTGTGATTATATTTCACAGTGGTTTTAATTTCTATTCTTTGAGGATTGAAAAGATCCAGCATCTTTTCCCATAATTATTTGCTATCTATATGTATTATTGGTGAAGTATCTGTTCAGATCTTTTTTTTCCCAATAAATAAATAAATAAATAGGGTTTATTTTCTGAGAAAGTGGCAGGGCCAGGCATGAGAGTACTGCTTAGCTTGGACACATGGTAAACTTGGCCTACATCAGGTAGGTTAATTCTTTTTTAAAAAAATATATTTATTTATTTATTTATTCCCTTTTGTTGCCCTTCTTTTATTGTTGTAGTTATTATTGTTGTTGTTGTTTTTGATGTTGTTGGATAGGACAGAGAGAAATGGAGAGAGGAGGGGAAGACAGAGAGAAGGAGAGAGAGACAGACACCTGCAGACCTGCTTTACCGCCTGTGAAGCGACTCCCCTGCAGGTGGGGAGCCGGGGGCTCGAACCGGGACCCTTCCCCCGGTCCTTGCGCTTTGTGCCACCTGCACTTAACCCGCTGTGCTACCGCCCGACTCCCCCAGGTAGGTTAATTCTATGCTATAATATTCCGAATTGTCTCCCTTCAAATGGTTTACTCATCTTAATTGCTTTTTGTTCGTAACTACTGAGTTTTCAGAGCTCTTTAAATTCTGAATAGCAGGCACTGTCAAATATGTGACTTGCAGATCCCCCATCCCCAACCCAGCCGCTGGCTGGCTTGTTTTCTTATGGTCTTAAGAAATTTTTTCAAAGAACAAAAGCCCATAATTGTGACCAAGTACTTTGATATGCCAAAGATATCTTGACCTATCCTGTGGTTACAAAATTTTTCTTGTGTTCTCTACTATGTATTTTGTAGCTTTACATTTTATGCTTGAGTTTCTGATACAAAGACAGATCAAAGTTCTTTATATACCAATTGTTCTGGAACCACTTGTGGGGGGAAAAGAATCCTTTCTCTACTAAATCTCCTGTATAGCTACATAATGAGTCACTTGACTATGTATACATATTACTAGTCTATTTCATCTTAATGCCAATTTTACACTGTCTTAATTGTTGCAACTTCATAAGATTTTGAAGTCCACTAATATAAGTCTCTCCATTATGTTCTTTTTCCAAGTAGATTGGCTAGTCTACATCTTACTCTGTTTCCATCGGCTTGCTTTGTCAAAATTTTTTTCTATTCTTAACTTTCTAAAAGTTCTTATATTTTTTAAATAAGAAATGGATTAGGATCTTATCAAGTGGTTCTCCTCTTCCCTTGAGATTATTATGTCATCTTACATAATATTGGACCATAATATGCTACTGTCTTTTTATTATGCTCTGTATCTTTCCTCTAGCTTCTTTTTAAAATATGTTCTTCAGTAGTTTTAAACAGCTTAGTAATGATGTGTTTTCGTATGCTTTTCATTATGCTTTTTGCATAGACTTCACTGAGCTTCTGAAGTGTCAGGGCTGGGCAGTGATATTACCCACTGGAGTGCACATGTTACTGTGTTCAAGCCTCTGGTTCCCACCTGTAGAGGGAAAAGCTTCTTAAGAGGTGAAGCAGTGCTGCAGGTCCCTCCCACCTTCCCTTCTTCCAGACCTCCCTCCCTATTTCCTCCTCTCTTCTCAATTTCTGTCTCTATCATAAATGGGAAGAGAGAAAAAAACATGGCTGCCCAGAGCGTTGGATTCATCGTGCAAACACCAACCACCTAGCAATAACCCTGGTAACAAAAACAAAACAAAACCTCTTAGTGTCAGTTTATAGTTTTCATCAGATTTAGAAAAATTTGTTTTTAAATATATTTTATTCTGCATGTTCTCATTTCTTTCCTTCAGAGATTGTAATTACCTGTTTGGAAAGAAAGAATAATATGTATCTTGTTGAAAAAGTGTGACTGAAAGCACTATATTTAATCAGGAATAGCTGCCCTGGCCAATTATTCAGAGCACCAGTACATCTGTATATCACTTTGGTCCAGTACTGCTAAAGCATAGAAATAACATGAACATGAAACTAGTTAATTACAGAGCCTGGGTGATCAAAGTCAGCAGTAGAGATTCATGTCATCATAACCACACAAGCTTCCAAGCACTGATTTACAAAACCTGAGTTTGCTTCTTTTTTTGTTCCCTCCCTTTGCTCTTCTGGGTTCCTACTCAGCTCCTCCCTCAGGGCTTCTGATTTGTTCTTCTACTTGTCTCCTCATGTATGCTGTTATGAAACTAGAATAATTTTCATATTCTATAAAGTCCTGCTTTCTGGCAGTGGACTGTTCTTTGCTTACATCTACTTGCCTTGACCACTTGAGGTGGAAAAAAGAATGTCAAGGCAAAGAAAGAGTTAACTAACCAAACTATAAGAAGAAGAGAAGCCCCAGGTATTATTATAGGTAATAATAGCAGTAGTCTCCAGGATGTGAAGAAAATAAGCTAGAAAAATAAAGATGATTCAAAGTGGATGAAATACACAATGCACAGTATTGAAAAGTGAATGTTAACTCATGTAATAAAAAACACGGCAAATAAAAATATGCATGCTAAAGGGAGTGATAGGCAGATATCCAGAGGTGATAACTGTTAGTCAAAAGGAAGAAATAAGTAAGAAGTGATACCAGAATTTTGTAAAGGAGTACATGCTCTCTCTCCCTCTCTTTCTCTCTCTCTCTCTCTCTCTCTCTCTCTCTCTCTCTCTCTCACAGACACACACACACACACACACACGTGCATACACACAGAATAATTTCAGAAGTAAATACAAAATTTATTGGATGGATATTGTTCTTTCTCTTTTAAAATGTCACTCACTCTTCAGTGAAAACATCTGAGCTTCTGTTCTTCATATAGACCTTCAATCTGGTTGAAAACCTGGGTTCCTTTAGTTTACCAGTATATTTTAAGGAAAAATCCCTTTGTAGACTACACAGTCTCATTATCCTTTTGGGATTTTATTCTCACTTCTCTTTGATTTACTTTGAGTTAAGAAAATGTGATTCTGAGTCAGGGAAGTCTTAGTACCAGATTAGAATAATCACAAACTTTATATAACAGCATTAGCTCAAGGTAACATGTAATTAAGAATCAAATTAAAGAGGGTTAGCTCTGCATAGAAGAGAATGCTACAGTGCTTCTAGCCCTGCATGAGTCTATGTGATAGTGAATTAACCATTCAGAATTGCACTGAAAAGTAGGTGACCTGCTTTTATTTTATTTTTATATATTCACTGAGAGTACTTCACATAAGCTCTTCTTGTGTTTAATCTGACATTTATTTTTCTAGTTGTTAAAATATCAGAACCTTGAAACATCACACTAAGTGACATTTCTTTCTGGTGATCCTATAACCAAAGTTTACCTTCAGTTTATTATTCAGCACTTGTTTTGTTAAATTATTATTATTATTATTTTGCCTCCAGGGTTATGGCTGGGGTTCAGTGCCTGCACCATGAATCCACTGCTCCTGGAGGCCATTTTCCCCCTTTTGTTGCCCTTGTTGTTGTAGCCTTGTTGTGGTTATTATTGTTGTTGTTAATGTCGTTCGTTATTGGATAGGACAGAGAGGAATGGAGAAAGGAGGGGAAGACAAGAGAGGGGGAGAGAAAGATAGACACCTACAGACCTGCTTCACCACCTGTGAAGCAATTCCCCTGCAGGTGGGGAGCTGGGGGCTCATACCAGGATCCTTCCACCGATCCTTGCGCTTTGTGCCACCTGCGCTTAACCCGCTGCACTACCGCCTGACACCCTTGTTATTTTTTACAGTGAACATATTTTATGACTTACCAGGTAAAATTATCAGAAGGCAATTTGTAATTTTGTTAGAAGTCTGTAGATAAAAGCCATCACACGATATTTTTTTTCAATATCTTTTACTTAAAAAATTATTGGCAATACCTTGTTTCATAAGATAGTTATCCCAAGGGTATAGTATCACATGCACCCCAAATATGTACCCGCACACCTCACCAGTGTCATCTCTTACCATCATAGTACATTGGATCCCCAACCACCCACTTTTATCCTCATTGGTATCCCCAGAACTGCTGATATATATATATCAAGGGTTTGTCAACATCTCACTTCTATCTTTTCACGTGCTTTACTGTTTTTCCCCTTAACACATATATGCGAAAATATCTGGTATTTGTTTTTTTCTCCTGCCTTACTTCACTTAGCGTAATCTTCCTCAATTCCATACATGTTTTAGCAAAAGACAACATCTCATCTTTGCTTGTAGCTAAGCAATACTGCCTTGTGCATGCTTATTATATCCTGTATTCATTTATCTACTTTTGGAAACTTGAGTTGTTTTCAAATCTTGGTTAGAGTATCCAGCCTTGGGTTGAAGGTGTGTATGCATGTTCAGATAAAAAGCTTTATAATCTTTGGATAGACATCAAAGAGAGAATCACCTGGTTGATCACTGATCTGTTTTT
This sequence comes from Erinaceus europaeus, assembly GCF_950295315.1. Classification (NCBI taxonomy): domain Eukaryota; kingdom Metazoa; phylum Chordata; class Mammalia; order Eulipotyphla; family Erinaceidae; genus Erinaceus; species Erinaceus europaeus. The sequence continues at coordinate 56,155,673 of NC_080169.1, read as the reverse complement.
AATATTTGTTTTCCATATGGACTGGACCAATTTACATTTCTACCAATAGGGTAAAATAGCCACCGCTTCTTCCTTCCTTCCTTCCTTCCTTCCTTCCTTCCTTCCTTCCTTCCTTCCTTCCTTCCTTCCTTCCTTCCTTCCTTTTATTTTTCTTCCCCCTCCAAGGTTATCGTTGGGGCTCTGTACCAGCACTATGAATCCACTGCTCCTGGTGGCCATTTTTATTTTATATTTTTTGCATTTTATTGGATACGGCAGGGAGAAATTGAGAGGGGAGGGGAAGACAGAGAGGAAGAGAGAAAAAGAGATACCTGAAGACCTACTTCACTGCTTGTGTAGCATCCCCTTTGCAGGTGGTGAGTGGGGCCTAGAGCCTAAATCCTTGAGTGGGTCCTTGTGCTTCATATTATGTGTACTTTATGGTGTACTACCACCTGGCCCCTGTTTCCTTTTCTTCATATCTTTGCCAACACTTCTTACTCCTGTATCTGTTAATATTGACCATTTTCATGTGTGTAAAGTGATATCTCATTTTTGCCATGATTTTTGTTTCTCTGGCAGTAAGTAATGAACACTTTCCATGTTTTTCTTGGTCAGTTGACTATCTTCTTTAGTCAGGTGTCTGTTAATATCTTTTCCAAATTTTTATAGGTTACTTACTTTTGTTGATGTGTTTCTTGAGCTGGTTATATACCTAGTCTATTAGCCCTTTATCTGCAGGTATCTTTTTCCATTCAATAGTTTGTCTTTTTTGTTTTGGTGATAGTTTATAGAAGCTTTTCAACTTGATGTAATCCCACCAGTTTATTTTTTATTTTGCTTTCTTTGCAACTGGATTCCTAGCTTTGAAAACATCTCTACAACTGATATCATAGAGTACTCTGCTGATTTTTTTTGGGTTTTCATATATCTATTTATTGGTGACTTTTTGCATTTTATCAGGAAGTTAATAGTTTACAGTACAGATATTGATGCAGTTTCCTTCTATCTTTTATAATAGTTTCTGTCATAACATCCAAGTCTTTAATACATAATAGCATTTCACTGTTTTTATTATCTCTTTAAGAAATTGACTGTGGGTTTGGACTGATATGTAGTCAAAAGCTGTCCTCTTTAAAATAATGGTATAGAAATCTCTGAGCATTTTCATGCAGAACTCCTGGCTTTCCAGAAATGGATCACTGAGCTAAAGTGATCAATTCTTTTTCTAACTATCAATCAGTAAATAGGTCCCTGCTACTGACCAACTGAAGGATGCTGTGTGGGATGACAGTGAGCTGTCTTAGCAAAAAGCTGTCCTGCAGCCAATCTCCATAAGTAGAACTTGCACTTTTCTAATTTTGAAAATCAATGAGTTGTTTGTTTTTTTTTTCCTCACTACCAGAAGACAGTAGTGTATATGTGTCTTCCAGTCACTATAACTTTCATCTTAACATGAGCAGATAACTTTCTCAACTGTGTAGGCTGGGCTTTGTTTATCCCTTAATTTAAAAAAATAACTACTTCACACATGTTATTATGCACTGATAAAAATCCATCATTTGTAAGCATTTGATACAATCAACTACATGGATGTTTGAAGTTATTAGTTCATATACCTTAAAGATTTTGTTCTCTGTCTTCACTATGTTTATTGCATACAACATAGTCCCACTTTGACTGTCACCCTCTGTTATTGTGAGTTGTATATCTCTTACTGCTCCTCTTCAGCCCACCCAAACAAGTCTCTGTCATATTAGATGTTCAGTAAACACCTCCTGAGAAATTTGAAATAAGAAGCAGACCTGAAAGATGTGTTGGAAACATGAACAATATGTCATTTGTTTCAGATCTTGCTGCAGCATATCCAAAGCTATCTATTATATGTTAGATAACATTTTAGTCAATATCTATGGCAAATTTCAAGATTTTGAAAACTAGATTCTGAGAACCAGGTTTTGAATGACTTCCTGCTGATCCATCAAACTTTCAAAAAAACTTAACAAAAGATTGTTATAGTAACTTCATATGCACTGTTACTTCAGAGGCACAAAAATTGATATTGGAAGGATTTTTGTTAAAGCCTCTCATAAACTTCAATATGCCAGTTGTCCTTGTTAACAAAGAGAGGAAAAGGAAGTAAGAAACAGTATCTCTATATCAGGGGAGAAGACAGTCCAAATCCCTGTGGGGATCTTGCTTGGGTCCTCAGTGATACTCTTTCATCACTGTATCTGCTAGAATCCACTTGTAATGAACAAAAGTGGTTTAAGGGTATAAACCTATTTTCTCTAAAATTAAAACCTCTTAGTGAGACACATTCCACTTTTTTAAACGAGATTGAGACGTTATTTCCTGCTGTTTTCTCCAATAAAAAGATTTTTTCAAGATATGTAAAAGAAAAATGATGAAGTACAAAATAGGTCCAAATGCCCAGTCGTGTAAGAGAGAATGGTTGAACAAAAGGACATTATATGATGCCCATGCAGTAAACAGCATTTTTAGATATGTTTTCCTATCAAGCTTTGGTACTGGAAAACTATTAGCAGACCCACTTTTTGTATAAAACATCTTATGGTCTTTTATTATTAGTAATAGATTCTGCCAGTTCTTTAACAGTTGAGCTGTTTTCTCTGACTATAGTAAGTTTTTCTGCCTTATGTATTTTCATTTTGTCAGTTTATATAATTCTTAAAATAAAATCACTTTAATATAAATAATATATATTTTTAAAAATTTATTTACTTTGAGAGAGGATAGAGACCTACCGACCAACCACAGGACTGCTTACTTCTGGCTTCTAACAGTGCTAGGGAAGGAATTTGGGCATGCAAGTCCTGTGTTCTAATGTACTAAGCCATCTCCCTGGCTCACCTAATTTTTTTTTAATTAACAATTTTCAAACAATTTTTAGACCAGATAGTCTTTTTGAACAAAGCATATTCTGGTCAATTGTCACATAAACTTTTAGCTCAGCAGTAAGCTGGATATTTGGTAATGTTCCCTTGAATGCTGGATTTTCGGTTGTGTTTTGCTATTATTGATCGTCTCAGATCTTTGAAAAGACATTTATGCTAGACAAAAGAAGTGCATGTGGGCAATGTTTTATCATGAAGGACTGTAAGAGCTTCTGGGAAAGCTCTGAATAAGAGCTCAATCAGGAAGGGCCAACACAGGTGTATTCTGTTATTACTTTGGTTGTGTGAGTATGTGAGTATGTACACAGAGATAACAGAACATTTTGAATTACAGTGTCAGCAGGGTGCAGAAGATCTTTATCCTTCCAGATAATTTCAGTAATTGAAGAATGGAGCTGTTAACCAGCTCCATCCAATTTCAGGGTTTGGATGAAGGTAAATTAGATTGGCTTTGCCTCATCCGGAGGTTGTATTGCAAACAGTAGACATATAAATGTGGTGGTGTCTCTTAAATGTAGGCATGAGGGAAGTGGTATTTTAGAGTGAATTTGTTATATAATTAATAGCATTACTGTTTATATATATACAGGCTAGATACATTTGAAATCATCAACACAAAAGAAGCAGGAAGAAATTGGAAAGGAAACCATGTTTGTTTAGAAAGCTGGGAGCCCTGATGGTTATGCAGAAAGAATGTGTAGTATTAGGATCAGAGCTCTCAGTATTTTTCCCTGAGCCTCCATTTACTAGGTATTGTCCTCATGCAGTGAGCTAACTCTTCTAATCTTAATTATATCATGAACAGAACAGTACTTAGCCTATTAAGATCATTGTAATGACTGGGCGGTATTATATATTTATATATAAAGAGAGCTTCTAGCCTGAGAAGGTCTGCATATAGTAGACCACAACAAGCAAGACTAACTTAGCTGTTCCTATTGGCAAAGATGCAACAGCCACAGTACTAAGTTGTTTTCCCACTTTCACCATCTGTATCAGCTCCAGTTGCACTGGCTCAGCTCTGTGAATGGACAGCTGTCTTTAAGAGCTTCCTATGACTTCTTTCATGTTTCCTATTAAACTTTGAAGCTCCTTCCACATCTTCACCCAGGCTAAAATTACACCAAATGGATCTAGCTTTAATCTATTTTGAATTTTGGCTGAATTGTGGACAATAATAGATTTTAAGGTATATATAGAGACCCCAGGACTCCAATTCAAAACCTGGTTTAGTCTTTCTAGGTTCTGAGAGCAGATGATTGATTAACTATTGTCAATTTTGCATTGACTTAGATTTTCTTTGTTAGTGAACTCCTGGTTCAAATTCACACTTTCATTCTTCCTTCAGTAGAGCATAAGACAATATTTTGTGCATATTTAATTTCAGAAGTGCACATTAGATGTTTTTTGTTGTTGTTCTGTTTTGTTCTTAGTGCAGTTATGGTCTTTGGTATAGTATATTCTACCCTAAAATCTGCTTTCAGCATAGTGGTTGCAGAGCGCTTTATACCCAGAACTAGGTGGTGGCACAACTAGTACAGTACACATTACCATGTGCCAAAGGCCTGGGTTCAAGTCCTCACACTCTTCACATATTTATGAATGGTGGAGTTTCTACTTCTCTCTCTCTTTCTCTCTCTCTCTGTCTCTCTCTCTCCCCCCCTCCCCCTCCCCCCTCTCCCTCTCCCTCTCTTTCCTTCATCCTCTATCAAAGAAAAAGGATTAAAAAAAAAGAAAAAAAGAAAAGAAAAGAGACCGGGTAGTGGCACACCTGATTGAGTGCACATATTACAACGTTCAAGGACTCGTTTTCAAGCTCCTAGCACCCACCTGCAGAGGGAAAGCTTCATGAGTGATAAAAACAGTGTTAAAAGGTGTCTCTCTGTCTCTGTTACTTTCTACCTCACCCTTCTTCCCGGTTTCTAACTCTCTCTATGCAGTAACTAGAGATAATAAAAAAAATTAGAAGGAGAAGAAGGAGAAAGATGGCCACTGGGAGCAGTGGTGTCATTGTGCAGACACAAAGCCTCAGTGATAACCCTAGTGTCAAAACAAAGAAAGAACATCCTGTAGCCATCCAAGATATTATTAACACATTAATTATATCTTTACATTTCTACTCAATACTTTCTTCTCTGAAATGCAAGTGCTACCAAATACCATATTAATAGGACTATAAATGGACTACCTAGCCAAAGAACTCCTTTCATGATAATGCTATATTATAAGCCAGTTCAAATCTCAGTATATTAGCACTGAATTTGTTGGGGTTTTTTGTTTTGTTTGTTTGTTTGTTTGCTTGCTTGCTTTTTAATTTGCCTCCAGGGTTATCTCTTGAGCATGGTGCCTTCACCATGAATCCACTGCTCCTGGAGGCAATTTTTTCCCCTTCTGTTGCCCTTGTTGTTTACTGTTGCTGTTATCATTATTGTTGTTAGTTGTATTGTTGTTATTATTATTGTTGCATAGGACAGAGAGAAATGGAGAGAGGAGGGGAAGACAGAAAGGGGAAGAGAAAGACACCTGCAGACCTGCTTCACCGCCTATGAAAGGACCCCCTGTAGGTGGGGAGCCAGACTCAAACCAAGGTCCTTAGTCCGGTCCCTGCGCTTTGTGCCATGTGTGCTTAACCTGCTGTGCCACTGCCTGGCACCCCTGAATTTGTTAATATTCAAATGTTCATATGTAAGTGTTGATTGGCCAATATAAGTTTAACTCTTCAACCATAGTTTACTTATTATTCATCCTTCTTTCCTCAAGGACTAATCAGATCATGTCCATCTCTGGCTATGACAGAAAAAAAGGAAATAAGGGTGAATGTAAACATGTGCTATCTCCTATGTTCTAAATTTGTAATTTTGCCCCTTTCACTGGTATATTCCTCTCCATTTCACTAGCCAGAAAAATCAGACTTTCCTGGAGGAGTGGAGAGGTCACATAGCTGAGGATGCAGTTGTAGGGAGGGCCGAAGATTCAAGATCAGTGATACAATCTGGCTTTGTCTCTAAACACTGAGGAGCTTTGAGCAAGCCTCCAAGCCTCAGCATCTCAGTGATTACTTTGAACAATGAATGAAATAGTCACAAATCCCACAGTGATCTCACATTCTAGTCAGAGAAATAGGCAATCAATAAATAATGTGTATGTGACTACATGCATCCAAGAGTGTATAATATATTAAAGGATGAAAGGAAAATGAATAAAAATTAAACAGGGTAAGTAAAGTAATTTACTTCTCCCTGCTCTAGAGAATGCCACTGTTAACAGTCTGGTATTTGTGCTTAAGTGATAGTGATAGGGTTTAATTCCTTACTCTTCAATTTATTTACTTTACTGATCTTGAACATGTCTATTATTTCCATTGTTGCAAATCAAATTCCCACAAACTTAGTACCTTAAAACAATATAAATTTATTACTTCAGTATTTCTTTCTTTTGTTTTTTTTAATTGTCACCAGAGTTATTGCTGGAGCTTGGTGCTAGTATTATGATCCACTGCTCCTGGTAGCCAGTTTTAAAATTTTTTTCTATTATTTTTTATGGGACAGAGAGAAATTGAGATGCAGGAGGTGAGCAGGGGCTTGAACCTGGGTCTTTGTGCATGGTAATCTGAGCATTCAACCAGGTAGTGCCACCTCCCAGCTCTCTCAGCATTAGTTTTAGAAACACAAGCAGGTCTAGTTGGGCCCTCTATCAGAGTTGCATTATTGTTTAGTGTTGGCTGGGTAACATTCTTTTCTGGAATTATTAGTCTTTAAATCCCATATACTGGTTGACAAAATTTGTTTTTTTGTGATTGTAGGAGAGATGTCTTTATTTTCTTGTTTCAGGTACTCTTTTCAGCAGCTAGAACCATACATAGTTTTTTGCCATGTCTGACTGTCTTGCAGAAGCTTACAGCATAGTATGTTGCTTCTTCAAAATTCAGGTGGAATATCCTTCTCCACTCTAATGTCTCTCCAGCATACTTTGTCTTATTAGTCTCACATAACATAATGTTAATTGTGGAAGTGAGGCTTCCTAATTACTATGCCCTAGTGTTGAAAATCATGTCACAGTTTCTGTATGGATTCTTTGAGAGATTTTTATGCAAGGACATGACCAATTAAATGTCATCGTAACAGTCTGCATTGCTATGAACTTTCCTCTCAGAACTGCTTTTGCTGCCTCCCATAGAGTCTGATAATTGGTTTCTTCATTTTCGTTGATATTGAGGTAATTCTTAATTTCTTTCTTGATTTTTTTCAATAACGTGTGTTATTCAGAAGTATGTTGCTTAGTCTCCATACTTCAGGAAGCTTCTTTTCTTTTAGTGGTTAATTTCTAGTTTCATACCATCAGGGTCTGAGAAGATGCATTTTATGATTTTAATATTAAATTACTTAAAATTAAATTAATATTTAATATTAGGCTGTCTTTGTGATGCAGCATATGGTCAATCCCTGTGAATGTTCTCTGTGTAATTGAGAAGAATATGTACTCATTTCTTTTGAGATAGAAACTCCTGTAAATATCTGTTAGGCCCATCTTGTCTCTGGTTTTGTTTAAGACCACTATTTCCTTATTGGAATTTTTTGTCCAGATGATCTTTCTCTTGCTGAGAGATCTCCTACTATTATTGTGTTTCGATCAATGTATCCATTAAGTTCAGTAAGTATTTGTTTTATATAATTCGGTGCACCTAAATTGGGGGCATATATATTTATAATGTTATGTCTTCTTGTTGGATTAATCCTTTGACCATTATATAGTTCCTCTCTCTGTCTCTGCTTACTTTATTTACCTGAAGTTCTGTTTTATATGGAATATGATATCTATCCTTGCCCTTTTCTTCTGAATTATTAGCTTGAAACATCTTGCTCCAGCATATTACATTAAGCTTCTGTTTGTCATTTCTTTGGATGGGTGTTTCATGAAGATATATAATAGATGGATCCTGTTCTTTAATCTACTTCACTACTCTTGAGTCTTTTGACAAGTGAATTTAGGCCATTCACGTTCAGGGTGGTTACTATATATGTGATTTACTGGTTTTTGTTTTAAATTTGTTTTAAATTGTTGATTCTTTGTCCAGTTGCTCTTTCCCATTTCTATTTTGTTCTTAGTCCTAGTCTACTGCTGTTCACTTCACCTAGAATGTGTATTCCATTGCTTCTTTTTTAATTTTTATTTATTTTTGTTGTTTTTTTTAATAATCTGTATTAGTGATTTAATTATGATTGACATGATTGTAATATAAGAGAGGTACAATTCCTATCATCAGAGTTCCATATCCCCTCCCCTGATATTCTTTATCCATCTGGGAGTATGAACCAAAGATCTTTATAGGGTGCAGAATGTGGTATGTTTGGCTTCTGTAATTGCTTCTCCACTAAACATGGGCATTTTTAGGTCTATCCATACCCCCAGCCTATTTCTATCTTTACATAGTGGGGTAGAGCTCTGGGGGGGTGGGATTCCAGGACACATTGGTGAGGTTGTCTGCTTAAGCATGTTAGGTTGGTGTCATGGAAGCATCTGCAACTTGGTGTCTGAAAAGCATTAAAATATAAAGCAGAACAAATTGTTTAATAATCAAGTACCTAGAGGTAAAAGTATAGCAGATGAAATTTGGGGTCTTCATGTTGGGAGGAGAGAAATCCAGAGGAGAGGGGAAGATAGGGAAAGAGACAGAGAGATGCCTGCATCTCTGCATCACCACTTGGGAAGTTTTCCCCCTACAGCTGGGAACCAGGGATTTGTACCTGGGTCCTTTCGATCTGTGTGCACTTAACCAGGTGTGCCACCACCTGACTCTGCTTTGCTTCTTCTTTTCTGTGTGACACCTTTCAGTAATTCTTGCAATTATAATTTCCTTGAATATGGACTTTATGCCCTTTACTCTGTCCTCTTCCTCAAGAATTTGTATCACTCTTACATTCAACCTTTTTATGGAATTTGCAATTTCACAGAGAGTTGCTTCAGTCCTTCTAAACCATTTCTCTCCAGCATCTTTAATTTGAAATAGTGGGGTACTTGTATTTTCTATCTTAAATATTCTTTCTTTTGTATGAGTGAGTCTACTTCCTAACCTACCTTTCTTTCTACCTGAACTTGAACTGCACTCAAAGTGTCTTTCACACCCTGCAATTCTGTGTGAAGTTTTTCTTTCCTGTTTCCTAGTTGCTTAGTACACTCTAATTGAAGCTTTTCTGTCATGTTTTCTATTTTCTTAGAGAAGTCTGTTTGGAGCTTTTGTGCTTCTTAACTCCTTAGTTAAATATTCTTTCAACTCTTTTATATGCTTCTCCATACTATCCTTAGATTCTTGGAGGGACCTCACAATGGGCTTTCTGTACTCTTTCTCTGATAGTTCCTCTATGTGTATAATTTCTTGGAGTCCTTTATTGTTGGGCTAGCGACAGAAGAGAGATGACCCAGGAAATGAGCTGGTGGTGGCGAGCCAGCTCAAAGTCTGTATTCATCTGAGCTTCCCAGACTCAGGTGATAGCACAGCAAGTTAAGTGCAAATGGCATAAAGTGCAAGGGCCGGCATAAGTATCCCAGTCCCAGTACTCTGGCTCTACGAGGCTGAAAAACAGAAGTGGCAAGTCAAAAATGGAAGTGGCTTGACAATACCATAAATGGTTAGGAAAGGGGTGGAGAAAGGTAAAGGGGGCTGGGAAAGGTAGGAACTTCCTTAGCAACTGTTCCGAGGGGTTTAACTCATAGGATTAATAATACTCTGCAGGCAGGGAGGGTCTTGAGGGTAGGAAAAGAAAATATCAAATGAGCACAATGGGTGGGGAAATAGGGAGGAGACCATAAGTCATTTGTTAGACAAAGCAGAATATTGATATGTAGATAATAAGAGAACGGGCCATTGTGTCAAGGAATGCAGGAGAGCTGGCTTAATGTTTTAAGGAATGCTAAGCCCCTGGAGGCAGAAAAATGCAGGGTCTCTGGAGACAGGGAGTAAGCTGACAGGGAGGCAAAAAACTGAGGTCCGTACCTCTCTCAAGCTCAACCTCAGCAAGAGAGAATCTGACAGGGTGATTAGTTTCCTCAGTTCCCCATTTTTCAGTGGGAAAAGCCTCACCACACTCAACCTGGTTCTCAAGTATTCCCAGCACTTTATTTCATTTCTATCTAGTTTATCATATTTGGAAGTTTATTTTTGCTATTTTTCTGGTTATGCATTTATTGGCCAACAGGTAGTGCTATTGTTGTGATCACTGGACTTCAGTTTGTTTATATGTTGAGTGGTAGTAGGTGGGGGTTGAGGCTGTCATTCTTGTTTTCTTAAACTTTTCTGTTCTCTGTATACTGTGTATATATAGTTTCTCTGTATGATTACAGTTTAAAACCAGGCCTCAGTGGTTTGTTGCTAGGTGGCAGCTGTGTTCAGAGAATCAGGGCTCAATTTACCAGTTAGCCACCAGCTGCCACAAATTACCTTTATTTATGTATGTCTGCCTTAGTTTGGCAGCAGACCAGACTGCTTTTGGTCAAAAATATTTCCTGCTAGTGTGGTGTGTCCTTGCCTATAGTTCACTAGGCTAACATCCCCAGGGCCATGAATTAAAAGCTCATAGGTTCCTCTCTCTTGACTGTTTTTGTATGTAGAGGGTAAATGGCACCATCCTCTGATGGAGCTTTTAGCTTCTCTGTGTTTCATTTCAATCCTGCACTCATTCTCATCCCACCCTCATACACGAGCACCCATCTGAGCCTGCAGTGCTTCTGCAGATGTCTCAGCTGTAGTTGATGCGGTTGTTAAGTTTGATAGTTGTAGGTATTTGTTGTTTGGGGGGAGAATCTATTCTGTTTGCTGCTACTTCGTGGCCATGCCTCCTAGAAGTTTCATCTTAACATTCTGCCTGATACAACTTGTTATTTAATCTCTTAGTGCTACCATTTCTTATTTATTTTCTTTTCAATGTCTTTATCTTTAAAATTGGGGTGTTAAAACTATCAACTCATAGTTCTGATGATTGAAGAAATAGAAGTAAATCATGTAAAGTAATGCTAAAAAAAATAATTAAAAAATTAAAAAAATAAAGTAATGCTGACTACAGAGAATTCCCCATATGCATTATCCAATTTCATTTTTTTATAAAGTGGGAGATTAAGGTAACTTTTTTTTTTTTGCCTCCATGGTTATTGCTGGGGCTTGGTGCCTGCAATATGAATCTACTGCTTATGAAGGCCATTTTTTTTTCTATTTTGTAACCCTTGTTACCTATGTTGGTGTTATATTACTGTTGTCATTGCTGTTCTTGTTGTTGGATAGAAGAGAGAGAAATAAAGAGAGGAGGGGAGATAGAGGGGAAGAGAAAAAGACAGACACCACTCATGAAGCAGCCCCCTGCAGGTTGGGAGCTGGGGGCTTGAACCGGGATCCTTGTGCCTGTCCTTGTGCTTTGCACCATGTGCGCTTAACTGCTGTGCTGCCGTCCAACCCTCAAGATGACTTTTGAGAATCCTTTCATCTCAATGATATTATAATTTTATTGTAATACACTATAATAAAATAAAAATAAATAATAATAATACACATAATGCACAAATGAAAATTAAAAATAAATCTACTGATTAGAGATATAATCAGAAAGTATAATATAGGGACAGGCTGATATATATTTTTTTTTCCTTTTTAGTCATTTATGCTTTCTTTTAAAAAATTTTTTAGGAATTTTTTACAAAAGAGTCTTAATTCCACAATGGTCATGATAGTCCAAAATTGCATTTAAAAATATATACATTCTGTTGGGTCAAGTTGATATTATCTGAACAGACTGCTTGTCTCCAGGAGATAATTGAGTCTTCTTTCTATTGTCCTCATTGGAGCCTTCATAAGCACTTCATTATTTGAAGATCTGTGAGTTATCTTGTCAAGGAATCTTTGGCAGAACCCAAGACCTTCCAAGTAAACACTGTTTTGTGGGAAACTTTCCTACCTTACTGTCCTCTAAGTGATTTGAAGCCTTTGAGTCTGAAATAGGCCATTGAATGATGCCATTTCACTATTGTAAATATTGGGGCAGGATGTATGTTTATATATGAAAGTGAATGGATCTGAGAGAAATCTATTTAATGTGGATAATTACAACCATATAGACCCTAAGTGTCCTCTCCAACCTGCACTAATCCCATCAGGAAAAGGACTTTTGGTCATATCTTTAAGGTCCTTAAGGCAACAGGAAACATCTAGACCTTAGTTTCCTGCAGAGACCCACTGATGAAAGTTACTTCTCTTTAACCAGGCAGAAAACTCCTTGTAGAGTTCATTGGAGGAGGTGCCCATAGATCAGCTCCATTCCCTTTCTCTTTGGATCTTATACTCTATATCACCTGAAGTCTAGAGTAGCAAAAAGCCTGGGGGCAACTTCAATAGTTGTTTTTATGACTCATACTGTGTGTTTATGTGCTCTATCATTTCTAGCTGAGTTTCTTAACAGCAGTATCGATCTTTTGCTTTCAGCAGTTCTTTACTGTAGGGATTATCCTGGTTACTTTATCTACTAAATGCCAGTGCCTTACATGTTTCCACTTGTCTTAAGCAAAACTCCACATAAACATTACCAAAAGTTCCAGTACATTTAATTTATTTACACATTAATTGGTTTGTGAAAATAAATATAATATATATGATTTTTAAAAATTCAAAGAGAACTAAAAGGTAAACAGTAAAGAAATATGTCTCTTACCCCCATGTCCCAGTGCCAAGTTTTACCCTTCGAGAAAGAAAATTATTACCATTATATAAGTCATAAGAAAGCTAGAGATTGTCCTGAGATTTACATAAATGTAGACATAGATATCTTGTTACTAAGACATGTAATAAGCATGTAAAAAATTTTTCAAGATAAAAAATCCAATGAATCTCATTTCATTTATTTTTTTTAACTTGTCAGCTCTTTCTATGCCAATATATGACCTATTAAGAAGAATAACTTCATGCACAGTAAAACAACTCTTCTTGACTTATTTCCTTGGCCTCTGGAGTTTCTCACTCTGATGCCTTTTAAGAGTGATGCCTTGTGGTGGTAAGGAAAAGCTCTTTTGGGCATCAATATTGTAAAACTTTGAAGTAGACATTTTTCATATAGTGAAAAACCAAATTCTTCAAAAATAGTAGTACCTGATGTTTTTGTTAGTATATGAACTATGATTTCTATTGATTTATTTGCCCTATCAAGGGCACAGGACATTTCATGAGGCTACATTTTTTCACATCAGTATCACCTCTGATAGTGAAGTGTAATTTCTGTCAGATTTGTTCATTCATCAGTCCGTATGATTCATCTTTTCAGAATGAATGTAACGCTGTCCCTGATGTATTATAGTAAAATAAATGTTTCATTTCCATTGGTCTTAGTCACTAGTAGTGACTGTCTTCAAATAATGTTGACTTCCTTGATTTTAGCAAGAAATAAAAATATTTTCAAATTGATAATTCCTACTTTTGGCAAATTGAAATGAGTCCATTGCATTGAATTTCCTCATGTTTCTGTGGGCCATGTGTATCTATTTTTTAAAAAATTGTTTAGTTCTTTGACACACTTTTTTTCTTTTTTATCTTTATTTATTCCCTTTTGTTGCCCTTATTGTTTTGTTTTTGTAGTTATTATTGTTGTGATTGACGTCATCGTTGCTGGGTAGGACAGAGAGAAATGGAGAGAGGAGGGGAAGACGGGGGGGGGGGGGAAGATAGACACCTGCAGACCTGCTTCACTGCTTGTGAAACGACTCCCCTGCAGGTGGGGAGCCAGGACTCAAACCGGAATCTTTACCCTGGTCCTTGTGCTTTGCACCACTTGCGCTTAAACTGCTGCACTACCGCCTGACTCCCTGGCCCACTTTTTAATTGGGTTATTTTTGCTTCTTTTGTAGATACATAACAATTATGTATAGATATTTGATATCAGTAGTTTATCTGATTTGTGATGTGAAAATATCTTCTCCTATTTACTGGGTTGCCTAGTTATCCTTGTGTAGATTGTTTTCAATGTGTAGAATCTTTTTATTTATTTTTTCATAAAGTTACAAATATTTTATTCGACCTGTTCAATTATACAGACTTTTTTTTTTTAAAAAAAAAGGAAACATTGACAAAACCATAGAATAAGGGAGGTACAACTCTACACAATGCCCACCACCAGAACTCTGTATCCCATCTCCTCCCCTGATAGCTTTCATTTTGTTGTTTTCGATGGGTTATGTTGTTTTCGCCGGGCTGGTCAATGGGTTATGTTGTTTTCGCCGGGCTGGCTTCATGGGCGGGTAACAGACGACCAGGGACTCATGGTTGAGCTGTAGGCAGTATCTCTTTATTCATGCAGGACGCAGCACAATCTAAGACGAGCTAAGCTAAACTCAAGTACTGTAAAACTCACAATGCTGTCTTTATATATACTTGCCAAGTAGGGTGGAAACAGGATGTGACATAGAGAGGGTGGAGAGAAAAGTGACTGGTGAAAATCAGAGTGTGACAAGGAGGGGGCAGAGCAGGCGAGAATCTTATCACTGAACCACCAATGCCCTGAAGTGCTTTATGTAAATGTAAAAGTGATTTATGTAAATAGACCAAAGCTTTGAATGGGATTAAATCTATCCCTATATAGGCATATGGTTAAGCAGAAGCCAGGGGGAGCTGGCATACTATCCAACACCTATTTTTTTTAACCCTCTGGGAGTATGGACCCAAGGTCATTGTAGGATGCAAAAGGTGGAAAGTCTGGCTTCTGTAATTGCTTCCCCGCTGAACATGGGCGTTGACTGGTCGGTCCATACTCCCAGCCTGCCTCTCTCTTTCCCTAGTAGGGCAGGACTCTGGGGAAGCAGAGCTCCAGGACACATTGGTGGGGTTGTCTGTCCAGGGAAGTCTGGTTGGCATCATGCCAGCATCTGGAACCTGGTGGTTGACAAGAGAGTTAACATACAAAGCCAAACAAATTGTTGACCAGTCATGGACTTAAAGGCTGGAATAGTGCAGATGAAGGGGGTTCCTTTATTTTGTAGATAGCTAGTAGGTATATTTTAGTTATATTCCAAAGGGCCTGTGGCTATACTAGTTTATTTTTATTTTTATTTTTCCCCTGATTCTGAAATCTGATATGCAGGTGGATCCAAGATATTGTCTAGGGAGATGATGTCATGGTTAGAAACAGGACCAGAAAGCTGGATCAGGGGAGAGTATCTCCCTAATATAGGAAAGGGGTATAAATATTGTTGACTGTAAACCCCATAGATTTGATTTGGTCAGGGGCCCATATTCAGCTTAAGAACCTATGCGACCTCTGCATCCCTGTAGATCTGAGCTCACATTCTGTGGTCACCAGTAGGAACATTCCAAGCTGCCCCAGTATCGACTCATCTTCCTCAGGTGTAGCATAAAGTATGTTGTCCAGCCTCCCTCCGGAGGATTGAACGTTCTCTACCATTGTTGATCCAAGTTGAGGGCAAGGTCCTATGGGGAGAAGCTTTTTAGTTTCATGTAATCCAGTTTATTTACTCTTGTTTCATTTGACATTCCCGGGGGTTTGAGTCTCCAAATACATCTTTGATATGAAGGTCCTGCAAAGTTTCACTGATACTTTCTCCTATAAATTTTAGTTTCTAATCCAATATCTGGATCTCTAATTCATTTTGATTTGACCTTGGTGTATGGTACTAGGCAGTGTCGTAGTTTCACTTTTCTACATGTGACTGTCCAATTTTCCCAGCACCATCTGTTGATAAAAACCTTCTTTACCCCTCTGGCATAGGTGTGAGCTCATTTCTGGGCTTTCAGTTCTGCTCCATTGATCCAGGTGTCCATTTTTATTCCTGTACCATGTTATTTGATTACTATTGCTTTGTAGTATAAACTTAAGTTGGAAAGCTTTATGCCTCCATACTTTCCCTTTTTTCTCGGAAGTGCTTTAACAATTCTTGGCCTTTTGTGGTTTCACACAAATTTTTGGATAATTTGTTCGATTTGCTTGGAAAGATGCCTTTGGAATTTTGATAGAGCTTACATTGAAATTGTAGATTGCTTTGGGTAGAATAGCCATTTTAATAATGTTCATTCTTCCAAACCAGGAACAAGGAATGTTCTTCCACTTCTGTGTGTCCTTCTCTTTTTCTTTTAGCAATATCCTATAGTTTTTATTGTAAAGGTCTTTTGCCTTCTTGTTCCATCGTTTGTGGGGTAACAGCATTGGGAAATTAAGAAGTCACAGTTATAAATTGGTGACTTTTTTTTAAAACCAATTATTGCATTAACTCAGATCTGGAATTGGTGTGCCTCAGCTGGTGTGCCATCCCTGCCTATGACTTTTTAGTCCTGGGACTCTGTCCCTCACCCCTTTCCTGACCACAAACTGTGCATGTCTATACACATCTGAGGCTTGCTGAGTTTCTGAAAAAAATCCTGATCATATTTTGTTTAGTTTTAAGGTGATTTTTGTTGCTTTTTCTTTTCCTATTCTACATTATTTTATTGGCCTCCAGGGTATTGCTGGGGCTTGGTGCCAGCACAACGAAGCCGTTGCTTCTGGTGGCCATTTTTTTTTCTTTTTCCTTTATTATTTTTTTTTCCTTTTCATTTGATAGGACACAGAGAAATTGAGAGAAGGGTAGAGTTAGATAGACCAGTTTCACTGCTTGTGAAGCATCCCCACTGCAGGTGGGGAGCAGGAGGCTCGAACCTGGGTCCTTATGCAGGATCCTTGTGCATAGTACTATGTACACTTAACTGGTTATGCCATCATCCAGCTCCCTCACTGCTTTTTCTAGTTAAGTAGAGAGAGCAAAACAAGTCTGCTGTTACTTCATAGTCACTCCTCCATAATTTCTAATTAAACATTTTAATCCTATTATAAACACAGTCTTACCTGCTTCCTGTAAACACTTGGTACCTTTTATTTTTTATTTTCTACTACAGTTACCCACACAATTTTGTGGCTCCCTCTAGTCATTTTCTCCGTATCCACAGAGAGTGAGAGGTGGACAGAGATAGAGAGGGGAGGTAAGACATTGCAAGCACTGCTCCTGAAGAGTCCTCCCAGTGGGTGCTCCCATGTCACCACTCATGGCTTCTAAGAGTTGTTCTCATTCATGTGTGCGCTTTACCAGGTGAAGTATCTGCCACTTCCCTCATGAATAATTTTTAAAATTTTATTTATTTATGTACTTATTTTCCCTTTTGTTGCCCTTTTTTTGTTGTTGTTGCTGTTGTAGTTATTGTTGTTATTGATGTTGTCATTGTTAGATAGGACAGAGAGACATGGAGAGAGGAGGGGAAGACAGAGAGAGGGAGAGAAAGATAGACACCTACAGACCTGCTTCACCGCCTGTGAAGCGACTCCCCTGCAGGTGGGGAGCCGGGGGCTTGAACCAGGATCCTTAAGCCAGTCCTTGTGCTTCACGCCACGCTACCGCCCAACTCCCATATGTAATTTTTAAAGGTCATTTTTACTTTTTACTTTTATTATTTTTATTTGGGTAAAGACAGATAAATTGAGAAGGAATGAGGAGAGAGAGAGAGATATATACCCCTAAGTACTACTTTATCTCTTGTGAAGCAGGGGGGTACTGGGAGATTGAACCTGGGTCCTTGAACACTATAATATATGCATTCAACCAGGTGTGCTACTGGAATGATGTTTAAGGCATTTAAGAATTGGTGGTGAAAAACTTTCATGCCTGAGGCTCTGACTTCCCAGGTTCAATCCCCAGCACCACCATAAGCCAGAGCTGAGCACTGATCTGGTCTTTCTCTGTTTCTTTCTCTCTGTATCTCTCTCATTAAAATAAAATCAATAAAATATTTTAATTAATTGGTAATATATTTTTAAACAATTATTAGTAATTTAATAATGATTAACAAGATTGTGAGATAACAAGGATACTATTCCATATAATTTCCACCATCAGAGTTCTGTGTCCCATCCCCTCCATTGGAAGTTTGTCTCTTCTTTATCCCCTCTCTGGGAGTATGGAACAAATTTCCTAAGGTGGAAAGTCTGGCTTCTGTAAGAGCTTCTCTACTGGACATGGACATTGTCAAGCCCATCCATACTCTCAGCCTATTTCTATCTTTCCCTAATGGGTAGAACTCTGGAGAGGGGTGTTTCTTGAACATACTGGTGAGGCCATCTCCCTGAGGAGGTCAGGATGGCCTCATGGTAGCACCTGCAATTTGGTGGCAGAAAGACGCTAAGATATAAAGCAAATTGTTTAATAAACAGGAACCCAATGGTAGTAATAGAACAAATGAAACTAGGGATCTTCATGTGGAAAGAAACTAAAGAAACCTGGAAGTCTTATTTTAGGTATGTTACATGTGGCCTATGACTTTAGTAATTTTTGCCCGAACCCACTGCTCAGAATATTGTCCGGGAAGATGGTCTCAGAGTTGAGAACAGGACTGGAAAGCTGGATTAGAGCAGAGAGTATCTCCCAAATATGAGGAAAGTCTATAAATATTATTAGCTGTTAACACTATCAATTTGACCAAGGGCCCATATATATTCATATTTAGCACAGTAGCCTGTGTAAGTCTAAGCTCACAGTCCATGGTCACAGCCAGGAACATACTAGGCTGCACTCATTTCAGGACCAATGTCCCTTATGGAGCAGAGTAGGTTCACCCAGCCACTCTTTGGAGAGTGGGGCAGTTCCTATCATTGGTGCTCTACAGTGAGGGCAAAGTCCTGAAGAGGCCCACAGGAGGACTTAGGATCACATTCCTGATGGGAGTGACCAGTGGTGGTGGAGAGAGGCATTTATTTGAGGCCTAGGCCCATCTTATCTTTGTGGGACTCCAGGGGTCCCCTCACTAGGGCCCCAGATGACGGGGTGGTTGGTATTAACCAGAAAGGCCATCATTTAAGTGTGCCAGTGACCCTTATCTAGATTTTGTAGTCCTTACTTTATCTAATGAGGTTAGACTTAAAGTGATTGATAGAAGTGAAGTATAGAGTAGGAGAGAAGGGTGTTTAGACCTAAGTAGTAAATATTTGATTAGGTACATTATAGTGTCTTCTTTAGGTTTTTCTACTTTCTTGCTGAACTTAACTGAGTTTAGGTCTACTCACAGCAGACGACTGAGCACTTTTACTTTAAGAGATAGTGTCCCCTAACTTATGGATACATGTGTACCCTGTCCCTTAGGCTGTCATCTATACCTAGGGTCTGTAACTTTTTTAGGGGTAGTTCTGGGACACATTGGTGAGTCCCTCTGCCTAGGAAAGTCAGGATGGAATCATGATTGCATCTGCAAGTTGGTGGCTGAAAGTTTAGATACAAAGCAGGACAAAATTATTAATGAACAGGAACCATAAAGTAGGAATAGATTTAGAGCAGATGAGCTTAGGGATATTGGGATGGAAAGAATTGAGGAAATCTATTTTGGGTTTGTTCCTAGGGGCCCATGACTTCTGTAGTTTTTGCTTGAGTTTGATAGCTAACAGGCAGACACCATATTGTCTGGGAAGATGGTGTCAGAGTTGAGAATAGGGCTAGAAAGTTGGATTAGAGAGTAGCTCCCAAACTTGAAGAAAATTGATCAATAAAAATTAACTATGCACCCCCATCAGCATGCTCCAGCAACCATATATATTCAGATGTAGCACAAGAGCCTGGGTAGTGGGTACAGTTGTTCACAGTTGGCAACATTCTAGGTGCACTCACTTCAGGACCAGTGCTCTTGGAGTGGCAGGGTTACGATAGGGTTTCTACTATGAAATTGTCCAAAGATAGAAATGTACTTTTTTTTCCCCCAGAAGAAAACTGGCCAACTCAGGCTTACGGTGGTGCTGGGGATTTAACTTAGGGCCTCCAAGCCTTAGGCATGAATATTTGTTGAATACATTTCTGTGATATTTCCCTGGCACCAAAAGTACATTTTAAAAATATCTTTGGGAAATGCAGCTTCTCAGTTCAAGTAGGAGGTGATTTAAGCTAACTTAGTGAATTATTTAATGGCGAGCAATGAGTTTTATGAGTTAACTTTCATTAAATTGCACCTGTGCAAGCATAATGCATGGGATAAGAAAGTGATGAAAGTGATAATGATTAATCTTGGACTGAAGACTGGTACTTTAAAGGACTGTGGGTGACCTTGATTATAGGGTTGCTACCTCTTTTTGTCAAGGGATATAGGTGAAAGACACAAACGATGCTGTAAGTTATAGTATAGTGTGACATTGTATCTCCTGAGACTATTATTGTGCAAGTAAGATTCTGGGCCAGCTTCTTGCATTGTCTCTAAAGCAATATAAGCAAACAGTATTTTATTCTTTTTGATGAAGTATGAAAGAGCAGGCAGTAAACATTTTCTTCCTTTTTGAGTTTAATTTCATATATGCTGAGAGAATGAATCTCCCAGGATTCATAAGCAGTGGCACCATTGACCAGAACCTTAACATCTTTCCAAATTGCCTACTTAGCCTCAACCTCTGTTCAACTCATTTCACTTTGAGTCTGTTTTAATCATGAGAATCAGTAAGGCAGAGGTGGCTTAAAATTGAAAACCATGTGAGCTATATGAGAGGGTTCTTACCAGTGAATGTGATCATTAGTCAGTTTTGTGCCATGGTTACACCAGCTTTTTGCTTCTTGTTGCTCACAGGTAGTTTAGTAGATATGACTGGCCTTTGTGCCTGTAGCCTGTCAGCAGGGTGATGGGGGTTCAGTGGAGAGGGAATGATGACATTGCTGCCTCCTTGACAGATCAGAGGACTAGTAGCCTCTGAGAGTTTTGACTATGTAAGGAGGTCATGTCAATTGTCTAGATTCTAAGTTTAGGGAAACTTTATCCTTTATTAAAAATAATAAACCATCTCAGTGATGTTTTTGTGATATATAGACAATCTAGATTGAAAGCCATTTCTCAAAAAGAAAACAGAATGGTCTTACAAAAAGATATTGAAGAAAAGGAAAGGATATCTATTAGTGATATCATTGATTTGTCTGATCTTTTTTAAAGCATTTTATATTTATTTGTTTGTTTGTTTAACCAGAGTACTGTGCAGCTCTGACAAAGTGATTCTGGGGATTGAACCTGGGGCCTTGGAGTCTCAAGCATGAGAGTCTATTTGTAACATTATGCGATCTCCCCCACTCCTATTTGAGTACCTTTAATTTCTCTTTGTAAGTTCAACATATGTATTTAAATTAGTTTCACAATATGATCTGTTGTTAAAATTCGGAGGCTCCAGCTGGCTGGGCTAGCTTCACGGGCGGGTAACAGAGACGACCAGAGACATACGGCTGGGCAGGGAAGTGTATTTCTTTATTCAGGAACAACGATTCATAAACTAAACCAAACTAATCACCAAACAGAACTCTGCTGCCTCTTTCCCCTGCAGCGGAGCCAAGCACTCTCTAACTCTGGAACTCTGGAACTCTCTCGGGGTTCCTTGGGGCGGGGCCAAGCGGGCCCGCGAAGCTAGCAGGACTGAACCAATTTTCTTGGCAGGGGGAGAGCTAGAACAACCCAATGTAAAGCATACAACAATTCCCCCTTTTCTTTTTAACTAAATGACCACAGTATCAGGGGTGTGGGGTGAACAGAAACCTCTATCATACAGGCATTTTTTAAAAAAGAAACTGGCACAAACATGGAGAAACATGTAAGCAAGTAACAAGAACCAGTGTGCTGCCAAGGGAAGGCCTGAGGGGGGCATTTTTTTGCCTCTGTGGGCAAAACTTTATCAGCTTAAAAAAAAACATTTCTTGCCTCTGGGGGGGGGTGTACTTGCATCGACAGGCATTTGCATGGGGGTGGGGAACGGCCTAGAGTCCCAAAGGCAGCTGGCTACAATTTACTTACTATGAAACAAAACTTGTCTTTAGCATAATCATAGCGCAATCTAACATTTCTAACAGAGAAGGAATTTGAGACTTTTACATATCAACAATGTCTTTTTAACCTTTTGTTACACCCATTCAAGATGGAGACACACCCTAGGTGTGCACAGGAAAGAAAACCTCAGGCATGAGAATAATTAGCATAGCCATTGTGTGATCTACCATTTCTAATAGAGAAGGTAATGGATAGTTTTACATATCAACAAGTCTATTTAACCTTTTGTTATACCCATTCAAGATGGAGACACACCCTAGGTGTGCGCAGGTCTTTAAACCAACTTAGTTAAAATATATTGATTGTTAACTAATTTTTACCTCAGACTTTAAATGTAAGTTAATTTTATCTTTATGAGAATTACGTTGAAAACCTTTTTCATTTAACTTTGACTAGTAAGAATTTAGCTTTAAAGTTACTGTTTACCAAACTTTAAACATACACATAAACATGGTCATTAATGCACAAGGAGAGAAACCTTTGTACGAAGACATGTCATTTCAAACACGAATTTAGATATGTACTGTCTTAGTTGTTGGGGGGGGTGCATTGTCCAGTGGTGGTCTCTTGGGCAACTTCACTTCTAGGAATTGCAGGTTGCAATCTCTGTACAAATCTTTGCGTACTCCAGCTTGTCTGCCTTCAGACCGGATCGGCAGCTGGAGATCTCGTGTGCCCAGTTTCGGCAGGGAGCCCGGGGGTCCGGGAGGTCCGAGATCGTTCCAGAATTCATAGCACGAGGGCGGGCGGGCCAGCCTTATAGAAGGTGCGGTCCGAGGTGCCAGGGGTGGCGACCATGATAGACTGCCGCGGCCCTGCCCCATGGCCCTGCCATGTCTGCTGCCCTGTTCCATGGCCCTGTCATATCTGCTGCCCTGCTCGCAGTGTCTGAGCAGCGTGGAGAGATCCCACGTCCAGTGCCCTGCGCCACGCGGTGGAGAGCTGGCTCCTGTGGGCTGGCCTCGGGCTCCTGTGTGTTGGCATCAGGCTCCTGTATATTGGCATCGGGCTCTAGTGTGTTGGCATCGGCCTCCTGCGGGCTGCGGGGCTGCGGGCACAGTGCACGGGGTTGTCTGGGCGCAGCCGGCTGGCTGGCTGTTCCACCAGGTGGAAAAGGCAGCTCCGCACCTCGCTTCTTGCCTGCTGGCTCTTCCCGACTCCTCTGGCTGTTTTGAGTGCGCCCAAGCACGTGGAAACCACAGAGTGTTCCAGAGATAAATGTTCCAGAAACAGCAAAACAGTCTCGTGAAGAAAGAGCAGAGGCCTTTGGAGATCTCTTCACAAGCAGAAGAGAAGGCCATAGTACATAGGTAGCCAAATTGTCTTCACTTATCTGAGAGATGCACAGGTCAGGTCCACATGGGCGCCATTTGTTGTTAAAATTTGGAGGCTCTAGCTGGCCAGGCTGGCTTCACGGGCGGGTAACAGAGATGACCAGAGACATACAGCTGGGCAGGGAAGCTGTATTTCTTTATTCAGGAACAACGATTCATAAACTAAACCAAACTAATCACCAAACAGAATTCTGCTGCCTCTTTCCCCCGTGGCGGCGCCAAGCACTCTTGAACTCTGGAACTCTGGAACTCTCTTGGGGTTCCTTGGGGCGGGGCCAAGCGGGCCCGCAAAACTAGCAGGACTGAACCAATTTTCTTGGCAGGGGGAGAGCTAGAACAACCCAATGTAAAGCATACAACAATGATCTAATGGAAGTCTACTATGTCTCTCAATTCCAGAAACTATCTTCTGTCCTCATTGTAGCACTGTTAACTTTGTGAAAACTATCATGGTGCAGGAAAATACAGAGTTTGTGTATTTCTCACATAAAACTATTCTAGAGCTTTCTCCATTTCATATCCTTCCCTTCCCTTCTCTCTCTCTCTCTCTCTCTCTCTCTCCCTCCTTCTTTCCCTCTTTCCTTCCTTCCTTCCTTCCTTCCTTCTTTTTTCATTTCTACTCCTTGGTACATTTAGGCAAGTAAATGCTCTCTTGATCTACTGGCCCTATAGACCACCACAGAATGGGTGACTTAGACAAACATTTACTTCTCAAAATTCTAGAGGCTACAAGTCCAAACACAGAGTGCCAACATGGGTAGGTTCTTGGTGGGGTTTCTTTTCCTGATTACAACCTCATATAGCCTTCCTTGAAATGTGGATGCAGAGAAATCCATGTCTCTTCCTCTTATAGGGTTTCCAGTATCATCATGAGGGCCTTCTTCCACTGCCCTAACTAAATTTGGATTACCTCCCCATAAGCCCTACCTCCTCACATTGACTGTTAGAATTTCAACATGAAAGGTTTTAAGGAACACACACATAGTCCAAGGCATTAAGTATTTTAAAATGATTAAAATTGATTTGCACATAGCCATAATGTGAAACAGTCTTAATTTCTAATAATTGTAAATTAACTGGCTAAATATGTCACTGATGCAGAAATGCATTTAAATATAATATAAAGTTAATCTCAGTGATCCAAGCTGGTATGGGTGAGGCTAAATCAACACTTTCAAATGTAAAAATCAAGAATAACTGTGATTTAAAGAAACCACCAAAAAAAAAAAAAAGTTACCACAATCTCATTTTGATGATGTAGCCATTAGTCAGTTTCCTCATCCAGAGAACTACACCACTTCAGTGGTCTTGAGGTGTCATTAATTCTTAGAAGCATCTTAGAGTTGGTAGGACTTTAGTAACATTAAGATTTCCCAATAAAATGCCTTGTTTCTAACTCTGAGTAACTAATTTAAAATCATACAAATTAAACTTAAGCATTGGCAATCTAGATACCAGTTCTATACCCACTATATCTTCTAGGTAGTTTCTTTGTTGGTACAGTTCTGTGATACGGATTGTCAGTTGGCAAGAAAACACTGCATTAAGAATAGGAAGAAGTATATATGAATGTATATGTATGTGTGTGGCTGTTTTTTAGCAGGGGTTCACTTTATTATCATAACTGCACAGTTAAAATAACTTTACACAATACTTTCTGGGCCTATCATACCACCATGCTCTTCAGTTGCAAACACTACATGAAACATCTCATCGGTATGGCCAAGTCATTTATCTTACTAATAATAGTAATGCTAATACTTTTCATAACTTGAGAAATGTACATCCAGCTAAGAAGTATTCAACGTGTGTGGTTAGAAATAACCACACACGTTGAATCACTGCATAGGTACCTATTACCCTACCATGCAGTTGAAAAATCAAGCATAAGCTCTTAAAGAAATGCAACCCCTTTGCACTGGACCCAAGCCAATCTCACAAAAATTATACCTTTCTTGGTAAATGAAGGATTGAAAAGTAGACAAATTTATCAAACTTACAGAGTCAAGTTCTTTATATTTCTGAAGTATATCCACTTTGATTAGGCTTGAGGTAAAATATCTTCTACTATAGAAAAACTTTTAATTTAGTTATCTATATTCCACATATAAGTGAAACCATCTGGCAGCTGTCCTTCATGTTTTACTTATTTCACTTATTATCATTTACAGTTTCATCCATATCCATTTTATTCCAGATAATACAATCACATCTTTTTTCATTGCAGAGTAGTGCTCCACTGAATCTATTAGGTCATCGTATGTATTTTTACCAGAGCACTGTTCACTCTATCATTGGTGCAGAGGATTGAGCCTGCTTTGCCACCTTGATATCTCCTGGACAGGAGTCTATTCTTGACCAGTTTTTTCTTCACTGTCTGCCAGGGGACCTAGATAGTGCAATAAAGATTAACCTTTACTAAGAACTGTCTCTTCATAATTTTATTCCAATGTCTTACAAAATCCTGGCCTATAATAAGCTTGCCACAACACTTTATGGATAAGTGAATAAACATGTAGTAGTATTTACTGATGCTGAACTTTTAGTTGTATGGTTTATATATGGTCAATACATAAACTGTAATAAAATTCTGCATTTGTAGAACTTTTGTTGTAACTATCTTGACCTAATTTTTTTTAAATTTCTTTATTGGAGAATTAATGTTATACATTTGGCACTAAATACAATAGTTGTTTGCACATGCATAACATTTCCCAGTTTTCCACATTACAACCCCACTATTGACCTAAATTTTTAACAGCCTTTCTGCCAGTAAACTTACCAGAGGTTTATTTTGTAACTCACACATTCTTGCATCCCAAAGCCCTAAAAATAACAGCATTTTTTTTCTAGAACAGGTAAATGTATGGATTTCCTTTCAGTAGGCGGGCCCTGACCTACATACTTCTAGTAGAGGCACAGAACTTTTTAACACAGCACACTGTGCAAGAGGCTCTGCTGTGCCTACTTCCACTCCTCTCACCCCCACTGCACATGTGACACAGAAGAAGGAGCCACCTCCTTTTAATACTGTCCATCTCTTCCAGGAGTCCCTATTCCATCTCTCCAAAGCCCAGTTCTAAGTGTTTAAGTAGGTACTTTCATGGAAGAAGAGTTAAGGGCAGATGAAATAGCTCATTTGAATAGTGTGCTGCTTTCTTATTTGCATGATCCAGGCTTGAGCTTGGCTGGCTCTAGTCTCTTTTTACCTTTCTGTCTCTAAATAAATAAATAAATAGGTAAAAGGTTGTGAAAATGAAATCATAATCTGTCTCCAGGTGGAGATAGTCCTACTCCTTGAACCCAATCCACTGTTGCTTTTCTCAATGTGAAAACACAGAGGAAATGACTCAATTTTTGACTATCCTTCTCCCCTTCCTAGAGAACTCTTGCCACTTGTTCCAAGTTACAGCTCACCTTCCATTCTTAGCCTCCTAGTCTCCTTCTGGCATATCCCTGACTTGGAAATCTCAAGGCCAGCTGATTCCTCCTATTCTGGGCCACTACTATAAGAAGAGTATTGTGATTTTCACCATGGATACATTTAAAAAAAAAAAATGCTGGGAGTCGGGCTGTAGCGCAGCGGGTTAAGCGCAGGTGGCGCAAAGCACAAGGACCAGCATAAGGATCCCGGTTCCAACCCCAGCTCCCCACCTGCAGGGGAGTCGCTTCACAGGCGGTGAAACAGGTCTGCAGGTGTCGATCTTTCTCTCCTCCTCTCTGTCTTCCCCTCCTCTCTCCATTTCTCTCTGTCCTATCCAACAACGACAACAACAATAATAACTACAACAATAAAACAACAAGGGCAACAAAAGGGAATAAATAAATAAAATAAATATAAAAAAAAATTTTTAATGCTATTGTAGTGAGCAATTTTGCTCTGTTGTGCTTTCTCGGTTATGAACTTAACAGCCTTTTGCTTATTGGCCAGGAGACTAGCCACCATGTAGAACATTGTTTCTTTGGGAGAATATATTGTGAGTCTCAAGCTGTTGGAAGACCTTCACCTTTTGGTGCCAATATTTCATCTTCGCATTATGGAATTTCACAATGGTAAAAATGTTAATATGATTGCTGCTGAGCTTTCAAGTCACCATTTGCACATAATGCCATTCCCCTTTTTATATCATGAGCACCAACCTGTGAACTACAGATGCCCAGCAATAAGAGAAGGAATGAGAAACTAGAGAGAGAGAGCTCACTAGGTAGGGCATGTGCCTTATCATGTGTGCTGCCTTTGTTGAAGCCCTTGTACCACATGGTGGTGTGGTATAGCTTTCTCTCTGTTTCTCTGAATGAAAATGTAGCACAAGTATAGTGGAATTGTACATATGTGAGTCACTGGCTCTGCCAAATTAAAGAAGGGGGGGTGCATTCACACTATGGTTAAACAAGAATCTGGATGATTTTTAGCATTGTAGTGTTAAGTGAAAAAGTAAATCCCAGAGAGAGCACAAAGTGAAATATGGTCTGGACATAGTGTATAGCACCAAAGCAAAGGACTCTGGGGAGGGAAGGAGAGTGAAGATAGGAAAAGAACTTTGGAGGACATAATGAAATTAAATGTATATGTCAATGATTACATTGTAAAGCATTAACTCCCTCAGTAAAAAAGTAAGTTTCAAATGATTAGGTATATCATATATCCTGTATATAAAATGTAAAATAATTTAAACGAAAATTATACTAATCTCTTATATAAGTGATATAAAGACAACAGGAAGACAGTAGTGAGCCTGATATTTGGAGAAGGCTAGGAGATTGCATTGGGTCTGAACTATAGACTTAGACATGGTTGTGGCTGAATAACCTAACCTTTGTCTGGGGTGAAAGGCTCATAGATGCTAACTATATTAATTAAAATAAAACTACATTAGGTTCAAAAAAACACCCATATAAATGTTTTTTTTTCTCTTCTGTGGGACATAAGAACTTTATTATCATTTTCTCACATTTGAATAAGAAAGAACACCCATGTCCAGCATAGAAGCAATTACAGAAGCCAGACCTTCCACCTTCTGCACCCCATAATGATTTCGGGTCCATGTTCCCAGAGGGATAAAGAATAGGGAAGCTTCCAATGGAGGAGATGGGAGAAAGAACTTTGGTGGTGGAAATTGTGTGGAATTATACTCCTCTTATCCTATAGTCCTGTCGATCATTATTAAATAAATAAGTATTAAATAAATAAGAGACAAAGAAAGTAAGAAATTAGAGATAAATGATAATTAATAAAAGAATGAATGACCAAACTGTTTTTCTTAGTAAACAGCTAACATTCCTTGACTTTGAGAGTAAACCAAG
This sequence comes from Erinaceus europaeus, assembly GCF_950295315.1. Classification (NCBI taxonomy): domain Eukaryota; kingdom Metazoa; phylum Chordata; class Mammalia; order Eulipotyphla; family Erinaceidae; genus Erinaceus; species Erinaceus europaeus. The sequence continues at coordinate 56,127,303 of NC_080169.1, read as the reverse complement.
TATATCTCAAGGTCTCAGCAGAAGCAAGGCAGCACCTGCTGGGAGGAAAGCAGTCACTTTGCCAGGGAGGTGACCTGACTGACCACTCTGCTTCTGTCTTTAGATCTTTGCTGATCCTGCATATATAATGTATTTTAGGAGTCAACTGAGATGAATTAACAGTCCTAGAAATAATAATGTATTAGCATCTGAGTGACAAGGTGGGAAGGACACTGACTATAAATCCAGTTCATGTTGTTGTGCTTTTGTTTTTCCTCTCTCCCAGGAAACCTAGACATGATCCTTTTATGGAGGAGAGGGAGTTAATCACAACTAATCTGGAATAATAGATGTGAAATTGCAATAAAGCTATTTGCAAATTTCAAAACGTGAAGCTATTATTACTGAAAGTAGACATGTTTCCACAGGTTTTTTTTTTTTTTCTGTTTGTGCATGCCTTGGAAGTATAGGCTCTGGATTTAGTCTCTAGCACCCACCAAAATCACAAAGCCAAAATAAAATGCTCATTTTCTTCTGTAGTGGACTGAATAGTGAACATCAAAAGATCAGTTAAACCCAAATCCCTTTTTAGACTCAGTTCAATAACTTTCTCATTTATAACTGTAATATAGTAAAATGAATACTTAACTATTATACTTTTGAAGTCCAAGTTATAGTTGCACATTTCTGTATCTCTTCCCAGGTTAGTACAGTGCCTTGTGCACAGCTGATTTTTTAAAATTCTTTTTAAAGCTCTTTTTATTAAAAAAATAATTAAATCCAGTCAACAGGACAGAGAACCTGAGAGTGGAGAGGAGATAGAATGGGAAAGAGAGAGACATCTGCAGCCCTGCTTTACTGTTAGTGAAGCTTCTCCCTACAGGTGGGGACTGAGGGGTTGAACCTGGGTCCTTACACACTGTAATGTATGCATGCAACCAAGTATGCAACCACTCATGATTCCAACAAAATTAGAAAACTACTTTGATTCAAAAAGATGATGAGCAGTGTGGTCATGGTATACAGGTTATATGTCATACATGCATGTGCCATGAATTTTAATTGCCCTCAACTTTGTAATGGCCACTGGGTAAGCTGGTATCATCATCACTATTCTGCCAGTTTCTAGATATAATTCAATGCATCTTACATGGGCTTTAAGATAATTAAAGTATACCTAAAGGGGGTGGGCAGTGGTACACCTGGTTAAGCACACTAAGTGCAAGGTCCTATGCAACCACCCTGGTTTGAGCCCCTGACCCCACCTGCTTCACAAGCAGCAAGGCAGGTCAACAAGTGTCTATCTTTCTCTCTCCCTCTCTATCTGGCCCTCCTCTCTCAATTTCTCACTGTCCTATTTAATAAAATGGGGGAAATAGCTGCAAGGAGCAGTGATTTATAGTGCCAGCACTGAGCCTCAGCAATAACCCTGGAGGCATAAATAAATAAACAAACAAAGGCTAGGACATCTGGGCACTGATGCACCCAGTTGAACGCACCATGTTATGTGCAAGGACCTGCATTTGAGCTCTCACTTCCCACCAGCAGGGGGAACACTTCACAAGCATGAAGCAGGTCTGCAGTTGTCAGTCATTCTCTCTCCCTATTTCCTTCTTCCCTCTCAATTCCTCTCTGATCAAACCAAATAGAAAAATAGGGGGTGGGTGGGATATCACCAGTTGGAATGGTGGACTCATAGTGCTGGCACCCAGTTTCAGTCCCAGTGATCACCCTGGTTGCAATTCAAAAAAATAATAATAATGATAGGGGGCTGGGTGGTAGCGCACTGGGTTAAGTGTACATAGTACAAAGCTCAAGGACCCGCTTACGGATCCTGGTTCGAGCCCCCTGGCTCCCCATCTGCAGGTGGGGGGATCGCTTCACAAATGGTGAAGCAGGTCTGCAGGTGTCTTATCTTTCTCTCCCCCTCTCTGTCTTCCCCTCTTCTCTCAGTTTCTGTCTGTCCTATCCAACAACAACAAAAATGGAAAAAATGGCCACCAGGAGCAGTGGATTGATTCATAGTACAGGCACTGGAGCCCCAGCGATAACCCTACATACAAAAAAAAAAAAAAAGGTATGGCTAGAAGAGTGATGATTTATAGATGCTGCCAGTACTCTATGCAATGGTTATCCTTTGTATCCTCTGCTATGAGGTGCCCACACCACTAACTTCTAGATCGCTCACAACTCCTCCTTCCAAATGCTACTTGAACAAATAATCTTGCATAGTTACTCTAGATGAAGGTGTATTTGTGGCCAAGCTTCCTGTCCAGGTACTTTCAGTTTAAAAAATTCAGCTGGAATGAGTTCTTTAAAGGAGTGAGTTTCTAACCTTCATTTGTATATGAATCACCTGGGGTTCCTATTGAATTGCAAATGATGATTCATTCATCAGATTGGGAGTGGACCTGTGCTTCTCTCTTCAGGTGATAGAATACTGTTAATTGATGGACCACTCTGGGTAGCAAGGCTGTATCATGCAGTGTTCTTGTCTGCAGGTCCCTCCCCCCGAACTCATTTCTCCCTATTTGTACCATGACTCCAGACAGTCAGATTAATTCTGCTGCATTTGCCTGGCAACATTGCCCCCTGACTGCCAGCCCATTCAGTGCAGCTCTCATCACCTGCTATTAAGGGCAGACATTCTGGAGCTGGGTCACAGCAACATCACTTGGTGAAAAGATGAGAAGTTGTTAAGAGGGTGAGATCACTGAGGGAATCAAGACTTATGAAACAAGGAATAAAAACAGTGGGAGAAAAAAAAAAGAAGAAAGAAAATTCAGTTGGATAAAAATCAGCTGCCTTCCTGGCAAAAATTTCCAGTTAAGAGATTCGTCTGGAATGATTTCAAATTTATTTTTGTAATCATCCTCTCATCTCTCTAACAGCCAACTGACTGTTATTTGTCTGCTCATCCATTGACAATCTTTTATGTTCATTTGAGTCCAGGCCTGACTTGACAAAAAAAAAAAAATCTATAAGACATCTAATTAAATTGAGAACCTCTGACTGATTGCCTAGTTAGATTAGGTCAATCAGTGGCCCCCAGCCTTACTGACATTAGAATAACCTTGGAGGTTTAGAAAATTCCACATACCTAGGTAGAAGCTCCAGCCAATTAAATCAGAATCCTTAGGGTGTGCCTCAGTTATTATTTGTGGTTTTCTCTAGCTGTTCTTAATGCATCCCAGATGGTTCTCTTGTGCAGCCAGGCATCACTAAATCAGACTTTTTCCTTACAGAAAATGAATTAAACTTAGTTAAAATGAAACTTCAAGGGGGCTGAGTGGGCATTGGAGACCCAGTGCACCCAGGTAAAAGTGGTGGAAGTGGTGTGTAGACACCTATCACAGAAAGATAAGAAATTGTACCCATATGACAACAATTGTCTTGTAAACCCTTGTTTTCCCAATAAAATAGTAAAACATATTAGGCTTCCTTATCATCTAAATTTTTTTCCTGTAGAAAACTCTGCCCAGTATTTTGTAAACACCACCTTTAATCCAATACCATAAACTGAACTATAAATACTCATCTCTCTGAAGTCCTGTTCCTTTTCATTTTCTCAATCCACTAGCTCCCTCTGCTGGCCGATCCCAAGAAAAGCTCTTTACACAACTACTATTGTGAAATGCAACCCAGAACCACATTTTAAAGCAGCTTTTGTATTCCCCAGATCCAGCCTGTATGCTATCGGCCACTGCCAAAAATGAACAGCCAGAACACTCCACTCTAACCTCTTATTTAGGCACTTTAGAAAATATCTGGGAAATGTTGGAAGGTGTGTGTGTGTGTGTGTGTGTGTGTGTGTGTAAAAAAGTATACCTGTGTGTATACTTGCTTTTTTCCTACTAGAAAACACTATGTTTTAAATTATTCATTGTACTGGTTCCCTGTATAATAATTAGCAATGATATTTACGTTAGATAGAAAAAGGGATGGGAAAGGTTTCATCCTTATCTTCTCACCCCCTATCTAGTGATATTCCTTCCTTATCAACTTTTTTTGTACTTTCTACCAAATAAGTTATAACTACAGCCAAAGAGAACCAAAAAAATTACACGTAAATGTATCACCTCAACAGTTTCTTAACCTGTTGTAGCATTACATCAGAATTTCACTACATATGACCATGTCTCTGAAGGCAGAATTTTTATCTTATTATATGAATGCAAATTGAATGCAGATTGTGGTATAGCCCAACCCTGAGCTCTGGTTAAGCTAAGAAGATTTATAAAATGTCTACTTTATCTTGTGCAGTTCTTACCTTTGCATTTCTTTTTTTGTTGTGTACTCATTTCTTACCCACTGGTCATTGTTTTTCATCTGACTCAGCACCTTGTAAATCAGTGCTTCAGTAACATTGCAGTACCAGATTTGTACAAGGTGAATATCCTACACCATCTTGATCATTCAGGGTAAACATTTGCACTTCATCTTTCATGACTTGGATGCATCACCCTATAACCTTTCTGGGTACTTTCAATAGAAAACTGTCTTATAGGTGCAGCGATTTTGTTGTGTTCTTAGTATATGATACAGTTTCATGATTAAATCTGTAGTCACTGTTGCTATGTGCAATATTATTACAAACTTAAGAGCTTAATGCATAGTTTTCGTCTTTCTTTCCTTTCTTCTTTCCCACCCTCTTTCTTTTTTCCCTTCTTTTTTTTTTTCAAATTGCCACTAGGTTACTGTGACTCACTGCTTGCAGCCATTTTTCCTTTTTTTTTTTTTTTCTTTTTCTTTTTAATTTAATAGATAGAAATTGAGACAGGAGGAGGGTATAGAGATAGAAAGAAAGAGATACTTCCAGCACTGTCTCACAACTTCCAAAGCTTCCTTCCTATAGGTGGGGATAAGGCCTTGAACCCAGGTCCTTGCACATGGTATCAGGTGCACCGCCACTTAGTCCCATGTATTTTTCATCTAACCAATTCCTATGGTTCAAGAGTGCAGGCATAACTTACTTGGATAATTTGCTTTGAGTGGTGGGGGTGGGAGTCTTAAATACTATCATCACTTTTTTTTTGAAATTATTTATCTACTTTTATAAAATGTGATAGACTAACCTGAACACTACTCCTGCTTATGTGATGTGAGGCACCAAACCTGGCATCACACATGTAGTCAGGCTCTCTATATGCTGAACCACCTCTCTGGTTGCCCAGTTTATAATCTTAAGTCACAGTCATCCAGAGAAGGATCTGATTCAAAGTTTGCATAGCTGCTGGCTACACTCTGTTTCTTACAGGCTGTAGGACCAAGGGCCTCAGGTTCTTGTTGTTGCCCAAGACTATGTTCAGGGGCCAAGAGTGGTGCACGCAGTAGAGCACACATGTTCCCATGCCCAAGGACCCACAATCAGGGTTCCAGTCCCTACCTTCATGGGGCAGTGAGACAGTACTGCAGGTATTGCCTTTCACTTTTCCCCATTCATCTCCCCCCCTTCCTTCTAAACTTCTGTTTGAAAGGAAGGAAGGAAGAAAGAGAGAGAGAGAGAGAGGTGGGGGAGAAAGAGAGCGAGAGAGGGAAAGTAACAGCCACTAGAGAGCTGGATTAGTCAGTGGTGCAGGTATGGAGAGCCAGTGTTAGCTCTGGTGGCAGTTAAAAAAAGACTACATTTGGTTCCCCAAATTGAGGCATTCCCCTTTCCCAGAATGACTACTTTCTTTTCAGACCTAGCAAGGAAGAGTTTCCCAGCAAAATGGGAGTTAGCTTCTTACACAGTGCAATCACAGAAGTGGCATTCCTTCACTTTTGTTGTGTTGTCTTGCTTACTTAGAAGCTAGTCTTTGGCCCCATCCCTGCTCAGAAGGAGGGATGTGAATGGCACTGAGATACTTATCTACATCTCCAATTTCCACCGAATAGTCTTAGAGAATTTGTACTCAAATAATAGCTTAATCTTTCCTTTACACACAATGTCTTTTTCTTTTTTTCTTTTTTTTTTAAATTTATTTCTTTATTGGGGAATTAATATTTTACATTCAACAGTAAATACAATAGTTTGTACATGCATAACATTCCCCAGATTCCCATTTAACAATATGTCTTTTTCTTTTCTTCAGATATTCCCTTCTTAAACAACTAACTAGGGGAGAGGGGCTGAAAAGTAGCTCGCCTGATAGGGCCCATAGTGCCATACCTGAGGACCTTAGTTCAAGCCCCTGGCCACAGGGAAGTGCCTTTAATTAGGAAGCTTTAAGTAACGCAGATCTGTGCTGCAGTATCTCTCCTTTCTCCCCTTTCCGTACTCCCAGGAGGATCAGAGAGAAAAGTGGTTGAGGTGATATTAAATGATTCAAAGTCAACCTGCCAAACTGTAGAAGAAGAAAATTTTGAGTATTAGAAAAAAAGCTATTAAAAAATTCTCTCTCCCTTCTAGTCCAACACACACGCATACCATACAAACACTTTCCCCAGTGTTTTAATCAGTGACTTAAAGGAAAGCATAAGACAAGTGTTTTGCATTTTGAAATGACTCATTATTATATCATTATATATAATATAATATTATATATATATCAGGCAGGAACACAGACTGGATTTAACACAGAGAAATCCAATAGTGGTAAACATAAGGTTAGTACTTCAGAGTTTTATTATTATTATTATTATTTTGTCACTGGGGTTAACCCCAGGGCTTGGTTGGTGTCTGCCAACTCTATAACTCCTGGTGACCATTAAAACTTTATTATTATTATTTATTTGTTTTTTGGGTTTTTTTGCCTCCAGGGTTATCACTGGGGCTTGGTGCTGGCACTACAAATCCACTGCTCCTGGCAGCCATTTATTTTATTTTATTTTATTGGATAGGACAGAAAGAAATTGAGAGGGGAGAGAGGAGAGGGTGGTAAAGAAGGAGAGAGAAATGACAGACTCCTATAGACTTGCTTCACTGTGGCTTGGGAAGTGAGCCCCCCTCCAGGTGGGGAGCCAGTAGCACAAACCAGGATCCTCCCTCAGGTCCTTGCACTAAATACTATGTGCACTTAACCTGGTACCTCACCGCCCCCAGGCCTCTGCCCATTTTCTTTGAGAACAGAAGGTGAGAGACAGGCAAAGATGAGGGAAGGGAGAGTGGGAGAAAAGAAAGACACTGAGCGTCTACTTTAACATGTGAGGCATGTGCTCTAGCTCTACATACCAATTAGGTCACCAGTCCCTTTAGCCTCTTTTTTTTTTTTTTGAAAGGTCGGTATAAAGTAATGTTTATTTAGTGAAGGTATTGATCTCATGGTAATTTTTAGGACATGTGCTTTACCTGCTGAGCGTCCTTTTAGTTTTATTAGTGAAACATCTTGTAGTGAAGCGTCCTTTAGTTTTATTAGTGAAACATCTTGTAAATTTTTCCTAGTCTAGAGTTGCTTACTATCACTATTTTTACGTAAAAATACCATAAATATGAATAGTACAATAAATGCAGCATATGCATATATATGTGGTTTCCTCAAAACATAAAGCATTTTTGCTGATTTCAATTCATCCAGCTAGTCAGTCTTTCAAACAATATTATCTCTAACAGTAATGCTAATTATGATAGCTGAATCTCCAATTCAGTAAAGTTCAACAATAGAGTTGATTTTTTCTTTTTTAGCTGAGCAGTGCTTAGTAGTAGTGTTGGTGATTGAACCTGGATTTTGAAGCCTCAGGCATGAGAGTCTCTTTGCATAACCATTATGTTATCTACTCTTCCCTACACCTCCCCCATAGTTGAATTGCCTTCATCTGTAGCTTAAAGTTCAAGGAAATGTGACATGTAGGCAAACTTCTGACAACTTCACTTTGAACTTTCAAACATCTATTAGATTTTTCATTTTTAAAATGAGGCATGTCTTCTTTATACAAAGGTTAGAGTATTATGTTGACTTATTTTATTTAAGAAAAGAGACATTAACAAAACAGTAGGATAAGAGGGGTACAGCTCCACACAATTCCCACCACCCAATCTCCATATCCCATCCCCTCCCCTGATAGCTTTCCCATTCTCTATCCCTCTGGGAGCATGGACCCAGGGTCATTATGGGGTGCAGAAGGTGGAAGGTCTGGCTTCTGTAATTGCTTCCCGGCTGAACATGGGCGTCGACTGGTCGATCCATACTCCTTTTAAAAATTATTGTACATAGGTTCCTTTTCCTATCTATAGGTATAGTCCTAAACAAATGTTGTAAAATATATGATAAGGCTGGGATGGGGTGAGACACTGACATGTGGGATGCATATCAATGTAGTAAAAGCACCAAAATGCTTCTCACATGCACCAGATGCTGACCTTGGCATCTGCCCTCTCCTGTGCCTTTTTACTAACCTTTCAACTTCTGGTTCTGCCATTTCCAGACCTGCCTCTAGAGATTTCATAAAGTTCAAATCAACATTCCTCTCTGAATGCCTAAAAGATGACATTGTATCCATTTCTAAAGTCTTTTCCTTTATTATGCTTGTCCCTTCAACTTCTGCCTCCTCAGACCTCCAGTTTGTTGTTGTTTTTCTCCCTACTTCATTTCACTCTGACTAGCTAGAAGTATGGATATGGGACAGGAATTTCTCTCCCCCCCCCTCCAAGTGAGCTGCTTTTTATTTTGATATGAAGAAGACAATCAGTTAAACTCAAAAATAAACATTCATATAAGCAGTAGAAAGACCTGTCCTGGGATTCTGTGCTTTCAAAAATTCTTACATTCTTCTCTCTCTCTCTCCCTTTACTTTTTTTAAATTAGTGATTTAATACTGATTTACAAAATTACATTTCAACAGGAGTATAATTCCATACTGTTCCCATCACCAGAGTCCTGAATCCCCAACCCCTCTATTGTAAGCTACAGAAGTTTTCCCATGGTTGAAGATATGTTAACTATTATTTCTTTAGCTATTTGTCTGTATAAAATTGCCCTCTTTAAATTTTTTAACGGTCCCATCTTCTCTTCCTTTCCAAGCTACACATAACCCTCCTACTACATCCAAATTTCCCTCTCTTTTTCCTTTTCTCTGTCTGGGTCCTGATTGAGTTGGAGTTCAGAGCCCTCCTTTCACTTCTCCCCCACTGGGAGTATGGATCAAAATTGCTTTTGGTGTGCAGAAGGTAGGAGTCTGGCTTCTGTAATTGCTTCTCCTTCACTGGACATGGGCATTGGCAGGTCAATCCACACCCCCAATCTGTTTCTATCTTTCCGTAATAGGCTAGAGCTCTGGAGAGGTGAGATTTCAGGACTCATCGGTTGTCTGCCCAGAGAAGTCAGGATAGAATCATGGTAGCGTCTGCAACTTGGTGGTTGAAAGACAGCAAGATATAAAGCTATAAAGATAAAAAAATAGTTAATGAACAGGAACCAAAAAGTAGGAACAGAGCAAATGAGATTAGACATTTTAGGGTGGAAGGAAGCTAGAAGTCCATTTTAGGGATATTTCTAGCAGTCCAAGACTATGGTAGTTTTTGCTTAAGTTTGATAGCTACATGACCATGACGTTGGCTAAAGATATTGCCTGAGACAGGGGAGATACTATGATCACGAAGGTGGTTTTCTGAGGGTGAGGCTTATCCCTTGCACTCTGGATGTGCTGACCCCCGCTATTTCTCCAAATGTGGGAAACTCGACTGCATGATTTGTGGTAGTAGAGGACTGTGTGTAAAAAGAATAGAAAGAGAGAGAGAGAGAGATACTGCCAGAGAAACTGGTGTCAGAGTAAAGGGCTTAAAAGTTGGGTTAGGGAAGAGAATAGCTCCCATTCTTGGGGGAAAAAAAATCTATGAATAAAATCAACTATTTACCTCTATCTACCAAACCCAGGGCCTATAAAGAGATAGTGAGACAGTCAATATATATATATATATATATATATATATATATATATATATATATATATATATATTAGAAAAACAAATGTTTAAATATGACTTATCAACTATGTTTTTCCCTCTGGAATGCCATCTTTTGAAAAGTTCTTACATGTTTGAAATATTAAAGTTTTTTTTTTTTGTCTTTTAAATTTCTTGTTGAACTAAGGCCTTTGTGCATGCATGATTTCACCACTCCCAGGTCACTTTTTCACTCAGCTAAAGGAATAAAGAGAGTGGCAGAGGGGCATGGGAAGGAAGGCACCATAGTGCCAGAGCTTCCACAGTGCCACGGCAGCTCCTAGATGGTATTGGGGCTTGAACCTGGGCACATGCATGGCAAACCACCCATCCCCACACTGTTCTCTCCTCCTAGAATTTCCTGCTCACCACCATTTAAGAGGTTCTCCAAGTCTTTGCTTCCACCTGTTGTTTACACATTCCTTGTGCCATTGCTAACCTCCAAGTACTTTTTGAACATGGCTCTTTCATATTTCCACTCAGTGGACATTCGTCATAATAACTCCAGAATCATAGGAAAAGAGTTAGGAGACTCTGCTCTCTTTCTACACCTGTTAAATTTATACCAACTGTCCCAGAGTGTCGCATGTAAAGTCCAAGCCATGTTTTGCTAAACCCTTTCACGAGTTTCATTTAGGGCTTCTTTTTAAGAACTAGAAAAAAAATCTCCACAACCTACCTAGTATGGCTAGAGAGGGTGTGTGTGTGTGTGTGTGTGTGTGTGTGTGTGTGTGTCTCAGTTTAAGTTATGAAGGCTAATCAGTTATTCCCCATTACCTTAGAGTTATTGCTAAGTCAGTTTAAAATCATCAGAACTACTGAAGAGTGCCCATTTCCTAAAAATGGAACCCTGAAGTGTGAACTCAGCATGTTCCATATCACTTCATTAACACATAACTTGTGTGGGCCTTTTTTGTCTTCATTTAATTTGCAAGAATTCCTCTGTGTTAAAATCTGTTAGATACATCTCTGACCCTCTGACCCAGGGAGAACTATTAGCAGCCCTTGTTCTGCTTATGTGGGATTTCTTAAGTGAAAGCTCATACCCTTTCATGGTAGTTTCTTCTTCTGAAATGCCCCCCCCCCCATTTCTTCCCCTCTCACTCTTTTCTACCTTCAGCTCATAGGTCATCTTTTCCTAAAAGACTTTTCTGAACTCTCTGAGGCTCGAGCTTAGGTGAATTGAAGGTATTTTTAGATGGCCTTTTTCTTAAAACCAGACTATTCTGTCATCACCCAGCCCCAGTCAGTCACTGCTCTGTGTTCACTCTCCCATTAACTAATTATCCTCTCCCATGTAACTCTTCTCTCTACCCGTAAGTAATCTCAAGCTACGTCCCTCTTTATGTTCTTACCAACCTCTCCCACCCTTTTAAGAGAAGTTTTGCTGTGTTGCTCTTACTCATTGCCTCACCAGTGTGGGAACACCACCAGGCAAAGCCACTGTCTCAACCTTTTCTCTTTTCTATAATGAACACAATCAGCGTTAGCTTAAGAGGTGAAGCAATGAAAGAACAAGGAGACCACTCAAACCTTGATCATAGGTTTAAAGTTAAGCTATATAAGTCAGTATAGAAAAGTTTTTTAGCATGCCTTAGCATTTATTTATTTATTCATTTATTCTCTTTTGTTGCCCTTGTTTTATTTTTGTAGTTATTATTGATTTTGTTGTTGTTGGATAGGACAGTGAGAAGTGGAGAAAGGCGGGGAAGACAGAGAGAGGGAGAGAAAGATAGACACCTGCAGACCTGTTTCACCGCTTGTGAAGCAACTCCCTGCAGGTGGGGAGTCGGGGGCTCAAACTGGGATCCTTAAACCGGTCCTTGCTTTGCACCACCTGCGCTTAATTAACCCACTGCACTACTGCCTGACTCCCACCTTAGCATGTTTTTAAGGACGGTAAGGCATCAGGTATTATAAACTTGTTTATTATGAATGTGGAGGGCCATATTTTATTTTATTTTTAATATTATTTATGAGTTATTTGATAATGATGTACAAGATTATGAAATAACAAGGGAATATTCTCTCACCACACCCAACACTAACATTCTGTGTATGTGTCCTCCACCTCAACCCAGAGAGCCAAAGTCAATAAAATCAGTTTTTGCTGCCTAATTTTTTTAATAAATTCATGTATTTGAATTCTCTACATTTCATATATGAGTAAAAGCATCTGGCAGTTGTCTTTTACCTGTTTAATCACTCACTTACTTATGAAGCATAGTCACCTCCAGCTCCATCCATTTTTTCCCAAAGGACACAACATCATCTTTTTAAAATTACTGACAAGTACTCAGTTGAGTATATATCACATAACTTCTTATTTATTTAATTATTTATTTATAAAAAGGAAACATTGACAAAACCATAGATAAGAGAGGTATAACTCCTCACAATTCCCACCACCAGAACTCTGTATCCCATCCCCTCCCATGATAGCTTTGCTATTCTTTAACCCACTGGGAGTATGGACCCAAAGTCATTGTGGGATGCAGAAGGTGGAAGGTCTAGCTTCTGTAATTGCTTCCCTGCTGAACATGGGCATTGACTGGTCAATCCATACTCCCAGACTGCCTCTCTCTTTCCCTAGTGGGGAAGGGCTCTGGGGAAGCCAAGCTCCAGGACACATTGGTGGGGTTGTCTGTCCAGGGACTAGCATCTGGAACCTGGTGGTTGATAAGAGAGTTAACATACAAAGCCAAACAAATTGTTGACCAATCATGAACCTAAAGGCTGGAATAGTGCAGATGAAGAGTGGGGGGGAGGGTCCTGTATTTTGTAGATAGCTAGTAGGCATATTTTAGTTATATTCCAAAGGGCCTGTGGCTATACTAGTTTTTTTTTCTTTTTCTTTTTTCCCCTGATCCTGGAATCTGATATGCAGTTGGATCCAAGTTATTGTCTGGGGAGATGATGTCATGGCTGGAAAAAGGACCAGAAAGCTGGATCAGGGAAGAGAGTAGCTCCCTAATATGGGAAAGGGGTATAATATTGTAGACTATAAACCCTATCAATTTGATATGATCTGGGGCCCATATTCACCATAGGAGCCTAGGTAGCCTCTGCATCCCTGTAGATCTGAGCTCACATTCTGTAGTCATGAATAGGAACATTTCAAGCTGCCCCAATATTGACCCATCTTCCTCTGGCTAAAATTTTCATTGGTTTTAAAAATTGCACAGGATCTATTTCATAGGGTGAGGGTAGATTGTATAATGGTTATGCAAAGAGACTCTCATGCTTGAAGTCCCAGGCTCAATCCCCCACACCATCACCATAAGCCAGAGCTAATCAATGCTCTGATAAAACAAAAAACAAAACAAAACAAAACAAAAAGAAAAAGGAAGGAAGGATCTATTTCATATATGACACATTGAATTCCAGATCATTCTGAACTGGAAGTTCTTCCTTCAGTTGCTTACATTTAATAGTGCTGAAATCCTTTACTGCAAAATTCAGTCTGGGCACAAAGTGAAGCATTCTGCTCCTGAGCTATATGTACTACCTGCACACCCCATTGTCTCCCTCTCATGTAATAATTATCAGAATTAATAAAAATAAAGAGTAAAATTATATTTTCATAAATAATGATAACACTGTTGTTCCAGTCAGAGATATATATCTTTATCTCTTTTCCTGTCTCACAAACCTTCCAGCCCCTTGCCTATATCCTTCTCCCTCTCACCCAGCCCTTTGACACTGTGTATAAATTTGTATAAATCTGTCTACTAATTCTACTATGAATGAGTGTTTGCGATATTAACTAATTACAATTAAAGTAACTGGATTTTCTGAATCCCTAAGCCCATAGTCAGTGTTTCAGTAAGGAACATAATACACGCACCCAAGAAGACTGTTTCCAGCCATGTTGGTCTCTTAATCCTTCAGTTCTGCTCTTATCAGCTGGTAGTTTATCATGATCATTGATTATAACAACAGTGGTTGTTGAGACAGAATATTCCAATAGAGTGCATCTATTGGAATCTAGTGCATCTAGTTATAAGTAAGATAGAATTCCCTTCAATTTCTTTAACATGATCATTGTGGTGAGAGAAAAGCAAATAGGGGAAAGAAGATAGAATATGAATAAACAGAAAAAATGGAAGAGGGAAATGATTAAAAATAGCACTATATATTTTATATATAGTGCTATTTTATATATAAACAGGGGTTTAAATCCATACCATTTCTACCACCAGAGTTTTGAATATTCAGTCTCCCCACTGCAATCCACCGCAATTCCCCTAAGGTTGTAGACATGGGCCAACCATCATCTCTACAACTATCTGTCCACATTTATACATAGTTACCCCTTTTTCTCCTGATACAATCCTCTCTTCCTCTACAAGCCACCCATGACAACACGACTGCCTCCATATGTTCCTCTCTTTTTCCTTCTCTCTCTCTCTCTCTGGGTGCTGATGGAGCTGGAGTTCTGGATGGAGCCCTGTTATCTTCCCCCTATCATTTCTCCCCTGCTGGGAGTATGGATCAAGGTTGTTTATAGGGTGCAGAAGGTAGCAGTTCTGGCTTCTGTAATTGCTTTTCTGCTGAGCATGGATGTTGACAGTTTGATCCATTACCCCCAGCCTGTTTCTATCTTTCCCTAGTGGATAGAGCTCTGAGGGTACGAGGTTCCAGGACACACTTGTGAGGTCATCTGCCCTGAGAAGTTGGGGTGGAGTCATTGTAGAATCTGTAACTTGGTGTCTGGAGTGGCACGAGTAAGTTGAGACAAAATTGTTATAGAACAGGAACCACAAAGTAGGATTAGAGAAAATGAGATTAGGGATTTAAGGGTAGAAAAAAAAAAAGCTAGGAAGTCCATTTTAGGCATGTTCCAGGGGCACACAACTGTGGTAATTTTGCTTGAGTTTGATAGCTAGCCTGAAGTTGGATATGAATATTGTCTGAGAAGGATGTCAGAATAGAGAAAAGGGCTAGAAAGTTGAATTAGGGCAGAGAGTAGCTCTCCATTTTTGAAAAAAAAAATTCTGTGGCTACAATTAACTATTTTCTTCCATCCATCTGACCCAGGGCCCATATGTATATGTATATGTATATGTATATGTATATGTATATGTATATGTATATGTATATGTATATGTATATGTATATGTATATGTATATGTATATGTATATGTATCACCAGAGCCTGTGTAACCTCTAAGTCCCTGTTGGTCTGAGCCCACAGCTCATGATCACAGCTGGGAACAGCACAGGCTGCACTCATTTCAGGATCAGTCTTTCTCAAGTAGCAAGGCAGAATACCAGAGCCTCCCTTTAGAGACTGGGGCTACTGTTGTTGTTTTCTGGTGAGGACAAGGTCAGAGGACGGCCCACAGTTGCCATTCCTGATGGAAGTGACCAGTTATGGTAGAGCAAGGGATCCCTTAAAAATCTAGGCCCATCATGTGTTTGGGAGTCCAGGGATTCTGTAACTAGGGCCCCAGATGATGAGGTTCTGTTATATTGAGCAAAAGGACCATTATTAAGTGGGCCAGTCTCTTGCTCTTATCCAACTTTTATAGTCCTTTCTTTATCTGGTGATCTTAAGACTTTCTCTCAGTTGAATAAACATTTATTTTTTTTATTTTTTGTTGCCTCTTGGACCTTACTATTCCTTATCAACCCCCCCTCCCCCCACCCAATCACATTATAAGGGGTAGATGCATTACTGGATTGTAGCACAACTATTGACACATGGGTACACCTTCTCATCTTCCCATGAAAAGTGCCTGAAGTGGAGGTAGATACCATATGGTTATGTAAAGAAACTCTTGTGCCTGAGGCTTCAAAGTCCCAGCTTCAATCCTCCACACCAACATAGACCAGAGCTGAGTCGTGCAAAAAAGAAAGAAAGAAAAAGGAAAGTTTCTGCAAAACACTTTCAACTCAGTTTAGGTTCCTTTAAACCTTCATGTACTATAGTAATTTACAAATAAAAGACTTCTGCTGGCTTTGGCTGGGGTTTGACAAATAACAGTTTATCACACTGCAGGTTATTTAGGTACATAAAAACCATGGCAGCAAAATAGACAAGGGGAAAGAACAACCACCACAATGATGGGGAGTCATGAGTCCATAAGCTAGTTACCAGTGTTGAGATGCACACTCAGGTTCCAGGAAATGGCTTGGTGGTCCACGGGAATGTCCTAAGCAAAGGAAGAGCAGCAGGAACAGAACCGAATCGGAGAACTGGTTTTAAAACTTTTACAGGATCCATTTCATATATGACACACTGAACTCCAGTTCATTTTGAACTGGAAATTCTTCCTTTAGTTGCTTAAGTTTAATACTGCTGAAGTCCTGTGCTACAAAACTTAGTGTGGGCAAGCAGGAAAAGAGAGCATTTTCTTCCAGTCATTTAAATAACTTCCTAAACACCCACTGCAGGTGTTCCCTATGGGTCTATTGTATGCTTGTCAGGTTTGATGTAAGGCTGAAGTCAGCTGTCTGCTAATTACGTTTATGTCCCAACAATGCACTTGTGCCCCAAGTCCCCTGCCCCCTTCCAGGTCTTTAACTTTGGTGACACTGGACACGAATAAATGCTTAAAGTCATTGACTATCAGAGAACTGCAACAAAAGACAACAGTGAGATACCACTTTACACCGGTGAGAGTGTCATTCATTAGAAAAGACAAACTTTGGGGGAGTCAGGCGGTAGCGCAGCAGGTTAAGCACATATGGCACAAAGCACAAGGACTGGCTTAAGGATCCTGGTTCGAGCCCCTGGCTCTCCACCTGCAGGGGAGTTGCTTCACAGGTGGTGAAGCAGGTCTGCAAGTGTCTTTCTCTCCCCCTCTCTGTCTTCCCCTCCTCTCTCCATTTCTCTCTGTCATACCCAACAACAACAACATCAGTAACAACAACAATAAAATAAGGGCAACAAAAGGGAATAAATAAATAAATATTTTAAAAAAAGTTAAAAAAAATGAAAAGACAAACTTTTCAGAGACGTAGAGACAGATAAATCATGGAGTGAAGGACAAGAACTCATGAGATAATTGTGAGGGAAACATACATACTTTATTCAGTTCCATGAAGATGACAGCTTATCTTCCAATCCTAAACCAATTAAGTAAGTTTGGGGTTGATAAAACACAGCAGATTTAACTTGTCTTACCACGTTCAACTGCATTTGTTGAAACACAGACATTCATCTTGGGTGGCTTTTTTTTTTTTTTTTTTTTTTTTTTTTTGCTGGGCTTGTTTTTACTGAAATGAAATTCTTGGCACATGATCTTGGAAAAAAGTCCTGAGTTTCATCACATGCAGTGCACTGTTTTCTGAACTGGAGAATTTTGAGTGCTTTGGAAATAATAAGTCTGTTTCCACATTTTCTTGCTGTCCATTAGGTTCTTGGAACACCAAATGAGGACACATGGCCTGGAGTTCATTCTTTACCACATTTTAAACCAGGTATGTCTCACTAATTACAAATGACTCAAGTGCCCCTTATATACAAAAGATTATGTCAATGTTCCTCCTCAAGCAAATTCTTTTTCCTTGTGCCATTATGTATCTTACCTATTAGTGGAGCTATACTTTTGTTTTCATAATTTATTTGTTTATAAAGATAGTTAATGAGATCCCTCCTGAGAGATTCTAGCCAGATGCATTTGATTAGACCAATTAATTTTGAAGTAATCATTAATTTAATAATAAGTTTCTCCTCACTGGAAAATCAACAGTTTGAATTAGTGTGATACAATTCATCTCTGTGATTTCTTGTAACACTGGGAAAAGAAAAAATATGCAGCTATCCATGAGAATCTCATATTTGAATTTCTTTTTTAAATCATAGTAATACATACGGTCAGTTTACTTGAGTTTAAATATAATAAACATCCTATAGCAAAGCCTGTAATTTTGAAATAATTTAAAATCTATTTTAAATAATTTTTTATTTTTATTTATGTTATTTTAATAGGACAGATATTTGAGAGAGGAGGAAAGATAAAGAGAAAGAGAGATGCATGCAGCACTGTCTCACCACTTACAAAGCTTCTCTCTTTGCAGGTGGAGACTGGGAACTTGAATGGGGGTCCTTATGCATGTTAACATGTGCATTCAGCCAGGTGTGCCAGCATCACATGGCCCCCAATGTGTCATTTCTGGTTTATTTTAGTGTAGATGCTTTAACCCATAAACTGAAAAAAATCTAAGAGGAACTTTTAAAATTAGTTGTCACATCTCTTCTTACCAGTAGGTGGCAGTCATGAAGTTTTCAGTTTTAGTAACTAAACAGAGAGCAGTCTCATCCATGGTCTATTTAATTTTTTATCATGGGGATAAGAGGTTTGGAAAAAAATAAAAATAAACAAATATTTGGAATTGGAAATTTAATAAAATCAGCACATGGTATAAAGTGATTTTCTTTTTGCCTGTGTTTTCCTTTTTCTTCTCTTGGTTGCAAAACGTGGATTAAAAATACAGACCCACCATAAAATTACTAAAGAAGATTTTATGACAGGTATAATAGTTTGTTATTTTATGAGATAAAATAGCTATGAATAATTTCTGCTCAGGGTGTCAACTTCTATTCTCCCCCCCCCCCCCATTTCTTTTAAGGGATCATCAGGAATAAATTATAAATCCAAAGAGTGACTGAGTTGGAAACTATTTTTACTTTTAATATTTTTCTTTGGAATGTGTGCTGAGATTCCTTTTGTCTTCTTTGGCTACCTCAAGGACTTTTTGTATTTTACTGAAATTTTAAAATAACTTTTGTATTCTAAGAGGCTATAGAAATTGAACAACTTAAGGTAGATTATCTTTTTTTTTTATTTTTTTTAAATTTTTTATTTAAGAAAGGATTAGTGAACAAAAGCATAAGGTAGGAGGGGTACAACTCCACACAATTCCCAACACCCAATCCCCATAACCCACCCCCTCCCCTGATAGCTTTCCCATTCTCTATCCCTCTGGGAGCATGGACCCAGGGTCGTTGAGGGATGCAGAAGGTAGAAGGTCTGGCTTCTGTAATTGCTTCCCCGCTGAACATGGGCGTTGACTGGTTGGTCCATACCCCCAGTCTGCCTCTCTCTTTCCCTAGTAGGGTGTGACTCTGGGGAAGCTGAGCTCCAGGACACATTGGTGGGGTCTTCAATCCAGGGAAGCCTAGCCAGGCATCTGGAACCTGGTGATTGAAAACAGAGTTAACATATGAAGCCAAACAATTTGTTGAGCAATCATGGATCCCAAGCTTGGAATAGTGGAGAGGAAGTGTTAGGGAGGTACTCACTGCAAACTCTAGTGTAGTCCTGCTTTCAGGTATATATTTTGCAGTAGTTTATGGATACGTGTGCACATAAGCTCTCTCTCACAGAAACTGGTGTATATCTAGGTTATGGGACTTTGTTAGAAAGTGAACTACCTGAGATGAAATTAGAGTGTACTATTAAAGGAAAGGTCTCCCTTCAGCTTCATTACTCGGGTGAGACCTTTCCTTTAATAGTAGATTATCTTTTTTCCACGTGTTCTTAGTGGAGTCTGAGTGAGAACAGCTCTTTACAAGTGCTCCAAACACAGTCTTTTAAGTAAGTTTAGTTTTTCCATGTTAATATATCAAATTTCAAGTCCTAGTGAATAGTATATTTAGATTATGTAAAGCATGGGAACTATCAAGCAGGAAAAATATTCTAGCAAAGCTTCAGGTTTGTGGATAACAGTAGATACGGTAAGTACTTTCTGAGTTGGTGTGAGAAGAGTCAAGGAGAGACAAAATAATAAACCGTGCAAAGGAAATAAATCTGAGTCCTTTTGTGTTACATTTAGGACCTTTCAGAGAAGCTCTAGTCTCTTGACCCCTGAAGCTCATATTCTAGGTGAGGAAGATAAACATTCCCAGAGGGTGATAATATTGGTGATGAGGTCTACCTATCTTACTTCATTCTCAGTGTCCTTATTTTATCATTAGAGTGGTAAGCTCAGATCAGAGCAGAATACATAGGTAAACATTTGACTCTTTGTAGACTGGTATACTCAGAGTGAGTGAGAATTCCAGGAAGTCTGAAATTTCTTGCTGTCAAGCAAGGATAGGACAGCTTGAGCTGAGAGCATTGAGTGGTGCTTTGGCTGTTCTATACCTACTTTAGAACATTGAATATTACAGCTAGAAGAAGATGAGGAGGCATTCTTTTTCCGTTATGAAGTTGGGAAGTTGAGGTCAGAGATGTTAAAGAACTTCCCAAAAGTTATTATCAGCTCAGTACTTTTTCTTTTCTTCTCTGTGTCATCATAGAAGACTATTATCAGTATTTTTCTTGCCTTTCTTCTACAGTACAGTTTATTAATCATTATTCTGTAAAGAAAATATCAGAGAAGTAGAGAGAATCAGACTTTTTATTAAATAAAATACTTAGTACTACAAATATCACTTTGTATAAAATGGTTTGGCTCTGACATGACATGTAGATTTCATTTGTAATGCTTTCATTCATCTATTAAATGATTCCAACAGAAGGGACATCCAATAGCTATTTAATGACAATTTATTATTCAGGATTTCAAAATGAAAGGCAGTACATAATTCAGAAAGAAAAAACATGCTGCTAGGCCAGAAGCAATTTAAAATAATGAAATTTAGAATAAAGTAATTCTATTTTTCCCAAATCAAACTAGAGAACAAAGCATTTCTAAAGAGACTATATGATTCCTAAAAGAAAGTTATTGAATATGCAGGGTCATTTGACTAAGGAAAATGTGATGAAGATGGAATTTCTTACAATGAACAACATGAGATATCTACAGAAGAGTTTGTCATTGAAAGCAAATTGTAGAATAGTAATATTTCAAACGCTGTTTGAAACTAAGCCCACAAACATACTGGCCTCAAAACAACATTTTCTATGGCTTGCATTGTACTAAGACTTTGTAACGACGTGAGTAACTTCTGAAGCCCTACCTCTTCACAAACATAATTTTGGCCCCCTAAACTAAGGATATCTATACTTCCTTGTTCCAGAGGGAATTATTTCAGAAGTTGAAACAATAATGACACCATCTTACTTTTATGTTGTATGTTCTATTTGCATAGCTATTTAATTTACTTAGTATTTAAAATCACTCTAAATTATTATTTTCCCAGGGAACCTAAAGTTCATAGGCATTGTGTAACTTGCCCAAGGCTATCCTTCTAGTATGTAGTTGAGCTAAAATTCAAACTTAGGTCCTTCTAGCCCCAGTCTAGAATAATCACGGATGCCTGCACCTTTATTTCTCAGCTTCTTTGACTATGAGGGCATGTTGTCAGACCTGTCTCAAACCTGCCTGTGGCAACTTGAAAAAGATTAATACTATCTTATAGATACCATAACACTCCCTCTACCTGCTAAATGTGTACATCTACTTAAACCCTATAAACTTGTACTTTCTTTTTCCTTCCTTCCTTCCTTCCTTCCTTCCTTCCTTCCTTCCTCTCTTCCTTACTTCCTTCCTCCTTCCTTCTCTCCCTCCCTCTGATCTTTCTTCCTTCCACTTTTCTTCCTTCCTTCCTTCCTTCCTCGCTTCCTCTCTCCCTCCTTCCCATCTTTCTTCCTTCCTTTTCTATTTTATTTGACATAACAAAGAGAAATTGAGAGGGGCAGGGAAAATAAAGAGAGAGAGAGTGAGTGAGTGAGAGTGTCACTGGAGGACCTGCTTCACCACTCCTGAAGCCCCCTCTCCCATGAGTAGAGAGCAGGGGCTCAAACCGGGGTCCTTGCTCTTGGAGTTATGTGCACTTAACTGAGTACACGCTGCCCCCCCCCCCCCCCCCCCGCGCCATTTCTAACATCTTGTCAAGTTCAGCATGCCCTCTGTGGAATATGCAGTCCTAAATCCTTATTATGTAAGTTGCCCCATTTCATGATATTTGCTGTTGTAGTAATAGATAAACAGGGACTGAATATTTATTGTGTGTCCAAGACTCTTGTCAGCTTTTGGAGTGCATTTCCTTATTTAACATTAACAGAATCTTTCAACAAACTATGTCACAGTTAGAAGATTTTTTTTTAAATGTAGTCAAGGTCACTAGACTTGAGAGATATTCACCTGGCATTGCTTATTAAGAAAGTGCAAGTTTATTTTTCTAGACTGAAAGGATAATTTATTCTTAGTATGTAGAAAGGGGGCCAGAAGTGAAGTGTTAAGCATTATTATTTGTGTGCACAATTTTTAATATCTTTAACTATATTTTATTTACTATTGGATAGTGACAGAGAAATGGGGGGGGAGAAGGAGGTAGAGAGGAGAAAGAGACAGAGAGACACCTGCAGCCCTGCTTTATCACGTGTGAAGCTTTCTCCCCTGCAGGTGGGGATCAGAGGCTTGAATCTCGGTCCTTTCGTACTTGAATGTGTGTGCTCAACCAGGTGTGCTGCCTGGCCCTCAATTTTTTTTTTTGTAGACTTTATCTTTAGACTTGTTTATGGTGGTGGTGCAGATTGAACGTGGGACATCAGAGCCTCAGGCATGAAAATTTGCATAACTATCATGCTATCTCACAAACCTTGATTATTATACTTTAGACTTTAGTAAATCCCAAACTGGTTTAAAAGTCTGATATCTCCCTATGTTAGGTGTTTGCACAACACTCTCCCAATTTGAGTCACTTTACACCTTCAGGAAACAGGATCTCTACCCACTGCCAGCTCCCCTACTCTCCCCTCACAGAACACCACACCCACTTTCTTTCTTTTTTCCCCTTCCTGTTCTTGTTTCTGAGTTCTACCAGTAAGTGAAAGCATCAGGTATTTATCCTCTTTTGGGGCTTTTTTTTTTTACATGATTTTTTTCAAGCTTCATCCAAGATGAGGAAAGGAGATGACCTCATCATTTTTACAGATGCAGAATACTCTACTGTGTATATAACCAAAACATACTTAGCCACTTATCTGTCACTGAGCATCTGGGTTGCTTCTAAATTTGGGCTATTAAAAATTGTGCTTCTGTGAACATGAGTTCTCTTCAGATAGATATCTTTCTTTCGTTTGGACATATCCTCAGGAGAAGAATTGCTAGATTATCAGGAAGATCCATTTCTAGTGTTCTGATGAATCTCTGGACTTTTCTCCACAGAGATTTACATTCCCACCAGCAAGAAGGAGAGTTCCTTCACCACCACCCCTCCACTGTCACCCCCTTACCCAAGGCTCCTTTTTTTTTTTAAAGACTGAAGATAGTTGCTCAACATTTTAAAAAAATTATTTATAAAATCAAAAATATTGACAAGACCATAGAATAAGGGAGTACAACTCCACACAATTCTCACTACCAGAATTCCATATCCCATCTCTCCCTTGAAAACTTTCGTATTCTTTATACATCTGGGAGTATGAACCCAGGATTATTATGGGTTGCAGAAGGTGGAAGGTCTGGCTTTTGTAATTGCTTCTCCACTGAACATGGACGTTGGCAGATTAATCCATACTCCCAGCCTGTTTCTATCTTTTCCTAGTGGGCCAGAGTTCCAGAAAGGTGGGACTCCAGGACACATTGGTGAGGTTGTCTCCCCAGGGAAGTCAGGTTGGCACCATGGTAGCATCTACAACTTGGTGACTGCAAAGCATTAAGACATAAAGCAGGAAAAAAAATTGTTTAGTGATCAAAAACCAGAAGGTAAGACTATAGCAGATAAGAGTTGGGGTCTCCATTGTGGAAAAAGCTAGTAGGTCTATTTTAGGTATAGTCCAAGTGGCTTTACTGATGTTTGCCTGTTGTCAACAGCTAACATGCAGTTGAACAAAAGGTATTGTCCAGGGAGATGGTGTCAGGGTTGGAAACAGGACTAGAAAGCTGAATCAGGGCAGAGAATAGCTCCCAAGTATGGGAAACGATATATAAATATCATTAACTGTAAACCCCATCAATTTGATCTGGGGCCCATATTCAATGCAGGAGCCTGTGTAATGTCTGCTTCCCTGTAGATCTGAACTCACATTCTGTGCTCATAGCTAGGAACATTCTAGGCTGCACTCATGACCAGACCCATCTTCCTCCAGTGGCGGAGTATGGAACCCAGCCTTTCTTCTGAGAGTGGGGCAGTCCCTGCCATTGTTGTTCTGCATTGAGGGTAAGGTCCTATAGAGGCCCACAAGAGCATTTATGATGTTCTTGATGGAGATGAACAGTTATGGTAGAAAGGGAGATCTGTTAGAGATCAAGGTCCATCATGTCTTTGTGGGAATCCCAGGACTCCCTGACTAGGACCCCGGGTGATGGAGTGGTGTGGAGTGAGCCAGAAAGCCTTCATTAAAGTATACTGGTCTCTTTCCCTTATCCAACTTTTGTAATCCTTACTTTGTCTGACAAGGTTAGCCTTGGAGTGACTGAAGGAAGTGAAATAAGTAGGTGAGGAGGGCATCTAAGTAGAAACTATTTGATTGAGTATACTTTATGTTGTCTTTTTTTGGTCTTTCTACTTGCTTGCTGCACTTTTTGGGTCACTTCAAACTATTGTGCAGTTTTGCTTGAAGGTATCTATTTTCCCCTAACTTATGGATACATGTGGACATGTGCTCTTTCTCTTGAGCTTTGGTCCATATCTAGGTGCTGTGGCTTTGCTGGGAAGTAAACCACCCAAAATGGAATTAAGGGAGTCCTATGAGCTAGGAATGGTCTCACCAGAGTACTGGAGCTGAAGGGTTGATATTACAGACCTGGTGTCTATGGACATAGTCTGAAGTGAAACTTGCTGAGGTGGTACTAGTTGCATTGATTAGGTTGAGATCAGCAGATGCAGTATCAGTTGGTATGGGTCAAGACAGTTGCTCAGCCTCTTAAAGTGGCTCTTCCAGGTGGTAGTATCCAGACAGTGCAATTCTTTTCAGTGTCACATTCTCATTGACAACATTAAAGATATGTAAAGCCTTAGCTGTTACATAATTTGAGACTATCAAGTATTTTAAAGCTGTGGATTGCTGTTGTGCAAAGATCACCCTGTTTTCTAAAACATCTGTTTGGATCTCTATGCTTTTGGGGAATTGAGATTTTTTTTTTTAATCCTCATATTTTGAAGCAATTCTAGCTTTTTTTCTGTTTGGGGAAAACTTTTTCTTACTTGTGTATGAGTTCTTTGTTTCTACTGTAAAAACTAGGGATTTTTTTTTTTTTTTTTTTTTTTAGCGTTAAAGGCTTTTTATTAGGAACCAGGGGGATGGGCTGCTTATTCCTCTATAACAGTCTAGAGCAGGTCTTTGGGCCCAGATGGAGAGAGAGGCTGTCAAAGGTGCTCTGGTATGATTTGCTACAGTGGCTTAGAGCCTGGAAGGAAAAGTGGCAGCAATGGAGGTTGGCAGAAACTGGTGTTAGCCAACACACCAGTAGCCTGGGGAGAGCCCTCTGCATTTCATCTGGCTCCTCTCACGGCTGGAACATGCCAGGAAACAGAGAACGTGGCTGGAGTAAGCAGAGTGCAGCTGTGTTGTCCGAAGCCCTGGTCTCCTTGTTAGTTCACTTGCCTGCCCTCCACTTTTCCTGCTGTTTAGTGATTAGGTATTTGAAGAACTCATATACAAACCACATGATGGCTGTGGAGGGGATTTGATAAATGACCCTAGCCTGCACCCCTTGGAAGTAGGCAGTCACCCCACCTACTTGAGACACCGTCCTGAAGGCATTAGCCATGCCTGTGATATGTCCTGTAATGTTTGAGTTCAAAGGGATTCCTCGGTATTAGGGATGTTTTTTTTTTTTTAATATAGCTATTTTAAAATAAACTATTCAGCAGGCATGCCTGGTTGAGGGCACATATTACCAGACCTGAGTTCAAACCCTACTCCTCACCTGCAAGGGGAAAGCTCCACAAGAGTTGAAGTAGGTCTGCAAGTGTTTCTCTTCTGCCTCTCCCTCTCCTCTTAATTTCTCTTTGTCTATCTAATAAAAATTAAAGGAAAAGGAAGAAAAAAAGAAAGAGAGACAGAGAGAGAGAGAGAGAGAGAGAGAGAGAGGAAGGAAGGAAGGAAGGAAGGAAGGAAGGAAGGAAAGAGGGAGTCCTGCGGTAGGGCAGTGGGTTAAGCAAAGCACAAGGACTGGTGTAAGGATCCCGCTTTGAACCCCAGTCAAACCCCGGTTTGATCCCAGTTTGGCTCCCCACCTGCAAGGGAGTCACTTCACAGGCAGTGAAGCAGGTCTGCAGGTGTCTCTCTTTCTCTCCCCCTCTCTGTCTTCCCCTCCTCTCTCCATTTCTCTCTGTCTTATCCAACAATAACAACATCAATAACAGCAGCAACAACAATAACAATAAAACAACAAAGACAACAAAAGGGAATAAATAAATAAATATTTTAAGAAAGAAAGAAGGAAAGAAAGAAAGAAAGATAGATAACTACTAGGTATTGTGGATTTGCGTGCAGGCACCTGGCTCCAGAGATAACCCTGGTGGTAATAAAAAATAAATAAATAACCTGATTACATTTTCAATGGAAATGCTCACCATTGGCTTAGTTTCCCTAGTAAATATAAGAATGTAAGGTTTGTATGCACTTTTGTGCATACTTCTGACTATAGATTTCTATTACTGACTGCCCCTCTGTACTAGTCCCAGATTTATTAGTGTCCACATCTGACATCCTATGTTATACTCACTGTTGCATCCCTAGTTTCTAACATAATAGACACACAATAAATAATTTAAAAATGAATAGTGAAAGGAGCTATCATAATGACCATGCAAAAGACTTCATGCCTGAAGCTAGGATGACCCAGGTTCAGATCCCCACACTACCATAAACCAGTGCCCTCGTTAAAATGCAACAACTACTACTGCTGCTTCTACTACTACTACTAATAATAAATGAGTAAGAGCATGAATGCTTATGACACTACTCTTTTAGAAACCTAGCAAGAAAAAGCAATATTAATATGCAAATCAATCCTAAAGAAGTAAACTGTGACTAGTTGAGTCTATGTTTTAGAGGAGTTAATTATAAAATACATCTTGCATTTCCTTTGGCATTTGGGAAATTCCCATTATTATATTGATTTATACTTATTTAGTATTATTTTATTAAATTTGAAGTTTGACATTTTTTATCTTCTTATCTTTGTGACTACCACCTCTGCCTTGTCCCCACCCTCCACAATGAAAGAAAAGTGGGTTTTTAAAAAATATTTTTTATATTTATTTATTTTCCCTTTTGTTGCCCGTGTTTTTTTTTTATTATTGCTGTTGTAGTTATTATTGTTGTTATCACTGATGCTGGTTGTCATTGTTAGATAAGACAGAGATAAATGGAGAGAGGAGGGGAAGACAGAGAGGGGTAGAGAAAGACACCTGCAGACCTGCTTCACCACCTGTGAAGCGACTCCCCTGCAGGTGGGGAGCCTGGGGCTGGAACCGGGATCCTTACGCAGGTCCTTGTGCTTCATGCCACGTGTGCTTAACCCACTGCGCTACCGACCGTCTCCCCAGAAAAGTGGTTTAAATTTTTAAATCTTTTAAACATATTTGAAGTTTTTAAATTAAGCTATTAATTATATAGCTTGTTGCAGGGCTTCACTGATTCAGCCCAACTTTTTTTTTTTTTTTAGATAGAATGAGAGAAAGAAAGACATAATACTACCAAAGCTTCCCTTAGTGCTGTAGTACTTTGATGTGGTGTACTGGAGTCTCAAACCTGTGTCACAGGAATGGTAAAACAGATGCTTTAGCAGGTGAACTATTTTGTTTAAAAAAAACAAAACAAAAAAACCTACACTGTCTCATACAGTGTCAAGAACAATCAGTGAGAAGGAAATGAGGAAAATAAAAATTAAAATTTCTCTCTTGAATATACACTGCTTACCTATAAGCAAATGAGTACATTTCCAATTTAGGTTTTATCCTCATGCAGTAAAAGTTTGCTTTCTTAGTGCTTCAAGCCCTTTCAGGTTTAGCTCTTTCAAACTGAGAAACTTTCGAATACTGTATATGGCATTGTTCTCCAGTTTTCTCATGGTATTTAAGTCTGGCAGTTTAAGGGAAGTCCTTCCCAGCCTTCCGAATCCCAACCCCCCTCCTGTCTCATTCTTTACTGCAAGCTCTCCTTCCTGGTCTCCTGCTGTGTGTGATCATTCTCTCCTGTGTCCCTGCAATAAGAGAAGGTGAAAATCCGCCTGCAGGTTTAAATTAATTGCACTCCTCAGTTATGCTATGAGTTAGCAAATGCTTTAAACCACAATATTCTAAACTTCTAGTTTGAACATAATTGAAAAGAGAACACAGACATTAAAGTAGATAAATGACAGAGTAAACACCACTGAAGTAGAACTGAGTAAAACCACTCATATGCAAATATCCAAATAATCTGATAAAATAATTCATAAGTAGCTGCATATATGCTGTATGAAGTGTAGCTGTTGGGGGGATGGGCCGTGGCACACCTGTTATGCTCATGTATTAATTACCATGCTCAAGGACCAGGGTTCAAGCCCCCCCCCCCCCCCCCCCCCGCTTCCCACCTACGGGGGGGGGGGGGGAGAGCTTCACCAGTTGTTAAGCAGGTCTGCAGGTGTCTCTCTTTTGCTCTACCTCTCTGTCCCTCCTCTCTCTCAATTTCTCTCTGCCCTATCCAATTAAAAAAAAATAGGAAGTGGGGAAGAATTTTTTGAAAAGTAACTGTTAATGAGTTGGGGACATTCCTTTAAACACCTTTTCGTTTTCAAAACTTGTATGTTTATGTTGCTTTCATTCATGCTGAAAGTCATTTGAAAATACACTTCTCTAGTCTGGCTGTAAGTACAGTGCAGGCCCATTGCAGAGAACGTTAAAAGTGATTCTGTTTGAAACCCTTCGTTTTCGTTAAGATCTAAAAGATGTTGGAAGCAAGAGACCACATCTTGCATATTGCTGGAGCAAGCTTCAGTTATTTGAGGTTATCCTATCTTCTTTCTATGAACAAGAAACAGACGCACTTAATGACTCAGCCTCTAGGCTCCCAGGAGACTGTGTCCATATCCACATTGTAGCACTTTTCACCTTGTATTTCTAATTTCGTATTTAGATTCCTATGCCACTCAGAGATAACCAAGTCATATTTTTCCTGTGCCAGTGCCCAGTGCAGCACGTAGCACAGGCAGAAGCTCAGGTGACGTTTGCTAGAAAAATTCAGTTTATATGCAACGATGAAAGGTAAATGTAGGAAGACTTTGTTCTTTCTGATTTTTTCCACTTTCATATGGCATGTTTCACTATCAATTTTGGCTCTTTTATGCGCTGCTAATACTGACATATTGTATTTCTGAAAAAATTCTATTAGCATATGCTGTCAAGCTCTAAATAGAGGCAATTCTTAGAACTAATATTTATGTGCAGTCATTAATTACTAAGAATAATAATTTACTTGTAAATGCAAGATTGCATTAATTTTATCTGTAATGGAATTCTTGTTCCTCCTGAAATCACAGCAATTTATTAAAATTGCTTTGTGGGAGTACAAAGTTAAGGAGATCAAATTTGTTTTACAAGGGCATTTGATGTAATTAATTTTTAAACCATATCTTGCTTTTTAAATACTAAGCTTTAGCTGGTATTTTTTTTATATAAAAAGAACTATTCCCATCTCTCTCTCTCTCTCTCTCTCTCTCTCTCTCTCTCTCTCTTCTTTTGCTAGTTAATTATTAAACCTAAAATATGCCTTCAGTTCTATATCAACTGACTGCATGGTGTTAGGTCATACATAATACAGTGTGGTAAAGGCAGAAAAGAAACTGAGGTATTAGACGTTATTTTGAAACAAATAAACTTAACTGTTGATGAGTTCTTTTGCCTATAACTTTGGTACAGTAGATGTCGATAATCACACCTGATTTCATCGTATGCACAGCACCATAGTAAAATTGTATAAGAAGTTATTATCCTTGCTTGAGTTACCGCTACTAAAATGATGACACTGAAACATACAAACTCTAAATACTGTCTGAATCATCACGGATGGATAAAGATATTCTCTAATAGTTGAGTTGTACACTGAATTCCACATCTTTACAGCTTAGAAACTGAAGATCACTAAGTATTCTATTAGGTATCCTGCCTTCCTGTTATACTCTTACAGCCAATTTATCTATAAATCCTATTAGCTTTACCTTTTGAATAATTCCACACTGGCCTCATCTCATTGTATCTATCTCTGTTCAGTACAGTCATAATAATCTTGGCATACAATAGTTGCTCAATAAATAGTTAAATGATTGAACCATTATGCAGTATTTCCAGTCACTCTTTTGAGTAAGCTATATAGAAGGAGCGTTAGGTGAGTGTGTTTTTATTTTTTTGTTGTTCTCATAAATCTAATGGTCTTATTATAAATGACATATACCACAACAAAACCCAGTCTGCTTGAGTCTTTCCCTTAAGACTAACATTTAAAAGCAGTTAGCACTGACAAAGAAACCACCAACCAATATTTACAAAAAAAATGTCTTCTGAGTATTAAATTATTTAAAAGAAACATGATTAATTTAAAAAGAAATCATTAATTTTTTAGTTGATGTGCACATAAATTCTGCCCATGGGAATTGCATGCCTGAGGTTCCCTGCACCCACACATTGGAATGATATTCTGATATCTCTCTTTCCCTCTCTCTCTCTCTCTCTCTCTCTCTTACTTTCTACCTCATGGGAAAAAAAATCTACTTAAAAATTTTTAAGTTGTGTCTTTATTATGTAGGTGTTTATATTTATAAACAGGCTGTGTGGTAGCACACCTGGTTGAGTGCACACACTACAGTGTGCAAGGATCTGGTTCGAGCTCCCTGTCCCCACCTCCATGTGGAAAGCTTCACAAGTGTTAAAGCAGGGCTGTAGGTGTCTCTCTGTCTCTTTCTCCTTCTCTGTCTCCTTTCCCTCTCAATTTCTTTCTGTCTCCATCAAATTAAATAAAGTTAATAAATTTTAAAGAGTACACACTATAAACATAAAAATATGCAAAAAGAGATACACTGTCATTAACAAATGCTGTAATATCAGAAATGAAAATAAGAAACAGATGAGATTAATATCTATCTGTGTCATTTTACTGTTTAACTTACTAAAGGAAGCATGCTATTTTCAACTAAAATATGGTAAGGACTGCTAATTAATAGATGTAAACATACATTAAAAAAGGTTGATAGTTTGAGCATGTATAAATACTATATAGTGTAAGAAAGGAGAACCAATGTTGCTGTATTCAGGCAGAGATATTTTCACAGAAAAAAAGCAGCAGATCTCATTTGACCGTGATGTTGTTATGTCAATATTCTTATATAAATCTACCTTCAGTTTGTATATTTGGAATTTATGTTTATCTTTTTGACTCAATTAAAATTTATTCTGAGATACTATTAGTATGGGACCAGATTAAGAAATCAACTGCGTTGTTTGTATGGGGAAAAAAAAGTTTATTATCACTAAGCAGAAATTGGACTGGAGTTGGTGTATGTGAAAGACTCGGTGGGTGGGGGCGAGTTTCAGGTCCTGAAACAGGATGGCAGAGGAACTAGTGGGGGTTGTATTGCTGTATGGAACACTTGGAAATGTTATGCATATACAAACTATTGCAGTTACTGTTGACTGTAAAACATTAATTCCCCAATAAAGAAAAATTTTTTAAAAGTTTATTGTTTAAAACATTCCAGTCTTCATGTTTTACTCTTTATAACTGCCCAGTCTAAAGGTGAAGGCTTAGTATAGATACTACAGCTATGGCTAAATTGAATCTGTTTTAAAAATTGGGTTTTCTTTAGCATTCTAGCAATATATACATTTGAAACAAAGATTGTTTATCATTACCTTTTTTTGTTTTTTTCTATTTCAGAACGCTTTACCCTGTACAGCTCTAAAAACCTTAGACAAGCATGGAATAAGTAAGTCTTTATAAAGATTGTACTCATTCTCTCTCTTTCTTTCAATATAAAATAGTCTTCTTATAAATGTGTTATTTTTTTTCCAAATTGTGTTCAGTTATACATGCTTGCTTTTATTTAACCACTAAATAGGCATTGAGTCCTAACTGAATGAGTTTGGGTGCCCAGAGCAATGTAATTTTGCCTCAGAGTTGTTTATTTCAAATTTCATTCCATTAATCTTCTTGTCATTAGAAACATTTACAATTGCAAAATTGCACTTATTAAATACAATATAAAGACTGACTTTCTAATGTAAAATATTGTTGGGTTGTTAGAAAAGTCAAGATGCATTTTTTTTTTGCGTGGAAAAATGTCATTTTTCTGGCAACCCAATATATTGGTGACCACCTTTGAGCTAGATAAAACTGATCTTTCAAAGTTTTTCACCTTTCATGTAATTTCCGTAAACTTACTGGTGCTAAGTAAATGTGTTATTGTTTAGTTTCTATTGTTTAGTTTCTATTGTAAGTCACTTTAGTCAGTTGGGCGAATTATGGTTAACGTAATTTAATCTATACCAAGACATATATGCTTTTTTAAAAGTATAATTCATTTAGTTGTTTTTTTCATTTAGTTACTTTTAACAAACTGAATTCCATCCTGAGACTATTTTTATGACATTTTAAGGAATATACTGAGCTTGGGACAAGATACTTAAAGTATTTTTTTAAATATATATATTTTTTATTTATTATTGGTTAGAGACAGAGAGAAATTGAGAAGAGTGGGGGAAATAGAGAGGGAGAAGAAGACAGAGAGACACCTACAGCCCTGCCTCATCATTTGTGAAGCTTTCCTCTACAGGTGGGGACCAGAGGCTTGAACCTGGGACTTTGTGTACTGTAATGTGTGCACTTAACCAGGTGCGGCACTGCCTGGCCCCTTGGGACAAGATTTTAAGATTATAAGCATAACTTTTTTAGAATTATGCTAGCTGTAAGCCCTCAGAACTTTTGGCTTTTGTTGCCTTCAGGTTTTGTTTCAGAAAAAAAGTCATAAAATCACTACCACAAATATTATGAAAAATCTTACTTTCTGGTATCCCAGTGTTTTATCCAAAATTCTCAAAAGTCAAGCTATCGTATCTTTGAATTCAAACATAATCAGTGTAGAAAGGGCTGAGAATTTAGAAGTATGAGTTATATTGTTGGTTCTCCTTCCAAATGGACTCGTAAACTTGAAACCATAATGGGCATTCTAACATTTCTCACTTCAGAGTGAGGTCTCCATTCAGGAGGAGTGTGTTTAAAGACTGCTTAAATAAGTGCTTGACTTTCTCCATTGCTGCAGGCTAAATTGCTTGTGCACAGCACAATTACAAAACTGAAGCAATTGGTAAATTCTCTTGTACAGTAGTAAAAGGTTCAAAAGAAAGTGAACTATTTACAAAAACTAATTTGATTTTAATTTAGATGGGTTAATGTAAGATAGGTAGGTTAATATTAGAAAGTAAGTCACCGTTCAGAAGTCAGTAACAATGTCTTTAAAAACATGTATTAAATCAGCTATTAAATTTAGTGGGCATGATAACTTGCCTAAGACAGTAAAAATTTCTTGAGATTTCTGGAAAAATGAATCCTTAAGTCTCTTTGAAAGGCTTTCACAACTGACCCAGTTTACTCTGGGGCCAAGTTTGCTCAAGGTAACACCCATGCTATTCCCTACTGACTTCATTTATATACCAGTAACCATGGGCATAGTTTTATTCTTTGAAGGATTTTTTTTTTTTTTAGTATTCTGAAAAAATAAAGCAGTGAAGAGAGAAATTTTTCAAAGGATCCAGTAGGTATCTAAACTCAAAAAGAAAATATAAAGAAGAAATCATAATTGTTGGATTCAGAATAATAAATGTATATATATGAAAGTTCTTTTATCCCCCCATACTTGAAGTACATAATGCATATGAGCTTTCCCCACTCAAAATGAATTTTGAACTAAAAGGAGAGAAATTTTAATTTTTATAAATGCATGTACTGTTTTTTAACTGCCTTCAGAATGTCCCCTTTTATTTCATTAAGATTATAAAGTCCCTATTATTTTTCTTCTAGATCTATTTATAGTTGTCTTGCATTGACATGTATGTGCAATCAACCAAGAATTTCAGCTACTTACAAGATCTTTTATTATTTTGGCTGAAGAACAGCATATTAGTATATGCTCTGCAGCAAAGTGAAGGATAGAGATTCCAGGAACACATTTGCTTGTTTTGGAACTTTTAATAGCTGAACAATTTTGGAGGACTGAAAGTAACAGAAAGAGAGAGCTAACATTAAACCACCAAAATCACAAAAGACAGCTTTGGAGAACATACCTCCTAGCTAACAAAGAAAAAGCAAGTCCACAGACTTGAATAGGTATAGGCCAACCTTGTCTTTCTTACTCCACCCACACTCTCTAGCTCTGCTAATAGCCCTTCTTGTTCGTTAAGTCTGACTGGATTCCCTCCTAAAATTGATACTATAAAATGTATAACAAATACAGAGCTATTCTAATTAAACTACACTTGTAGAAATAAGAGAGAGAAAAAACACCTGTGTACATTTGAATGTAGAAATAGTCATAAACCAAACGTTGTGTTCTTGTATATTTATCCTATTCAATCTTTAATTTCAAAGACTACTTGTTAGGCAACTGTGTCATATATGCATAAAATCGACTATACTTGAGTCTTAGAGGAATAGCAAATTTCACTCAGTTCTGGTTCTCTTATTTTCCTGTTCTCTGCTTTGTTCTCCTGATTTAAGTTGATGTAAAATTTTCTAAAATGATGACAATGCAAAGTAAATTAAATTTTCAATTCCTATGTGTCCTGGAACCCCACCTCTCCAGAGCCCTGCCCCACTAGAGAAAGAAACAGGCTGGAGGTATGGATCAACCTGCCAACATCCATGTTCAGTGGAGAAGCAATTACAGAAGCCAAACCTTCCACCTGCTGCACCTCATAATGATCCTGAGTCCATGCTCCCAGAGCAATAAGCGATAAAGAATAGGAAAGCTTTCAAGGCAGGGGATGAGATATGGAGCTCTGGGGATGGGGAATTCTGTGGAACTGTACCCCTCTTATCCTATGGTCTTATCAAAATTTCCATTTTATAAATAAAAATAAAAAGGAAGGGCTCTCAGAAGTAGTAAGTGTAACTTAGAAAGAAAGAGAAGGCAGGAATATAGAAACAGTGGGCAAATATATATCAATATAGATAATAGGTAGATAGATATAAAAATATTTGTCAACCAATATCTGTAATCTTGGGAGAAACAAATGCAGTTTCCAAACAAGGGAATGGAGACACAGAACTCTGGTGGTGGGAATGGTATGGAATTATACACCTGTTATTCTATAATTTTACAAATCAGTATTAAATCACTAATAAAAAAT
Source organism: Erinaceus europaeus (assembly GCF_950295315.1). NCBI lineage: Eukaryota > Metazoa > Chordata > Mammalia > Eulipotyphla > Erinaceidae > Erinaceus > Erinaceus europaeus. Next base: position 56,092,234 of record NC_080169.1, on the reverse strand, counting down.
TAAAAAGTTATACAAAAATAGTTTCAACTCCATTGCCATTTGTTTAGCAATGTGAGGGAAAGTAATGGCAGTGTATGGACACTAGGAGGAGCAGTTGAGTTGAACAAGATCTTTTTAAATACTCCACTCTCACATTTTCTTCATTGTTGATCTTTTTTGTTATACTTCAAAATAACAGTTTTAATTTATTTAGTGCCTGGAGATTTCTTCTCACAATATTTCCAAAGAAATTATTCTTTCCATCACCAATGCACTTTTTAAAGGAGTGGTTTTATGTGAGTGACAAGCTTTATAGCAGATAGAAAAGCAAACATCTTAGAAACCTGGTCTCAGAGAATGAACTGGAGCTGCATTTGTAAACTGCACAGCTTTGTGGGTTTGAGTCTAACATTAGGAAACTAGGTGTGGTGTAGTTCCTCCCCACATTCAGTGTCCTTGAAAATACAGTGTTTGGGATCACATCCAGTTGAGCTGATTACCATGCACAAGGACCTGACTTCAAATCCCCTGCCCCCACCTGCTGTAGGTAAACTTGGTGAGCAGTAAATCAGTGCTGCAAGTATTTCTATTTCTCTCTCTCTCTCTCTCTCTCTCTCTCTCTTTCTCTCTCTCCCCTCTCGATCCCTGTCTTTCCAAAATAAATAAATAAAATTTAAAAAGAAAATACAGTTTTTGCACATGGATGATCAGATCTAAGGTCTGTTCTTCTGACCTCAACCATCCATACATATTATTGTTTGGATATTCCAAAGACTCATCTATCTACCTGCTTGGAAGCCTCAGTTCACAGCAATTTCTGGAGAGCATTCATTTTCAATGAATCATTATTTCAATTGCTGAAAAGTATCACATGTGATGTTAATCAGATCACTTAGTCCCCTCAACAACTAATAATAGTTATAGATAATGGCAGAATGGTAGCAACTATACTTGTAATTACATATGAAACACAGGCTTAACATATACTCTTTGTTCCATGGTCATAGATGTTATAGAACTATTGGTGGTGATTTGGGCAGCCTTTTGCAGTACAAACTTTGCTTTATGTTATGTCACATGCCCATAGCTTTAAACATTACTTGAAAATTAGTCAGGGAAGATATTCCCATCTACATTTTATAGCTTGAAATTCTAATAATAATGATGATAAAAACATTGTTCAGCGAGGTCAAATGATCAGTCCTATTGAAAATAAAAACCTGGAGTGTATGCCCCATAGTAAATCTTGTGGAAGATATTTTATTAATTTAAAACCCCTTTCTGTTCAAGTGAATATACCAATATCTTCTTTTATTGTGTTCTTACTACAACGTTGGGTTAGGATATCTGTTTTGGGGCCTGATGTCACTCATTTCCAATCTAGGTTATAGACAGCAGAGAATTGGGGCAGATTGGAAGCCTGACTTCCTCTTTTCTGGAAAATAGTGTTTGCATCAGGCTGACTCCTTATCATCAGCTCAGACCTCTTTTGTCTGAAGTAGTGCCATAGGCATATGGCAGATTTGTAAGTCTTAAAGTTCTAGAACAGAAAGTTCTGCCAGCCACCCACTCAGGTTGTACAAGTAAGAGCCTACTTCCCACTTTCCACTGCCCACGGGAGATTTTTTTGCCTATATCTCTCTCTTTGCACAGAAGAATTTGCTATTATTCCAAAGCCCAGATGATGACCAGAGGGCAGACTCTATGCTGTTTGTTATATTTGCCATGAGATTCTTGGTCCTGTTCTGATAGACAGAAAATACTCATCTTCCCTCTTACTAATTGGCTGTATGTGCCAGCATTCAGAGTTGGCAGCTACCATTGTTTTTTCATCCTTTCAGATAATGTGTTGGACTCCTCACCCAAAACTATACACTTATGGTGCAGTTAATACCTTCCTTCTGCCGTTCTGCTCATTAGGGAATAAAACTGAAGTTCTACCGAGCTTCCAAGAGCACCTGGGCTCCTCCTTTTGTCTGTATATAGTATGATAAAATCAGAGTTTTCCCAACCATTTCCTAAAGCAGATTCTAAAATGTGAACTGAAGAAGTTCCATTTTTTTCAAAATGTAATGTGGCTTTAGTGACAAGTAACCTGAAACTCATTGACATGACATACCCCAAATATGTTTTCTCACACTTTCTGTGAGCAGACATTTGCATGGGTTCTGCTGGCTTTTCTGATCTTGGTCACACAAAGCCAAGATCAAGGTGTTGGTAGGTCTGGGCTCTTATCTGGAAACTCTGTCGGAAGAGACTGCTTTTAGGCTCTTTCAGTTGGTTGGAAGAATTTACTGGTCATAAAGTTAAAGTTCACTTTTTTCCCCGATTTTTTTTTTTAGATTTTTTTTTTATTAGTGATGTAATGTTGATTTAAACTTTTTAAAAGATAGTTCCCACCAGCAGAGTTCTGTGTTCCCCTGGAAATAGCAGTAATTGTCCCAAGGTTGCTAATATGGACTGAGCTTATAACTATTTATCTGTCTATATCTGGATAGACAGACAGCAAACAGACACACAGATATTTTCCCCATGTTTTCAATGGTTTTGCCTTCACTTCCTTTCTAAATCACCACTAGCCCTAATACTACTTGCAGGTATCTTTTGCTTTTTTTCTTGATCTCTCTCAGACAAAAGAAACAGTGCCTGGCTTCCTCTGGTGTTTTCCAGATCTTCTTCCCTTTCATTGATGATATAAAAACAAGATTCCTGGTGACAAAAGCTTTGGGTCCTGATGGAATAGGGGTACAGAGCTCTCTGGTTTACTTTCTCTATCATTTACCCCCCCTGGGATTATGGACCAACACTTTATAGGGTACAGAAAATGGGAGTTCAAAAGTAATTGCTTCTCTGCTGGATATGGACATTGGTAAGTTAACCTGTGCCCCCAGCCTGTTTCTATATTTCCCCAATGGGGTTAGTTTAACCCCATTTCCTATGATAATTGTCAGCACCTTAAACTACCTGTCTTTCTAGTCACCAGTACAATGAGCTTCTCATCCCTTTTGCTCTGTTTCCTCTGTCTTTGTAGAAGAAAGTTCTCTGCTTCTCTAGGCACATCTAATATAGTTGAAGTTAGTCTTCCTGTTTTAAGGACTTGTAACCTAAATTATATCTGCAAAATTCATTTTTCCATGTAGAGTATTATCTTTAAGGTGGTTGGGAATTAGCAGGACACCTTAGGGGCCATTCTGTTCTCCATAAGTGAGTAAAGGGGATGAAACAGAGCACAGGGATATGCTCAGTCCTTATCAGTTCAAAGTTTGTTTTGCCTGCTCTTGAGATGACAAGCATATACATCCTGCTAGTTCTTCATGTCCTGGTTCACAGTGGATAGTGAATTGTGTATAATGAAGTGATAATTTCCCTTCCTTAGTATAGGGAAAAAGAAATTTGTTCTTGGGAAGACTCACACTCAACTAAATAGATAACTAAAAGCTTGACCTGACATTTCTGTACACCCTCGGTCAGTGCTACCCTACTGAACCTTCTCTGATGATGAAAATCTATTATCTGCACTTACCGGTACAGTCAACTCCTATAACTACCACAGCCGTGAACTCCTATAACCACCGAGCCCCCAGAAATGTGATTAGAGTGGCTTAAGAATGGAATTTTTAATTTTAGTGCAATATAATTAACTTAAATTGCAAACAGCCCTGCTAGCTGTCACATTGGTCAACACAGCTGTCAGTTGGCATGTAAATTATTCATTTATTTTAAGTACCCAGCAGTATAATACAGTGTGAATGTCTGATGCTTTGTAAACTCTACACTCAATAGTCTGTATTTTTTGCACTCAAGTGTCCAGAGATTTATTTATTTTTTTGCTTCTCACCCTGTCTTTTATTAGTAAACATTCTTAGAAGGTAGCCACTTTGGAGGATCCAATAAACGTAATAAATCTGCAAAGGGAGTAGTAGAAGTATCAAAGAACTTCAAGCCCACATTCCTTCCCCTCGGCCTCCTCCCTCCAGGAGCCACGCTGTTCCCTCCTGAGGGGCACTGCCTGTTGCAAGCATTGCTATTCCTTTCTCTATCCGTGTTCTTTTTCTCTCTTTTCTGTTGGGAACTGCCAGAGGTTAGACACACAGTTCTCTACCCTGTTTGAACTCCCTGAAGAATTCACCTCTCTGCTGTTGTTCCCAGGCCCCTTGATCTCCCCTAACTCTACTTAGAACATATTGTAAAGGCTCAGCCTCCTCTCTACCACATTGGAGATGCTATTGAGAGAGAGCCTCCATTTTCTGCATAAGCCTCCCAAATCAAGATACAGGTTGCTCTCACTGGGCCCTTACGAGTGCATATGTTTATTCCTCAGTTTCAAGTCCTTGAGAATGGCAACTTTTTTTTTTTAAAGAGAAGAACCAACAGAAATGCAAAAGTTAAAGCTGCTTTCTAGATATTAAAAACACTGGACATGTAATACTTTTCCTCAACACTTTTAAAAAAAATTTTATGTTATTAATAGTCTGTTACAAAGTCCTCAACATTTTATGATTTAATTTTCTTTTCATTAAAAAAAAGTTGGAGCTAAGAGATGACTTAATGACTTAAATGTACAAAAACAAGATCAGAAAAGAAAACAGAAGTAGAACCTGAAATGGAATTGGCGTATCGCACCGAAGTAAAAGACTCTGGGGTGGGTGGGTGGGGAGAATACAGGTCCAAGAAGGATTCAGAGGACCTAGTGGGGGTTGTATTGTTATATGGGAAACTGGGGAACGTTATGCATGTACAAACTATTGTACTTACTGTTGAATGTAAAACATTAATTCCCCAATAAAAAAAATAAGGAGAAAAAAAATTTTAAAAAAATGTACAACATCAAGTGGTGAAGCTCTTGGTACCACTTGGAAGCACTAAGGACACCATTAAGTTCATCATTGCATAGGTGATAGCTTTTCCTCTCTATATCTTCCTTCCCTCCCACTTAAAAAAAAAAATACGGGAGTCAGGCGGTAGCACAGCGGGTTAAGTGCATGTGGTGCAAAGTGCATGGACCAGCGTAAGGATCCCAGTTTGAGCCCCCGGCTCTCCACGTGCAGGGGAGTCACTTCACAGGCAGTGAAGCAGGTCTGCAGGTGTCTTATCTTTCTCTCCCCCTCTCTGTCTTCCCCTCCTCTCTCCATTTCCTCTCTCCATTTCTCTCTGTCCTATCCATCAATGACAACATCAATAACAACAACAGTAATAACTACAACAATAACAGAAAATACAATTTAGACCCGGAAAGGAGGCTCAATGGTATTACATATTCATGAGGCCCCAGGTTCCTTTCCTGGTACTCCATTAAAAAAAAAAATGTTTGAATTATCAGCCTCACATGAACATAAGCTACTAAAGAGAGAGATACTTTTGTAAACAACTACTCTATCATCTTTTGTATCTATTCTGCACTTTTTGAAACCCTGATTGATTATCATCAAAGTTAAAATTGAAAAAGAGACCCAATCTGTGGAAACTAGGGGTTCCCTTTATCCCCTTCTTTATTTGGGGAAGCTTCCATAAAAGTGAAACTCCAGTTCTATTCATCCTGAAAATAGAGTTAATAGACTAGTCACATTAGAATGAGTGTCCAACATCTGCTGAGTAGATGACTCTGTCTAGTGACCTTGTAAGGATGCAGAGTGCCAGAAGATAATTCTTGGCACAAGCGATGAGAAAATGCCTGAAGCCAGCATAATTTGGTTTTGAAGGGGTCATTCCTAATTCTAGTCATCTGTATGCTTTTCAGGAAGCTCACTAACTTTTCCAAGCTCCAGTTTTTCAATCTCTAAAGCAGCTGACGGGATTATTGTGAGGACTGAATAAAGTATGGATGGATGGAAATGGATGGAAATTTTGGCAAATTCTAGTGTATCTCATTTGTGTTCTCTGAACAAGGGTTCTGTCCCTGCTGGTTACAACATTTAGTTCAGTTCCAAATAATTCCTTGTCCATGGACATGAATATCACTGCTATTCAGGGTCCTCATTCATATTCTAGAATGTTCCTTCTACCTTTATAAGGAACATGTGCTATTTGGTCACCAAATCATTCTTCCTGTGTAGATACTAGAGTCCCCCTCCCCCAACAATGTCTTCCTATGAGTGATATGTTAACAAATAGTATTGTGCAATGTGAAACTTATTTTCCTGAGTCTTGAAATCCATCTGTGACTTTTCTTAGATTGCAAAGAATCCATAGACAAGCACTATCACCAAGTTTAAAGCACACTAAACCTTTTCTATAATCTGCTTTACACATGAACTGATGGGTACACCTAAACCAAGTTTATAGGGGTTTGATGGTCACTTGTCTGAGGAATCTTAGTGGTAAGATAAAAAAAAAAAACTTACTCTTGCTATCTGTGGCTTTTATATAGAAATGGTAAATGACTTATTGTAAACACACCAAATAAAGTTTAAGAGTATGACCTTAGGGGCCAGGTGGTGGCACACCTGGTTGGTTGCACATGTTACAGTGCACAAGGACCCAGGTTCAAACCCCTGGCCCCCACCTGCAAGGGGAAAGCCTCACAAGTGGTGAAGCATGTCTGCTGGTGTCTCTGTCTCTCTCCCTCTCTATCTCCTCTTCCTCTCTCAACATCTGGCTGTCTCTAGCCAATAAATAAAAATAATTAAAAAAAATAAAACAAACAAATAAAATTAAATTTTAAAAAAGAGTATGGCCTTAGTTTGGTTTACTTATCACTGCTGAGGAACAAATGAGCAGGAGATTTCAAAAGTTACTACTACTTCTGATTCTTTTTCTATACTACTACTAATATTAATAATTAATAATAGTCATTATTAATTATTAATATTATTTTGGATTGAGACAGAAATTGAGAGAAAGAGAGAGAGAAAGAAAGAAAGAAAGAAAGGAAGGAAGAAAGAAAGAAAGAAAGAAAGAAAGAAAGAAAGAAAGACACCTGCAGCACTGCTTTGCTACTCACAATGATGTAGGTGGGGGCCTTGAACAGGGTCCTTGGGCAGTGTAATGTGTGTTCTAGCAAATGCATCACTGCCCTACTCCTGTAACTAACTTTTATTTTTCAGACTTTGAACCAAGTATACCTCTTAAGACACAAGTCCTGTATTACAAAGTATCATGAAAGTGTCATTACCAGTAGACTTCACTTTGTCTTTAACAAATAAATGCACCTATATACAGTACCCCAGATTTGTTGGTTTTTGTCTAAATTGAGAGAACATTTTAGAATATTTCAGCATTTGGAGGAAATCTTAGAAAAATTTAGTGATGGCTTACAGCTGAAGTTTCATACTGATTAAATTTATATGTGGGTGCTATTATTCAAATTGCAAATGAGATAGAAATACTAGCACAAGAGATGAGTATTCTGGCCTCACATTGTTATACTGCATGTCTTTATGTATCTGTACATGAATGTTTTGCTTGTGCTTGACTGTATTTAATCCCTCATGGCTCTGTATACAAACATGATGCCAAACAGAGAATTTCCTTTAAATTATTCAAATTTCCCCATAAGTGATTTCCCACTCTTTTCTGCAATGGAAAATATTTGATCATAAATTCAATTAAATCATCCATCATCTTTGTGATGTTTGTCCAGCTAAATCCTTTAGTGACTAAACCAATAAACTTACCATCTGTGTGTGTGTTTATGGCATAACTGTTGCAGAAAAATAAAATTATTTGAAGTAAAGATGAAGGGAATTTCTCATTTCTTAGCCTTCCCCCTCCTTTTTTCCCTCATCATTTCACTGAGCCAAAGCCTAAAAGATTAAACTCTTAACCGGGATACAATGATGTATATGCCTTTCGTGAACTGGCTTTTACTTTCTGAGCCAGAATCTAGTTTTATTTTTTATATTTTATTGAGTTTATAGCTCAATACTGATATATTTTGGAGATATTAGTAAAACCTGTCAAACCACAACCATTCATCTTTCTCTTTTTCCTATGCCCTCTCTTCTCCACTTAAAACAAAGGAAAATAGGGAGTCGGGCAGTAGCACAGCAGGGTAAGCACTGGTGGCACAAAGCGCAAGGACCGGCTTAAGGATCCCGGTTCGAGCCCCCAGCTCCCCACCTGCAGGGGAGTCGCTTCACAAGCAGTGAAGCAGGTCTGCAGGTGTCTGTCTTTCTCTCCCCCTCTCTGTCTTCCCCTCCTCTCTCCATTTCCTCTCTCCATTTCTCTCTGTCCTATCCAACAATGACAACATCAATAACAACAACAATATTAACTACAGCAATAAAAATAAACAAGGGCAACAAAAGGGAATAAATAAAATAAATATTAAAAAAACAAAGGAAAATTACTACAACGAACTTGTAATTCTTGGAGGAAATGCCATGATAGGATAGCATGACAGGATGACACTATAATTTCTTATATATATATGCCACCTAAAAAGGTAATACTTATTAAAGAGGTCATATTTATTAGAGGCTTGCAAATATTGTTTCTCATATGAATTCTGAAGCTTTTCAAGCAACATATATAGCCAATTACCTCCTCTTTTTTCCATCAAACCTTTATTAATGCTTCTATTGTTTTGGAATTAACGGAAACCTAACTTATGCATATCTTTATATTTGTATATATCCCCATGGCCTGTAGAGGGCAGCATACTCTGAAGGAAATAAAGGGGTTAGAAGACTGCTATTTATCTGAAGGAAATATATGTGATAAGTAGATTATTCTTTTCTTTCTCCAAATGAAACTTGCCCCATGATTTGCTTGTCTGCCACTCTAGGTATTTCCTTATATGATAACTTACCTTCTTTTTTTAAATATTTTATTTATTTTCTCTTTTGTTGTCCTTGTTTTCCATTATTGTTGTAGTTATTATTGTTATTGATATTGTCATTGTTAGATAGGACAGAGAGAAATGGAGAGAGGAGGGGAAGACAGAGAGGGGAAGGATAGACACCCGCAGACCTCTCTCCCTCTCTACCTCCCCTACTCTCTCCATTCCTGGTTGTCTCGATCCAATAAATGAAGATTTAAAAAAAAATTTATTATCTTTATTTATTGGATAGAAACAGCCAGAAATTGAGAGGGAAGGGGGTGATAGAGAGGGAAAGAGACAGACACCTGCAGCCTTGCCTCACCACTCGTGAAGCTTTTCCCCTGAAGGTGGGAACGGGGCTCAAACCTGCATCCTTATGCACCATGACATGTGTGCTTAACCAGGTGTACCACCACCTGGCCCCCATAAATGAAGATTTAAAAAAAGAATTTTAAATTCTTTAAAATTTTAAAATTTACAGTAGTTAACGGCACATGTTTTAGGGTCTGATGCAATACCCCCATTAAATCTGTATACACTGATGAAAACTGTTCTTTTTCTGTATTGTCCATTAAGGTAGCTACCAATCAGCCACATGTAACTATTTTTATAATCTAAAATGTGGGTAGCATAATTGAGGAACTCAATTGTTTATTTACTTTAATTTTAGTAAGTTTAAATAGTAACATGTAACTAGTGTCTCTCAAATTAGACAGTTCAGGCTAGAGGATGAATTCTGATCAGTTTATAACAAAAGCTTTTACCAGAATATATTATGAAGTGGGTGAGATTTTGCAGCTAAAAGACCCAATTGTCCAGGCTTTTATTCTCTTCCTTATTTCTTTCTCATATAGTTGTAGGCTTAAGTGTAAATCCTCTGACTCTGCCCTAGGATTTACTCTCTCTCTCAGAACATCTGAGAGATTTTCAATTTCCAAATTCTTCGATTTTGTTGAATATTGAACATTTCTCTCTTGGGTATCCATGGACTTTCAAAGCGTAGCATTTCAACAGCAAGTGGGCACTGGTCATTTTACCATCTAAATGTGGTCGCCTCATTATATCCAGGTTCCCTAAATATAGAAACAAAGAAATGTGTAACATGTCACACTGCACACAAATCTGACATGTGTTATCATAGTTCCTAAGCACCAGATATATATATCAAACAACTATTTACATTGGCTATCAAGGAAGTATGTTTGTACTAGCCATTCTGAACTGACTTCAGTGTGTGTATGTGTGTGTATATGTGTGTGTGTGTGTGTGTGTGTGTATGTGTGAGTGTGTTTAATGTCCTTGTAAGAATCAAAGTAGTACTTTACCCATGATCTGCAAATACACACCTTCTGTTTTCAACATTATGCTGACATGATAGTTTATGAAACACAAGCAAAAATGTTGGTGGCTTGTGGTGTGCCACTTTAGCTTGTCTCTTGTATTTGAGACCTCAGGGGAACCATCCATACATACCTACACATATCTGGAAATTGTAGGTAGCTGAACCCCAGGTTATAATAAATGTGCAGTTACTTATTCTATTCATTTGAACGTTTCTTTTACATTAGTTGTAAAACCAGAATTAGTGATCAAGAATATGAACAGCTCTACTAATGATACCAATTCAGGGGTTGATTAAGCCATGAAAATGATGAGATGATACCCTTCCTTTATAAATAATTTTCTACAAAGATGAGGATAAGGAGTTAACAAAGGAAATACAGAACTCAAAGATTGTGCTCATTTTCAATAAAGACAGCCTTAGCTTATTTTAATGCTCACCATCAAACCACTCATTTAACCCCCATACTCCTCCATCTACAACTTCCTCCCCATGATGAGAAGGGAATGAAAGGCTGGTGTATCTTCATCTTGTTCTTTAAGAGACCAGCCTATGGGAAAACCCAAGTAATTACACTGCACAGCATGGCAAAGGAAAGTATGAAGGCATCATAAACATCTTGCCAATGCAGTGTTTGTAAAGTATTAGGTATAGAGATGGAAATTGAGAGCCTGAAGGTAAGGTCTTGGAACTAGGAGAAGACTGTAACTTATCCATTCGCAACTCCTCTGGAGTTGGAAATGTACCCTGTGAATCTGTTTCTAATATGATGCATTGCACCAATGCAAAGGACTTTGGGAGGGAGGTGGGCAGAGGGTGGATAGGAAGAAAACTCTAGGGGCCTATTATATAATGAAATTGTATATATATATATATATATATATATGCCAGTGATTGAACTGTAAAGCATTAACTCCCTCAATAATAATAATAAAAGACTAACCACTGCTTAAATTATATATTGCTATATAGGAGGAAACTTTTTTGAAAAATTTTTTTTCTCTTAAACTTAAAAGAATAACTCCTGATATATTTCATGTGTGGCATACATCACATCACAAGGAGAATAAATTATATTCTAGGCTTTGATCCACGATACCAAAACATACACGAAAGATGTTTTTCCTATATTCTAGCATCATCCAAAATCATGTAGAAAATACTATAATTCCTCCCAAACACAGCTTAATATGAATTCTAGCAGACATCAATTTGATATTCTGCGACACTAACAGGCTCGGTAATGGTGTTCATGAGTGACACTATTTGGAGACCAGGTCAGCAGATGTAATACAGAATGAAGATGACTGAATAGAAGACTTGCTTTCATACTGTTGACTTGATCAATCTGGAGTTGAGATCATCACTGTAGTGCCAGTGAGGTAGGTACAGATCAAGATATCAGACAGTGCAAGGAAACAAAAACTTATTGTGGTGATCCACAAAATGAGAAAGACATTGGACATTCAGGAGAAAGACAAACATCACTGAAGGGATTTTGGCAGAGAGGGAATTATACTTTGGTATGGAGCACAGCAAAATACATTTACAAAACTCCTAAAGTGAAGAGCTTGATCCTGAAGTCATATCAAGAAAAGCTATCAAGGTATATAAGATAACACATAAAAAGTTTTTACTTAAGATTCTATGTTGTTGCCTTATTTCAGTGAACATATAAAGTGTATGAGACCATGTATAAATTTACTCATGACCTCAGTACTAATATTTCATTTTAAGAGTTCTTTACCAAGAGATTTCAAGGGATATATTCTAATTTATGTTGAAATACTATACCCCCAAAGCTGCTTAGTCTTTATTTATTTATTTATTCCTTTTGTTGCCCTTGTTGTTTTATTGTTGTAGTTACTATTGATGTCGTTGTTGTTGGATAGGACAGAGAGAAATGGAGAGAGGAGGGGAAGACAGAGAGGAGGAGAGAAAGATAGACACCTGCAGACCTGCTTCACCGCCTGTGAAGTGACTGCCCTGCAGTTGGGGAACCAGGGGCTCGAACCGGGATCCTTCCACTGGTCCTTGTGCTTTGCGCCATGTGCGCTTACCCTGCTGTGCTACCGCCTGACTCCCCCAAAGTCTTTTTTTATTTCATTTAATAGATTCAATATATATGTTAGCATGTAGAGGAGTGATGTAGAAGTAGTAGTGATGTGTATTATTAACCACCAACAGTTGCATGTGTTCATAGTACACATGGAAATGCTAACTTCACATTAGACACTTCTTTGCATGATATCATTTAATTCTGAAAACAACTCTCAAGTATTTTTTTCATAGTTTTCTGATTGAAACATTTAAGCTTATTTTAGAAAGTTTATTTTCCTGTAGGTAAAGAGTTGAAGGACAACTACCAGATGGTTTCCCTCATATGTCGAATAATACTCAAGTAGAACAAATAAATTTGCAAAAAGAAAAAAAAAGAGTGGTAATAGTTTCTTTTGAGAACTGTGATGGTTATGGGGGCTGGTGGGCAAATGGACTTTAGTGGAAGGTATGGTGACTATACACACCATGTGTACATGTGGAAGTATACACCTGAAACCTTAGAATTCTGTCAAATACTGTTAAGTCAATAATAAAAAATGGAATTACATTTTAAAAAGAGGAAAAATGGGAATCAGGCTGTAGCGCAGCGGGTTAAGCGCAGGTGGCGCAAAGCACAAGGACAGGCATAAGGATCCCGGTTCGAACCCCGGCTCCCCACCTGCAGGGGAGTCGCTTCACAGGCAGTGAAGCAGGTCTGCAGGTGTCTATCTTTCCTCCTCTCTGTCTTCCCCTCCTCTCTCCATTTCTCTCTGTCCTATCCAACAATGATGACAACAACAATAACTACAACAATAAAACAACAAGGGCAACAAAAGGGAATAAATAAATAAAAATAAAATATTTTTTAAAAATTTAAAAAAAAAGAGGAAAAATAAAGTTTTATTTTCCTATCTTCACCTAACATATAGCCTCACAATTAAGCCTATAAATATAACCCTCATTTGGCATTTTACAAACAACAAGGTCAAATCTAGTGTGAAATTGATCAGGCAAATATTTTACTTTGGATTCAGATTCTGAGGCAGTATAAAAAAAAGAAGGATAACACACTATTTTAATTAAATATTTTTACAAAACAACAGGTTGCTTGAGTGTTTTCTGTGCTCCCCACCAATCTCCCATTCATAATCACCCATTTCTCCAGTTCTGTATATAACTTCTTCTTTAAAAATCAATGAAGTTGTAAAGAAATATTCTCCATGCCAGGTGGTGTCATATCTGGTTGAGAGAGCATACTACAATGGAAAAGCACTCAGGTTCAAGCCCTTGGTCGTCATCTACAGGGGGAAAGCTTCATAAGCAGTGAAGCAGTGTTGCAGATTTCTCTCTTCCTCTCAATTTCTGCCTTCCTTTTCATATCATCTATGTCTCTATCCAAAAAATGAATAAAGGAAAATAACTTTTAAAAAGAAAAATTTTTTAAAGAAAAATGGTTTTATTAATTTATTACAGATTGTACTGTAAACAAGTAATGTAGAAAACAATGAATGTGTTAAAAGTTATAAAGTGCACCCAGGGGGTGCCAGGCGGTGATGCACTGGGTTAAACACACATAGTACGAAGTTAAAGGACCTGTGCAAAGATCCTGGTTCAAGCCCCTGCTCCCCACCGGCAGGGGGTCGCTTCACAAGCAGTAAAGCAGTGCTGCAGGTGTCTGTCTTTCTATCTCCCTATTTTCTCCTTCCCACTCAGTTTCTCCCTATTCTATCCAAATATATATATATGTGTGTGTGAGATGAATTGGAAGAGTAGAGATACAGGCCAGGTGAAGAATGGAATGGCCTCACAAGCTAAAGTTAGGTTTATACTTTACTTCCAAAGAGAAGCCTGGAGAATTATGTTCTTGACCTAGTTATTTCTCTCACCAGTGTTACTTATGATGAGATAAATGTACAGAATAAAAGCCTAGTTACGCAGAAATTCTCACTGCAATTGTATATTGGCTTTCAAAAACAAAAGGAGCTTTCCTATGAGCTTAATTCAAGGAGTGGGGGAAGACTTCATATTTCATGTTTATGAGGTCTATGGAATATTACTCAGTAATGGTAGGATAGTTTGTACAAAGATTAATAATTTAAGAAATGTTTCATGTGTTTCCTAAAAGAACAAAATAAAAAAACACTTGCATACTAACATTAATTATAAATGTATGTCTCTAAACAATGGCTGAAAATGCAGCAGATATGATGAAACTAGCTGTATTATAGCCATAGAATTTGGGGTGGCTTTCTGCATTCCCAAATTTATCTTCATTATTGTCAAAAATATGTTGTTTTTATTAATATAGAGTTTCTTGGGTGATGAGGTGGCTTTATGGCAGTTATTGGTGGTTGTTGAAGGATTTTGTGAATCTGTGTTGTGCCACTAAATTTTACACTTAAAATGGTCAAAATGACTAATTGCAGATCACATATATTTTTATATTTATTAATTTCCTTTTTGTTGCCCTTGTTTTTTTATTGTTGCTGTAGCTATTATTGTTATTATTGTTGTTGATGTCATTGTTGGATAGGACAGAGAGAAATGGAGAGATGAGGGGAAGACAGAGAAGGGGAGAGAAAGATAGACACCTGCAGACCTGCTTCACCGCTTGTGAAGCGACTCCCCTGCAGGTGGGGAGCCGGGGACTCGAACAGGGATCCCTATGCTGGTCCTTGGCTTTGCGCCACATGCACTTAACCCACTGTGCTACCGCCCGACTCCCGATCACATATGTTTTACCACAATTACAAGTCAGCTATATTCTATAAGCATTAATGTGGTCTAACAGCCTTCAAGGTGATCCCCAGTGTTCTCCACAACAGTAGAGTTGGCCTTGGTGACTAATAACATACTGCAGAAGTGATGGTATGTCATACCTGTGGTTAGGCTATAAAAAACATGTAATTCCCAACCTGGACTGGGTAGCTCTTTCTCATTCTCTGTGTACTGACTTTGGAGAATCTAGTCATGTTATATGACTAGCCCTATGAAGTGACCCATATGGTGAAGAACTGTTGCCATGTGAGTGAGCCACCCTGGAGTTGAATTCATAATCCCCAGAGGCACAAGGCCCAGATTAGTTTAAAATAACTAGAACATTTGTAAGAGACCCTGAGTCATAACTGCCCAGTTACATTGCTCTAGAATTCCTCATCCTGAGATGCTATGTAATAGTAAATATTCGTTATTTTAATCTTTTTTATATTTTCTGTTCTGTTGCCCTTGTTTTATTGTTGTAGTTATTATTGTTGTTATTGATGTCATCATTGTTAGATAGGACAGAGAGAAATGCAGAGAGGAGGGGATGACAGAGAGGGAGAGAAAAAGATAGACACCTGCATACCTGCTTCACCACCTGTGAAGCGACTCCCATGCAGGTGGGGAGCCGGGGGCTGGAACCGGGATCCTGATGCCGGTCCTTGGCGCTTTGCACCACGTGTGCTTAACCCACTGCGCTACCACCCAACTCCCTTGTTATTTTTTTTAAATGAAAAGAATCCAAATTCCACTACAGCTTTACTCACTGGTATGTAATAAATGCCAGTTGCTTTCATTTTGCCCTTGAAGCCTTATTTTATCCATTTCAAGTTGTTGATGTAGCAAACTTTGTGGATACAAATATGTTAAAAGAAGAGCTATGTGGTAGAGTTATTATTATTTTTTTTTATCATCATGGCACTCCAGGTCAAGTGATAACCATAAAACTGAGAGAATCACTAGGATACCTATAGTTACTTTATTTTATTATGTATGTATGTATTTTTGCCTCCAGGATTATTGCTGGGGCCCAGTGTATGTACAGTAAATCCACTGCTCCTGGCACCAGTACCCCCCCACCCCTGTTTATTTGATAGGACAGAAAGAAATTGAGAAAGGCAGAGAAAGACATCTAAAGACTTCTTCACTGCTATATAAATGGGCCCCAGCTGGGACTCAAACCAGGGTTCTTGTATATAGTACTATATGGGCTTAACCTGGTGCATCACCACCTGGCTCCCAGATACCTATAGCCATGCTTTTCTTATGGAGGATATATCAGTAAAACTAACTAAGGGAATATTAAGTGTGAGTGAAAGTAAATACTCCATGCAGGAAAATAATAATAAGCATGCATCCTCAATAAGATGCAGTATTTATGGATGTCTGAATTTGTTGGTTATACAAAAACATTTTCTTCAACAAAGGGAAAACAAAAAGCTAATTTGATCTCAGTAGGATATGATTGACTTTCAGTAGTTTAAGGAGAGAACCTTTTATAGTGAGGAGGAAAAGAAAGTAAGCTATACGTAGAGACTTTAGGGCAGGGGTAGGGAACGTTTTCTGCCAAGGGATGTTTGGATATTAAAGCATAATTCACAGGCCATGCAAAATTACTAACTTAAATAATTAACACTTACTGTTGATATGAAAAAAAAAAACTTGGTATTTGTTGAATTTTCAGTTCTGCCTGGAGTTATCTTGGCATGACTAGACCAAATAAGACATTTGGGTTGAACATTCCCCACCCCTGCTTTAGAGGAATAATACATTGAGTAGAACATTAGCACTTGGGGCAAGATGCATGCTCTTTCTCTACTTACTGTGTGTCCTTGGCTGTGTTGCATCTGTTCTCTGAACCTCAGTTCCCTTGTCTATCAGATAAGGTCATGACAATCATCTCATAGCTAGACAGAGAGAATGAGGGAGATTGCATGTTTAAAAAAAAAAAAACTTCTTGGCACATTGTAAATGTTTGGCCTTCTTTCATATACTTTCCCTCAGGATTCAGAACAGGTGTCATTTCCTGTCTGGTCTTTTTTTTTTTTTATTATTGGGGTTTTAGATAGTTAAATAGGTTCTAGTGTGTAGTCTACAAGAAACTGTGTGGAAGACAGAAAAGAGGCTCCTTATAGGGCAGTATGCATTAAAAGGTCATTGGCTTTTGTTCCTGAAGAACATTAGATCTTGATAGAAAATACCCAACAATCTTAATACAAGTCTTGATTTAGACATAAGCACTTGGACTATTTTCCTTTTATGATTTTGGTTGACATCTCCCTGACTACTTCTCCAGACTGACTTTTTCTGATTGAGACAAAAACAGAGACAGAGGAGAAAGACACTACAGAACAGAAGTATCTCTCAGTGCCATGGGAACTGGCATGACAAACCAGGCACCTTCCAGGCGTGTCTCTGTCTGTCTCTCTGTCTCTCTCTCTCTGTCTCTCACTCTCACTCTCTCACTGCCACCAGGGTTATCACTAGGGCTTGGTGCTTGCAAAATGAATCTGCTGCTCCAGGAAGCCATTTTTTCTTCTTCTTTTTTTGTTTTGTTTTTATTATTTATTTAATAATGACTGACAAGATTGTGGGATAAGAGAGGTACAGTCCCATACAATTCCCACCACTAGAGTCCCATATTTATTTTTAATTTTTTTTTATTTATAAAAAGGAAACATTGACAAAACCATAGAGGGGTATAGCTTCACACAATTCCCACCACCAGATCTCTGTATCCCATCCCCTCCCCTGATAGCCTTCTTATTCTTTAACCCTCTGGGAGTATGGACCCAGGGTCATTGTGGGATGCAGAAGGTGGAAGGTCTGGCTTCTGTAATTGCTTCCCAGCTGAACATGGGCATTGACAGGTTGATCCATACTCCCAGCCTGCCTCTCTCTTTCCCTAGTGAGGGAAGGGCTCTGGGGAAGAAGAGCTCCAGGACACATTGGTAGGGTTGTCTGTCCAGGGAAGTCTGATTGACATCATGCTAGCATCTGGAACCTGGTGGTTGACAAGAGAGTTAACAAACAAAGCCAAACAAATTATTGACCAATCATGGACATAAAGGCTGGAATAATGCAGATGAAGAATTGGGGGGGGGGGTGTCCTCCATTTTGTAGATAGCTAGTAGGCATATTTTAGTTAAATTCCAGAGGGCCTATGGCTATACTAGTTTTTTTTCTTTTTTTTTCCTTTTTCTTTTTGCCCCTGAGCCTGAAATCTGATATGCAGATGTGGACCCAAGTTATTGTCTGGGGAGATGATGTCATGGCTGGAAAAGGATCAGAAAGCTGGATCAGGGAAGAGAGTAGCTCCCTAATATGGGAAGGGGGTATAAATATTGTAAATCTCATCCATTTGATATGATCTGGGGCCCATATTTAGCTTAGGAGACTATGTGACCTTTGCATCCCTCTAGATCTGAGCTCACATTATGTGGTCATGAGTAGGAACATTCCATGCTGCCCCAATATTGACCCATCTTCCTCAGGTATAGCATAGAGTATGTTGCCCATCCTTCCTTTGGAGGATGGAACATTCTCTACCATTGTTGATCCAAGGAGTCCCATACTTCATCCCCTCCACTGGAACCCCTTCCTTCCTTCCTTCCTTCCTTCCTTCCTCCCTCCCTCCCTCCCTCCCTCCCTCCCTCCTTCCTTCCCTTCCTTCCTTTCCTTCCTTTCCTTCCTTCCTTCCCTTCCTTCCTTTCCTTCCTCCCTTCCCTTCCCTTCCCTTCCCTTCCCTCCCCTCCCCTCCCCTCCCCTCCCCTCCCCTTCCCTTCCTTTCCCTCCCCTCCCCTCCCCGCCCCTCCCCTTCCTTTCCTCCCTCCCTCCTTTCTCTCTCTCTTTCTTTCTTTCTTTCTTTCTATCTAAAGACAGCTCAAAATTGAGGAGAGGGGGCCATAGAAAGGGAGAGAAAAAGAGAGACACGTGCAAACCTGCTTCACAACTTGTGAAGCTTCCTTCTTACAGGTGAGGAACAGGAGCATGAGCCTAGGTCCTCACACATGCTAATATGTGCTTTTGAACTGGAGTTTGCCATACCTGGCATCCTCCAGGTTCCTCTCTCTCTCTCTCTTTTTTCTAAGTTTTTAAAAAATATTTTATTTGCTTATTATTGGATAGAGACAGAGAAATTGAGAAGAGAGGGTGAGATAGAGAAAGGGAAAGAGACAGAGAGATACAGAGGGGGGAGGAGACAGAAGGAAAGAGACAGAGAGATATTTGCAGACCTGCTTCCCCACTCATCATGATTTCCCCCTGCACGTGGGGACTAGGGAGTAGAGCCTGGGTCCTTGCTCACTGTAAGGTGTGCCACTGCCTGCCCATCCAGTTATTATTATTTTTATTTATTTATTTATTTGTTTGTTTTTACAGCAAAATAAATTTGTGTGTTCTCAAATTCTAGATGCAATATCATTCAAGAAGCTGAAGTTAAAATCTCCAGAAAATAGATTGCTCATTTGCCTTAAACTCCAGTAACTCATAACCCAAGTGAATTTTCTTTTATATTAATTCAAATGGAAGAATGTATATTTTTTGGTAATTTTTCTTCAATCCTAACCATGCAAAGTCTTTTATCTAAAAGACTAATTTTTTGAGTTACAGAGGCATTTTATTTCTTCTAAATCAGCCTAGGGTGCTAAGCTATATTTGCCTTAATAAATCTTTGCTTTTAATGTTTTTTTTATTATTATCTTGAATTACATCCAGTCTCTAAAGAAATAAATATGTGGAAAAAAATTCTGTGGAATGTTAACTGTACTAGTATTTTTCTTCCTTTTATCATGCCCCAAGATTTGCCAAAGTTGATATAAATTCACCATGCCTTCTTTAAAAAGCATAACAGCAAGGCCTTCTTCTTGCTGGAATCAGACTGTAAAAGGTGATTTCCTTTTACTTCATTTGGTTTAAGCCTGTAAAAAGCATTAAGTGAAAAATCTGATATATTTGTTAGGGCATTTATTGCATTACTAAGTTATATTTTCAGTTCTCAGTAAAAGATTTATTGAGAACATAAACTTTGAAGAGGTTTTGTTCAGGATTAAATATATATATATATTTTTTCTTCTTCTCTTTTGGGGGAAATAATATCATACAAAATGATGCCTTTCAGGAGCTATTTTTAGGACTGTTTATGGTTGAAGGACATAGCATTCTATTCCATTGACACAGATAACAGCCTACCAAGCTAGCCTCTGATTATGAGATTTGTAGCTTCAGCAAAATAAATAGCACAAGTTACCATTTTCTACTTACTCAATTTACCAGAATACAAGTGCACCAATAAGTCAAACTCTTTTGCAGAGGATTTTTATATTTAAAATGGTTTTCACACTGTCCATATAATTTAAACTAAATATTTATAACTGAGTTATCTAAAATGTGAAAAATAAACCATTAGCTAAAGTTTAATATGTATTGATTTCTTTTTGACACATGAAGATTTTAATTTAAACTGAAAATCTTTTGTCATCAAAAAATGAGGCTTTCTATTTGAGATAAAACAGGTCTTTAATCAATTGCTTTGAATTCAGGAAAATTAGATAATCTTTATTCTTTAAATATCATGAATATCAAAATCATCACAGGGTAAAATATTCACTTCTTTGTTCCACTCGAGTTTCAAAAAATGTTCATAAAGACTTTGAAATAGGTAAAATAATAAGATATCTGTAATCGATTTAAGCAAGTTATGGTAAGAAAAGGTCAATCTTCACAGCAATCCTGTGAAGTAGGAGAAGGCTATTAATTTTATCCTGATCTCTATCCAGAACTTGGAAAGGTTATGAGTTGCCTGATGTCCTTCAGGTAACAATAGAATTCCACATGGAGTGGGAGAAAAGCATGTGACATGGGACAGGTAACAAAGGACTGGTGGTTATGACTGGAAATAACTGTAAACAAAGTAATTGAGGAGGTGAAAATCAGGTCTGTTGAATGCATATCATTTGGATTTTGAGAATATACTACATTTCCTTGCGAGTTTTAAATTTCTCTTTTATGTATTCCGATTGCCAGGGTTAATAACTATTAATGTGTTTTTTATATTTATTTATTCTCCTTTTTATTGCCCTTGTTTTTATTATTGTTGTAGTTATTATTGTTGTTGTTATTGATGTTTTCATTACTGTATAGGACAGAGAGAAATGGAGAGAGGAGGAGAAGACAGAGAAGGGGAGAGAAAGATAGACACCTGCAGACCTGCTTTACTGCCTGTGAAGCGACTTCCCTGCAGGTGGGGAGCCAGGGCCTCTAACCAGGATCCTTACTCTGGTCCTTACACTTTGTGCCACATGCGCTTAACCCGCTATGCTACCGCCCAACTCCCATTAATGTATTTTTATTTCTTTTTCTGAAATAAAATAGATCTTCTATCATGACCTTCAGACAGGATTCTGACATGTGACTATTTGTATCTTTTCTGTCACTGACCACATTATTAAAGTAAAATACTGACAATCTTATAATTGTTATTCAGCTAAATCTAGGAATCTTTTTAATAATGTAACTGATATATATATATATATATATGTATATATATTTCTAGTAGGGTTGTACTATGTAATATAAAACAAATTCATTATTTGCCAACCTAAAATAAATCTGAAAAGCAACTTTTAAAAACCATGTTATTGGGACCGAGTGGTGGTGCACCTGGTTGAGAGCACATGTTACATTGCACAAGAACCCAGGTTCAAGACCCCGGTTACCACCTCAGGGGGAAAGCTTTGCAAGTGGTGAAACAGGATTGCAGGTGTCTCTGCTTCTCTCCCTCTCTCTCTCCCCTTCCCTCTTGATTTCTGGCTGTCTCTATCTAATAAATAAAGATAATTTAAAAAATAAAAATCATATTATATAGGAATATAGAACTTCAGATCAAGTATAGAGAAATTACAATGTTTTACCTTTGGTATTAAGATAAAACTTTTCAAATCAAAAAGTTATGGCTACTAGCTACTCAGAAAACTTGGAGAGGGTGGAAATAGCACAATTATTTATGCAATGGACTTTCATGCTTGAGACACCAGAATGTCCAATGTTCAGTCCCCAGCACCAGCACAAACCAGAACTGAGCAGTGTTCTGGTAGAAAAAGAAACACTTGGAGAAAAACTTGTTTGTTTGTTTTATTTTTATTTATGATTCTTTTCTGTGGGGATCTTGAATGGAAACATAGTAAACCTTTATGGAATAGCTAAGTAAAAATAAGTTTAAATACAGAAGGATTTTTGTTTTAAAAAAAAAGTAACAAGAAGTCCACTCTCATAGCTTTTTCTCCATGAGTATTTCAGGGCTTTTATGAAATAAAAACATGAAAATTTGTAGTTTCATATTGGTAATAAGAAAAAGGCTAGTATATATTATGTTATAATTCAACCATTTTTTAAAAACCAGGTTACTTTTTGTTTTTTAACATCAGTTTATTCTGAGGGACTGTCTTTTTTTTTTTTTTTTTTTGTCTCCAGGGTTATTGCTGGGGCTCAGTTCCTGCACTATGAATCCACCACTCCTGAAGGCTGTTTTCTCCCTTTCTGTTGTCCTTGTTATTTATCGTTGTTGCTGTTATTATTGTTGTTGTTGCTGGTGGATAGGACAGAGAGAAATCGAGAGAGGAAGGAAAGACAGAGAGGAGAGAAAGAGAGACACCTGCAGATCTGCTTCACCACCTGTGAAGCAACCCCCCTGCAGGTGATGAGCCAGGAGCTCGAACCAGGTTCCTTATGCGGGTCCGTGCGCCATTTCTCCTAGCAACATTTGTTGAAGGGACTCTCCTTTCGCCATTTCATGGTTTGGGCCCCCTTGTCAAAAATTAGCTAACTGTAAATGTGGGGGTTTATTTCTGGATCTTCAGTTTTATTTCACTGGTCTATGTGTCTATTCTGGTTCCAGTACCAGATATATGTGTGTGTGTATGTGTGTGTTTGTGTGTGTGTATAAAGAATTTTATATTCAAATTTTTCTGTCCCATATTTTTTGACAACTTACAATACTCTTAAGAATGTTAGTGCTACCCCATAAAGAATTTTGGTCCATACTCACAGAGGCATAAATGTTAGGTGAAGATGACCAGTAGGCTCTGAACTCCAATTCCATCAGAACCTGAAGGGGGGGGTGCGCAGGAAGGAAACCCAAAATTAATAGGTGTGACTTAGAAAGGAAGAGAAGGAAGTATCATAGAAAAAAATAGGCAAGTATATATAAATATAGATATATTGTTATAGAAATAATAGTCAACCCATATCTATGATCTTGGGAGCACTAATACAGTTTTCAGTGGAGTGAATGGGGACACAGAACTCTGGTGGTGGAAAAGGTGTGAAATTATAACCTTGTTGTCTTATAATTTTGTAAATCAATATTCAATCACAAATAAAAATTGAAAAATAAAAGATAAGAGAATAAAAAATAAGAGAATGTCTGTGCTAGTAAATTGTAAGACACCCTTAAAGAGAACTTTAACCCAATAGTCCCTTTACCATTTAAATCAGATACTGATTGATATGTATATTAAGTTATAGATAAGAAGGTAGAAAGAGATATACACATCAAAATATATACCTATATTTTACAAATATATCTTTGATGTAACAGACTATATTTCAGAGAAGCCTGTACACTCTCCATTTTGCAAGTATATCCCTTTAATTATCTTGACAGTATGTGAAAGTTTTTTGTAACTACAGCTCTTCCTGCAAATAATAATATCATTACATAACATTTTGACATATAAGCCAACTGACCATTATGGGAAGGAGTATCTCCCAGGAGTTTTTATCATTAAACAGTTTCACTAGAATAAATGAATGAGAGTTGAATTTTTTCAGTCTATTACAAAGCATTTATTACTTCCTATTTATGGAAGCTAATTTTAAAATGTTACCTGTTTACCTCGAGGGGATGAATCTTAATTAATTTTTAATAAGAATGTATTGACAAAAAAGTTGTAGAATCAACAAACAACTTTGTCTTCATTATTTATATGATTAAGAGTCCTTGCTTGTATCATCTGCTAGCACCTGGTATTGAGAAATTCACTGCACAGACCTAAATCTTGCCTTGTATTAGTCTTTATTTCCCCCAAGAGAGTCTACTTCACCTTCAAGAATTCTCTTCATATTCCACTTGACCAGAGGCTCACCCCTCTTTGAAAAAGGAATAAATTTGAGCTTGTTTTTATACAAACAAGTCATTTTTTGAAAAATCATGGCATTTTTATAACTATAATCCTCCTCCTAAATCAAAAGCCTTACCAAGAAGGTGACTGGATGTATACATTTCTTTTGGTGTGTGGACAGTAAAGAGTGTTACAGCTGATAGTTCTGCTGAGTACAAGTGGGGAAAAGTCAGATTTTTTTTTTCACAAATGATTTTAAGGTCACCATTTGTTAAATGGTGACCAGTGACCAGTGCCTGTGTTGGCATCTTTTCTACAGAGACAATATGTGTACCTTCAAAATGAAAGAATCTAGGGATTTACTCTCTGGCATGGGATAAATGATGAATATTGATCACTCACTCCAGATCACAAAACAACTGTAATTCCACATACATAGACCTCTCGGGTATTCAGTGCTGTGACATCACTGGATGTAGATAAGAAATATCCACAAGATTTTGTGCCCCCCCTTTTGTTTTTGTTTGAATTTTTTTGTTGTTCATTTTTGTAGTACGTGGGTGTGCCCAGGCCACACTACTTTGCAAAACCTCCTCTGATCAGCCTTTCCCAGACATTACTGTCATTCTTTAGATTTAGAGAAGAGACATTATGCTATTCCACTGCAGAATACTGTGCCCCAGTATGGTTCCGTAGCCCCCATGTCCACCTGGTCGATTCCAAGTTATATTCCTCCATGAGGATAATTTCTGGAACCATCCGTTCCACCCCGGTTCCATGGCTGCCAGTTCTTAGCAACATCACCCCGCCAGATATTCGTCGGGATGCGGCATCATCTAAGTTCATTTCCCACGTCTACTACGCTCGACCGGACCTGCCAATATACTCGGATATCTTCGCCCACCCTGTCCGACGCTTGACGTCTCGTCACCCAATCTGGTCCCCTACGCCTACACTGAACTTCTCTGTTCCAGACTCTTGGAAACAGAGTTGGCAGTCAGCTGAGGTAAAGAACAAACACCTCATCACAGACCCCTGCAAGCGTCAACCCGGCTTTGACCTAGCAAGTTATGATTGGGCCCTCCTCAATCGCTATCAAACAGGCCATGGCCGGTGCGCCGCTATGTTCCATCACTGGGGAGCCAGAGACGACCCGAACTGCCCCTGCGGCTCCAGACAGACTATGACCCACATAGTCAATGACTGCCACCTCTCCAGATTCAAAGGAGGTCTCGAAACTTTACATCAGGCTCAACCTGACGCTGTTGACTGGCTACGGAAGAAGGGCAAACGCTAGAAGAAGAAGAGAAGAGACAGACAAATGGATTATGGAAAGAAGTAGGAAGTTTGGGGGGGGCGGTAATGCAAAGGGTTAAGTGCACATGGCGCAAAACGCATGGACCTGCATAAGGATGTTGGTTAGAACCTTAGGCTCCCCACCTGCAGGGGATGTCGTTTCGCAAGCAGTGAAGCATGTCTGCAGGTGTCTGTCTTTCTCTCCCCCTCTCTGTCCTCCCCTCCTCCCCTCCTCTCTCAATTTCTCTCTGTCCCATCCAACAGCATCTGCAGCAACAACAATGCCTGGAGCAGTGGATTTTTAGTGCAGGCACCGATCCCCAATGATAACTCTGGAGACAAAAAAAAAAAAAAGCAGAAAGTTCAACACCATTCAGTCATCCATTTCACTGGTGCTATTCATAGTGCTCTTATCTAGTGCTGGGTTTGAACCCAAGGCCTCATGTATGGTAAAACACTACCAGATGCTCTACTCCAGTTCCTTCTTTTAAGATTTTTAATGCAAATCAACATCTTTCTTGAAAGACCTAATAAGTAAATTGAACTTATTGTACTTCTACTCTGAATGTCCAGCTTCCATGAACTAAAATATTAACAAATTCTCATGAAAACATTTATAGATCTAGTGGAAGGTAGACAGCATAATCGTTATGCAAACAAACTATCATACCTGAGGCTCCAAAGTCCCACTTTCAGTCCCCTGCACCACCATAAACCAGAGCTGATCAGAATGCTCTAGTAAAAAGAAAAAAAATTATATATCTGTTTAGAATTCAACTGTTAGAGATGAAATGTAATTTGTTTCAGTTGTTCCACAGCATATATATTATCAGCTTTAGAGGGGAACTTTTGAAGTTTCACTGTAGAAATAATAAATAAATAAATAAATAAATAAATAAATAAAAAATACAGGGATCAGGTGGTGCTGCACCTGATTGAGTGCACATGTTACAATGTGCAAGAACCTGGGCTCAAGTCCCTAGTCCCCACCTGCAGAGGAAAGCTTTGCAAATGGTGAAGCAGGACTGCAGGTGTCTCTTTGTCTCCCTCTCTATCACCCCCTTCTCTCTTGATTTCTGGCTGCCTCTGTCTAACAAATATTTTTTAAAAAAGCTGAGAGGACACAAGAAAGGGGGACCACCTGTTCCCTCCCCAGTCCTGAAACTGAGTTTAAAATAAATAAATAAAAATGCTATATAACTCTTAAGTGCCAGTTTATAAATTAACTTTAACAAGAAAAGAACCAATTTTGTCCTCACTTCAAAAAATAAATAAGAAAGAAAATATTGCCTTCCACAGAGTAAGTACTTTTAGGATTCAGGAATCAGGACATGAACATGTGACATTGATATTTTTTGCTTAGAAATGATTGTTTACATCTAAACCAATTAATCTTTCTTAGGTATTGTCAGTTTTTTTAAGGTATTAGATATTACTCAATTCACAGATACTCAGATATTCAGTGACTTAGTATTTCACAATCTCAGGAACCTGCCTTACAAGAAATGGTCCTCTTCACATTGCTGCGTACTTGTCTTATTTGCAACATCATTTTCATCCTCAGCTTTCACTTCTCTTCAATTTTGACAGGTCATCTTTTGTCTGACAAGAGTCTAGATTTTCTTTGCTTTTCTTGTCTGTTTTTAGGATGGCTTAGGAACTATGTGAACTGTTTAAACATTTAGTTGACAGGTTAAGTACCTTGAGAATCAATGTTAAATAATTGTGTTGGTGACATAGGGAGAAGTTCTGGGCTGACCTGACAGGCATATGTAATTGTACTGAGCTCCCTGCTTCTAGTTCACAATCAAGTTCTTTCTAGACTGAAGTCATATAGTGTTAGCATTAGATGACCTTTAATGACTTATCCTGTCTTCTTCACTTTTGAAGTATTAAAAATTGACATACACAAGGATAAATTATCCTGCTTATTGTGTATGGCTGTTTTAAACTATTCATGTTTTCTTCTTTTGTATCTTTTTTTTTTAAATACAGGTTGTGTGTGTGCACACAAGTGTATTTTTTTCATGAAAACATACTTGGAAAATTTTTATGATTAGAATAGCAGCGTATCATTTTCAATGATATTAAAAGTATTTGTTTGAAAATCACTTACAAAATTACATACACACTGGATTCAACAAAGACTGTAAGAACTGTTTCTCTTCATTGCCATATAAATTGAAATATTTATTTTTTTTGTTTATTTATTTATTTTTACCACTAGGGTTATCACTGGGGCTTGGTGCCTGAGTGACAAAACTGTGGCTTCTGGGGCTGGTGCAGTGGTACACCTGGTTGAATGCACATGTTAGTCCGCAAGGACCCAGGTTCAAGCCCCCAGTCCCCATCTAAAGGAGAAAGCTTTGCAAGTGGTGAATCAGTGTTGAAGGTATATCTCTGTCTCTCTCCTTCTCTACCTCCTCCTCCTTTCTCAGTTTCTGACTGTTTCTATCCAATAAATAAATAAAGATAATAATAAAAATAAAAAAGTCATAGCTTCTGATGGCTATTTTTTCTTTTTTATTGTTTTTTATTTGATAGGACAGATAAAATGAGCAGGGGAAAGAGAGGCATCTGTAGTACTGCTTCAACACTCTTGAAACTTCCACCCACCAGGTGGGCACCAGGGGACTGAACCCGTATCATTGTGCTTGGTCAAGAATGCATTCAACCAGGTGTGCCACCACTTAGCAACTAGATTTGTAACTTAAAAGTTGCTTAGTTCTTTTTTCAGTCTTGGCTCTGGATGGGGATGAAGAACTTTTCTTTCTAAAGTTTGTTTAAATTTATCTAATTCACAGTCTCAGAAGCCAAGATAAAAAAGTAGAGTACGTAGGTATTTATTTTATTATTTGTTTATTTGTTTTACTGCTTCCAGGCTTATGGATGGGAATCAGTGACTACATGATGAATCCACCACTCCTAACAGCTATTTTCTTCCTTTTAAAATTTATTTTTTCTTTTCTTCTTTCTATCTAAGAGGAGAGAGGAGACTGAGAGGGAGAGAGAAAAAGAAAGATGAATACAGCACTGTTTTACCACTAGTGAAGCTTCCCCCCGCAGGTAAAAATCAGAGGCTTGACCCTGAGACCTTGCAAATGGTAAAGTGTAAGCTGAACTGTGTTCACCACCACCCAGTCCTCAGGGTGTTTACGAAGCTCCAGGGCTCCTGACAAAAGTAAAAGAAAATACCTGTGGAGCAACATACTCAACCCAGGTACTTTAGGGATTGGCATTCCATAATGCTCAGAGGCTTAGTCAACCAAGAGGACTTAACAGTTATTAATATTTATGCACTCAGTGATATATGCCATCAGAATATATGATGTTTGATATATGCCATCAGAATATATCAAACAGCACTGAAAGAGCTATGAAAACATATCAATAGAGGGAGACTTCGATACCCCCATTCTCTCAAATGGACAAATCATTTAAGCAGAGAAGTAGTAAAGAAACAGAATTAAATGAAAAGTTAGAGATACTAGACCTATTACAAATTAGAAGAGTCCTTCAAACCAAGAAACTGGAATACATGTTTGTTTTGAGTAAGCACTGAACTCATCCCAAGCATCTTCTCAGACCATAGCGGAATTAAACTAACACTTAACAATAAACAGAAAATTAGTAAAAGTCCCGAAATATGGAAACTCAACAGTACATTGCTTAACAACTACTGAATCAGAGAGGAAACTAAGGTAGAAATTAAAATGTTCCAAGGCTGGGGGTGGTGGCACACCCAGTAAGCACACATATTACCATGAGCAAGGACCAACCCGTGTTTAAGTCCCTGCTCCTTACCTCGGGGGGGATGCTTTATGAACAGTAAAGTAGATCTGCAGGTGTCTATCTTCTCCCTATCCTCTCTCAATTTCTCTCCCTATCCTCTCTCAGTTTCTCTCTGTCCTGACAAATAAAAGAAAAAATAATAATAATGGTATCTAAGAGCAGTGGGTTCATAGTGCCTGCACTGAGCTCCAGTGATAATCGTGATAGCAAAAATAACAATAATAATAATAATAAATAATAATAAATAATAATAATTAACATTTTCCTAGAATAAAATGAAAATGAAAACACAAGCTATCAAAATATTTGGGACACAGCTAATGCAGTACTTAGGAGGAAATTCATAGCCATAAAGGCACACATTAAGGGACAAGAAAGAACTCAAATAAACAACCTGACTGCACATCTTAAAGATTTAGAAGAAGGGGTTCCAGTGACAGTACAGCAGGTTAAGCACACGTGGTGCGAAGTGCAAAGACTGGCTGGCATAAGGATTCCAGTTCGAGTCCCCGGCTCCCATCTGCAGGGGAGAGTCGCTTCATAAGCCGTGAAGCAGGTCTGTAGGTGTCTATCTTTCTCTTCTCCTCTTTATCTTCCCCTTCTCTCTCCATTTCTCTCTGTCCTTTCTAACAATGACGACATCAATAACAACAATAACTAAAACAATAAAACAACAAGGGCAACAAAAGGGAATAAGTAAATAAATATTAAAAAAAAGATTTAGAAGAAGAACAAAGGAACCCTAAAGCAACCAGAAGGACAGAAATTATTAAAATTAGGACAGAGATGAATAATATTTTAAAAAAGAGATCCAGGCTGTAAGAGATAGCATAATGCCTATGCAAAAGGACTCAAATTCCTGAGGCTCTGAGCTCCCTGGTTCAATCTCCAAAAGTAAGAGAACCATACAAATGATCAATGAAGCTAAGTGTTGGTTCTTTGAAAGGATAAACAAAATTGACAAACCCTTGGCCAGACTCAGCAAAAAAAAAAAAAAAAAAAAAGTGGGGCAGGAAGAAGACTCAAATTAAGAGAATTGTAAACGAAAATGGAGAGAACATAACAGACACCACGTAATCCAAAGAATTATTCAGGGCTTCAATGAACAACTATATGTTACCAAACTAGAGAACCTAGAAGAAATGGAAATGTTTCCAGGTGCTTTATGATCCCCACATATTAACATTATCCCAGCATAAATTCATAATCCAGAATTATGCATATGAGAAAAAAGTCATTGTAAGTAAATAAGTCACAAAAAATAACAAAATTGGTTAAAAAAAACTGCAACCCTTCACACATTAGAACATTATTACATTTTAAATATGAAAAATAAGATAAAATTTAAAAGATTTAGAAAAGGGCTAGTAAAACTGCTCAATTGAATAATGTGTTGGTGTACCATGTGAGTAGCCCAGGTTCAAGCCCAATCCCCACTATATAAAGGAACTTCAGAGTTGTGGTTTCTTGCTTTCACTCACTATCTCTGTCTCTATCTGAAGAAGTCAACCCAGCATGGTGAAAACCTGGAGATGACCACACCTCCATCCTCCCCCCCCCAAAAGGATTTAGACAAAATTTGGAGAACAAATGGATAGTGACCATATTAGAGGCAAATTATCTGAGAATTAGCTGATCTGGGAAATTACTCTGAACTATAATAATTACCCAGAATGGAGAAGAGTAGGTTAAAGCATTACTTTTTAAAGTTACTTTTGCTTTAGTATTTCTAAATTCTTTCAAAATTCATTGATTCCTAACTAAAACAATTTATTTGTATGAACTCATCAATCCTTGTGAACTCATACACAAGGCACAGTCAGCCAGTGAGACTTTAAATTCATTTACAGAGGAACTTAAAAAGTGTGGCCTTGCTACAACAGTGAGAATATATAAAGCCATTTCAACACTACACTAGTGGAGAAAGAAGGGATTCAGGTTCTGAATTATCCCTTTGATGATGGTGCATCGCTAACCAAGCACACTTGATGACTGATCCTGTTCCTGTGAAATGAAGTTTCTTGAAGAACCTAGTTGAACATCATGTTACAGATCTTTGTAAAGTGCTTGTTGTCCCACTGTTAATTGAAGGTGAAGTGAAATATGAAGATGCAATGCAGCTCATAAGATGGAAGTTTAGGGAAAGGAGGTTTTTAAAAGCAAGCAAGGTGGGGCTAGATGGTGTTACATTTGGAAGAGTGCACATTACAATGTTCAAAGACACGGTTCAACCCCCACTGCTCCAGTCCCCACCTGCAGGGGGAAGCTATATAAGTAGTGAAGCAATGCCACAGGTGTCTGTCTCTCTCCCTCTCTATCTCAATTTCTTTCTGTCTCTATCCAACAAATAAATAAAATATTAGAAAAAAAGTAAGAGCAAGCAACTTTTTAAATTTAATTTATTTATTCCCTTTTGTTGCCCTTGTTGGTTTTTTTTATTGCTGTAGTTATTATTATTGTTGTTATTGATGTCATCATTGTTGGATAGGACAGAGAAAAATGGAGAGAGGAGGGTAGGACACAGAGGGGAAGAGAAAAACAGACACCTGCAGACATGCTTCACTGCCTGTGAAGCAACTCCCCTGTAGGTGGGGAGCCGGGGGCTCGAACCAGGATCCTTAGACCAGTCCTTGCACTTTGTGCCACATATGCTTCACCCGCTGCGCTAATTCCCAACTCCATGCAAGCAACTTTTTATGTTTGGAAAAATATTGTCCAAAAACAGATATACTTAATAGTCATAGAAATCACTGTTGTATAACTCAAGACTCAGATTATTGTATGTGTGAGAAAACAGGTAGATTTGGTGAATGATAATTCTATGAAAGCTTTCGCAAGTGTGCTGACAAGTAAATGTGTCAGCTTGGAAGAATGGCAGCCTCTGTTTAAATTATGATCAGTAAGTTTCAAAATTCATCAACAGATTCTTGCTGTTCAACATTTTAAAAGTGCTTATCATTTTTATCAGTTGACTTTACCTAAAACTACATACTACTGACTTATAAGTTGTCTGCAAATCTGTTCTTATGTCAGAATATTGTTAACATGCAGGACATTTAGAAATTGGATGCTAAGATAACCCAACACAATAATTGTATACTTTTAATATCATAGAGAGTTTTAATTACAGAAGCTATGAAAAGGGGTTTAAATCCTGTGTAGTTTATCCCTTCAGTCACTTAAAATATTGATGATAGGACTTCTGTAGCTACTTACATGTTTCTTTATGTCTGTATTTCTCACATTTAAGGCAATATCATCAGGTTATTATAACCGCCAACTTTTCTGAATTTTAACTGTCTTATCATTTTTTAATATCTTTTTATAAATTTCAGTTTGTGCTCTGAAAACCTCCATTTTGAAATCATAAACCTCTGACTGGAAAGTTCACGTAAAGTCCACATTATACAGAAGCATTTATGTTTAATGTCGTCAGATAAAAATGTCTCACAGTAAACTTTATGTTTTCATTTGGGAGTTCAACTTAAAAGAGGGCATGAAAAAAATAAGTAAGGGTGAACTGTTAAGTATTTTTTAGCAAAATGTCATACTTGTCTTAAGCCGGATGTATGGAATCTGCCTTTGAGTTGAGTAAATATTTTTTAAATTAGACATGCTTTATTGTTATTGCTAAAATAATTCTTAATCATATTTTTTTCCAAATCCTGTAATTTTTCCCCCATTTTTTATTGGGAGTTGTTTATTAGCTGTTTTTGTTTGAAGTGAGATTTTTTTTTTCTTCTTCCCTAATCTTTTTTTTTTGCAAAGAGAGAAATTAGTTTCTGCTAAGGCATCTGGTATTTATATTCCTCTTCAGCTCTGTAACATACTATTTGTAGACTTGACAATTTGTCTTATGTAATTGATAAATTGGTGCTGTGTTTGATGTTACTTCAATCATAAATTTATACTGTCTGGAATGTGTGATTATAGCTCTATGGGGGGAAGTAAATTTCTTTGTGTCTACCAGTTTGTAAAAACCATACTGTGAGAATTTGAATATCTAAATAAATATTAATATACAAAAATAAAGGAAACGAAAAGTTAAGGATAGTCACTAAAACATGAAAATGGAATGTGTAGCTTCTGAAGTAGAAAATATTAAGCATTAAAATTCAATCTGCAAGAAGGGAAAAAGAAAAATGAACAAGCAGAACAGACTGTACTAAGATGGCAGCAGTAATTCCAAATATACCATTAGTCATAAAATGTCATTAGACCAGATTTCCTTCTGCAAAGATGGGGAATTAAGTGATTAAACAGTTAACCTAGCTATCTATCTCATTTCTATGAAAGAAAACTTTTAAATTATGGGTATGAAACATTAAAAGAATCTGACAAAAAGTATGCCAGGAAAATGCTAACCAAAAGAAGACTAGTGTCATTAAATTAATATGAGAAAAAAGTGAACTTTACCCCAGGAAACTATATTAAAGATAAAAGGGGTCACTACAGAAAGATTAAAGAGTTAATTTACTAATGGGAGATAACATTGCTAGAGCATTATGTCTTTAATTATCTGGATATATATAACAAAAATTGCTAGAATTACAAGGAAAATTAAAAAAAAACTGCCATCACAAAGATTGCAAACAACAACCACAATCATTCAGACATTTTAATAAGGCATCCTTATGTCTTGAAATAAAACTTTCAAATAAATCCCAGAAATGTCATATTAATTTAGATAGATTCAAAAGGGGACCTGGTAATGAAAACGCTTGTGGTGGGTAGGTAGCATGGCAATTATGCAAAAGACTTTCTTGCCTGAGGTTTCAAAGTCCCAGATTCAGTCCCAGGCATTACCATTGGCCGGAACTGAGTAGTTACACAACTAAATGAATGAATGAATGAATGAATGTATAAATAGATAAGTTTTAAATAGAACAAGAAAAGTGCATGTGGAAAGTTGGAATAAAACATTTTTTGAAATGCAAGTGAAAAATGGTATCCTTTCTAAACTAATATTTTAAGTAATAATTTAAATATTTGCATGTAAAATGAATATCACAAGCAAACATTTGATTATTTCATGAATATCATTAACAAGTTTATTCTGTATAGAGGAAGAGAAGTGAGATTATCTTACTGGTTAAGTCCTTATGTTTAGGTGTATATATGTTAAATCTTAAGTGTGATCAATCATTTACCTTTAAAACAAAGCTACAACTGTAGTTATTTATAATCCTGCAAAAGAGTTCAGTCAGACTTTAACTGTGAATCAAAGGCTTGATGGAGAGAAGAGCTGCAGATAGATAGGACCACCTATCATACGTGTGACAAAGTAAGGCCTAAAAAACCAATTTAGTAACACTCTGCTACATGTTCTACTTTATCAATGCTATACAAAATTGGTGCTAATTTATTGCTAACCATGATTGTTACAAACTATGTATGCTATGGAGGAAGATAACATAATGGTTATACAAAGAAACTTGCATGCCTGAGGCTCCAAGGTACTAGGTTCAATCCCCTACACCGCTATAACCAAAGCTGATCAGTGCTCTGTTAAAACGCACATGCACACACACAATGAAGACATCACTGGGGCTTTACTGCTCATGGCAACTTTTTCACATGGAGAAAGACAGAGGGAAAGGGAAAGAAACCATAGCCTCACTGAGCTGGGCGGTAGCACAGTGGGTTAGGCGCCGGTGATGCAAAGCGCAAGGACCAGTATAAGGATCCTGGTTTGAGCCCCCAGCTCCCCACCTGCAGGGGGTTACTTCCTAAGTAATGAAACAGGTCTGTAGGTGTCTTTCTCTCCTCCTTTCTGTCTTGCCTTCCTCTCTCGATTTCTCTCTGTCCTATCCAGCAACAAGATCTAAAAAATGGGAAAAATAGCCTCTAGGAGCAGTGGATTCATGGTGCTGGCACAGAGTCCCAGCAATAACCCTGGAGACAAAAAACAAAACAAAACAAAACAAAAAAAACACCACAGCCTCAAAGCTTCCTTCAGTGCAATGGGGGCAAGGCTTAAACCTGAGTCATGTGTATGACTAAGCAGTCACACTGTTCAGATGAGCTAGCTGTCTTGCAGGCCCTAAAAAGATATTAATAAAAATTTACAATGAGAAAGGTGATGAAATATTTGAATGATTCTGCCTTTCTTTACAAAGGAAAATAAGGGAGTCGGGCAGTGGTGCAGCGTGTTAAGCACACGTGGCGCAAAGCACAAGGACCGGTTTAAGGATACCAGTTCGAGCCCGCAGCTCCCCACCTGCAGGGGAGCCGCTTCACAAGCAGTGAAGCAGGTCTGCAGGTGTCTTTCTCTTCCCCTCTCTGTCTTCCCCATATCTCTCCATTTCTCTCTGTCCTACCAACAACAACAACATCAGTAACAACAATAATAATCACAACAATGTTAAACAAGGACAACAAAAGGGAAAATAAATAAATATTAAAAATATTTTTAAAAAACGAAAATAAAAGGACAGTTGGATCATTGGAACAAGATAGAGAGCCCAGAATTAAACCCACTCATATATAGGCAGTTAATTTATGACAAGGGGGCCAAAATAGTCCAGTGGGCAAAAAGAAGATCTTTTCAACAAATGGTGTTGGGAGAACAGGACAGCCACATGGGAAAATATGGAAATAGACTCTCACTTAATAGCATACATCAAAATGAACTCAAACTGGATCAAAGACCTGGATATTAGACCTGGAACTATTGGCAAAACACTTCAAGACCTTAACATTTAATATGCATTTGGACACTTAATCCCATGGGCAAGTAAAACTAAAACAATATTAAATAAATGGGGCTGCATCAAGTTAAAAAGCTTCCACTTACCAAAAAGCTTCCACTTACCAAACTTCCACAGTCCAGTAATTGGGAGAAGATATTTGCATATCATACATCTGACAAAGCAGGTGGTGCCAAACATCTATAAAGAATTCGTACAGCTCAACAAACAGAAAAGGAAAAGTGTTCCAAACAACTGAATAGATGGTTTTCTAAAGAACAGATACACATGGACCATA
Source organism: Erinaceus europaeus (assembly GCF_950295315.1). Taxonomy (NCBI): domain Eukaryota; kingdom Metazoa; phylum Chordata; class Mammalia; order Eulipotyphla; family Erinaceidae; genus Erinaceus; species Erinaceus europaeus. The sequence continues at coordinate 56,056,158 of NC_080169.1, read as the reverse complement.
GACATATGGGGAAATACTCAGCTTAACTCCTCATTAAAGAGATGCATATCAAAACCACATTGAGGGGTTGAGCACACATGTTAAAAGGCTGAAGGACAGGTTCGAACCCCAGTTCCCACCTGCAGGGAGAAAGTTTTGTGAGTGGTAAAACAGGGCTGCAGTTGTCTCTCTGTCTGTCTTCCTCCCTATCTTCCCCTTCCCTCTCAATTTCTGGCGGTCTCTATCTAATAAATAAGTAAAATGAAAATAAAAAATAAAACTACTTTGAGATTCTACCTCACACCAGCAAGACAGCCTACATCAACAAAACAAGTGTTGGTGAGGATGTGGAGAAAGAGAAACTCTGTTACATTGCTGGTGGGGATGCAAATTTGTGTAGCCATTATGGAAAACTATGAGAGGATGAGGGTAGATAGCTTAATGGTTATGGAAAGAGACTTTCATACCTGAGGCTCCATATTTTCAGGTTCAATCCCCCACATCACCATAAACAAGAACTGATTGGTGCTGTGGGAAAAAAGAAAGAAAGGGAGGAAGGAAGAAAGGAAAGGAAGAAGGGAGGGAGGGGGACTGTATGAAGACTCTTTAAATAAATAAATAAAAATGGAAACACTTCATGATCCAGCAATACCACTCTTGGACATTTATCCAGAAGACATGAAAAAACTTAATTCAAAGGGAAATAATAATAATGCACACCCTTGTTCATAGTTAGTTAGAATATGCATAATTGGCAAAATATGGAAACAGCCTTGATGCCTATTAGTAGATGACTAGATGAAAAAGTAGTAAGACATACCCAATGGAGTACTGCTGTGCAATTTAGAAAGATTCTGTTGCGGGCCAAGTGGCGGCACCCTGGTTTAGTGTGAACATCACAGTATGCAAGGACCTAGATTCAAACACCTCCCACCCCCAGTCACCATCTTTAGAGGGAAAGCTTTATGAGCAGTGAAGCAGTGATGCAGGCATCTCTGTCTTTCTCCTGCTCTGTCCCCCTTCTATCTATATTTCTCTTTGTCTTACCAAAAAAAAAGTTAAAAAAAAAAAAAGACAATATAGGGCTGGCAAAAAAGCTCACTCGAATAGTGTGATGCTTCACCATGTGTCTGACCCAAATTTGAGCCTGGCCCCCACCACACTGAAGAAAGCTTCAGTTCTATGGTCTCTTACACTCTCTTTTCTACCTCTGCCTTTCTGTCTATACCTTAAAATAAATAATAAATCATTAACAAATAAAAAGATAACATTGTGACCTTTGGGACAAAATGATGGAACCAGAGGTAATCAAGTTTAGTGACTTAAGTAAGGGAAGTGAAAGACAGCTACTGGAAGGTTTCACTCATGTGGAATATAGAGACTTGAAACACATGGGCTTGTAAAAAAAATAATAATAATCAACCATCTCTAAGGCTCTAAGGCCTTGGGAGAACTGTAATGCTTATCTCTGAAGAGTAGGGGCAAGAACTTTGGTGTTGAGCATGGTATGGAACTATACCCTATACCAATATTATTTTATAAAATTATAAATGACTACTGAACCAGTCATTAAATTTTAAAATGGAAAACCATGGAGAAATTTTTGCAAATAATATTTTGCCAGGCAGAGATATTTCAATAAAACTATACATATTTTATGTTTGTTTGTTTTTATATAAAATCATTGCAGCAACCAAAACACTAACCCATCTGTAAGTACTTGACATATGAAGATTTAGAGAGAAAAACTCTTAGATTGCATCTCTGGAGTAATATTTTTACTGGTTCTGTCCCTCTTCTCTTTCTCTATTCAAATTCATTATGTGCTTTTCCTTTCTCCACTCCCAATTCTTCTGCCCCCATGGTCAAGTCAATGCTAAATGGCATTTTGAGGATCGAAAGGGGGAGAATTGTTGGTCATAAAGGGGAAATGGCTACTGGCTAATTGTGAGTTTAGTAGCTCCAAAGTTTTTTGAAGAAAACAGTTGTTGGCAAAGCAGCCCTCCTTCATAGCTTTGAGATTCTCTGCACTTACTGAACCTGTTGGAGAAACTCAGAAATCCATGGGTAAATACCTCTAAAACTATTTCAAGAGCATGCCAAATGCAAAGCACTTCAGAGCACAGTAGTTCCGGATGGACCTGAATTTACTCAGCCTGATAATTGAGCAATCAACTACCTTCTTTGTCGGTTACTTAGCCTCTTCTACTGTTAAATGGGAACAGAGTTTATTTCTTGGACTATAGGAGAAAGTATGAAAAGTGTCTAGGAAAGTTCTTGTCTTAAGACCAACTTTCCATAAATGGTAACTGTTATTCTGAATACTTGTATTATCATTAATGATGTTCATTATTTCTGGCTTGATTACACTGAGTATGGACTAGAGATGCCATGAAAAGCAAGGCTAAATTGAACGGTGTGCTCTGTTACGTATTTGAAATTTGTACCACATGGAAGACTTTAGTCCTCTGCTCTTATGGTAATTTTGAGAGACATATTATACATCCACTGTACTTTAAAGGTCATCTTGAATTGATTCAGTTCCATGTTCAAGTATATCACTTTTGTTAACCTGAATGTTAATTTTATGCCTGTTCATATTCATAGAATATTTATTTCAGTAATTTAGTATTCAATTTCAGTAATTTAGTATTCAATGTAAAGTGCAAGTTTTTAGAGCAAAAGTAATGTTAGTAACCAGAGAACTTAATAACAATGTCATTATAGTACTCTTACTTTATTTTCATTTTTCTATAAATGTATCCAGTAAATTATAAATAAATGCAACTATTTGATAACTTATCTTCCAAAAATTTCTACCTCTGAATCTAGATATATCCTAAAAAGTACCAGTTATTTAGGGGGTTGGGTGGTAGCACAGTGGATTAAGTGTACATGGCAGGAAACACAAGGACTGGCATAAGGATGCTGGTTCGAGCCCCCGGCTTTTCACCTGCAAGGGGGTCCGCTTCACAAGTGGTGAAGCAGGTCTGCAGGTGTCTATCTTCCTCTCTCCCTCTGTCTTCCTCTCTCCCTCTCTCTCCACTCTCAATTTCTCTCTGTCCTATCCAACAAGAACAACAGAAATGACAACAATAATAACAACAAGGAGGGTAACAAGGGCAACAAAATGGGGGAAATGGCTCCAGGAGTGGTGGATGCGTAGTGCAGGCACCGAGCCCCAGCAATAAACCTTGGAGGCAAAAAAAAAAAAAAAGTACCAGCCATTTACACATAGTAGCAGAATTTTAAATTAACAAGACCAAGATATTAAGAGTAAAAGCAGGTTCAGAGTAACAAATACTTTGTCAGGTGAATTTTTGCTTCTTTTTATTTTCCAGCAGGTAATTTAAGTTGCATTCTTGGTCTGGAATAAATAAGTCCAAGAAAATTAGGTGAGCCTTATGTTTTACTTTGGCAATGTTCTTGTTTTGTCTGATTTCTCTGTTTTGCTTGCACTTTCAGACTCAGCTATGTGAATCATGCAGAGGATTTGGCCTCCAAGCTCCTACAATGTTCCCCAAAGAATAGACTATCAGCACAGGCTGCCTTGAGTCACGAATATTTTAGTGACCTGCCACCACGGCTATGGGAACTGACTGATAGTGAGTATGACAAATCTGTAGCATCCTATCAAGCAGCTGTATGTAACAAATATATAGGAAACATTATATGTGTTTATGTGCATATATAAGATCACGTATGGTTGTATATGCATGGCATTTATATGTGTGCACATGTATGTGTTACAGAAAAGAAAGGAAAAGATATATATGTAAGTATACATATACATATATTTAGTGGAACCCTGCCATTCAGTTGCTAGTTTACCAGACACAGGAGAAAAAAAAAAAAAAAGATTCCTTTTCTGCTATCTCTGCTCTGCAGTCTGCAGCTGCATGTCTTTGTATTTGATTATGTGTGTGCCCAAAAAATGATCTGAGCCATCATAAAGGAAAAGGAAAATATGATTTACATATTTAGTGCTGTGTACATACAGTACTTTTTAACTGGCAGGAGTACACAGAGACGAGATGATTCATTTCTGTTTGATTCTCAGAGACCATCTTGGTTGTAACAATAACCTTAAAAAAAGGGCTGTTAATGCAGTGAACTGATGAACAGAGTTGGCAATTGGTTAATGCACTGAACTGACATGTAAGAACTGGAGATATGTAATTCATTTTAACTACAGATGTTCTTGGTATTCATACAGACTCCTCTCCTCTGGATCTTTTTTAAAACAAAACACATTCCTGGGTGGGTTTTTGTTTTCTTTTTATAAAAGTGTTCATATTTACACAGCCTTTTCCAATTACATGTTAAGTATTGGGGAGGAGGATTTATGACTGGGAGGATCTCATCCTTCTTCCAAAGTGTGAAACATAATTCTTGTGAAATTTTGCAAAATATTATCGCACATTTCTGTTTAGTGGTGATATGTTCTTTCTGGATAACATATAAAAATAATTCTTCTCATACTCTTTTCTGGTCACCTTAAAAATTAACATACTGCATATACAGATCAATATTCATTTTATGCATCTTAGTCTTTGGGTCCAGGGCATTTACAATACATATAGAGTTGCTTCTTTAATCACTTGGCCATTAAACACTTTCCCTCTTTGTAATAGTAGACTCTTCTTGACAGCTTCATTTTTGGAGTAAAATCCTAAGAAGCAACTCTTCTTGGGTATTTCTACCCTACATCTTTTATGAAATCTCATATCTAATTATATTTATATTTTTACTCTAAATGACTATAGGCATGTTAATCTACTACCTCCTCAGTGCTTGACAAATCTTGAACATTTTATACACTCTCAACCCATATTCATTTAAATTAATTCTTACTTTCCCTATCAAACAGACAAGAAATCCTCATGGAAATGTACTGAATTTGTGACCTATGTAAAAAGATGGAAGTTGCTTCATTAATTCTTAGTTCATCAGACTCACATGTATGGCTTGTTTTCCCATTTAGTATAACTTGTAACTTGGTATCATTCCTCCTTGGTGACATCTCAATCCCATCTGACTTGATCATTGAGTTTAAGCCAGGATTTTGATGGTCTATGCATTCTGAATTCTGTAGTAGTACTTTTCTGTTAATATGGACTTATTACCCAATTGCCACTTAGTTTATCAGCCAGTGGTTAAATCCAGTTTCTATCAGTAAGTAAATGCCTACACATTATCACTCGACAGCAGGCTGCCAAGGGAGACAGCTTTGTCCCCGTCATTAACAAGCACAGTGTATGCAGAACACCAGAGGGGAATTAAAACCACAAAAAATACCTCAGGGTGGTATTTTTAATATGAGAATTTAATTTGTAATTTCACAGATTAAGAATTTTGGCTGTATTAATCCCTTTATCAGCTCACAGCAGGTTATTTGCAGAAGCATAACCATAAGGCGATATTCATTGGCAGAAACACGTCTTTGCATAACGTTAAACATCAGGAGCAGTGAAACCTTTTGAAGGGGGGAGAATAAAGATGAAAAGTCATTATATTTTTAAAGCAAGATTCTGCTAAATGCCTCCAGTAACAATTTTGAGTTACAGAAATGCTATTTCTGTGTCTAGTAGATAATCATTATGAAGCATAAATCCAGTCAAAAGAAAGGGCAATCCCAGTATTAAATACCACAGTTATTTTCATTAGGAGAGCATGGGAGTCCTTGTAAACATGTTTACAAAACAAAGAACACATAGACTTCAGGAACTAGTTCTTTTAGGTGACATAACTGGTTTTGAAGACTTCTATCTAGGTTGATACTCTGCCGACTATCTTTTAAAATTCTTTAATATTACACTTGTATGGGGTCTTGTAAAAGTTTGCCACTTGGCAAGTGGCAGTGAGAATACTGGCCACCTCGACAGCAGTACCTTTATGCAATTCCTTTAGAAAAAGGTTCATCTGGGAAGAATTGTTGGGAGTCAAAAGTTTGGGTTGGACTTACCAACTTTAGGAACCTCAACACTAATGCATAACCCACTTAGATACAATATCAGCATATCATAGACTGGGGGTATTTAATAGATATTTATTTCTCACAGCTCTGAAGGCTAGGAAGTTGAAAATCAAGGTGTCTTCATACTTAGTTTTTGGGTTGTACACAGTAGCCTCAAGGAATCATCACAGGCAAGAGAAGATGTAGCTGTCTTCCTATAAAGTCATTAATTTCATCATAAGACAGTCTCTCCCCCATGACTTCATTTAACTCTAAATGTAATCCAGAGCCCTGTCTCCAAATGCCATTGCATTAGGACTTAAGGTTTATGTTGGAAAGGACACAATTCAGTGCACAACTCTCACATTCTTAAAGATAATATAGAATTGTTTAAGATTGTCCATGAAGGAAAGACATTTATGTAAGTAGAAGGCAAAACTAGGTGAAAAGGAAAGATTAGAACAAAAAAAGCTGAAAGTGGGCTTTAGCCTTGTTGACCTACTTTACTGTATCAGATCTTTCAAGAATAAGAGGTGTTGACAGAACCTTCATGGAGCACTGCAATCATTCCAGAGACTAGTGTAAAAAAAAAAAAAATGAAGTTGTATACTCACTCTAGACTCTCTTATTTACTTTGGAAACTATGCATAATACATTTTTCTTTATTATGCTATTCCCTAAAACCTCATCAGTTTACATAATATAATATATTACTTAGAAGTAATATATTAGTGTGCTACCAAAGCAGAAATTATAAATTCATCAAGCAAGAATAATACAGTTACCTAGGGATCTGGTGGTTAAAGCTGGCTAATTCTGGTGGCATTCTGTCATTCTCCCTCTGTCCTAAAACCCCAACAGCTTTGCCCCACTTTTTCACAAAGATTTAATTGCAAGGAAGTAAATGGAGGGCTGATTTAGAAGAAATTCATTACTTTTTCCCAAATACAGCACAGGGCATTCTCCTGTGTATACTATCAAGTTACATAAATTATTGAAGCTGAACTACCCTTGTCAGAGTAAATGAACAAAATACACTTCATAGCACAGAGTCCTTGATTTTATTACATTCATTTGCTAATTCACAAGACTCAGATCTGCAGTAAAAGAAGGCCAACAAATTGGTGCAGTGTGAAGAGCTCTGAACTGGGAATCAGACCACTTGGATTCTAATTTCAGCTCTTCTGTTAGCTGCTGTCCATCTTTGGACAAGTACCTTATATTCTCTGTGTTTTCAGTTTCTCATTTAGAGACATGCTGTCCTCTTGGAACTGCTGTTGTTCTGCTGTTGTAGGTTTTCTTACTTATTCTTGTACATATCCTACACTTTGTTCTAAAACAGTGTTAATAGTGGTGCTCCATGTCATCTTTTCAAAAACAAAACAAACAGACCTATTCAAATTCGTTCATTTCCACCAGTTACTAAACTTTTATTCTCCATTAAATCCTTTTGAAACAGAATTTTGCACCCAAGAGTCCAGAACTTCTGTTTTTAAAGTATCTATTCTTTGGATTTTCCAAGCTCTCACTTTAATTCAACATAAAAAATACAGCACAATAGACAACCATCAGTTTCTAGTAATGTTTCCTTTATTTTGTATCCTAGGACTAAACTGTCCCATGACTTCAGTTTTAAGCCCCCCCCCCCCCATCAGCTCTCCTTTTTATACTCGCTTGTGTATTGATGTCTCTCTTAACTACCAAACCTGTTATGGTAGTTAAGAGAGACATCAATTAGGAGACACTGTTAGAATACCATATGACTTAATTTCAAATCTTTCTGTGTGCATACACTCCCAAGAGCCTAAATGATATTATCCATTTTCTGACAGCTTCTAAATTTCTATCTCCAGTTCCACCTTTCTTGACTCCAGATTGCATCTACAACTAACCTAGCTCAACTTAGTATTGCAAAAACTACACTTCTGATATTTTCTTCCAGTAGTCTTTTGATTTGTAGTCATTCTTCTCCATTACATTCAAGGGAAACACCAAGCTTCCAACTAATGGAAATTCTCTAGGACTCTTCTTCCTTGATCAAATCCAAACTCACTTTTCCAAACACCCTGCTGATACCATTTTCAAAATACCTTCAGAACCACATCACTTGGCTATTATCTACTCACTCAATGTCTTTTTTCATTTGTATTCTCATTATTACCTCCTCTCTTTTTTACCTAATTCTCTCTCCTTCCTCCCTTCTTTCTTTCCTTCTTTCTTTCTTTCTTTCTTTCTTTCTTTCTTTCTTTCTTTCCCCTTCCTCTCTCTCTCTCTCTCTCTCTCTTCCTTCTTTCTTTCTTTTTCCTTCAGGATTATCACAGGGCTCAGTGCAAGCACTACAAATCCACCACTCCCAGCAGCCTTTTTTTTTTCTTTCCTACTATATTCGATAGGACAGATAGAAATTGAGAGGGACAGAGAAGATAGCTGACACCTGCAGACCTGATTCACTGCTCCTGAAGCAGCCCCCTCGCAGGTGGGGATCAGGGGCTTGAACCTAGGTCCTTGCACATGATGATAAGTGCACTTAACTGGGTGCATCACCATTCATCCTTAACTTCTGCTATTTTCCTACATCTTGCAATTGCTCCTCCTATAGATAGACATAAACATGGTTAGTCCTTTCACTTTTTCTTGGTCTCTATTTAAATGTATCTTTCACTCCACACTCCTACCTTCTTTTCCCTGCCCTATATTTCCTTGTAAAACTTAACTACTAGTTAATATGTTTGTTTAATCACTTACGCTCTGTCTCCTCCAAATGGAGTCTGTGAGAACAGTGATTTCTTTTAGTTCTAATTTATACATTGCAGGATTTCAAAATACCTAGAAGAGTGTGGGGACTCTACAAATATCTCCCCAATGAATTAATAAGATTGTGCTATGAAGAAAGGGCAAAATGTGTTGTTTCCAATACCAAGTTAATTGTTATAAGTGAAATATTTGGAAGACAAATGAGATGTGTGTGTGTGACTATGATCACTTGACATTTCAAAGTCTGACACCATCATTCTCCATGTAGTGGACATCATAATTACATCTTGTGTAACTTTTTAAAGACAGTACTATTAATGGATCTACACTATGCCAATAAGTACTTTCATTCTTTCCACAGTGTCTTCTATTTTTACCATCCCAAATGTGAGATTACAACCAGAAGCTGGAGAGAGCGTGCGGGCCTTTGGGAAACACAATAGTTACAGCAAAAGTCTATCAAATAGCAAGCATTGATGAGCACAGTATTTGCAAAACAGCACAGGTAAGATATTGTCTACTTTACATGGACATTAGTGTTGAATAATGTTAACTAAATCTTTAAGTGGGTTATTTCAAATTCCGTTTTCTTTCCTCAGTATTTCATGACTTGTGTTCACTATGTCATTCATCATAGATTCTATTGATACAAAATATGATGAGTCATTTGCGTATTTTGAGTCACCCACAGGATCCTAACCAAAATTGTGTTTCATTTATGTAGTGAAAAGTAAATAACCTTAGTCATAAACACAAAATTTTGAGCTCTTACCCATTCTTCACTGAGATAAAAAAAAATGTGTTAATTAACCTTGGGCTATATCTAAGCTATAGGCCTGCTTTGTTCAATATAACTTAAAAATTTTTAGTTTCTCCCCACCCTCCTCCCTTGCCTCGAGGGTTATTGCTGGGGCTCGGTGCCTGCACTACAAATCTACTTCTCCTGGAGGCCGTTTTCCCCATTTTGGTGCCCTTGTTATGGTTGGTATTGTTGTCATTGCTGTTGTTATTGTTGGATAGGACAGAGAGAAATCTAGAGAGGAGGGGATGACAGAGAGGAGGGGAAGACAGAGAGGGGAAGAGAGACATCTGCAGACCCGCTTCTGCCTGTGAAGAGACCCCCCTGCAAGTGGGGAGCCGGGGGTTCATACCAGTCCTTGGTCCTTGCACTTCATGCCATGTGCACTTAACCCACTGTGCTACCAGCCAGCCTCCAGTTACTCTCATTTTTAAGTGGGGATATTTTACATAGAATCTGGATTTGGGGCTTTTTAAAAAGTCGACCACTCTGGCATTACAGCATTCACCTGCCTGCCAGATATTGATGTGGGTAACTGAATATGGGCACTTCCTCAGTGAGGACATGTACTCCCTGGTTTAGCTCAGTTGCCATCAAATTGCCATCACCCACCATTTCTGATTTCTGCCTGACTTCTGCTATAGACTTTTGCACATGAAAGTTTTCTCTTTTTTTCCATTTCAATTCTTTGACCTGTACTTTTCTATAGTTAGGAAGCATAATCTAAATAAGGCGATTTCTAAGCATGTCACCCTGCTGTAGCCACATGTTTGCTTCACAGAAACTATCATAAAATGTCAGTTTCTAAAAAGGCTGAATCTTTACTGCCAGATGAAAATATCTGGTGTGTGTTTGTGTGTGTTGCTATCTTTTCTATTCAGTGCAGTACAATAAATAGAAGCAAATAGAGAGCAAATGTCTTTTGTGTGGAAGGCTTTTTATTTGCTAGTTTTTCTTTGTTCCTTACTTGTGTGGCTCATCAGTAATTAAATGCACAAGTGAATCAAATGATGTACACAGTATTGCAGAAGTCCCTCTTCTTTTTCTTAATGTAAAATATATTGACTGGATGAATTGTCAGCATGGCAGCAAGAGCAAGTCTGTCTGTTTACATTGTCTTATGGGTGATTCACCTGTATCTTGAGATATTTCTGGACTTTGTTTTTCCATATATTCAAATCTAGGAGCCAATTTTGAGATCTTAGGAGTAAGACAATGGTTTATGAATGATTTGGAACTAAAATATTTCCCAGATAAAAGATAATATATAGGGAGTCGGGTAGTAGTGCAGCGGGTTAAGTGCACATGGCACAAAGCTCAGGGACCCGCGTAAGGATCCCGGTTCAGTCACTTCACAGGTGGTGAAGCAGGTTTGCAGATGTCTATCTTTCTCTCCCCCTCTCTGTCTTCCCCTCCTCTCTCCATTTCTCTCTGTCATATCTAACAATGACGACATCAATAATAACTAAAACAATAAAACAAGGGCAACAAAAGAGAATAAATAAATATTTTTTAAAAGATAATTCATAAATGCTACTCAGCAAGTGTTGCTAGTAAAATTGCCACTCTATTGGTAAGAGTCTTCATTCAAATTATTTCATTTTGTTGTATACAAAGTTACCTAGAAACATAACTTTATCCAGTATTTATAATCCCATTTTGAATTTTATTTTGTCATAAAACAGAGGGAACAAATTTTTTGACCTCTTGGCTCTAAGAATGTTTTCCTTTTAGTATTTATTAGTGGTTTATGTGATTTAAGATTAGTATAGTATTATAAATTTAAAATGAGATTTTAAGAATGGAAACTCTCTAAAATTATTGGATGGCAATGTAAATATAATCCCTTTGTATTTTTCCTTTTTAGTGTCAGTTGTTTTTGCCATCACTGTTATCATAGGAACTCAGTGCCAGCAGGACTCCACCATTCTCAGTGGTCTTTTTATTTTTTTATTTTTCTGACAGAGACTGAGAGACAGAAAGAAACAGAGAGGGAGAGAGAGAGAGAGAAACAGAGAGACAGAGAGAGAGAGAGAGAGAGTGTGTGCTACAGCACCAGTCCACCACTCATGAAGCTCCCACCCTGCAGGTAGGAACTGAAGATTTGAACCTGGGTCCTCACACATAGTAATATGTATGATCTATCAAGTGAGCTTTGGGGTGCCAGGCTGTGTTGTACCAGGTTGAGCCCACATGTAGCCATGCACAAGGACTCAGGTTCAAACTCCCATTCCCCAACTTCAGGGAGCCTGATGAGTGATGAAGCAGGGCTGCAAGTATCTCTCTTTTTCTTTACCTCTCTATCACCCTTTCCCCTCTCAATTTCTCTCTGACCTGTCCCATTTTTTTTAAAAAATAGTCTACAGGAGTGAAGGAGTGGATTTATTGTGTAGGCACCAAGCCCCAGCAATAACCCTGGTAGTAATTAAGAAATAATAATAAACATAAGGTGTTTTTTAAAAGGAAATTCTGAAAGTATTTTTAAAGGTATCTCTTAATAGAATAACAAGGTGGTGTTAATATAGATATCAAAATGAATAAGAGACAGCATGCTGTTTCTTGTTTAACACTTTAGGAATCCTAACTAAACACAAAATGACTGGAAAGGTATTTTGGCAGATGCTTGAAAGAAATTCAAATTAGACTGTATGATAAGACTAGAAAAGATTATTACTCCTCAGGTACCATATTAGTATTGTGTTTACAAAGGAAATAAGGTACGCAAAATTATGTAGGATATACATGTATTCATGACCACATGTTAAAAAAAGAGTTCATAAACTGTTCTTGTTCAGGAAATATATGCGTGTGTACACAAGTATGCATGTGTGTATACATGTCATCAGTATGTGAATTAGACATCATTTTTTAGAAAGACTTAATATTAGTAATTATTTTTTGTTTTATTCCAAATATAAATGCCTTGACATGACAGCATTATATTAAGGAAACAGCAACCATTTATCAGGAATTCTTTAGACAAGTTGGATTATAAGTGTTTTCTGTCAGTGAACAGAAAAAAAAAAACTATTTTAATTTCTTGACTTTGTGTGAATTTTAGTCAAATGGGAACTTCATGGAGATCAAATAATAAAACCTACATATTCATCCTGAGGAATAGCTCTTTTTTTTTTTTCTGGACAACAACTAGGTAATAATTTATAGACATCATAGAGCAAAAATCTACATGCAAGTATTTTCAGAGACATATAATTCCCTTTTTTATTTTATCTTTGTTGATGAAATAATTAATTAGTAGAGCAGACTGTGGCATCTTAAATTTTCCTCTAATGTCCTGGAGAAATAATGGTGGGGGGAGGATGAAGAGGCTGACTCGAAGGCTAGGCCTGTAGGCTGTCATTTCAACCTCTTCTCTTTGAAGAGTTACTCAGAGTTAAATCTAGAAAATGAATCATATCACTTTTATTTTTGAAATGATGGCGGGGGTGGACAGAATAAACAGGATTTCTTCAAGTTCCAATTTTCTCCCATGGTTGAAATCAAAATTGTTTCTGTATTTGTATGTCAGGGTCATTTCAGCTGTTTAGCTAATAATACTTGATTTATATAAACTGACTTAGTGGGAAAGCTAAAAAGAAGGCCTCCCTCCCCCACAGCAGAAAGTAATACTGGTTCAAAGTCTTGTTATCAAATTAAAGGGCCAGGTGGTGGTGCAACTGGTTTAGCACACATGTTACAATGTGCAGTGACCCCGATTCAAGCCAGCCCCCACCTGCAGGAGGAAAGCTTCTCAAGTAGTGAAGCAGTGCTGCAAGCATCTGTCTCTCTCCCTCTCTATCTCTCCCTTCCTCTCAATTTCTGACTGTCTCTAAATATAGATAATATTTTTTTTCTCAATTCAAGTATACAGGAAACTCCATACACCTTAAGTTTTCTGAAATGACCAGAGAAATAGCTCCATGATGGATCATAGGAATGTCATGCTTGAGGACCAAAAAACCCCTGGTTCATTTCCTGGAACAGCCATAAGTCATAGAGTAATTACTGCCCTTACCACTCTCCCTCCCTCCCCCTCCCTCTCTCTCCCTCTCTCCCCCCTTTCTCCCTTTTACATTTTTCTCATAAAAGTAAATAAAGAATTATTTTTAAATGAACAATTTTAAATAATTGGAAAGAGGAACCCTGGAGGTGACTCAGTGGTAGAACACGTAAGGCAGCTTTCTATGCATATGAGGGGGATTGAACCTGAGACTTTGGAGCCTCAGGGATGAGAGTCTGTTTTCATAACCATTATGTTATCTACCCTCCGTGAATGTTGTTTTCATATCCCTCCCTTGTGATCTCTCTCCCTCTTTCTCTCTCTCTCTCTGACAATAACAGAATAAAAATTGGGTTGATAAATACCACATATGCACTAGGTCCTGGCTTCATTTCCCAGAACTGCTTTAAAAATGGAATAGAGAGGGTGGGTGGTGTTATATACCCTGTAAAGTGCTTATATTACCATGCACAAGGTACTTACCTCCAGGGGGAATTTCACAAGTGGTGAAGCAGTGCTGAAGGTGTCTATTTAATTTTATTTTGTCTCTATCAAAAAGGAGAAGAAGAATAAGAAGAAGAGGAAAAAAAGCAAAAAAAACCCTCCAGAAGTGTGGATTCATTGTGTAGGCACCAAGCTCCAGTGCTAACCCTGATGACAATAAAAACATTTAAAAATAAAAGTAGAATAGGATCCACTAGATGATCAAAGTGTTGTGCTCTCTACATCTTAAAAGATGATAAACCTAAGATTCTAATACTGGTCTCCAGTCTTTTTTCAGTATTTAACTCTCTTAAAGTCTCAGACAAAACTTAAACATCCATAAAATTTTACCTCAAGAATAAACAAAAAGGGAGTCCGGCAGTTCTGCAGCGGGTTAAGCACACATGGCACAAAGCACAATGACCAGTGGTAGGATCCCGGTTCCAGTCCCCGGCTCCCCACCTGCAGGGGAGTCGCTTCACAAGCGGTGAAGCAGGCTTGCAGGTGTCTGTCTTTCTCTCCCCCTCTCTGTCTTCCCGTCCTCTCTCCATTTCTCTCTGTCCTATCCAACAACGACAACAATAATAATTACAACAATAAAGCAACAAGGGCAACAAAAGGGAATAAATAAATTTAAAAAAAGAATAAACAAAAAATGATTATTGAATGCCACTGTCATTAATACCACTTATATGTATGTCCAATAAGGACACATACTTCCATGATGAACTTAATTCTCTGGTTATTCTAAACTGATACAAGAAATAAATGTTACTTTGTCTAGTTCTCTCCTTTTTTTTTATTGGATAGAGACAGGAATGGAAAGAGAGTTAGGGAGAGAGAAAGAGAGACAACTGTAGCACTGTTTCATTGCTTGTGAAGCTTTTCCTCTATAGTTGGGGACAAGGGACTAAAACCTGACCTCTGTCTAGTCTTTTTTGCTGAATACAACAGAGAATTGTAAGGAGAATTTCCCTTTGTTGCTTTTTAAAAGCGAAATCAGGAAACTTAAAAAGAATTCAACTGTTAAAGAATGTTTCTGTTCTAGATTATATTTACAAAATGTATGAGGAAGATAAACGTTCAAGTGAGGAAGGAGGAAAGTGGCAAAGTGAAAAGGAGAGGGAGAGTTAACAGAATGACAGAAAGACCTGCACCCATTGGAGCAGGAGAAATGATACAAAGGCCAGTGGTAGATCTTTCCACAAGGAGATATGGTCAACTTTTCTCCTTAACAGTGACCTTTGTTGAGACTGTTCCAGGAATCAGGGAAGAACAAGGTTCATGTTAGCGAGCAAAATCAAACCACCATCCACTGTAAGGAAGCAAAAGATGTTTATTCACTAATTCGAATCTGGGCCGAGAGGTGACTGACAGCAGTCCACCAGCTCAACCCTGAACAAGGCTCAAACCACACAATTTATAGGATTCTAGAGTACATTCTGGGTGGGGAATATGCAAAACTAGAATTCTATCACACACTCAATAGCATTTTACAGAAAATGCAGGATCCAATCATTTCAGACATTGTCATACCCTAAGAAGCCTATAAGAATTGTCTAATTTCAAGCCTTTATGCAAAATAGGGTCACCCCACTTTCTCGTTGTCAGCCAAGACCACCTGGCTATCAGCTCTCTTGACCTTGAGCAAGTGGTTGGGTTTCAAGGACTTGGTTAGGCTAGCTATTCTCTTTAAGACAAACAACAGGTGGCTTACATCTTGGTGTGTGGGTTTTGTCTAGCCCCCCTTTTTTACAGGAATTTTCCACTGCAGGCAGAAAAGCAACTATACTTATAACTCATGCTTAAAATTTTACTTAAAGCAATTCTAGAGTTACTGCTTCTAACATTCCCCACTAGTCTTTGCCAGGAATCAAATCTTTGATTCATCTTCTTTCTCTTTCTCTGTATAAGCTTCTATATACTCTGTCCTAAGGACCATTACCTTCTCAGATTGTCTCTTGATCAGGGAGATCAATTATCTTAATAGACAGGGTCCTCTCTGTTGTCCATTGGGCATAAATCCAGATCTTAGTGATCTGAAGTCCCCACACATTTAACTGCAATATGGTCATTTTTAACTGGAGGTGTTCATGACTTCTAGTCCTCCACAGTCTTTACCAGATTGCAGAAGTCAAAGTTTAAGTCTGGATACCAGGTCCCAACTGGGTGGAGTCCCGTCTTGAGATGCAATCACGTCTCTGGTGTCTGGATGGCCATGTCAGGTTGAGGGTTGATGTGTCCACTTCCCAATAGATTGAGGTTGCCAACTCCTGATGCCTACCACTGGTGGTTTCTGTTGAGCTAGTGACTGGTCCCTCCCAAAGGCTCGTAGCACAGCATTCTAATTTGTCCTGCAATATAGGCTGGAGATCTGTAATAACTTGGTAACAGTTGTAGGATGGATTAGAGACAAGAGAATCACAGATCATGACAGCAGCAGTCTGCCAAAAGCCATTTCAAAGGGAGACAGTTCATTTACAAATGGGAAACAGTACACTCTCAGAAGGGCCAGGGGCAGCAGTGGTACCCATCCCCCACCAGTTTCAAGGGTTAGTTTAGTTAAAGTCTCCTTCAGGGTCTAATTTATCTCTCTCTCTGCCCAGAGCTATGGGGTCCATTAGCACAATGAAATTTCTAATTTGTTCCCATTACTCGGGCCACTAACTGAGGCACAAAAACAGTGAATGTCTGCTTACCAGAACCAATGGTGAGAGGGAACTCTCCACCTGGGCACTGTTTTATCTAAAATTTTCTTGCTCACTATCTATGCCCCCTCAGGCTTTATTGGGTAAACCTCTACCCAATCTGAAAATGTGTCTATAAATATCAGCAAGTACTTATACCCAAAAGTCTCTGATTTTACTTCTGTAAAATCTATTTAGTCTCCAATCCTAATCTCTTGCCCATCTTATCTTTCTCCTTACTGTATCCAGTGTCCTTTGGAAGCAGAAAGTCTAGTAGAATCAATGCCAAGGCTGGCCCTGTTTGCTGTGTAGCTGCACAAGTGGCTTCATCTGCCCTCTAGTTTCTTTTCTGATGTCTGGAACAATGGATCACTGCTGCTTCTTGCAGGGTCCATGTGGCCTCCAGTAGGTTCAGTATCTGGTCCTTGTGCTGGATCTTCTTCCCAGTGGAGGTCAGGAATTTTTCTTCTCTATGTGCTTCATGCACATGTCATGTAGTCAAGGCATACCTCTTGGCAGTCATGCTTTTGTGGGGAGTCTCAGGATCCGTCTCCAACATCAGGGTGGCAGAGTTCAGGCTGGTGGCAGCTCTGAATTTCACTCATGGCTGGTCTAGGAACAGAGCTTGGTAGCAGGTTAGATGGGCATTGGACTTGCCCCAGTGATGGCTTGTCTGCTTTCCTTACCAGCTGTGCCACAGGTGCTGTTGTCCTCAGGCATTTTTGTTCATCCAGCAGCCACTGGGCCCAATATTTGACAAATAGGCAATTTGACAAATAGCCCAAGTTTTTGGGTCAGCACTCCCCAGCTTATGCCTTTAAGTTCATCCACAAGCAGTCTAAATGGCTTGTTGATAAAACAGCCTTTCTTCCAGTGTCCTTTCTCTTTTCAGTAACATCACTGATCTTTCTCTACCCTTAGCCCCATCTTTCTGACTTTCCTTTTCCCTCTGGGCACTGCCCCAACTTTCTCTTTCTTTCTTTTTAAAGTCTAATGTCAAAACATTTACCAACTTCTTAAAAACACTCTGAGCAATCTCTCAGCTTTCCTTTAAATCTTTCTGTCTTCTGTAACTTTCTTTTAATATCTGGGGTGGATTTGAGCAACAAAAGGCCAAATTTAGTGCCATTTTATTTACCTTAGAGAGATTTGTGGGCCATTTTACTGCCCCTTTGGGACCCCCTAAGAGAATCTGGCAGTATGATTGAAGAGGTATCACTGCTGTACTTGTACATTTGTAAGCAGTAAGACATACACAAAACCAAATTAAGAGCTTACCAAAATTGACAATCTAATGACCAGAATTGGCCTATACATCTCTATATAATTTTAGAAGGCCTTTTTAACAAACAGATATACCAGTATAGTATATAAAGTCAATACCCAATTTATTGACATGATAAAATGATTACCATTTTTTTAAAACTTTAAACAAACTCTAATTACTTAGAGAGTTAACACATATTAGTAACAATGCTTCTCAAAACACCTCCAGTGTCAGACAAATGCCAAATTTTCTGTGGACCAATATCCACAAAACAGTTCACAGGACATTTTGGGGGCCCTCCAGAATGTACCGGAACTTTCTTCAGTTAAATACATAGATAATTTGCATATCAATTTGGAGAAGATGAATTGTCACATTAAATACTTAAGACTTTTACTTTAAATCTTTAGCTGTCTTAGCAAATTAATTTTTACCTTTATATTACCACATAAGAACTGTGTTGAAAACTCTTTTTCTTAAAAAAACTTTGATAAGTATGCAGCTTTAAAATTATTTACACTTTTAACCTTAAGATTAACGTTTCTCAGGCCATAAAAGCAAACCTAAAACACGCATATAAGCATGTAGTCTATAACACACAAGAGGAGAAAACCTTTATTATCAAGACATATCATAGTCACCTTTTTATCATTTAGATATCTGGGGCTAATTGCTTAGGGGAAAAGAACAGCTTTTAACCAGTACAGACACATCTTAGCAGCATATCTGGTAGAACATAAATTCAGATCTGCACTCACACAGTTTTCAAGATGAAACATCTCATATTTATACACTAAGATTTTTTTAATCAACAACTCTTAGGACAACCTTAACTAGCCCTAGAAAAAAACAAGAAGGAAGAAACAAATTCTTTCTGTCTCTCCATGAGAAGCCCAAGAGGACCAAGGACTGTTTTCAGACATCTCCAGTCAGCTCATCTTCACAAAAACTCTTGCTGTGCCCATCTTAAGAGTTACCCTGACTAAGTTCCCTCCAAAATGGGTCACACACCAAAGAATTCAGTCATTTGAAACACTCACCCACAAAACATAGCTTGTCAGTCAGTGTTGAAGATCAGGCTAGGTCCAGACCAAAATAGCAAAAGACCAGGAATTAGGTACGCCAAAGAAAAAAGCTAAAATTACCAGGAGCCTGTTCTCCCAGCTGGGGAGTGTCAGAAACCAAACCCTAGTCCCTAGTGGAAGAGAACAACGAGAATATCTACGCACTCCTACCCCCAAACTATGAGCTCGGGCCTTAACTTTGCCCATGTTCCAGTAACCAGGTCCAGTGGGGTAGATGACGCCTGGCCTATTCCTGCAAAGTGAAAGTGAACACGAAACACAGACTGACAAACAGACAAGACACACACAGACAGACAAGCGCGCTTAATCAATATGATATTAACAAATGTCTAGACAATACCTAACACCCTGGATTCCACATCGAGGTCCTCAGGGTCCTCAGCTCACCCCGGATTCCACAGGCTCCTTTCACCCTTCCTCTTACACGCCGGCCGGCACACCACACACTCTCACACGTTCTTTCACCCTCATACTCCCTTCGAACCAACCCAAAGGGTGTCCACTTGGGACCTTCTCCCTTCTCGGGGTTGTATGGAGTTCCTGCAATCAACTTCATCTGCATAGGGTTCCCTCAGGGGCCCTCTGGGCACTGGGACACACACAGAGAAGGAAGGAGAGATAATATACCACTCCAAAGCCTACCACTTTATTATTTTAATTCCAGACACACAGAGAGAAGAGACAAGTAACAAGTGTTGGAAAAAGAACTGGCACTCGAAGAGTGACAGACAATCGACTATGCTTGCCTGGCCGGGCCCCTCGCGGGACCATAAGGAGTCTTAGTTTAGGAGTAGCCGTATGATCCCCGGCCCTGGTCTCAATGAATTGAGAATCTCCACTGAGCTGAGACGACTCCACGGACACGCAGGTTGGAGCCCAATCAAGCCCCGTGGTCTATCGACCGTGAGGCACACTACATGCATACAAACATTCACTACAGACCATTCATCCAGTCAAGAGGGGGTGATTACCTGACCAGCCGCCGCTACTAAGATGTCACAAGCCAGGCCTTCCGGAGTCACCAGAGAGTAGCTCCGGCCAGACTCCGTCAGTTGCACTGACAAGGTCAATCTCTTCGCAAATCGCCAAAGTGGAGAGAAGAACAGGAGCCACAAACAGACAATAGAGGGAGAGAGATAGACACAGAGAAGAGAAGCCAACCCGGGAATTCTGACCAGGCCCTAACCAGACCCGTTGGCGAACTCTGATCAGGCCCTAACCGAACCCATCTTCGCCCTAACCCGGGAAATCTGACCAGGCCCTAACCGGACCCGTCGGCAAACTCTGACCAGGCCCTAGCCGGACCCATCTTCGCCCACACCAAGAGGCTATTGCCTTCGGTGCTTAGGCTGGGATTCCCACAGCGTCCGGCAATCCACAGACCTCTACCAAAAAAAACCCCATGGAGACAAGACGTCACAAAAGATGGTATACCGTGCACTAAAATCAGGCCTGACTTACCGGCGCCGAGCAGAGCCTCCAAGGCCTCCAAGGGTCTGGACCCGGGATGGAGTATCTCGCTGGAACCTCCAAATGTTAGCGAGCAAAATCAAACCACCATCCACTGTGAGGAAGCAAAAGATGTTTATTCACGAATTCGAATCTGGGCCGAGAGGTGACTGACAGCAGTCCACCAGCTCAACCCTGAACAAGGCTCAAACCACACAATTTATAGGATTCTAGAGTACATTCTGGGTGGGGAATATGCAAAACTAGAATTCTATCACACACTCAATAGCATTTTACAGAAAATGCAGGATCCAATCATTTCAGACATTGTCATACCCTAAGCAGCCTATAAGAATTGTCTAATTTCAAGCCTTTATGCAAAATAGGGTCACCCCACTTTCTCGTTGTCAGCCAAGACCACCTGGCTATCAGCTCTCTTGACCTTGAGCAAGTGGTTGGGTTTCAAGGACTTGGTTAGGCTAGCTGTTCTCTTTAAGACAAACAACAGGTGGCTTACATCTTGGTGTGTGGGTTTTGTCTAGCCCCCCTTTTTTACAGGAATTTTCCACTGCAGGCAGAAAAGCAACTATACTTATAACTCATGCTTAAAATTTTACTTAAAGCAATTCTAGAGTTACTGCTTCTAACAGTTCACAGTACAAGTAGTTGCCTCAACAATCCTCATTCCAATGACTGTCAGCATACACCTGGAGTACTGGACTGTTGTCTATTCCACCATCTCCATTCTAACTCTTTAAAAAATAGCCAGGTTCCAGATGCTAGTATGTTGCCAGCCAGACTTTCCTGGACAGACAACCCCACCAATGTGTCCTGGAGCTCTGATTCCCCAGAACCCCACCCCACTAAGGAAAGAGAGAGGCAGGCTGGGAATATGGATCAACCTGCCAACGCCCATGTTCAGTGGGGAAACAATTAGAGAAACCAGACCTCCCACCTTCTGCAACCCACAATGACCTTGGGCCCATGCTCCCAGAGGGTTAACGAATAAGAAAGCTATCAGGGGAGGGGATGGGATATGGAGTTCTGGTGGTGGGAATTGTGTGGAGTTGTACCCCTCTTATCCTATGGTTTTGTCAGTGTTTCCTTTTTATAAATTAAAAAAAGAATAAAAAGAAAAAGAAATAGCCACCCCGTACTCTCCTCCATGCTGTGGAGTTATGGCAGCTCACTAACACTGCTTTCACCTTTAACTCATCTCTTGACTTCTGCTTATTCATGAATCCTACTTACTGTCATTTCTCTTTGGCTCTATCTCTAGGACATTTTAATATGTGTGCCATACCAGGTACACCAGCACCTGGCCTCTCTTTGGCACATTTTTATGTTTATGAACTCTTTTTGTTTTAATTGCTCCAGAGAGCAACTCTTGTCTCATGTAACTATCATCATGCAATAAAGAGCAAGGCTTTGAGCACATCAATTGTATCACTTACTTCCATCTGAGCTATTGGCCAACAGTAGACTGCTGTGGGGCAGGTGCCAAGCCACGATCCTGTCAGCTGAGCTACAAACTAGGTGGCTTATCTTTTCTTAAAGAACCATACTAAAGAAATCTCGGGGGGGAGAGGGAGGCGGGGCTGGGTAGTAGTGCCTGTGATGAATACACACTAAGATATATAGGGAACCAAGTTCAAGCCCCGGCTTCCCATCTGTAATGGAGGAGCATTGTGAGTGGTGAAGCATTGTGAGTGGGGAGAGACAAGTGTCTCTCTTCATCTCTATCTCCAACTCTGCTCTCTCAATGTCTCTCTGTTTTATATAATAAAAAAGAAAGAAAAAATTAAGTAAAAAAAATAAAGAATTCTCTGGACATAAAAGTCCCTGAAAAGTTTACATAGTGAGTAATATAACTCTAAGACTCTTTGCCAGAACTACATACTACCAAGAAAAGAATCCAATAAGTACCTAGGGAAATTCCAGAGATCATGGAGTAAACAATATCTTTACTGTGTGATTTTTTAAAAATATTTTTATTATTTTAATTTTATTTTTTAATTTTTCCCTTTTGTTACCCTTGTCTTTTTATTGTTGTTGTAGTTATTATTGTTGTTATTGATGTCATCATTGATGGATAGAGCAGAGAAAAATGGAGAGAGGAGGGGAAGACAGAGAGAGGGAGAGAAAGACAGACACCTGCAAACCTGTTTCACTGCCTGTGAAGTGACTCCCCTGCAGGTGGAGAGCCAGGGGCTCAAACCAGGATTCTTTTGCTGGTCCTTCACTTTGCTCCATGTGCACTTAACCCGCTGCGCTACCGCCCAAATCCCTGATTTTTTGTTGTTGTTGTTGTTACTAACTAAAAGACTTTTTGAAGCCATGTTGTCTTTCTCCACTACAACCATATAAGGAAATAATGGTTATTACTTTTCATGATACAAGAAATTCTAGTGTTATTGAGTCTAGTAGCAGGATAGTTTCTGATTCTTCTCTGTACAAACTGAACTATTATTTTCTGCATGATTATACACATTTACTTTTTTCTATCAGAGAACTAGTTTTATTCTCTCTGTTGTATTTTGTCACTAGAAGTCCAGCTCGCTATCCAATGCACTATCCATTGCACCACAGGGCCACCTATCTCTGTTGCGTTTTGTAGTTAATAAAAAATGAAGAAAAAGCAGATGGAAACATTATACTGCAAGCTTATTTGAAAGAATTTCTGGGAGTCTGGTGATAACTCACCCAGTAGAGCACATATCGTCTCCTATGGGAAGATGCTTCACAAATGATGGAGCAGTGCAATGTGTGTTCTATCTCTCTATCCCCCTCTCTACCTTACTCTGTCTCTCACCCTTTATCAAAGGAGGAGGAGGAGAAGGAAGGAAGGAAAGGAAGGAGGGAGTGAGAAAGATAGGAAGCAAGGTAAGAAAGAGTGACCACTGAGAATGATGGAGTTGTGCAACACATCAAGCCCCAGAGGTAATCCTGGTGGCAAAAAATAAATTAAAAAAAAAATCTGATATCTGTTTCAATTTCTACATTGCCACAGATTACAAAAGCACATCTGTGTTAGGAAGTTGACATGCTTTGAGCCACAGATCATAATGCATGCTATGGACCAATTGAAGAAGAAACTGAAGTGTTGCTTAGTTTCCTCACTGGAAATGTACCCCTCTTCCTTTCTTGAATGCTACCCTAGAGAAACTGTTGTCTCCCATAAATGTTGATATAATATAGTAGGCCAAGTTTGTCACCTTTTCCTTTTCTTTCTTTACCTCTCCAACACCTACTCCATCTTTGCATCATCTCTGATCTCACCTGAACTATCACCACCAGCCCTGTGACTGGGCTAGATAGAGGATACTTGGGTGTTTGTTATCTAGTCTGCTTGACCATTCATCAGGAGTATCACAAAACAGAATGAAAATAAAGTCAAATATGTCATATTTAATCCAGAATGCATTTTTAAATGCTGATTTCTATTTTATATTGCTATAGTTTCTGATTTATAAAAAAAAATTGCAAAATTCCCTTCCTCTTTTATCCTTAAATGTTTTAGCATTCTACTACATTTGCTTCTATATAATTCACTCCTCTCTTTCCCTCTTGTCTCTTTCATATGTGTACATGTCCACATTGTTTTGCTTTTACTCACATGATGTTCCACTGTCTTTACATAGTCTTAGGTATTTTTCTTAACAACATCAAAGTAATAGTTTTAATATAGAAAAACACATCTTTCCCCTTGTTTTTATTCTCTTTTCTGACTGAGAATATATGAAAGCAAAATGAGTAAAAAAGAAAAAACTGGTTTGATGCCTTAAAAATTGTCTCATCAGCCTCTGGACCCTCAAAAACTGACAACATTTTTTGTAATTCAGTGTTTTCAGGCCAAATGAGCTTTTACACTGGGGTTGGGGAGAACATTGCATTGCAACATGCATCTTCTATCTTTTTAAAACCCAAATTAATTTCTTAGGGACTATTTAGCCAGGAGCATAATAGAGAGATGCTTTAGAAATATTACATATAAATAGTGGGTGAAAGATATGGCGTGACTAGTAAGTGAGATGTCTTTGTAATGCTTGACCAGACTGTTAGGAAGTTAGCAGTCGCATATAGCAAGTAGTTTTAATTAGGTAAGGTGCTGTATTTTTCCTTTTCACTTAATGTTGACTCCTATGAATTTGGGAGGAAGAGGGAATTGTCTGTGTCCTAAGTGCACTATATTGTATTATTAATACCAGGATAGCAGCTGAGTCCCACTAGACATTCTTTGTGGTCTGCGGATACTCTTAAGAAGTGTCTGAGCATAAAAGGAGGCTGTTTGAGTTGAAGTGGGCTGATGGTCTGGGATGACATTTGAATGCATGGAGGACATTGTCTAAATGACAATGTCAAGTAGGAAAGGCAAAATGAAACTGGAAACTATTCCCATTGTCCCACAGATGCTCATCACTCCTCTGGAGACACTCCTCACATGGGAGCTTTGTCTGGCTAGATCAGGGAAAGACAGGTACTGGGTCCTCGGGACAATAATCAGATTTGGTGCTCTGCTGCATTAAAATTCTAGACCAATAGCAAATGTAATGAAAACCACAACCCACATACATCTCTCAGTCTAACAAAGTTAAACATTCTAGCTAAATTATTACAAGTATATTTAACAAAGTGTTTTCAAAACTCTGATATCCTTCTAATAGTAAAGCTTTTAAGAACATCAAATTGGTTGTGAAAAATGAATAATTTAGAGTCTCTTTTAGAATTTAGGATAGCTGCTTCCTTCACAAAACTAGATATCCTCTCTCTCTCTCTCTCTCTCTCTCTCTCTCTCTCATAGAGTACTTTTGCTAAAATCCTAGAGTTGTTAGGATACCATTATAAATTATTCAAGGACAGTTTTACCACCCAAGGGAATTGTATACACTATCTAGAACAAAAGCAGTACAAAAGTTAGAGAATTATGTCCTTTTAAATTATCACCATTTTTTAAAATGTAATTTTCATTATTATAATGCTTTTAGATTTTTAATTGCTCTGGATTATCATTCTCTATGCAATTAGTAAAATGCCCTCAATTACATTCAATAATTACTATAAATGGGGGTATTGGCCTAATTATTATAAATGGGTAAAGATGTGTGATTATCATGTGCAATTAAATCGTGTACAATATTTATTTCCCACTATTGCATACAACAGTGTAATGATAACACATAATTATATTATACCATTCTTCAGTCACTGAATCAATTTTATATTAATATACCTACAGTTGGGATCCATTGCCAAAGATCCATGTACAGTCTCTTTCTTCCCAAAGTAACTAGATTATTCTGTGGCTGGGAATCTGACCAAAAAATGAAAGTGTACATAGGAAAAAAAAAAATATGGAAGGGAGGGGAAAATATTGTGCCTCCACTCATTAAGAAAGCCCAAATGATTTTACACTGTAAACGTTAAATCTTCCCTGAGTCCAGTGCCAACCTCCAACGTACCTGTTTGTTTTTATGTAAATATGTGAGAATCAAAACCCCCTAAATGATGGCAATGTTTAGTTTAAAATTTTATGCCTAAAAATAAAAATAAAAGAAGCCTCTTTCTTTACTGTGGCAAGCATGATCATCATCTCTAGTATACAAATGCACACTTAACAAGCTTATAGTACATAATTAATTCGGCAAAGGATGCTGCTTGACAGAGTGGGATTATGAGAATTGCATATTGATAATGGCAGGAGAAATAAATCTATTTTCTCTACGGAAGGTGCTGTGTTCTTTAGAAAGTGGCACATCTCAGAGGTGTTGGCTCTCAAAATGATCTCAGGATGGAAAGAAATCAGTAATTACAGAGCCAGGCATTCAGTTGTGTCCTAATTTTCCCACCAGTTTTTCAGTGTTTCAGCTGCCTCAGAGACGTAAAGTATTCTCATTAGGTAGCTGCAGAGGCAGCCCCTTGCCTGCCTACTCCCTCATTCTCTCACTCACATTTCCTTTTTTTTTTTTTTTTTTTCCATTCCTGCCTTGGGAGTGACTGTGAAGATCATTTGCTGGAATGATTGGCAGGTTAGAGGATTCGATCAGATGAGTTCCTCTTAGTGCAGGTCAAAAAGGCTAGTTAGCAGGAGCTGTCGAAAAATGCCAGCAGCATTCGAAATGGGAAATGTCATGACTTCCAGGCAGGGGGTGCCACCTGGAACAGAAAGCCCCCAGCTCATTAGCAAGTTACAGGATGCAGGCTTAACTGAAGGGAGCAGAGAAGGAAAGATAATACCCAATAGGGAAAATGATTGTGAAGTGGAATTGATTTCATGTATAATTTGTTTATCACTAGAGGGGACAAATGCTGTCCTTCTGACATGAGCAGAGGAGTGTGGACTGTGAATGAAGCAATTTAGCATAATCTCCAGGTTGAGCTTTGGATTTAAAGAATGCAAACTTCTTTATTCTTAACTGTGGAAATGATCAGGTCATGTTACATTAATTAAAGCTGACATACTCTCAAATGTATTATCTGGGCAATGGTGGCAATTCAGACAGAAACAGAGATGGGCAACTTTAGAAAATAAGAGGGAGATTGTGTTTTCTCTGCTGGTGTGAAAGACTTGCTCCATTGTGTACTGAATTATAGCAGGGTGGGTGTTTATCTTCAGCAGTTATTGGGCTGCAAAAAATCAAATTCAGGTTTCCAATTCTTATGCAATCTCTTTTATAGAAGAAAGCATTTGCCCCTTTGGGAAATTTAGATGTAATCTATGCTTTGAAACACACACACACACACACACACACACACACACACACACACACGATCTACAACTATCACATCCTATAAACAAAATTTTAATATTTTTAAAGGAGAAACTCTACAATTTCATTACTGTCTAGTTGTCAGCTTATTCAGAACTTGATATTTTACCATAAAGTCAGCAGCCTTATTTACAAATAAAACTAAACTACAAATATATCCTACAGAAAATAAAAATAGTTTTGGTTTGTAAGAAGGAAAATGTAGCAGAATATAATTTTGTCTAGCATATACTAAGCTAAGCTCTCAATTTGAAGTTTCCAATATTTTTACGGTATATTAAATGGACATTTAAAGCAAAGTCTTTTCTTACATTAATCCCACCAGAAGAAGCCTTTTCTTTTGATAAGAAACTTTTATGATACCATTTGCTTCTACATGGAGGTCTTCATCTTGTTATTTTAAGTCTCAAATGCCACAACTGCAAGACTTCCTGGCTGAAAACTAGAGGATGTTTACTCAGCATTCAGATTTTGGTTAAAACACATATTTTCAAAACGCCTCTGTCTCGAGTTTCTCTTTTCTCTTAAATGTTAAGACATTTTATGAGGCAGCTATGAAATAGCCAGTGCTTGTTTTATCAAGAAGTCCCAGACTGCTGTCCTATGTGAATAGGAGCCTTAAAGCCTCCTAGTCAAAACACTGGTGGAAAATTTATTCTGTTCTGTATTCATAGTAAAAAGCTTAACATTAAGCTATTAAATATAGCTGTCAAGATATACTGTATTAGGTTTGTAAAATTTAAAAATTTAAACATCACTATGCATTCATTAAGTCATTGAATATAGCTGTCAAGATATACTGTATTAGTTTTGTAAAATTAGAAAATTTAAGCATCACTATGCATTCATTCATATTCTCATTTGGAGTCTCTATTGTGTGGTCCAGAAACCCACCTTTGGGGGAAAAAAATCTATGAAATACTATTTGAAACAGCTCATCTGATGCCAAGAGGCTTTATTCTTTCATAGTAACTCAATTTGTTAATAAATTCCAGATTTAATTAAAAATAAATAAATAAATTATTTTGAGAGGGAGCATTGTCAAAATATTTTTAATTTAATGAATTGATTGATTAATAAAGACAGAGAAATTGGGGGAGACAGAAGGAGACACCTGCAGCACTACTTAACTTCTCATGAAGCTTCCTCCCAGCAGGTGGGGAGAGCTTCAACCCAGGTCCTGGTGCATTCTACCATGTGCGCCACCATATAGACTCACTAAAAATATTGTTTAAATAACAATATTTATGCGTTTATGTCTCAGAACATTCGAGTAAATCTAAGATGTTTGCCCATTAGAGAGCAGGTAAATAGTAGTATCTGTGTAGGTTTAGCCTCATTGCCCACCCTTGTGTCCCTTCCCCACACTCAACTTGCCCATCCAGAATCAGTTTTATATCCATGAATTTTGTAGACACACCAGTAATTTGAGTTCTTCTCAGTCACCCCATTAATTAAAATAATACGTGTTACTTTGTTGTTGAGTGTTTTTGTTGTCTTGTTTTGTTTTGTTATCACATCTTGTGGATGTTTGACTCTACCACTTTGGCCAATGTTTTCATAGAGAGACAGGGAGAAGGAGAGATACCATTGTACAGGAGCTGCTTCTTTCAGTGCCATAGCACTTCCTATGTGGTGCCAGGGCTCAAACCAGGACCCTACACATGGCAAGGTACTCACCCTACCTACTGAACTATCTCTCCAGCCCCTCTGCTATATATTGACATTCTTACATTTAATATTTAAAAATGTTTAATAATATTTTATTAAAATAGCTATTTCATGAGAGAGAAGCCTGACAAACACTGGGGTATATATAGTGCTAGGGATCAAATTTAGTATCTCATGCATATAAGTCAAGAGCTGTACCACTGTGCTACCTCTTGGGCTGTCTTAAATTACCTTCATTGAATCTCTCCAGAATTCTATGGCTTGAGTAATAACTGCTATTAATGTTTTCATATTGGGGCTGGGTGGTGGCACACCTGGCAGAGAGCACATGTCGTCACGCATAAGGACCCAGGTTTAAGCCCCAGTTCCATACCTACAAAGAGAAACCTTCAGGAATGGTGGAGCAGTGCTGCAGATGTCTCTCTTTCTCTTTTCCTCTCCCCCCTACTTCTCTCTGTCTCTGACAAAAAGGAATTAAAAAAAATGGGTCTCAGGAGCTGTAGATTAGTCATACAATTCCAGAACCCCCGCAGTAACCCTAGTGCCAAAAACAAGCTTTGACTGTAAGAGGGAAAAAAAAAGTCATATTTGTATATTAAGATTTGTATTTTGTCTACTAAGTTCCTTAGGTTTCAACAACAAAGCAGTGGTATTATAACTACCCTGCCAGCAGTTGTCCAAGTGTGGCCCATGTACCCAAAGAGCACCCAGAGATTGTTTGAGGTCAAATTTGTTTTCAAAGCAATACTAAGTTGTTCTTTGCCTTTTGCTTTGTGTTAACATTTACACCAAAGCTGTGAAAGCAATGCTAAGTAAATGATGCTGTTGGAACAAAACAATGAGGCCAGGCTGTCTTCCTAGTCACTGTCAGTTTTTATTGTTTTTTTGTTGTTGGTTTTTGCTACCACACAATGATAAATTTTTTCAAGAGAACCTCATGTAATATTCTTGTTGATGAAGTAAAAAAATATTAATTTTATCAAATATATTCCATTGATTAGCTTTTAATGTCTCATGTGACTAAATGAGAAGTTTGCATAAAGCATCTCTATACCTGAGGACTGTTGGTCTCACGGATAAATGCTGATTTAGTTATTTATTAAACTGATAAGAACAGATACTACACTTGATCTTAGCCAAACGGCCAAGAAGCGATGATTTAGTTATTTATGTTGCAAGCTAAACTAGCTGCTTTCTTTCAACCCCAACCTCAACCCCAAAAAGATGCTTTTTTTTTCTTTAAAGAAATGACTGACAAAGAAACTGTAGTATTTTAACTTGTATACTTGGCAAATATCTTCTCCAAAATGAACACAGAATGAGACTACCACCCAAAGAAAACAGCTGATAATATTTGCTGCCGGTGGTAAAATAAAACTAGAGCATTTAATAGGAAATTAGAATTTGGGCAAACTATGAAAAGCTTCATTTGCCACTGTAAACTTGACAGTTTCATATTTTCAAATGAAACTAGTGCTGAAGAAAAACAAGTGTGATTTTTGTACAGTGAAATGTGTTAGTATTTGAAAGATGACTGGGTTTATTAGGTGAAATTATAGAGTTTATGTGATGCCCAGAAAGTAGGTATAGAATTATGAGGCTTATGGCAAGTTTTTAATCAAATGGTTGGAATTCAAGATGCATTACTGAACTGAGATAAAGTCACTTGTTGTCAAAACCAGAAAAGAAAAACTACCTCCAGGCTCATATCTTCTGACTGAAAATGGTTAGACCTGCAGAAAAGGAGTCACCAACAGAGAGTGCAGGGTTTGAGTTAAGAATAAAAAGCCACGGTCCGGGAGGTGGTGCAGTAGATAAAGCACTGGCCTCTCAAGCATGAGATCCTGAGTTCAATCCCCAGCAGCACATGTGCCATAGTGATGTCTGGTTCTTTCTCTCTCTCCTGCTATCTTTCTCATGAATGAATAAATAAAATCATAAAAAAATAAAAAGCCTTTGCAATAGCATTTCTCTTATTCATCAGTAGTTACTTCCTATCTATGATTTACCCTGTTAACAAAATATTAAAATTAAAGATGTTTAAATGAAGGTGAAAAACAGTGACAATTAAAAAAAGATTACTGAGGTGCTGCTGTGAGCATAAATGTGCATAGGTCTCTTCAGGTAAAATAATAGGCTAAGAAAGATATAGACTGGAGTGAATGCATTGCACTTAAGTAATAGACTCTGCGTGGGGAGGGAGGTCCTGGAACATGATGGCAGAGGAGGACCTTGAGGGGGTTAGATTGTTACGTGGAAAACTGAGAAATATTGCACATGTACAAACTACTGTATATTACTGTGGACTGCAAACCATTAATCCCCCCAATAAAGGAAAAAAAGAAAGGTATATTACACACAATGTAATACTATGCAGCTTTTAAAATGATCAAGTCATCTCCTTTGCCATATCTTGCACAGAATTCAGGGGTATAGAGAAAGACATGTACCAGATGATCTCACTCATAGGTGGAACTTAAGGAACGAGGTCAACAAAGGGAAACACAAGGTGAAACTTGGACTAAGTGTGGTGTATTGCACCAAAGAAAAAGGCTCTGCTCTTCCCCACTAGGGTAAGAGAGAGACAGGTTGGGAGTATGGGTCGACCTGTCAATGCCCATGTTTAGCAGGGAAGCAATTACAGAAGCCAGACCTTCAACCTTCTGCATCCCACAATGATCTTGGGTCCATACTCCCACAGGGGTAAAGAATAGAGAAGCTATCGGGAGAGGATGGGATACAGAGGCCTGGTGGTGGGAATTGTGTGAAGTTGTACCTCTTATCCTATGGTTTAATCAGTGTTTCCTTTTTATAAATAAAAAGTTTTTTTAAAAAAGAAAAAGGCTATGAGGAAGGTAGAAAAGGCATGGGATGAAGGGGCCCTGGGGTCCTGGTGCATGATGGTGCAAAAGGACCTAGATTAAGGGAGAGAGTGTGATGCAGGACACCCCATCATAGTGAGATGAGAGGTTGTACCTTTGTGTCAACACTTGTACTATAAACCATTAACCTCACAATAAAGTGTGTATGTTGGGGGGGATTACTAGGGGTTTTGGTTTCGACTCAGGATCAGTAATAGAATTTAGCAACATATCTGATGCATTAGTAATGTATTTTGCAAGAATTTGAATAAATCTGTGACTATTGAACATAAGCTGGCAACAAAAAATTTTAAGTCTTTTGTATTGAACTCCCTCCTTTGTCTTTCTCACTAAAAACAAAATCTTTAAAGTGAGAAATTGGTGTAATTTTTGTATTGTCACTCCATTATTTCTTTTCTATCTCAATGCCCTCTTGTAAAGGTTAAATAGAATTAATAGTGGTGGTGTACCTAGTTGAGCACACACATTACCATGTGCAAGGATCTGGGCTCAATCCCCCTAAGAATGATCACTAGGAGGAATTAGATTTTCTATGGGATGAAGGAGGAGAAAGATTTTCTATGGGATGAAGGAGGAGAATTTCCAGTAAAACTGTGTCACAAAATGGTTTGGCAGAGCTAAAGTGTTTGGGGGTGGATTGAGAAGAGATGAAGCTAGAACTGGAGAGACATCATAATGGGTAGGAAAAAGACTTCATGATTGAGGCACCAAAGTCTCCCACTTTAATCCTTAGCACCATCACAAACCAGAGCTGAGCAGTGCTCTAGTAAAATACTAGTAGTGATGATGATGATGATGATGATGATAAAGAATAGTTGTTTAAATAATTTAAAGTTAGATTTTGAAAGAACTAGACTACCATGCTAAATAGTTTGGATTTTAGTAGTATTATAGTTACTGCCTATGGGGAAATATATATATATATATATATGACTTCCTGATTAGACCCATAAAAATCAAAACATCTTAAATTGAG
The DNA here is from genome assembly GCF_950295315.1 of Erinaceus europaeus. Classification (NCBI taxonomy): domain Eukaryota; kingdom Metazoa; phylum Chordata; class Mammalia; order Eulipotyphla; family Erinaceidae; genus Erinaceus; species Erinaceus europaeus. The sequence continues at coordinate 56,023,403 of NC_080169.1, read as the reverse complement.
ATTCTTTAGGGATCATATACTAATCTTGAAAGGATATGTGGTGTTCATTTTTTTTCCTTTGAACTTCTTATTATGACAGATAATAATAATTGCAAATTAGCAATGAAAATATGTAAAACTGCATTCACACTTTATGTTCAATGTTATGTTAGAAATTACACCATTATTCACATGACTGCTCATCTTCCAGCCCTGAAATTTTGGGTATATTTCCTTCATTATATACTTATTCAACACATGCATGATGTTTCTTTAAAAAATAGGCATAAGTTATTTTAGTTGAAAGAATAGATCTTATTTACATCTTTATGTAAAATGACCTTCCTAATTTGACTTGTATGAAAATGTAGAATTTCATATATTAAGATACATTGACACATTTTAGGGGAAATGCAGAAACTAAAGGAAGATAGTGGATTTTCCAAGGATACAAATTGTAGACAATTTTTATAGTTGAAAGGAATGTTTAAGAATTCATCGTCATTATGGTCTTATTTGTAATGTGCTCAACACTCAATAAGTGTGTGAAAGTACTTTCATGAATACATTTATGCTACTGTTTATTACCTCTAAGTTTCTATAAGAACTAATTCCAGTTTTTATGGTTAGTCTCCACCCTCTGCCCTCCCAAAAACACTTAAATATTGGAAGGTCTTAAAATATGTCTGTCTGTCTTTTTCTCATTGTTTTATTAGTAATTTGACACTGTTTTACACAATTATAAGATTTCAGGGGTATGATTTCATACCCACATGTGGTATGCAAATCACTGAGTCAACACATTTTCCACCTTAAAAAGTTCAGTAAACAGTTTGGTTACCTTTTTTTTTTTTTTTAAAAAAAATTCATTTGCTTTAGTCATCTATACTCCACATATAAGCAAAAACCACCTAGTAGTTGTCTTTCACCACTTACTTTATTTAGCACAGCGATATCCATCTCTATCCATTTTGTTCCAAATGATAGCATCTCATCTTATTTTTAGTATCCCATAACCTGTTCTAACCAACTTTTTAAACTCACTTAAAATTTAGTAATTTCTCTCTTTGGCTTATCTCACTCAACATGCTATTCTCAAGTTTCATCCAAGAGGGTACAAAGGAGACAACTTCATTTTTAACTGCTGAGTAAGCCAAAAAGAGAAGAACAGATATCAAATGATCTCACTTATTAGTGGGACTTAATAAAGTAGGGGTGGGGAGGGAGAGCACAAAGTGAAACAAGGATTGAACATGGTGTATTGCACCAAAGCAAAGGATTCTGGGGATGGGGGGAGAGAGTGGGAAGAAAACTTTGGGGGGGCTATTATATAATGAAATTGTATGCATATGTCAATGATTGCACTGTAAGGCATTAACCTTCTTAATAAAAAATAAAAAATTAGTAGCTTAATACCTATTGATAAATATGATAACAAAGAAAGTGGTGAAACAATAGGAAATATTAAGCATAGATTAGATTTCTTAAATCTACTTAAATATTTTATATGTGTTAATTAGATAAATAGGTAGATCAATCCGTTGATCTGATCACATTCCACTTTGACATATGTGGCATGAGAGTGAAACCAAGTCCTACAAACTACCCGTGAACCACCTCCTTGATTATAGCAAAAAAGTTATTGTTGTTATTATCATTACTATAACTACTACCACTACTATTTTGCCACTAAGTTCATCACTGGGGCTCTACACCTACATGATTCCACTGCCCCCGGAAGGCTTTTTTGTTTACTTTTTATTTTTATTTGTTTGTTTAGAGAGAGGGTGAGAGACAGAGAAAGAAGGTGAGTTAGCATAGCATCACTCAACCACCTGTGAAGCTTACCTAGTACCAGTGTTCTCGTGTGGTGGCAATGGAGCTTGAACCACATGCTCACTGTGCCAAAGTTTGCACTCTACTCAGTGAGCTATCTCCTAGACTTTCAAAAGAAATTGTCAATGTAGTAAAATACACCAAACTAGCAAGAATATTATGCAATCTTTAAAATTATAGTTAGCTTTTGACCCACACCTATATATGTTTACTTAAATTAATGTCTCCATTACCGTTAAAATAAAACCAAATTAGTTACATAAGGAAAAATTTTTGAAAGAAAATATGTTAAATGATAATTTATAAGAAAAAATACCTTTTACAATATTTATTGTATCATTAAGAAAGGCAATTTTCACTTTGATAGCTATAGTAGGATTTCACTGTAGTTCCAACCTCAAGCATTTCCTTAGGCCTTCCTAATTTATTTACCTTTTCTTTTCTTTCCTTTCCTTTCCTTTCCTTTCCTTTCCTTTCCTTTCCTTTCCTTTCCTTTCCTTTCCTTTCCTTTCCTTTCCTTTCCTTTCCTTTCCTTTCGCCGCCAGGATTATGACTGCATTATAAGCTCACAGGTCCTGGTGGCTATTTTTTCCATTTTTATTGGATAGGATAGAGAAAAATTGAGAGGGGAGTGAGAGATAGAGAGAGAGAAAGACACCTGCAGACCTGCTTCACCATTTATGAAGTGTCCCCCCTGTAGGTGGGCAGCCCAGGGGGCTCAAACCCAGATCCTTGTGAGGGTCTTTGCTCTTAGAACTAAGTGTGCTTAATCAGGTGCACCACTGCCCTATCCCCTTTAATGCCATTTCAATAGCAGATTTCCCTCTTTATATCTAGATAATTGATTGTGTCAGCTATGAAGTCAGATTCATCCACAAAGCATTTCATAATTTAACATTTAAGGAATTTCCTGTTGTCCCTAAGAAATTATGGTAATATAACAATAGAAATGATATGTCTTGATTAAAGAACAACATGAAAACCTACTTTAGCTGAAAGCAATTAGAAGAGCTGAAGTAATCATAGAGGAATAAAAATAGGTGAGGGTGGGGCAAGGACCCAGGTTTAACTGTCCAGTCTCCAGCTGAGGGAGGGAGGAGTTTCATGAGTAGTAGTGATGAGATCTCTGTCTCTCTCTGTCTCTCTCCTTCTTTCTTCCCTTCCGTCTTTACCCCTATCAGACAGAAGAAAGGAAAAGGAAAAATAAAACCATCTTCAGTGGTGGTGTGGTGCAGGCACAAAGCCCCACAAATAACTTTATTGGCCTAAAAAATGGAATAAAATATTTTAAAATAATAATTTAGAATCCAGATTCTTCACATACTATTTATCTCAATACTTTTTTTGTTTGTTTGTTTTGTTTTGTTTTGGTACTAGGGTTATTCACTGGGGCTCAATGCCCCACCCCCCAGCCACTAAGTAGAATAACTTAAGTTTTTCTCTTCATCTTGTGAGCCTTATCTTTAATTTAACAAACCGAATGTACCTATGAATGATCCATGTCAGATTTTTGAAAATATGCTTTTTTTTTTTCCACTATGTAAACCCATCTCTCCTGGTGGCCATTTTTTCCTTTTTTTTTTTTTCTTTACTTAATAGGACAAAGAGAAATTGAGAGAGGGAGAGAGGGGAGGAAAGGAAGGAGGGAAGGAGAGGGGGGAGAGAGACCTACAGTACTTGCTTCATTGCTAGTAAAGCTTCCCCCCTGCAGATGGGGAGTGGGAGCTCAGACCTGGTTTCTTGCTCATGGTGCGCTCAACCCAGGTGCACCACCACCATCACCCCCATAAATTTTAAAAGGCTATTTCTGAGGGTTTTTTTTAAAGTAAGATTTGTACACTCACTTTCCTGTGCCTGGACCAACAGATGGTGTTTTGTAGATTGAAAGGATGGAGACTTTGCAAAAAGCCATGGTTGTTTTTCAGTTTGACCCATTAAACTATATGTCAATAGCTCATTATTGCTGAAAAATCTTCTAAGTTGGGGGCTGGGTGGTGGTGCACCTGGCTGAGTGCACGTTACAGTGTTCAGGGACCCAGGTTCAAGCTCCCAGTCCCCATCTGCAGGGGGAAAGCTTCCCAAGTGTTGAAACAGATCTACAGCTCTCTCCCTGTCTATCTCTCTATCAAAGCATTGCCTTTTTTGTAATGCAGGGTAAAAATAAATTTTGAAAAGTTAGCATATATGTTAATATATATATATACATATCTTAAAAATTAATTTGTAGGGGCTAGCACAGCGGGTTAAGCACACATGGCAGGAAGTGTAAGGACAAGTATAAGGATCCCAGTTGGAGACGGCTCCCCACCTGCAGGGGGTGTTGCTTCACAAGTTGTAAAATAGGTCTGCAGGTGTCTGTCATTCTTTCCGCTGTCTGTCTGCCCTCCTCTCTCGATTTCTCTCTGTCCTCTCCAACAACAACAACATCAATGGCAACAATAACAATAATGATAATAAGGGCAACAAAAAGGGGAAAATGTCCTTCAGGAGCAGTGGATTCGGAGTGCAGACACCAAGCCCCAGCAATAACCCTGAAGGCGGGAAAAAAAAAACCCAAAAAATTAATTTGTAGAATTTTAATATTCTTTGTATACAGAACCTTATTTGGGAACCCAAGTCAACTAAGTATGTAGACATGTAACATCAATAATATTCAAATGTCTCTGTAATTATGTCAGCAAAAACAATATGACAGTGTTTTATTTTTAAATCTCTCATACTCTTGTAACTTTCCAACTGCTACTTTACTATTTATGAAATTTACTTTTTGTCCTGTCTTTCCTGTAATTTCTGCTTCACCTTTATTTCATCTCTTTGCTTGAGATTTTGCCAGAGGCACAACAAGAAAAAAATTTAATTTTTTTTTATTTATAAAAAGGAAACATTGATTAAACCATAGGATAAGAGGGGTACAACTCCACATAATTCCCACCACCAGATATTTGTATCCCATCCCCTCCCCTGATAGCTTTCCTATTCTTTACCCTTTTGGGAGCATGGACCCAGGGTCATTATGGGATGCAGAAGGTTGAAGGTCTGGCTTCTGTAATTGCTTCCCAGCTGAACATGGACGTTGATAGGTCAGTACATACTCTCAGCCTGTCTCTCTCTTTACCTAGTGGGGAAGGGATCTGGGGAAGCAGGGCTCCAGGACACATTGGTGGGGTTGTCTGTCCAGGGAAGTCTGGTCAGCATCATTCTAGCATCTGGAAACTGGTGGCTGAAAAGAGAATTAATATACAAAGCCAAACAAATTGTTGACCAATCATGGACCTAAAGGCTGGAATAGTGCAGACGAAGAGTTGGGGGGTCCTCCATTTTGTAGATAGCTAGTAGGCATATTTTAGTTATATTCCAGAGGGCGTATGGCTATACTAGTTTTTTTTCTTCTTTTTCTTTTTTACTCTGAGCCTGAAATATGATATGCAGGTGGATCCAAGTTATTGTCTGGAGAGATGATGTCATGGCTGGAAAAAGGACCAGAAAGCTGGATCAGGGAAGAGAGTAGCTCCCTAATATGGGAAAGGGGTATAAATATTGTAGACCCCATCAATTTGATGTGATCTGGGGCCCATAATTAGCTTAGGAACCTATGTGACCTCTGCATCCCTGTAGGTCTGAGCTCACATTCTGTGGTCATGAGTAGGAACATTCCAAGCTACCCCAATATCGACCCATCTTCCTCAGGTGTAGCATAGAGTATGTTGTCCATCCTCCCTTCAGAGGATGGAACATTCTCTACCATTGTTGATCCAAGTTGAAGGCAAGGTCCTATGGGCCCACAAAGGGATCTATTTTGTTGTTCCTGATAGAAATGACCGGTAACAATGGAGAGAGATTTATTTGAGGTCTAGGCCCATCATGTCTGTTTGGAACTCTCAAGACTCCCCGATTAGGGCCCCAGCTGATGGGGTGGCCTGATAGTGACTAAAGAGTCATCATTAAAGCATGCCAGTCTCTTGCTCTTATTCAGCTTTTGCAGTCCTTGATTTGATAAGGTTAGCTTTATAGTTAGTGAGAGAACTGTAATAGGAAGTAGGTGAGGAGGGTATCTAAGTATAAGTAGACACTATTTCATTATGGACTTTATACTGACTCACTACAGACTACTGTGTATTTTTGCTTTCAGGTACATAATTTGCCCTAATTTATGGATACATGTAAACATGTGCCCTATCTCACGGGATCTGGTTTATATCTAAATTTTGGGACTTTGTTAGGAAATGAACCTCCTGGAATGGAGTTAGAGAATCCTATGAAAGGAAAGGTCTCACCTAAATAATGAGGCTGAATGGTTGACATTCCATGCCTGATGCCTCTGGACACAGTCTGAAGTGAAGCATGCTGAGGTGGTACTCATTGCGTTGATTAGGTTGGGATCGGTGGATACAATATCATTTGGTATGAATTGAGAGAAGCATGCAGGAAAGTGAGTCCCAACCTAGAGGTTCCAAGACTGAGGGAAATATAGGCTCTATAGTGGAAATGTGAGGTTCCTGCTGTCTCAGGGTTTAAGAAGACAATAGATAGTTGTTGCTATAATCACATTATTTTGCAGTTGAGTTAACTTTGAAATATCCCTTTGTTAGGATTTGCTGTATCATACACAACATCACCATAATTTATGTTCTTTGACATTATTTGTCTATAGCTGTGCCACCGGTTGTTTCTGTTCTCCCTGGTCTAAGCTTTTAAGAGAGTCAACATATCAAAGACTCAGCCTATGGCCTAGTACTGGAACAAAAATAGGCACACAGACCAGTGGAACAGAACTGAAATCCCAGAACTAAACCCCCACACCTATGGACATCTAATCTTTGATAAGGGGTCCCAAAGTATTAAATGAAGGAAGGAGGCTCTCTTCAAGGATATCAACAGAACATTCACTACAGAAGAGATCCAAAAGGCTAACAAACACATGAAAAAGTGCTCCAGGTCGCTGACTGTCAGAGAAATACAAATAAAGACAACGCTGAGATACCACCTTACTCCTGTGAGAATGGCATACATCAAAAAGGACAGCTGCAATAAATGCTGGAGAGGCTATAGGGACAGAGGAACCCTTCTGCACTGCTGGTGGGAATGTAAATTGGTCCAGCCTCTGTGGAGAGCAGTCTGGAGAACTCTTACAAGGCTAGACATTGTACCTTCCATATGACCCAGTAATCCCTATCCTGGGATTATACCCCAAGGATTCCATAATGCCCAACCAAAAAGATATGTGTACTCCTATGTTCATAGCAGCATAATTCATAATAGCTAAAACCTGGAAGCAACCCAGGTGCCCAACAACAGATGAGTGGCTGAGAAAGCTGTGGTATATATACACAATGGAATACTACATAGCTACTAAGAACAATGAACCCACCTTCTCTGACCCATCTTAGATGGAGCTAGAAGGAATTATGTTAAGTGAGCTAAGTCAGAAAGATAAAAATGAGTATGGGATGATCCCACTCATAAACAGAAGTTGAGAAAGAATAACAGAAATGAAAACTAAAAGCAGGAATATTCTAAACTTGGAGTAGGGCACCAAAGTAAAAACCCTGGGTTGAGAGTGAGGGTGGATGTTCAGCTTCACGGGGCGGGGTGTGGGGAGGTGGGGACGATAAGATAGGACACAGCCTTTTGGCACTGGGAATGGTGTTTATGTATACTTCTATTAATTGGTAGCCATATAAATCACTGTTTAGCAAGAAGAATCTCATGTGAGATAGAAAGGCTGAATGAGGAAGGGGAAGACTCTAGGGGATATAAATGAAAATTAGAATGAGTACCTCAGGTAGGTGTTGGCTTTTATCATAATTCTGATACATTAGGGATTATGCAGAGTTAGTTAAGAGTAAATGAGCACCATTTAGAGGCAGTGATTGGTCCAGAGAGCTGTCAGACATGGAAGTTTTTGAACTGGAATACTGCTGTCCATGTTGGGAGGTGGATGTTCTGTAGGGTTCACCAGATGCAAAAAAAATAGTTGGCTAAGAGTAGCCTCAGAAAAGAAAAGCGAGCCACATACCACATTTGCATACTTTTCCTGCAGAGGCAGTTTAATCCAAAGAAAGGAAACTTCAGTATTGTCAGGCAGGCTTTATTGGAGGTGAAGAGCAGAAGGAAATCTGCTGAAGGCCCCTTTCTCAAAGCCTTGGTCTCAGCCTTGAGGTTGTTCTAGTAAAGTTATGTTCTTGAGGGCTGTTTGCACACTATTGTCTGTTTGAAGATCTTCTAAACCCAAAGGGCTTAAAGTATTGCCCTTTGCCAGCACAAAAGAAGGGAATTTGTGTGGTAAAAAAAAAAAAAAAAAAAGACTCCTGTTGCAAAGTAAACCCAAGCATCCTTTGTTCTTGCACAAAATACTCTGAAGGCTGTCTTTTTAAACCAGACTGAGTCGAACCATAAAAGTGTTTGTAGGCTATAAAACGATGTAAAACTGGGAGGGGAAAAAACGACATAAAACCAACCTACACTTAATGTCTTTCTTGTCAGCTCAAAGGGAACCTTAATATAATCCCCCCAAAAATATGGCTAAAAAAGTAGTGGAGTAAAAAAAAAAGTATTTGATGGGCATGTATCATTTTTGTCCAAAAGGTGATGTAAATTATTTGGACCACTAAGCAGAATAACTTTAAGTTTTCTCATGACCTTATGAGCCTTATCTTTAATTTGACAAACTGAGTTTATTTATGATTGATTCATGTCAGATTTTTGAATCTCTGCCTTCTTTTCTTTTTTTCCACTATGTAAATAAATATGCTCCCTCAAGATCCTTTTTACTGATTGGCAATAAACTCATGACTACTACAATTATTGACCAATTTTATATTTTCTTGTCTATGTTCAAGTTTATTTTCTTACTGAAATCAGGACTGTTATTGTACTGAGGATGTTAATAATTTTAATATCATATATATATCACACTGATGATCTCAATAGACTGATTTTGTTATGAATTTTCTTCACACAGGAAGTATTGCAATTTTCATGTAGTCAAATTAATTAAGTTTTCCTTATAGAGCAAATTTTCCATGTTACTCTTAAAATGAACTCCCTTTTAGTACATTATGATGTTGTTTCTTTCTTTTGTTTTCTAATTTTTGAATCACTTTTTTGAGGGGGGTATTGATTTACAGGATTGTTGTTGTCATATTTTTACATCTCCCTAAGATAGATGTGTCAGATATACTGAACTGGCACAAGCTACACTTTCTTTTCTGAATTATATGTTGTATAGTATGTAATAGTCTATTTTCCATCACGTTTTTCTAATGTACTTACAGTATTTACCAGATTATATAATATAAACTCAAATAATTATGGGTAAGAAATCAGGATTTGCTTTAACTTCATAGTTGATTTGAGCCATAAAGCTGTGTACCAAAAATACAGAATCAGAGTTTTAAGTTACTCTGCTTGTTTATAAGGATTAAATGGCCCAATTATGAATGCCTTTTAACTTTATAATCTTCTGCAGGAACTTAATGCTTTGAAAACAACATATATATATATATATATTATTAACACAGTGTGTGTGTGTGTGTGTGTGTGCGTGTGTGTATTAATTCAAAATATGCAAACTGAATGTTATTTGCAGCTTATAGGTTAGGATAAATAGTAAAATTGAAAGTTAGAACAATGTATTCATATAGAACTACCATTTACCTTGAGTTTTTTAAGTTCATGCAGTGCTTTATTATTTTAAAATTACTATTGACCTTTTTTTTTTTTGCTGGATTTTTAAAAACTCATTTAAGGACCTGCCTGGAAAATCTTATTATACAAAGTCAAAATAAAAATAAGCCAAGAAAAATCTATCTAATGATAAAATAAGGAAAAATACTGCCCAACTTTCAAAAATTAAACAAAACCTGCAACACATACGAGAAAGTTTACCTTGAAATTAGCATAAACCAACTTCTGAGAGAAAAGTCATACCCTCTTCATTAGGTGAATAATTAGGAGATCTTTTATCAGGATACTCATACTTGAGGAGCTTTCACTGGTATTTTACTGCTAGTAATTGTGGATCATTGGTGAGTTTGGAAGCTATGACATTGGCAATGGCCACATAAGAACTTGCTAAAGAGATAAATGAGTAGATAAAATAGTGCTTGCTACTTTGCTAAATATATTATTTTTTGATATGGCTGAGATGCTTGTCTCTGATCTAAGTAAACTGCTTTGCTGGAAGTGGTGCATTTCTTTTCCCGCTTTGCATTTTCCCCTGTGAGAAGTGTGTCTGAATTGGGGGGACCTGAATAAACCTCTTTGTTACTGAGCTTGTCAAGCATAGCACTGTGTTCTCTTTCCCACCAGGAAGGTCAGGCCGCTGGAGGCCAATCTGTTTTCTGAAATGAACCCTCCTGTCTGTCTCTGGTGTCTGACAGATTGAAACAGTTGTCTGTGTTACTGTGCTTTCAGTGTTTTTTTTTTTTAATGTTTCACTCTGTGGTAGAGGGGTTAGTGTGTGTATAGACTCGACTGGAAATATATTAAAATATTAAAGGACTGGAATTTAGATGTTAATATTTATCTATAAGAAATTTAATTAACTGTTTAATAGCATACTTACAGATCCAGAAAGCAAAGTATGAACTTTGCTCATATGCACACACAAGATATGTCTTTGCCTAACAAATTTTACTTCTAAAGATATATTGTGGGTTTTTTTTTTATTGTATCAGTAAAATTGTAGAGTATGGGGCTGTTTCAGCAGTTGAATTGTACAAGTAAGAATCTTTTGTTCACTTGGATTTCAGTTTCATGTATTTTCATCAGAGGTATATGGAAAGCCTGAAGAAATCTGTGCTGTGCTGAGCCTCACTTCAATACTCTCCAGATAATTGAGCTAATTAAATCTTTACCAACATTAACACAACTCCAGCATTTCTTGGATAGTGGATAATTATTGCATGAACATGGAAAGCTTAAACTAAACAGATGAAAATAGAGTTCTGTGGAATGGGTATTGAGTTTATTCTTTATTCATCTTTTGATAAGGTTTAATTAAAACTGCCTCTCTCCATTGTAGTAAGAATGAATGTGCTTGTTTTCTTAGTGAAAAGCAAATTATTCACTTCAGCCATGGTTCAATAATCAAAGCCTTTGCAAAGTTTTGGGTTATAGTGTAGCTGTGGGGATATAATTGCTGTAATTCTATATGAAGGCTTCATCTTTTTTATTACTTACTCTTATTTATTTTTTTAGAAGGAAATTTATAAAAAACCATTTTGTGATTTGGTGCAGAAGTACATATGTTTGAAACCTTGTTATAGGCCTACTATGACTAGATTTTTCTTAAAGGTGTATTTCTTCTGACCTCTTGCTAAAAGGGAATGTGAAAGGAATACACATTTAAATACATGGCATGTGAGATGGATTATTTTTTCAGTTAGTGAGAAGGTTCAGTTAAATCTTTCAGTGTTGTGGCTACCACCAGGTTGACATAATTAGACAATAATACTAACAGTGAAAAAGTAGTAGGTGTTGGATGTTTTTGCCTCAAATACACATTTACATTTTTCTTGCTCTTTAAGTCTATCAGAAGTATTTTCTTTGTTGTTCTCTTAGAGGGACCTGGGTTTTTTCTCCTCCTCCTCCTCCTTCTTCTTCTACTCCTCCTTCTTCTTCTCCTTCTTCTTCTTCTTCTTCTTCTTCTTCTTCTTCTTCTTCTTCTTCTTCTTCTTCTTCTTCTTCTTCTTCCTCCTCCTCCTCCTCCTCCTCCTCCTCCTCCTCCCTCTCCTCCTCCTCCTCCTCCTCTTCTTCTTCTACTACTACTTCTTCTCCTCTTCCTCCTCCTCCTCCTCCTCCTACTCCTCATCCTCCTTCTTCTCCTTCTTCTTCTGTTAGTGATAATATTGGGTCAGAGGTTGATTTTAATATTAATGACAAGAGTTTTGAAATGATTGTCATGACTGTGCTGTGATTTGTTTTTCTACTTTCTTCCTCTTTCTCTTCCACCCCTTCTACATCTTCCCTTATCCTCCTCTTCTTCTTCTAAATGAGGGATTATAAGACATGTGATGTTTTATGGAACCAAAGATGAAAAGAAAACTGGACCATGGACATAAATTGAAAGCAGCAACTCAAGCACAGGCAAGAGCTTTCTGCTGCTCTGTGCTGCCTCAATTCTAATGTTTCCTGCTTAAGACCAGATGTCACTGTAGGCCAGTATTTCCTATAGGAACCAGTGTTTCTTATATGCCTCTATGCACCATTTTTTACTGTACTTTTTCCCTGTCAGTTCTGTAAATAATGAGCAAATGCAGACATGAATAAAAGTGTCATCATCTATAGAATTTTTTGAGAACTAAGTCATTGAATGCAATTTTTTTCAAGTCCCCTAGGGTAGTAATATTCCATATCACTTTGCTGAACTGGGAATAGTGTCTCCTAAGTGGAACAGACTTAACTAAAAAAAAGAAAAGAAAAGAAAATTTCATAGATGTTACCCTGTACTAAGAATGAATGCTGCTATAGGCAATTTTCACTTTATTTTTATTTGAGCTCCATATGTGCATATATAGTGAGGCCTTTAATAAAGTCTGTTTTTAAGGTCAGCTGTGGCCAAAACAAGTTTGAAAGCTAGCAACTGCTCCTGAGGCCCCCTGTAAGATTCCTCATAAGAGGCAGGGCAACGGAGAGGGACATGGGCAGGGTTCCAAGCCCTATCACTCTCCCTATCAGAGTGTCTCCACTTTAATCAGCTGTACATGTTATACATGTTAGATATCTTTTAAATGAAGGACACTGTGACCAAAACTTTAAATACATGATTTGTCAGGTTACTTCTTTAGATTTTTACAGCCATGTATAATAGCCACCAGAACCAAATTAGCATTATTTTGATTTCTTTGTATTTGGGAGGGCTTGGGAAACCATCCAATCCTTAGTTGTTGCAGATGTCCCCCCCCCCCCACTCCCTTTCTTTCTTCTAGAATTACAATGCAGTTTCCCTGCTTGATTCTATAGAGCACTCTTGAGACTTAGCATCTAACCAGTCTTACAGTTTTCCAGTTAAAAGATGGGGAGGGCTGCGAGTTCATATATATTTTTTTCTTGTTCAGTTCTCTATCTCTCTTTTTCCACCCCTCTAGTCATCAGGACTTTATTTCCCTAGGCTGACTTTTTCAGAAAAAAATAGTAAGGGCAGTGGCTGGGGTTGGAAGGAATTGCAATGAAGGTTCTCTCAGTGACTTAGTACTCCCATGTGGTGGTGTTTAGACCTGGATAATGTACATGGCAGAGTAGGCACCTGCCCAGGTGAACTATCTTATTAGCATCTTCCCCATTTTCAAAAGACTTAATGTATTTATTTTGTATGAGATAACATGAGAGCGAGCGTAGCCAGACCACCATTCTTAACACATGTGGCACCTCAGGTGTGCAGTTCAGTGTTTTACTAGTTCAGTTGCACTAATTCCCCAGCCACTGACTTCTCTAAAAATGTGTTGTATACTCACTGGATTTAGTAGTCACCTTCCCCTGCCCCCCTTGCTGGGCATCACTGAGGAATTTTATGTGATATAGATTATCCTAAACACTGGAGTGTAGGGCTAAGTTCTTTTGTTTAAGTTCCGCTGTACCTATTCAGGAAAAAAAAATGAAGTCGCTGTGGGCTTTATTTTGCCTGTGTATTAGTGACTTTTCTTTTTCATTCATTGCATTCCATCACTCCTCCTAGCAGTAGACTTAACCCAGCACAAGAAACCCTCCTTATCTGAGCAAAAGCCATGTACTTAAGGATTACGATATTTAACCTAGACCAGCAACCTGAACTTTGAGACTTCTGCTGCATTATTTACCAGCTCCATGACCTTTCAGCCTCAGTTTTTCCATTTATAAGTCAGGTCTAGAAATAGTGTTTATCTTGTCAGTTTGTGTGATAATTGCATGAGATGATACGTGTAAAGTACTTAATAGTATAGTGATTTGCTTTGCTTCATGAGAGTTGGGTAACTTGTAAATCCCAAATTTCATACAGACTGATAAGTAAAAGATATATTCACTTGAGTTCTTCTGTGATAATAAATTTGTTTACCTTTCCATTTCCTTTCCCTAAAATGAAAAAAGATAGTTAGTCCTACAACACAACATATTTCTTATTATAAGTCATACATACTATTGACAGAAGATGTAAATAAGACTTTTATTTGACATAATATTTAAAGATAGTGAAGAAAAATGACTGGTGTGAATTTAGAAAATCTTTCAAGAAGTTCTTTCTAAATCAGCAAGAAAGTAAAAAATATAAAACTAAACCTTTTGCATGTAGAAGATGACAAGACTTTACTTGTAGTGAAGTAAGAATAGTCTTTAAAGAAGATTATCAACATTTTATAGTTTTAATAAAGAGTTATTGGAAACCATTTTTATTATCTTTCAGGTGGGTATAATGATTTAGAGTACAGCTGTTGACAAATGGGTCAATTTTTAATTGCCCCATGATAGGCATCTGAAAAACACTATTACCCTCAACTTAGATCTTTTCCACCATCAGCCACCAAGATAAAAATGATTTTAAAAATCATTAAAATTATATGTGGTATAATCATGTGCTTAGAATAAGATGAGGAATATGAGAGAAGAAATAAAATTGGCCTTCACATTATAAGATTAGTAAATTAGTCAGATGATATGTTCACTGATGCCCTACAAGAATTCAGAAGGGGTAAACAGTAGAAGAGAATAAATAGACCAATTCTGGTGATATGAACTCACCACTTCCTTTAGTTTATTTTGATGTAGCAATAGAAAAAGTAGGAGAAATTAAAGGCAGAGCTGAAAATTTAGGCACCTCCAGAATGACAAGTCCTGCTGATAAGATTAACGAAAGGTTTAAAAGCTGAATCACTCTTGCTGAGCTATAGGCAAAGGTTAGCAGAAAGCAGAGAGAACACCAAGAATATAAAATAAAAATTAATTGTATGTACATGACGTTACCATATTCTTCATGAGGTCAAGCCAGCAAATTCCAGATGACAGTTGTGTTGCCTTTCTCATACTTCTGGATCTCTACCCAGGAACCAAATAATATTATTTTTGGACTGCCCATCATGTTGCATTTGCCTAAAGCAGAAAGAAGTGAATGGTTATCGGAGAAGATGCATCTGAACTAAAGTTTGATGGTCAAGGGGATATTTTTAGTCATGGATGGGTTTCGAGGGAAGTTAATTAAGAGACAGAGAAAGGCAGAAAAATCCAGATTGTGTTTGCGGTTGGAATTGTAATGAGTTGGAGAGTGGGTATATGGCTCTTGGGAAAGGGCAGGGAAGAAAGTGTAGCCACTGATCATTCACTGCACTGTCAGATCAGGTTTAAGCCACTCTTTTCATAGCCTATTCCTTTCCCTTTTATTTCTGGGAAATTCTGCTATGCCATAAAGTCCAATAATCAACAACAGTGCTATCTCACATTGTGAGTAATTCCCACTTGGTACCCATCACTTTACAGGAATACTCTGATTTAGCCCTTTTACCAAATTTAGGAGTTCTTACACCATTAAAAAATCATTTTACTGGAAGGTGTTAATGATTTCCAGTACAGTTGTTGATATATAGATGCAGTTTTTCATCTTTCCTTGATAAGTGTCAGCAAAACATTCTCACCCCAACTTAAGTCCTTTCCCACTATTACATACAAGAATCCCAGTGCCCACTTCACCCCCTTCTCTTCTTTCCTCAAAGTCTTTTGCTTGGATGTAATTCACCACTCCCAGTTCAAGTTTTGCTTTGTGTTTTCCCTTTCTATCCTTGTTTCTTAAATTTCTCCCTGTGAGTTCATCTGGTATTCATTCTTCTCCTTTTAGTTTATCTCACTTAACACAATTCCTTCAAGTTCCATCCAAAATTAGGCGAAAGAGATGACATCCTCATTTATTTGATTTATTTATTGCTTTCAGGGTTATCAATGGGGCTCAGTGCCAGCACTAGAAATCCACTGATTCCAGGTGACCAGTGTTTCCATTTTATTAGATAGGATAGAAAAAAAATTGAAAGAGGAGGGAAAGATAGAGGGGGGTAGAAAGACAAGACACCTGCAGACCTGCTTCATCACTTGTGAAGTGACCCCATTACAGGTGGGAAGCTAGGCTCGATTCAGGATCCTTGTGTGAGTCCTTGAACTTTGTACTATGTGCACTTAACCCATCCCTGTGTGCTACCACCCATCCCTGACATCCTCATTTTTATTAGCTGATATATATGACAACTTTCTTAGCCATCTGTCATTGGGCTATTACAAAATGTGCTGCTAGGAACATAGGTGTACATAGATGTCTTTGGATAGATGTTTTTGTTTCTTTTACGTAAACCTCTGGAGAGAAAAATGCTGGCCCATAGGGTAGGTACACTTTGTAGAGGAAAACACTGAAGCATATGAGCAGATCATTTACATTCCCACCATTCCCACAGCTTAGCAGCAGAGCTACATTTATAGCCCGAGTAGTAATATGCTAGGAATGTAAACTAGTAATGTGACATCTCACTGTACTCATCACTCATTTTTTTATTCTGATTTCTGAGGGACCTGCTTTATTTTAGATGTTTCTATCATAATCAGACTAGCTAATGCATTTATTTAGTTGCTAATGTCTAGAGGAACTTTGACTACCTCTGGAGATAAAATTAGAGATTCAAGAAGTACAGTGCCCCCAAGCCCTGTCCAAATTAAGTTAATTAATCCATAACTCAAGCACCCTAAAGGCACTACTTAAATACAATTTCACTGTTAGTGAGAAACTTCAGGAACCTTGATAAAGACTAAATGTGGTCAAAAAGAAAAAGTATAGGGGCGGGTGATGGAGCACCCAGTTAAGCACATATATCCTGCACAAGGAACCAGTTCAAGCTTCCCACCTTTAGGGGGGACACTTCACAGGAGGTGAAGCAGTTTTGCAGAGGTCTTTCTCTCATTCTATCTCCCCTCCTCTCTCAAGTTCTCTCCTGTCAAATAAAATAGAAAGTAAAAAGGAAAAAGTAGCCACCGGAGTGGTGGATTCATAGTGCTGGCATGGAGCCTCAGTGATAACACTGGTGGCAATAAAAAAAAGAAAGGAAGGAAGGAAGGAAGGAAGGAAGGAAGGAAGGAAGGAAGGAAGGAAGGAAGGAAGGAAGGGAAAAAGGAGAAAGAGAGGAAGGAAGGAAGGAAGGAAGGAAGGAAGGAAGGAAGGAAGGAAGAGGGGAAGGGAGGCAGGAAGAAAGGAAGGGAGGGAGGGAGGGAGGAAAAGGAAAAAACTAAATGACTAATTAGAACAGGGATAAACTCTCTGAACTTCTCATACAATATAGGAACAGAAAATAAACAAATAAAATAAAATGTATAAGTCTATCTTTAATCTCGTTTTTTCAGCACGAAATGTATGAAATATCACATTGCTTTACTTGGCTTTTCAATTACATACCGAAGTTGATGATAAATTGATTGTTTTAAATGGATTTCATGTTAAAACCAATTGGTTTTTAATTTTAAAACTTAAAGTTTCTACATAATTGGTTTTTAATTTTAAATTTAATTTTTTAATTTAATTTAATTTTTAAAATTAAAATTTAATTTTAAAATTTTAAATTTCTATATAAACATTAATTAAAATATATAAATTTTATATTCTATCATTTTGGATCACATTCAGATGATATTATTGTCTCACATTTTTAGAATTAAAAATAAAATAGTTGGAGGGTAGATAGCATAATGGTTATGCAAATGGATTCTCATGCCTGAGACTCCAAAGTCCCAGGTTCAGTCCCCAGCACCACCATAAGCCAGAGCTGTACAGTGCTCTGGTAACAAAAAAACAAACAAACAAACAAACAAAAATTTAAAAAGAAAAGAAATAAGGTAGTTATAGTAGAACCCAGCTGCAGGTTTTTCCTGTGACATGTTTTCACTGATTCAGATAACTCTACCTTAGATATGTCACTACTGGGGGTCAGGCTGTAGCTCAGTGGGCTAAGCGCATGTGATGCAAAGTGCAAGGACCAGCGCAAGGATCCCGGATCAAGCCCCAGGCTCCCCACCTGCAGGGGGGTTGCTTCACAGGCAGTGAAGCAGGTCTTCAGGTGTTTCTCTTTCTCTCCCCCTCTCTGTATTCCCCTCCTCTCTCCATTTCTCTCTGTCCTATCCAACAAGAACAACATCAACAATAATAACTACAACAACAATTAAAAAAACCAAAGAGAGCAAAAGGGAAAATAAAAAAAAAAAAAGATATGTCACTACTATAGATAAGTGACACAGATGATCCAGAGGTATTTTTTTTTTAATCTAAGATGCATTCTTTGAGCTACAGCTGCGCTGTCATAGTAATGCTGGAAGTAACAGTAGAATTAGTTTACACTATATAAAATATTTACCGTTTTGAAGTAGAAATTCCAGAATATTCTGGTGCCCAGAGCAAATCCATAAAAAGGATAATTTACTGACACATATTTGAGCTTTACACAAATGTATATTAAAAGCAAGTGGCAAAAAAAAATTAAAGATCAGAAAACATGGAAGGGAGAGATGATTGAAAACAAAAATAACATACTGTGCTTTTTCTTTTCTATAGGAATATAGAAGCAGGGAAATGAGAGAAAGGAGGGACTACTGCAGACACCCCCTCTTAGATAGAAATATAAATATGAATTTGTTATTGTCCTTTCATTTCCACTTTTTTTCACTCTTAACTAATTACTGAGGCTTGCATAAGGAAAGCAATAGGTGTTTGTTGCTTGATTATCAAGTAGTCTTTAAAGAAAGGAATGGTACTCAGTGGTTCTAAAAAAAAAAGCACTAACAGAATGAAGCTGAAGGAGGGATGACCTATTCTCTTCAGAATTTTAAGATTTCCTATTGATATGGATAACTGCTGTATGCAAAGACCTGTTCTGATTGAGTAATCTCACTGCAATGTATATACTGTGCCTTATTTCTTTAGGCCTACCTTTTTAGAGGGTTGAAATTTAAATTAATAAACCAGCCAGAGCTGCATGCTGACATGACTTGAAAGTTAACTGGAATTTATTGATCTGCAGCCTACAAGCTGCTCTATGCCGCACTGCACATAAAAAAGCCAGTCTTTAAAGTTGCCCCCAATTTTTTTAATTACCTCATAAAAAGATTTAAAAAAAAAAGATAGGACTGTTGTTTGACTGGAGTCTTTTCCCCTCCATCCTACTCCCCTCCCCAGAATGGGTCATTAGTGACTGGTGTTGACAAAAGCCATAGCTAATGCAGCATTCATAATCCATGCTCAATTTTCTGCATTAATGGAGGGGAACAGAAGCATTGGCTCACCATGCCAGCCACTCTTCAGACCTTGTCTGTAGGGATGGAGGGGACAGCAGTTCAGAAGGGAACATGATTGGCCATTTTGATAATTTCAGGGATTGAGAGTGGGAGGGGATTGTAGTATATTAGTTACTAAAAGTTCCTCATTTCCTTGACTAACCTATAAAAAACATCTATCCTTCCTGAATTCCCCTCATTTCTTAAGCCCATTCAGTTTGGGTCTACACACTTTCTTTTGAAGAGTCACCTGTTGTGTAATTTAAGCCCTTCCTATCAAATGTCCTAAAAGAACTTTTTTAATTTCATAGGCATTTACCTGGCTTTACTGTTCAGACAGTGAATATAATGGATAACCCGGCTTGTGTCTTTTGTGACTTGATAAACATTTCCAGTCATTCCTCTCAGCTTACAAACTACATTTTCTGTTTTCTTCTCTCTGCCTCCATTTTTCTTTCACTACCCCCCCCCCATGCACACACACCATGAGGTTATTTCCCCCTTCATTTATAGAAATAATACTTAAAGTACTTTATTTCCAGGATGGAGAGATAAGGTCACCTGGGAAGGTGCATGCTTTGCCATGCCAGCAACCTTGGTCTAAGCCCCACTCTTCCATGGCACTGGGGAACGTTTCATGCCTATTGCCTCTGTCTCTGTCTTTTTCTGCCTAAAAAAAGTCAACCTGGGGGCCAGGTGGTGACGCACCTGGTTGAGCGCACATGTTACAATGTGCAAGGACCCAGGTTCAAAACCCCCATCCCCACCTGGAGGGAAAAACTTCACAAGTGTGAAACAGTGCTGCAGGTGTCTCTCTGTCTCTCTTCCTCTCTATCCCCCCTTCCTTCTCGATTTCTGGCTGTCTCTATCTAATAAATAAATTTTAAAAAGTCAACTTAGAACAGTGAAGTCTCAGTGACATGTATGTGTATGATTTTATTTCCCACATATGTATTTTCCCACACTTTTCTGTTCTACTACTTTGCAGTACACAGTAATCAAATTTACACATATTGGGTGAGTGCAGATACATTACCTTGATAACAAGGACAATGATTTTGTTTGCTTATCCCTTTTCAAGTCCCAGTAGCTATATCGCCATCTCTCTCAAATCTTCTCATGGTCCAAATATTTTATCATCTGTAAGTTCAAGGCATTTTATGTTTTTGTTCTCTTCCAACAGGATGATGTTTATAGATTTTATTTATTACATACGGGAGACATGTTTTTGCATGACATAGACAGATAGACAGATGCCACAGTATTGCAGTGCCAAGAATTGAACCAGGAACCTCAAACATTCAAGTCCAATGCTCTAACAGTTCATCTATTTCACAGACCACTGAGATGATTTTTAATAGTAATACTAATAATAAAATTCTACCAATTCTGACTACAAGTTATATTTATCCCTTGTGTGATGAGAAGTGTTAGTACCACTCATTATTTCTGATCTTTAATCAAGTCTTCTCTCCCTGAGAAAACATTCTTCTCAAATCTGTGTCAACTCCACTTGCATAAACTATCTTTGATGTAGAATTTCATCAGAGAGCTTTTTAAAGTCTAAATGAATTGTGTACCCTGCTTGTTTGGCTTCTCAAATAACTCAAAATGAATGGAGAAGCATGCCCTCTGTGTATATAAACCATGTTGTCTTTCCCCTGCCAAATGATACTTGCTCGTATCATCAATATCATATAATTTATTGTAGATACTACCAACTTGCCACATATAAAGCAAGGTTACAAGTCCCAGAATAAATAAATTTTAAAAAGCTCTGTTTTTTCATAAAATTCTGGCTGCGTGCATTAGTATTCCAGGATAACAACCAACTCTGACGATCTTTCTCTTGGGAGACAACAATGTTCATTCTTTATTCTTCCAAACTATACTTCTAAATATGTAAACCCTTAAAAATTAACAGGTTTCACATTACAATTATCATCAGGTAATCAAACAAGAATTTAAAAAAGGGAATAAATGTATGATTTTTTTTCTGTAAGTAGTGTAGATTTTATTTTGAATACCAAATCTTTAGCTTCTTCTTCTTCTAGCGTTTGCCCTTCTTCCGTAGCCTGTCAATAGTGTCAGGTTAAGCCTGATGTCTGCTTGTTGCTGGCTTTGAAAGTGACTGGGATCCATGTGGATTCAGTCGGCTAGGAAGGATCGTCAGTTTCCCCAATAAATGGGTACTCACGGGATGCACCACGAGAAGGTCGATCCAATGCATTTGAGTAACACTTTCTTTCACTGTTTATCATTTGTTTTAACAAAAAATGTATGTATTTTCGTCACTATTATAGATTTATTTTCCTTGGTTTACAATACTACATAAATTTTAGGAATATAGCTTCATGCCTTCTTACATGTGTTGCATATTTTAAATTCTTTTTAAAATTTTTTTATTGTTGTAGTTATTATTGTTGTTATTGATTTCGTTGTTGGATAGGACAGAGAGAAATGGAGAGAGGAGGGCAGACCTGCTTCAGCGCCTGTGAAGCGACTCCCCTGCAGGTGGGGAGCCGGGGGCTCGAACTGGGATCCTTAAGCCAGTCCTTGCGCTTTGTGCCACGTGCACTTAACCCACTGCGCTACCGCCCGACTCCCTCTTTTTCACATTTTTAAAAAATTCTATTTACTTATTATTGGGTAGAGATAGAGAAAAAATGAGAGTGGTGGGGTAGAGAGGGAGAGAGACAGAGATATACCTGCAGCTCTACTTCACCACTTGTGAAGCTTTCCCCTTGCAGGTAGAGACCAGGGGCTTGAACCTGGATCCTTGCATACTGTACTAAGTACACTTAACCAGGTGTTTACCGTGCTGCATTCACCAGCAAATTTCTAGTACCATTCATTCACCTCTATCAAATTGACCTATTTTTATGTTTATCTATCTAAACATTATGAATATATACATCCATATCTAATAGCTAACTTTATATTGTGAATAATGTGAATTATGAAATTAGGCTGCACGATACAAAATTTAGAAAACCTAATTTACAATAAATTTTGTAACAACAGGGGAAGTGGCTAAACAACTTTCATGCATGAGAACTTGGGTTTGACCTGCACCATCTATGACTGAACAATGCTCTGGTTTCTTTTATAAAATAAATACACACATTTAAAAAATGTAAATTGGGTGATGGGCACACTGACATTTTACTCACATCAGAATCCTCCATTTTATTTATTTTGTTTTAATGAGAGACAGACACAGATAGAAAAACCAGAGCATTGCTCAGTTCTGGCTTATGATGGACACCTCAGAGCCCCAGGCATGAAAAGTTTTTGCATAACCATTACAGTATCTCCCCAGCCCCATATCTAGTATCTTTAATGAAATACATTAGTGACTTCTTTATTGGAGGTGGAGTTTGTGAGGTAATAGTTACCTTTTTTTGCTTTAGGGTAGAAAGTAGAGTCCCCCATATAGGTGCAATACCTTGTTCTATGTTTGGACTACAAAATGAAGCAAGCCTAGTACCATCTGTAGACATTGCAGTCTTATTTGGAAGACAGGCAGTGATCTGTGAGTCTTGGCAGAGTAGCGAGGACTAGGATAAGAGACAAAGGAGTCTCATAGAACCACAGAAGAAAGGTGTATGTGTAAGTAAGATTGTGGGCAGGACTCCTTTCTCAGGTACATAATTTTGTATTTTCCATTTCCTTCTTATAAATACAAGGCAGCAAAGGTTTATTCAGTCTATTGCTATTTGCCAGGCATTGTGAAACACAAGATATAGCTATTTGTAAAGGGCTTAGAGTCACAGTAGCAGTTTTTGAAATTGTATATAAAAGCCAAACATAGCTGGGTCAGGAGATGCCTTACCTGGTAAGTGCATACTTTGCCATTTGTGAAGATCTGGGCTTAAGTTTCCAGCCACCACCTAGGAGCACCATGCAAAGGAGAATTCTCACAAATAGTGAAGCAGTGGTATCTTTTCTGCTTCTATCTGCCTCTCTCTTCTTCTCTGCCTTTTACATTCTAGCTGGAAAAAAAAAAACTGTTGTAACAGGGGATTTGTGCAGAATTGAAACTCCATTGAATCTCTGGCAGCAAGGGAACAAACTAAAATTAAATATAACATGGTATGTGTTAAAATTTACAATTAGGGAGACTCTGCTATGTTAGAGTCCTAATGCTTTTCAAGCACTCTAGATAGTGTTTCTCTCTCTCTCTCTCTCTCTCTCTCTCTCTCTTCTCTCTCTCTCTCCCTCCCTCTCTCTCTCTCTCTCTCTTTCTCTCGTTCTTGCTATACAACAATTTTGCTTTCTTGAAGAAAAGAATTATTATGAGGACTGGAGAGAGAGCAAAATGGTTAGACAAGAGGCTTTCATATTTGAGGCTCTGAGGTCCCAGGTTCAATCCCCAGCACCACCATAGGCCAAAGTTACAAAATGCCCTAATATAGCTACCTCCCCATATCTACCTCATTGAAATGAATAAAATACATTTTAAAGGAAGAATAATTATGAGAATACAAGAAATCACTACAAAACAAAATATAGAGCCCAGCAACAAGCAGAATAGTAACTGATATGAAGTATTCTCTAGGTGGGATGAAATATTGAAAAGAGCTTTCCTTCTGCCTTCTAATTTCACATTTGGGGCTTCTTCCCAAAAAAGGTTAGCACTTGTTTCAGGACTTGCCATAGCCTATTTCTTTGTGGTCTTCCTTTTTGACTTCCCTTCCTGTGGTTCTAGCCTCTCTTGTACCCTCCACCCTCTGGTATGGACACACACACACTGGGTTTCCAGGCATGGCAGAGAACTGCTGATATACTGCAAATGACAGTCTAATAGTTTTTAGCAGTTTGGGCTCTCCTGGTGAGCATGTAACTAATGCATAAATTGCTAATACTGCTTAGGAAGAACATATGTTACAATCTCAGTGCCTTGTCAAACACACTCTAATCTGTTAGCAATTTCAGACCTGACAAAAGCTTGTTCTTGGCCACTTATCTGTCTCTATAGTTCTCCTCATTATATAGCCTGTGCATGTTTAAGGCATGATGATGACATTAAATAGCAAATGTCTTAGTTTCATGAGCTAGCATTAAATTGGTTTATATGAACACACTGACTGATTTCACTAGATGATATTAAATGTGCCTTTTGGGTATGTTCCAGTGGCCCTGGATATATTCATTTTATTCCACTCCATTCCACCTCCCTTCTTTATTGACCCAATGTGTCCAGATCTATAGTGGAAAAAAAAAATTGATTGACTCAGAGTGTAGGGGATTGCAGTGTAGTGATTTCACGCTCAGTTGTTGGCTAACAAGGCACCATAGTTTTTATTTACAGAGGCCTAGTTGCAGGAGATGAAGAATTGTATAGGGCCCAGCTGCCAGGGTTACTGAGCAAGCAGCTTAAAGGGCTTCAGGGTTCCAAGTGTGAGGGGAATTGTCTCTTCTCAGCAGGTAAGGGATAGCTCTAGACAGAGTCTGTTGTATTCAAGATGCTGACTGTCCTCACCAATTCATAAATCCAAAAATTACAACATCCTCTGGCTGGGAGGAAGTAGAAGAGACATTTAATGGTGCACTTAACCCTTTTAATGCCAGAGATGTAAGACCTCCTACTTACTGGTTGTGTGGGGGAGGGCTGTGCTTTGTGTGAAAGCATTTTTTTTCTTTTTTTTTTTCCTTTTATTTAAGAAAGGATTAATTAACAAAACCATAAGGTAGGAGGGGTACAACTCCACACAATTCCCACCACCCAATCTCCGTATCCCACCCCCTCCCCTGATAGCTTTCCCACTCTCTTATCCCTCTGCGAGCATGGACTCAGGGCCATTGTGGGTTGTAGAAGGTGGAAGGTCTGGCTTCTGTAATTGCTTCCCCGCTGAACATGGGTGTTGACTGGTCGGTCCATACTCCCAGTCTGCCTCTCTCTTTCCCTAGTAGGGTGAGCATTTTTAAGAACACAACTTCCTTTTCCTAGTCTGCTTTTAGATTAAAATATATACTAGATCAAATAATGAATTGCCTCTACAGATAAAATCTATTCAATTCATTTGCTTTTATTGCTATGTAGTAAAATAACTAACACAGTTACATTTGTTTTCAGACAGTTGTTGATTTTTTACATGTTTGGTATCTGTCTACACATATAAACAAATGCATACACATGGACAGATCCACTACTAAATATATATAATTTTCTAGCTTTTAACTTTTAGTATATAATATTTTGATAAGTCAAGTGTCCTGATGAATTTGGCCTTTTATCCATCTATGTAAACTCATTTGCTATGTCAGCACAGGGAATAGAAATACAAAGACAGTGTTGTTTCCAAACATATTAAAATCGCTGTGAATATTTTTGAATATATCTTACATAATTACATATCAATTATATATGCTAAGTACAAATGAATGACTCATAGCAAGGACCTCTACTTGATAAAGTTAGGTCTCTTTTAGTTTCTGTATAAACTTAATATAATGCAATTGTATCTCTCTAAAAAGTGTTGGAGAACCAACACAATAGCTTGACTGGATAGTACACTTGCTTAGTCATGTATGCAACCCAGATTTAAGCCTGACTCCCACCGCATTGGGGGAAGATTTGGTGCTGTGGCATCTTTCCTTCTGCCTCTTTCTGTCCGAAACAGTTGGCCCACTGACAAAAATGTAAACATAAAAAAAAAAGAGTAACAGAATTTAGATATAGATATGTCTTTAAGACTGTAAATATAAACTGTCTTACTATAATTGACATAAGTTCTATATGTCTTGATTATCTGCTTCATTAATGCAGGAAGCATTTTAATTGTGTTTATATGAAAAGTGGTCAGCTAAGGGACACACATATCATTACTACTCTTCCCTGCTGAATCCAACAATATCCCATGAAGCAGTCCTAACTTATCTTGAAACTGGAGTGTTTTCATGGAGACACCATTTTCTTGTTAGTAGTGAGTTTTTCCTCTCCCTCACGCTCATTCATACTTTGGTCTTCAGGCTGCCCCATGAGTTCAGACAAAGAACTTAAATTCCCATCCACAAAGTGAATTTGATTTGCTAATGATTACAGGTCCAATAGGAACATCCTCACACCAGAGCCTGTTTGTTTCAAATTATGTGTTTGATAGAGAATGACCCTGTTAAAGGTGGTTCATTTTTATTCAGGTCAAAATAACATGGAAAGAACCATTCATGTAAAACATAACTTTACCTAGTTAAAAAAAAAAAAAACTAAAGGAATGTAGTTACCAGTCAGAGTAGGGGCCTGGCTATCCCTAACTTTAGAGTTATAACTTGTTTCCATAATTAAAACTCTAACTTTTTTTAAATTCTGATTTCTGATTTATATTTCTTTGGTTGGTTAGAAGTACTATTTGCTAGTATTTGTCATGCTTTTACAACAATCTAAATAGAAGCTGGTTTGGATTACTTTTGTCTTGGAATTCCGTTTTTGTTTCCAATCAGTTTTCTTTGTTATTCTGTAGATGAAAGAAAGGATAAATATTCAGTCATTTTCTTTGAATATTCTCCCTTTGATGCAAGTTCATTCTTAGGTGGATGACAGAATCCATGGTAGCTAAATATCTATATTTCATGGTTGCTAAGATATAAAGAGGAGTCTCAGTTTTGCCTACTTATGATGTAATGCTATGGTCCATGGAGCTCAAAGAGAGAAATAAAGTAGTATAAAGAAATGAAAATTAGGGCCAACATGAGATAAAAAAAAAAATCCTTGTAGTATGCAGAACCAGCTGGATTTATACTCATGCATTATATAAGCCTGTGTATTTGGGATTATGATTTTCATAAATGAACTTGATTGAACAAGTCAGACTCTACTCATGTGGCTACTTCTCCAAAGCCCCGCAGAAAAAATATAACTCCCCATAGAGATTACTTAATCATATATTCAAGACAAGTGTTGTGTCTTATGAATCATAGTATGATACTTTGTTCTTCACAAATGTGTAACAATTTAATAATAATTTAGAATATGGTGGAAAATTTAGCAGTTGAAAGTATTATTTGGGAATTTTTACAGCTAACAAAAATTCTTTTTGGCCTTCTCCCTTTCCCATTTTACTACTACACTTCTAAATAGAAACAGTTTTTCAATGTAAGACATCAATATGAGAGCTGAGGGAGTAGCTCATCATAGAAAGCACCTGCCTTGTCATATGCATGACCCTGGTTTAAGTCCTGATGCCTTGTGGAAGTACTATTACTCCAGAGGAGGTGATGGTACTGTTCTGTCTCAACCCTCTCCACTTGAGTGAAAAAGCATTTCAGGCATGGTGAAATCATCCATGTGCGAGACCCCAGCTGATAGAAAAGAAAGAATAGGTCCTAGAAAAGGATGGCAGAGGACCTAATGGGGGCTGTATTATAATGTGGAAAACTGAGAAATGTTCTCCATGTACAAACTATTGTATTTATTGTCGGATGTAAAACATTAATCCCCCAATTAAAAAAAAAAAAAGGAAATCTCATCACAAAAGAAAAAAAAGAAGAAAGAACTATGATAGGAAGACTTACATTATATTTTCAGGTTAACTTTTTTTAAGTTTTAATTAATTAATTAATTAATTTTTATTTATTTATTTTGCCTCCAGGATTATCGCTGAGGCTCAGTGCCTGCACTACAAATCCACTGCTCCTGGAGTTTATTTTTGTTGTTATTATTATTGTTGTTGTTACTGCTGTCGTTAAGGACAGAGAGACATGGAGAGAGGAGGGGAAGACAGAGGTGGAGAGAAAGACACCTGGCAGACCTGTTTCACTGCCTGTGAAGCAACCCCCCCCCCACAGGTGGGGAGCCAGGGACTCGAACTGGGATCCTTATGCCAGTCCTTGTGCTTTGCACCATGTGCACTTAACCCGCTGCACTACCGCCTGGCCTCCTCAGGTTAACTTTTATGTACCTCCTAGATACCTGTCAAAGTTAAGTAAACATATGACTTTATTATTTTTTTTTACTTGTAAGAGTTTCATTCATGTATTAATAATGACTTACAGTGCTGTTATTTAATAATTTCTGGTGATATTCATAAGTTATAGAAAAGTTGCTTCCAAGTGTTTTCTCAAATAATTTATATGTATTTTACATACATATTCACTCATTTCCTCTAATCAGTAATTCATTCAACATATATCTAATGAGTAACAATTATATGCTTTATGCCGGTATAATAAGGCTTAGTTAGATATCACTGTATTTAAGGAACTGATAATTGAGCAAAAAAGACATGCCTTTATCAGTTTAGTTTTGGTGAAAAGTGCTGTAGCCTATTTTGATGTAGGAGACAAATATTAGCAACCAAGGCCAGTGTGTAAATAAGAAAAGAGCAGCACATTAATGGGGAAAACATTAATATCATTTGTCTGGCTCATTTATAATAATGATGATCTTTTGTAATAATTGTATGCCACAGATATCCATTGTTCCTGTGCATAGTAAAACTAGAAAGAAGGAGGGGCAGGCACAGCGGGTTAAGTGCACATGGCTTGAAGCACAAAGACCAGCATAAAGATCACGGTTCAAGCCCCCGGCTCTCCACCTGCAGGGGGGTCACTTCACAAGTGGTGAAGCAGGTTTGCAGGTGTCTATCTGTCTCTCCCTCTGTCTTCCCATCCTCTCTTGATTTCTCTCTTTCCTATCCAAGAACAATAATAATAACAACAAGGGCAACAAAAGGGGAAAAATAAAATAAAAACTAGAAAGAAGTACCAAACCTTCATAAATAAATCCAAACTACTCTGCAAGAATCCAAAGAAGGGATTGATGAATCTCTCTCTCTCTCTCCGTCTCCGCCACCCCCCTCTCTTTTGCCTCCAGGGCTATCGCTGGCTCGGTGACTGCACAACAAATCCACTGCTCCTAAAGGCCATTTTTATTGCCCTTGTGGTTATTGCTATTGTTGTTGTTGGACAGGACAGAGAGAATCCAAGAGAGGGGAAGACAGAGAGTTGGGGGAGAGAGAGAGATAGACACCTACAGACCTGCTTCACTGCTTGTGAAGCAACCCCTCTGCAGGTGGAGAGCCAAGGATTTGAACCAGAATCCTTATGCTTTGTGCCATGTGAAACTGAGAACCTCACACATATAAAGATAATGTTTTACCATTTGAGTTATTTTTCTTTTGGTGAGATGTGAGTGATGGAATGGAACTGTACTTGGGTATATTTATTTATTTATTATTTATTTATTTATTTATTTATTTATTTATTTAAGAAAGGAGACATTAACAAAAATCATAGGATGGGGGGTATAACTCCACACAATTTCCGCCACCCAATCTCTATATCCCATCCCCTCCCCAATAGCTTTCCCATTCTCTATCCTTCTGGGAGCATGGACCCAGGGTCGTTGTGGGTTGCAGAAGGTGGAAGGTCTGGCTTCTGTAATTGCTTCCCCACTGAACGTGGGCATTGACTGGTCAATCCATATTCCCAGTCTGCCTCTCTCTTTCCCTACTAGGGTGGGGCTCTGGGGAAGCGGAGCTCCAGGACACATTGGTGGGGTCTTCAGTCCAGGGAAGCCTGGCCATCAACCTGATGGCATCTGGAACCTGGTGGCTGAAAAGAGAATTAACATACAAAGCCAAACAAATTGTTAAAGAATCATGGACCCAAAGGTTGGAATAGTGGAGATGAAGTGTTGGGGGGTACTCACTGCAAATTCTAGTGTACTACTGCTTTCAGGTATATATTTGCCCTAGTTTATGGATACGTGTGAACATATGCTCTACCTCCTGGAATCTGGTCTATATCTAGGTTTTGGGACTTTGTTAGGAAGTGAACCACCTGGGATGGAATTAGAGAATACTATGAAAGGAAAGGTCTCACCCGAGTGATGAAGTTGAAGTGTTGTCATTCCACACGTGAAGTCTCTGGACACAGTCTGAAGTGAAGCAAGCTGAGGTGGCACTCCTTGCGTTGATTAGGTTGTGATCAGCGGATGCAATATTATTTGGTAAGAATTGGGAGAGGCATACGGGATGCAATATTATTTTATAAGAATTGGGAGAAGCATATGGGAAAGTGGGCCCTACCCTAGAGTCCCAGGACTGAGGGAAGTTTAGGCTCTGTAGTGGAAATGTGAGGTTCCTTCTGGCTTAGGGTTCAAGAAGACAATGGATAGTTACTGTTTTCATCACATTATTTGGTAATTGGGTTAACTTTGAAAAGTCCCTTTATTAGACATACAATCAATTTTTCCTCCTCTCATATTAATTAAATAGTGGTTTATATGACTACAGTTTAATAGGTGTGTACATAAACACCTTTCCCATCACCAAAAGATTGTGCCTCATCCCACCCACCCCCATTCCCACCCCCACCCCACGCCATCCCCCACCGGCCCAGGAAGCCGCATGTCCACCCTTCCCCTCACCACAGGGCTTTTACTTTGGTGCCCTACTTTCAATTTAGTCAGATCCTGCTTTAGTTTCCCTTTCTGATCTTCTTTCTCAACTTCTGGTGATGAGTGGGATCATCCCATACTCATCTTTATCTTTCTGACTTAGCTCACTTAACATAATTCCTTCTAGCTCTGACCAAGATGGGTCAGAGAAGCTGAGTTCATTGTTCTTAGTAGCTGCATAGTATTCCACTGTGTATATATACCACAGCTTTCTCAGCCACTCATCTGTTGTTGGACATCTGGGTTGCTTCCAGGTTTTATCTATTATGAATTATGTTGCTATGAACATAGGAGTACACACCTCTTTTTGGTTGGGTGTTATGGAGTCCTTGGGGTATATCCCCAGGAGAGGAATTACTGGGTCATATGGAAGGTCCATGTCTAGCCTTGTGAGAGTTCTCCGGACTGCTCTCCACAGAGGCTGGACCAATTAACATTCCCACCAGCAGTGCAAAAGGGTTCCTCTGTCCCCACAGCCTCTCCAGCATTTGTTGCTGCTGTCCTTTTTTATGTATGCCATTCTTACAGGAGTGAGGTGGTATCTCAGTGTTGTCTTTATTTGCATTTCTCTGACAATCAGCGACCTGGAGCAGTTTTTCATATGTTTGTTAGCCTTTTGGATCTCCTCTGTAGTGAATGTTCTGTTCATATCCTCTGCCCATTTATGGATGGAGTCATTTGCTTTTTTGGTGCTAACTTTGCTGAACTCTTTGTATATTTTGGTGATTAGTCTCTTGTCTGATGTATGGCATACAAAGATCTTCTCCCATTCTGTGAGGGGTCTCTTTGTTTGTGTGATAGTTTATTTGGCTGTGCAGAAGCTTTTCAATTTGATATAGTCCCATTTGTTTGTTTCTGCTCTAGTCTTCCTTGCAATTGGGTTTGTTTCATCAAAGATGTCTTTGAGGTTTAGGTGGGAACGTGTTTTACCAATGTTTTCCTCTAAGTATTTGATTGTTTCTGATCTAACATCCAGGTCTTTAATCCATTTGGAGTTGATTTTTGTTTCTGATGAGATAAAGTGATTCAATTCCATTCTTCTGCATGTTCCAACCCAGTTTTCCCAGCACCATTTATTGAAGAGAGCCTCCTTCTTCCATTTAATCCTTTGGGCCAAAGATTAGATTTCCATAGGTGTGGGGGTTTAGGTCTGGGATTTCAATTCTGTTCCACTAGTCTGTGTGCCTATTTTTGTTCCAGTACCATGCTGTTTTGATGCTGATGGCTTTATAATAAAGTTTGAGGTCTAGGAGTGTGATGCCTCCATTTCTGTTTCTTTTCCTCAAGATGGTTTTGGCAATTCTAGGTGTTTTGTGGTTCCAGATAAATGATTGTAGTGTTTGTTCTATTCTCTTAAAGAAGTTTGGTGGAACTTTGATGGCTATCACATTAAATTTGTGTATTGTTCTGGGGAGAATATTCATTTTGATGACATTTATTCTTCCGATCCATGAGCATGGGGTGTCTTTACATTTCTTGGTATCAGTTTCTATTTCCTTGAAGAGTGACTCATAGTTTTCAGTTTACAAGTCTTTCACTTCTTTGGTCAGCTTTATTCCTAGGTATTTTATTGATTTTGCTGCAACAGTGAATGGGAGTGATTTCTGGTTCTGGATGTCTTCTTCAGATTTAGTATTTGTATAAAGAAATGCCACTGATTTTTGTACATTTTGTAGCCTGACACCTTGCTATATTGCCTAATAACTTCCAGTAGTTTTCTGCTGGATTCTTTAGGTTTTTCTATGTATACTATCATATCATCTGCAAATTGTGAGAGCTTGACTTCTTCCCTTCCAATCTGTATTCCTTTGATTTCTTTCTCTTGCCTGATTGCTATGGCAAGAACTTCCAATACTATATTGAAGAGTACTGGTGACAGCAGATAGCCCTGTCTAGTCCCTGATCTGAGGGGGAATGCTTTCAGCTTCTGTCCATTGAGTATGATGTTGGCTATAGGTTTGCTATATATGGATTCCACTGTCTTGAAGAATTTCCCATCTATTCCCATTTTTTGTAGGGTTTTGAGCATGAATGGGTGTTGGATTTTGTCAAAGGCTTTCTCTGCATCTATTGAGATAATCATGTGGTTTTTGGCTTTGCTTTTATTGATGTGGTGAATGACATTGATTGACTTACATATGTTGAACCCCTTGCATTCCTGGGATGAATCCCACTTGGTCGTGATGAACAATCTTTTTGATCTGCTGCTGTATCCAGTTGACCAAGATCTTGTTTAATATTTTGGCATCTGTGTTCATCAGAGATATTGGTCTGTAGTTTTCCTTTTTTGTTGTGTCCCTCTCTCCTTTTGGTATCAGGGTGATGTTGGCTTCATAGAAGGTGGAAGGGAGTGTTCCTGTTTCTTCAATCTTATGGAAAAGCTTTAGAAGTATGGGTGCTAACTGTTTCCTGAAGGTGGTAACCAAATGCAAAACTAATAGTGACTGAATGAGAGAGATATAATGAAGAAACCACTCTCACTAGGATCAGATTCTCTTGTAAAGATGCAGAAGTAGAGATTAAAGAACCAGCAAGAAAACCTGGACAAAGGGAGAGAAATTTTCAACTTAATATGCAACAAACAGAAAAAAAAAACATGTTGTTATATCCCTCAGCAGGGAAATGACACTATAGTAATGTATCATATGTTGACTATAAACTTTTTTTTTTGCCACTAAGGTTTTCCGTGGAACTCAGTGCCAGTACTACAAATCCACTGCTCCCGGCACCCATGTTTTTTTCTTTTTTATTTCCATTTTATTTGATGGGCAGAGAGAAGATGAGACAGGCAGGAAGATAGTGAGGGAGGGAGAAAATAGATACCTGCAGCCCTGCTTCACAACTCATGAAGCTTCCCCACTACAGGTTGGGGAATGAGGCTTGAAGCTGGGTCCTTGCACGTGGTAATGTGTTTACTCAACCAGGTGTGCCACTGCCCACCCACCCCCACCCTTATAAACTTTTTGTTTGATATATTTTTTTATTTTAACAAGAAAAAGACATATAGAGGGAAGGATACAGAGACAGACCAGAGCACTGCTCAGCTTTGGCTAGTGGTATTGGGGATTGAATTGGGACCTCAAGCCTAGGACATGAGAGTCTTTTGCATAATCACTATGCTATTTCCCCAGCCCCCAATTATAAAATTTTGAGGAAGGACTAAAAACTATCTTCTATAGTGAGTTTGAGGAACCGGGTGGTGGCATACCTGATTGAGCGCATATTTTAGAGTGCACAAGGACCAGGGTTCAAGCCCCCAGTCCACACCCACAGGGAAAGCTTCACAAGTGGTCTGTCTCTCTCCCTATCTCCCTCTTCCTCTAAATTTCTGGCTATCTACCAAATATATAAATAAATAAATAAATAAATGATTTTGGTCATGGTCAGAAGTATCATCTTCTTAGAATTCCCAAAAGAGAGCAAAGCTTAGGATAACAGATTGCTGGGGAGATGTAGCTGTAAAGTATCACTGGAAGGAAGACAAGTCAGTCAACGAAACTGATACACCTTTGAGGAGATGGACAAATCATCAAAATGTGATTAAAGTGGAAGAACAAATACCATGAAGGTGAGGGTAAACAACAGTGCTAAGTGGCAGACAATTCAGAGATGACAGGGAATTAAAAGTATTTACTCTGATTAATAATTTAAAGTAAAAGAGGTGTGTGTGTGTGTGTGTGTGTGTGTGTGTGTGTGTGTGTGTGTGTGTGTGTGTTAATTATATAATGGTAATTTTTGTTGAGTTTTCTATATCCTTAAAACTATCTTAATGAATTTAAATCAATAAATTTTCTTTGCAAGTTTCAAACACAAGTTAGAATTCCTTTTTTATTCTGTAAGTTACATGTGAAGCAAACTTGCAGAGCAGTCTTTCCCCTTGTTTTCTAACAGATAGTTCTTTTTCACTCGTATCATCCCCAGCACAGTTGCCTAAGCATTTGGTTCATGTAACCATTAAAAACACATGAACAAAAATGCTGTAAAGTAAATAAGACTGCAATATTTTATGCAGTAATCACTTGCCAAATCTCCCCTTTGAAACCGAAGCCATTTTTGTGTCATTGAAGTATAGTAGAATGATCCATAAACAAGATTTCCTTTGGGTTTATTTATTAAAACAGATGAAATCATTTTACATAAAATGTTAAAAGTATTTATATCCTGATTCAGACTAAACTTGATCCCAAAAATACTCATCCTCCATCCAAAACTTTTAAAAAGGAAATAAAATTGAGTTTTCAATCCCCAATTCCATGTAAACCTGGAAAGACTACCTCAGATGTAAACATTCAGTCATTAATTATGTAAATCATTATTTAATTCTGCTTTGGGCAAGTTGTTTTTGGGCATGATATTTTTCACTCCAACATTTAGGCTTAGATTATTGGCACTCAGTTATCACCTTCTAACTTTTTATGTAACTTCCTAAATTAGCTACCAGCCCTCTCATTACCTGCACTGGGGTGTTTCCCATCACTCTGAAAGTCACTTTGTTTTGTTTGGGTTTTGAAATTAACGTGAAGTATATATTTTTTTCTTTAGGGCTGTTCTTTCTGACTGCGTTAAATCATTCCCAAGTTGATTCCCCTCCCCAAAACATGTCGCTGAGTAATTGTCAAATCTCTTTGTTAGATTCAATTTTAAATGTTTCTTCTCCTGTTTTCTATTATTTCTTGGGTGCCCAGCACAGTACTGAGCCCAGATGGATTCTTTATAATGGCTGTTTGACAATGATGTGAAATAAGGGAGTGAGGGGATAGTTTTTTCCTCTTGCCTACAGCTGCTCTCAATATGGCTCATCACGACTGAAAGGAAATGAATAAAGATGAGTTATCTGAACTGAAAATCAGCCACAGAGCAGAAGCAATTTATACTCCCCAATCCATCTACTAATTCAGTTGGGAAAAGGAAGTCATTGCTGTCATTTATTTATTCATATATTTTTAATGGTGGCAGAATTATATTTTAAATCTCTGTACCTTTCTGAGTAGTGACCATTTGGAGAATTCCTGGAGAGCCATATGGTTATAAATGAGATTCCCATCACATTCTGTGCATTTGTAATCACATTCTGCGCCTTTTGGCACAGCTTGCACTTGGAGCCTGAGTTGAGCAGGTCCATGAAAATGCTGTAGACAAAAAAACTAAAGAACATGCAGATAGCATTTAAGGAAATGCTGTAGTTTGACATGCCAATTTTGAATCAGCCTTCATTTGGATGATACACCCTGTATTTTATTTTAAGCAGCTATCATTTCCATATTTTATATATTACATGTCTCCAGCAATTAATTTCTGCCCTGGTGACTTTAGTATCCTAAGTGTTCGAGAACATTTCAAATTGGGAAGCATGTGGAAGGAGTTCAGAACTGGACTCCCAATTCAGTAGAGAATAATGTTCAGAGAATTTGCTAAATCTGGCATCTTTCTGTAAGAAGAAAAGATGTGTATATAAAAAGGGCAATTTATTTTTTGTTATGCACAACCTCTCCTGTCCCCTTGATTGTCTAGGAGAAACAACAGCTCCCTAGTATCCTTTCATTCTGTACCTTTCTCTCCTTCCTCGAGTCCTTTGCTTTGGTGCAATACACCACATCCAGTGAAAGTTTCACTTAACTTTTCCCTTACTGTTCTTTGTTCTTAAGCTCCACCTGTAAGTTATATCATTTGGTACTGGTCTTTCTCTTTCTGGCACATCTCACTTAACATAATGCCTTCAACTTCTGACCATGCTATTGCAAAGGAGATGACCTCATCTTTAACAACTGCATGGTACTCCATTTTATATGTTTGTAACATAGCTTTCTTAGCCATTCATCTGTCATTGGACATCTAGGTTACTTCCAAGTTTGGACTATTACAAATGGTGCTATGAACATTGATGTGCATAGCTCTTTTTGGTTAGGTTTTTTTGTTTTCCCTTAATAAATCTCTTTGAAAGGGGCTGCTGGTAGACCCATTTCTAGAGTTCTGATGAATCTCCAGAGAGTTTTCCATGGAAGTTGGAGTAATACACATCCCACCAACAATGTAGAAGAGTCCTTTTCTGGGGAGTCGGGCAGTAGCGCAGTGGGTTAAGCACAGGTGGTGCAAAGCACAAGGACCAGCACAAGGATCCCGGTTTGAACCCCCAGCTCCCCACCTGCAGGGGGGTCGCTTCACAAGTGGTGAAGCAGGTCTGCAGACGTCTTGTCTTTCTCTCCCCCTCTCTGTCTTCCCCTCCTCTCTCCATTTCTCTCTGTCTTATCCAACAATGACAACATCAATAACTACAACAACAATAAAAAAACAAGGGCAACAAAAGGGAATAAATAAATAAAATTTTTTTTAAAAAAAAAGAGTCCTTTTCTTCCTCACAGTTTCTCCAACAGTTGGTGTTTCTGTCTTTCCTAATGTGTGACATTCTCACAGGTGTAACGTGGCATCTCACTATTGTTTTTTTCCCTGACCATACATGGTTTTGAGCAGTTTTTTTCTCATGTCTGTTGGCCCTTTGAATCTCTTCTTTGGTGAAGATTCTGCTCATATCTTCTCTCCATTTTTCAATGAGGTTGTTTGTCTTTTTATTGTTGAGTTTGGTGAGTTCATTGTGTATTTATTTGGGTTACCAGTCCTCAGTTGGACATACGACACATAAAGAAAGGCAGTTGCTATCTAAAGTTATCTCTCACGTCCCTTGAGATTTGGAAACAAGAGCACCTAGACTCTAGGTACCATCAGTATTTTCAGTGATCTTTCTGTTGGTCACTTAGTGCCTTCGCATATTTATTATACATCAAACTTCAAATCCTAACAATGCCATTTCTTGCTAACTTTGTGTCCATGAGCACATCCCCAAGTCACTTAGAGGTTTGTTTTCTTCATTTCCATTATGGGTAGTAACACTGATCTTAACAAAGTCATTCGAGAATTAAATGAGAGGAGGAATGTTGAGTATATCATGTTACCTAAGACTTATTGAACAAATTTTGGCATATCCATGAGGAATTCTGGCTTCAGAGTTTATTTGAATACCAATTCTAACACCTAGTAACTGTGTGGCCTTGGAAATGTAGCTCCTATCTGCTCAACTAGGCAGTGGTGGTATATTATTCTTATCTCATAGACTTGTGGTGGGGCATGACTGTGATGGCTGATACAAGCCACTTAGACTAGTATCTTCCTAGCACATAGAAAGTATTCAGTATTTTAATATGCTGGCCTTATCTGATGATTGAGAGGATGAACATTAATGTCTGTAATTCCTGGCATGTTGAGAATCAGCAGTAGTACATGGCATCTGTTGACTTTATCATCTCTAAAACAAAACAGAGTTCAATGCTTAATCTCATCTCCTGGGTGGGGAGGAGATAGTATAATGATTATGCAAAGAGACTCTCATGCCTGAGGGTCCAAAGTCCCAGGTTCAACTCCCCACACCACCGTAAGTCAAAGCTGAGCAGTACTCTGGTAAAAAAAAAAAAAAAAAAAAAAAAAAAAACACCTCATCTTATAAAGCAGGAGCTCCAGGCTTTTCGGTCTGGAGTTCATTATGACCACAGACCCATCTGGTCTAGCCCTTACCATCTTTGACATAACTATACTTCTCCAAAGTCATGATGATTTTCATAGCTCCCAAGAAACTTTTTACCCCCTCATGATAGCCAAGTAATTAAGCAGAGGTATTTGATATTCAGTTAGACTATTGCACTTAAAGATTTGCTTTATGGGAGATAATGAAGTTGACTATAGCTTAATTTAAATAGCTTATAAACTTTCACTTATTTCTGAGCAGTTTTATCTCTACAAGTTAATATGTTCTTTCCAAGATAAGTTTTGTTATGTTGGAAATTTCTGTTGAAACATAGAATTGTAGGAGCAGGTATGTGATTGAATGACTCTTCTGGCCTGACACAAGTAAAAATTTGAGAGCAAAGGGTTGAAATATCTATCCATCTTAGAGTCAGGTTGTAGGAGACAAGGTTATTTAATCCCCTTATTTTAGCAACTTAGAAAAATATGTTATTAAACTTCAGTACTCCAAAAGAATATTAAATTGTACTTTCTTTTTTATTAAACACAAGATTGTGGTGGAGGTAGATAGCATAATGGTTATGCAAGAAGACTGTCATGCTTGAGGCTTCAAAATTTCAGGTTCAATCCCCCGCACCACTATAAACCAGAGATGAGCAATGCTCTGGTTAAAAAAAAAGGGGGGGGGGTGTGCCTGGTTGAGTGCATGTGTTACAATGTACAATGACCCGGGTTCTAGCCCACGGTCCCCACCAGCAGGGGGAAAGCTTTAAAGGACTGCAAGATTTCTCTTGGTCTCTCTTCCTCTCTTTCTCCCCCTTCCCTCTCAGTTTCTGACTGTCTCTAATAAATAAATAAAGATAATACAAATCTTAAAAACATGCACGATTTTGTCTATTTTCTTTTAAAAATATTTAATCTATTTATTTATTTTGGTAGAGGCAGAGAGAAATTGAGATGGAAGGAAAAGAGCAAGGGAGGAAGGGAGAGGAAAACACCTGGAGCACTGCTTCACTGCTCATGATGCTTCCCTGCTGCAAGTGGGGACTGTGGGCCTGAACCAGGATCCTTGTGCATGTAATGTGTGTGCCCTACCATATGCTACTGCTCAGCCCTTTACATTGCATTTTCAGTGATATATTTTTCTCAGGAGGAAAATTCCTTTTTAGTTATTTGTGAAAACTTTCTTTAACAACTAATAAATATTAAATAAATATTAAACTACAAATAGGAACATTAAAGCCCCACTTTTTCAATTTATATTTCATGGTACTGGAACATACAAGGTTGGCATTGCAATAACTAGGCTCTAAAAGTGCCTTTCTTTATTTTTTTTTAAGATTTTTTTAATTATCCCTTTTGCTGCCCTTGTTTTATTGTTGTAGTTACCATTGTTTTTTTTTTTTCATTGTTGTTGTAGTTATTATTGTTGTTGCTATTGATGTCATCGTTAGATAGGACAGAGAGAAATGGAGAGAGGAGGGGAAGACAGAGAGGGGTAGAGAAAGATAGACACCTGCAGACCTGCTTCACCTCCTGTAAAGCGACTCCCCTGCAGGTGGGCAGCCGGGGTCTCGAACCAGGATCCTTACGTTGGTCCTTGAGCTTCGCACCATGTGCGCTTAACCCGCTGCACTACCACCTGACTCCCTAAAAGTGCCTTTCTAATGAGAAAGAGTACTATTTGGGCAAATATTTTTCTGGCATCTTTATAGTTCCTTTAACTGGAAACAGAAAATGCTGGCTTGGTGTCATGACCACAGGTGTCATGATACTGAGTTTTCTATCCTGAAACAAATTGTGGAGACAACTTTGCCAAGAAAAATGAAGGTAGTGAGAAGGTATGGAGTGGGATGATTCTGGCTGCGCCTGTCTAACAGCACCATAGACTCAAGTTTATCAACTAAGGGAGATAACATGAGAAAGCTAATACAAATAGTTATTTTCTACAATATAGTCATTTACCTCCCTTCTGCCTATTATCTAAGTGGTGAAAAGGAAAGCATTCTATAAGCATGAATAACTTAGCATCCTGAGAATTATTTGCACTCTGAAATTTGGAAATAATACCTTGGGGTGAGGGGCAGGCCATGGCACACTCAGTTAAGCACAGATAGTACTGTGCACGAGGACCCAGATTCGAGCCTCTTCTCCCCACCTGCAGTGGAGACGCTTCATGAGTGATGAAGCAGGTTTTCAGGTTTCTTTCTCGCTGCTTCTCTTTTCCTCCTACCTTTTCAATTTCTCTGTCCTATTGAATAAGACAGAAGAAAAAAAGAATGAAGGAAAGAAAGAGAGAGAGAGAAAGAAGGAAAGAGAGAAAGGAAGAGAGAAAGAGATGGCAACTGGGAGAAGTGGATTTGTATTGCCAGCACCAAGTCTAGTGGTAATAGATAAATAAATAAAAGAAATAATACCTGAAATTTGAGTGTATTTACTGATACCCACCCCCCCCCCCAAAGCCCTTATTTTCTAAAATTGTTTCCCAACTGTGCATGGCAGTCTTATGGAGAGAAGAGTGAAAACATATTTCAATTCAGGCATGTCTAAATTTACCATCACAACCAGGAGTTCAGTAAAATATAAGAAGGAAATCCAGAAGGTGAGATTTTGCAAAAGCTGAGGTACCCAACAATGTTCAAGAGGTTCCCAAAGAAGTGATGTGCAAGTTTGAATATGTCCATGGTGGTGTTTATATCTAGGACACTTGCAGCTACAAAAGTGAAGGATGAGGGTGTAAAGACAGTTATCAGTAAGTGAACTGAGTTCCTGTTTTTTTCTTTCTAGTTTCCAGCTGTGCTTTTTGTTTATTTGTTAGTTTTTAACCATATATTACTATTTCAGTGCATGAGTAGAATGCGAAGACGTTTATCTTACTGTTTCTAATAGGTAGGCTCAAAAATAGTCTCAAGAATGTTTTTGTCTGAAGAAATAATTGACATATTAGAGGTTTGTATTTTTTATTGATTTAATAATTATTGACAATACAATAGGACAAGAAGGGTACAATTCCCACCACCAGAGTTCTGTATCCCATCCCTCACCTTGAAAGTTTTCCTATTCTTTATCCCTCTGGGAGCATGGGCCCAGGATTGATAAGGTTGAACATGGTAGAAGTGCCTGGCTTCTGTAATTGTGTCTCTGCTGGACATGGCATTGGCAGGTCAATCCATACTCCTAGCCTATATCTGTCTTTCCCTAGTAGGACAGGGCTCTGGAGAGGTGGGGCTCCAGGGTATATTGGTGAGGTAGCGTCTGCCCAGGGAAGTCAGGTTGGGGTCATGGTAGCATCTGCAACTTGGTGGCTGAAAAAGCATTAAGATATAAAGCAGGTCAAGTGGTTAAATAATCAGAAACCTAAAGGTAAGAATATAGCAGATGAGTTTTGTTGTCTCCATATTGGAAAAAGTTACAAAGTTTATTTTAGGTATATTCCAAGGGGCCAATGACTTTACTAGTTTTTGCCTGATCTTGACAGCTAATATGCAGGTGGGCTAAAAGTTTGTCTGGGGAGATGGTATCAGAGTTGTAAAAAGGACTAGAACTCTGGATATGGACAAAGAGAATCTTCCAAATATGGGAAAAGTATATAAATATTATAAACTGAAAATCCCATCAATTTGATCTGGAGCCTATATTCAGCACAGGAGCCTGTATTGGACATTATTTTTAGATAGAGGACCCACATAGTTTTGGAGAATGAGATGGTGCTAATATTTGCCCTGGAAAAATCTGATTTTATCCAACATGTAGAGAATGAAAAGAGGGACTAAAAATAGAAGATAAGGAGAAAAAATAATAAAAAAATTCATCTTGGTGGTAGAAAAAACAAAACTGTGTTTTTGGTTCTACCTTCCACAGATCTTCAGAAAGTTCCATTACTGGTCTCTGCTACAAGTTGAATTTTCAGTATACATGTCACAGTAGGAGAGAACATATATACCATCCCCAGTCCCTATAATTTATAGAAATCTTACAAACTGTGGACTCCTATGAACCGAAGAAATGACAGGGCTCTTGCTTGATTTACCCAGCAGAAAAAAATCTAGATACCATCTGGGTAATATATATATAAAGATTGTGTCAAGATGGAGGAGAAACAAGTACAAATAGGCGACTTGAAGCATATAAAAGTAACTGAACATTTTGGGGCAGGGAGCTAACATACTCAGAACAGCATACCTTTACCATGCATGAGGACCTGGGTTTTAGTCTCTAGCCATCACATGGGAACAATATGCAGAGGGGAAGCTTAACAAATGGTAAGAGTACTACTGAACTGTCTATCTTTGTCTGTTATCCTGTATATTGAGAGAGAGAGAGAGAGAGAGAGAGAGAGCGAGCACACACCTCTGGAAGTAATGGAATCATGATGATATGAAGCCCCTCTAAAAACTCTTGATAGAAAAGTATAACAGAGCTTAATACCTGTACAGGTAATTGAAACCTACAGCCAAAATTTAATTTATAATTGTATTTAGACTTTACCCAGGTTTACAAATAAGCAGATGCTTAATTATATACTTTATATACTTTAATATATCTTCTTTGCCTATTCAAACCTTTTTTTTTTTTTACTATATTTCCATACTTGGCATTTCCTGTCCTCAATTTCTTTTGTTATATTTATCACTTTACTTATATACATGAATGGCTATGGGTTTTAACATGTAAAGTATCACAACACAAAATGCAGTTGGTTTACAGGCCTTAACATAATGATATCACATTTTCCTTGTGTTTATCATAGTTTATTTGTCATTTAAGGAGGAAGTTCACAAATGTATATACAATACAAATGATAACATAGTTTAGCAACTATCCACAGACTCCCTGATTTCAAAGAGTTCCTAATAAAGTTGAAGAAATAATATGATGACCTACATAAATGTGGAAAGACAAGTCTTAGAAGAGCAATAAGATCAAATACATACAATTGGTATTGATTTCCTGAATGGGGAGACATTGTTTCTGCCATAAAAGACTCACCAGAGGAGTAATTTAAGATGAATCTGGATGAGTTGTTATTTATGGAGATTGTGGCTTAGAATTTTGGTGGGGAACAGAAGATACTCAGCAGTATCTTCTGAGTAGGAGATACTCAGCAAAAAAAGTCAGTGCTGGTACAGCCATGGTTCTACCACATGGTGAGTAGCTCAAGCCAATTGCTAAAGAGTTAGTTTCTTAGAAAAAGTATAAGCAAAACAAACAATGAGTGAATTTAATTAACGCTTTCACTCTCAGGAAAGACAGAATAGATAGATTTTTGGAGGCTACCACCAATATCACTCTGATAGTACACTTTCTCACCTGATCTCAAAAGCTAAGCAGGATTAGACCCCGGTTAGTGTTTGGGTGGAAGAAAAAAAAAAAAAAAGAAAAGGGGGAAGTAGACTGGACAGCAAGCAGGTAGTCAGTCCATCACGTGGCCCTGTGAAGGGACCAGTTGAAGAGCAGATGGGTCAAGTGAAAGAGGGAAACTGCTGTGAACTAGCAATCTAGACTAAACATGTGAACAAGCCAACTACCTCCACAAATCAATTTAGGCTCCTACCCTAAGAAGGTGATACTTTTTATATAATATTATGTACCAAATATATATATTTGCTCAGCAACCAAGCAGCAGATCCAGGGTTCACACCCAAGTACTATGACTTTTATTTACTACACTGCTCCTCCTTGAATCAGAAGGTCTCAAAAGTCAACCAGCAAGCAACATCACAGCATGGTGTCCTCTTGTTTGATCTAGAACCCAAAACTGAGATAGCAGGTTGAGACCAAATCAGAATGGAATATGGCATTGGAAATGTGCTCACATTGGAGCAGGAGTCCAATCTGTATCATAGTTGTCACCTGAGCAGTTAGTTTCAGGGTGGATACAATAATGGAGGGGAGGGGGTTGCTGAAAAGATACCTTGTTGCCTTATGTCTACATTCACTCAGGTGAACTGAAACTTAAAATGCATTGACACTGTGGATGCCAAAAAATACCTTATAAGTAATAACTGTGGGGGACATTGCCATTCTTTTTGTTAAAATTAGAAGTCTTTTCCATCATTGTCTGGCAGGAAATCCTTGAAGTAAATCTGAAAGACAATAAAGTTCTTAGATTGAATTCCACCTTGTCCATTTGTTACTGACAAGTGTGAAACACAAATAGGCATGCAT
This sequence comes from Erinaceus europaeus, assembly GCF_950295315.1. Lineage (NCBI taxonomy): Eukaryota > Metazoa > Chordata > Mammalia > Eulipotyphla > Erinaceidae > Erinaceus > Erinaceus europaeus. Next base: position 55,979,245 of record NC_080169.1, on the reverse strand, counting down.
AGAGTTATATGTAACAGCTTTGTAGCTTTCCCATCAATAAATTCAGAGATTGGCTTTGTATTCAGTGACCTTTTAGGGGGAATTAAAAAAAAAATCAAAAGGCACAGTAGAATATGTCTACACCAAAGGCCCAGTTCTTTTTTTCAATTGTAGGTTTTGCACATATGCAATTTCATTGCTTTAGGGTCACTTTTTTATTCAGATGGTGGAAGGAGAAAGGAAGGAAAGTAGTCTTGGGGAAGTGGGGAGGGAGGGAGAGGGAGAGGAAGCATTGGACCTTCCTCTAGTACCACAGTACCTCTCATGTAGTGTCAAGGATTGAACATAAGTTGTGAGTACAGTAAGGCATTTCTGAACCTACAATTATTCTCAGCCTCATTTTTTGTTGTTGTTGTTGTTTTTTAATCAGAATTCTGCTTAGGGAAGCCAGAATTAAAAATTTCCCCCTGTTCTAAATAATATCCTCAAGAAAAAAAATAGAAGAAGAATATATGTGGGGTAATTCCTTGCCAGTCCTTGAGGATAATGTCCTTGTTTGTAATTAATTCTTCAGCAAGCTTCATCAACAGGGCCAGGAAGATAGTGACTGTCCAGTTCTCTAAATTTTAATAAGTGATCAATTTAGATGTGGACTGAGTTTTATTGTTAGTGCTCTGAACTAAAAAGAAAATCTTGAAATTTATAAACATATTAATGTACACTTAGAAATCCTATGAACACAGACAGCAAACCATTAGCTTCTAGATAATAAAAATAAAATAAAATGACTCTGTAGGATCCTATTATTGATTAAATCCATTTTTGAATCTTGCAAAATGTGAGTGATCTGACTGCCTTCTACAAAACAATTTTATTTCGCAGATTTTGCCATCAACAGGGCAACTAAAAGCTGTACTGCTTTAAAAGTTTATTAAGAGGCACTTCAAGTTTAGCTTTTTTGCAAGGCCACACTGCTTATTTATAAATTTTATTAATTCTGAAGCCAGTTGCTCCTCAATGGTGTATTTATGTTCAACTAGGTCAAGTCCACTGGGATGATATTTGGTCTTTCACAGCAAACACACACGGAGTCTGTAAGGGCAGTAGTCTTAAGCTCCCAAGTACACTTCCTTCCCTAGGATTTGACTAGATGAATTTATTAGACTTTTGTGGGGGGAAAAAATTCTTTAAGAAAATCTAGATAGGCAATTCATGAATTCATGAACCTTTCTGAGACTTCTACACATAAGGCTGTCAGTAACACATTGTCTCCTAGTTAGGAAAATGGCACTTGACTTCATTTTGTGATGGTTTATGGGGTGTGATATGGTTAATAGTGATGGGCACCCACAAATACAAATAGTAGGAAAGCACTAAAAACTGTTATTTCACATTCTGTTCATCAGCTCAAAAGTACACATCAAACAGAATAAATAATGTTTAGTAAAGGCTGTGAGATAAAGAACTCATGTTGGTATTTACTAGTAATGCTACAATCAACCAATTATTGATAATGATAATGCAGTTGAGAGAACTTTAAAGATAATTACAGTGGTACAGTAGATAAAGTATTGGACTTTGAGGCATGAGGTCATGAGTTCAGTCCCTGGTATCACATGTGCCAGAGTTTTGCTTCTAAATGGGGAAACATTATCCTTAGCAAATAAGTACAATGCTGAGGCAGTTGACACTAAAAAAAAAAAAAAAAAAAAAGAGAAAGAAAGAAAATCATTCAGATGCAAATGAATATGCCTTAAGACTGAATTCATTTGAGTCCATAAGAGCAGAGAAAAACATTTGAAAGTATCTAGGATGTCTACCATCTTGGCCTCCTACTAAATTATTTTACTCAGTGGAATGTGATAAACAGTTCTCTTTTAAAACTGTTATAAGCAACCTCTTAAAGATGACTTGACACAGAATATCAGATTTGAAAAGGCTTCAGGAGGTCCCAAACTCTGTTATTTTACAGAAAAAAAAAACAAAACCGAGCCTTGTAAAGATTAAATGATATGTTCCAAGTCACAGCTAGTTGGTGATAAGATTAGATTTAGATTAAACCCTATCTTTGGACTCCTAAGACAGTGCTCATTTGCTCTATCATTCCTAAATGTGATGAAAGACAGGGAAAAGACATCAGTTCCTTACAGAATCTATGTCAGCATATGGTTATTAGATGTACACTATTGACTTTGTAAGTTCTTTGAGATTTGAATAAATGTGCAGCAATCTAAATGTCACAGGCCTGGAAGTAATCAAAAGGAACTGAACGTTAGTTACTACTGTGCATAATGCTCCCAACATAACTGTGGTTGGTTGCAATGTGTTATTAGAGCTCCGGTTTTTGTTGCAATTGTATGAACCAAGCCACATAGGGAACTCTGGAGAGTGATCACAAAAATACCTTTCTTTTCTTACTGTCCCTCAAGCAGCAGGGATCAAATAACTGTTTCTCAGCTGTCTGTCTTTTAAACAAAAATATCTCCTGCACTCTACGTGTATCTGTGGCAAGTTTGTGTTTGCTGCTGCTTCTCTGTTCTGTTCTGTATTTTAGACCCCAACCTTGGATCACCAGGGGATACTGGGACTAGAAAGGGCCTGACAAGATGTTTTACAAATTTATCTTGGATTCCTTCAGCACGTCACAGTTTGTGCTCAATAAAGGCAGCAGTGTAACGCAGACAGGCAGAAAATGGTCTGTAATTGGGTATTGGGCTTGCAGAATCCTTGGCTGCTAATCTTGGTACTTTAAGGGCTTTCTACTCCAACTATGGCAGTTACCATCTGTATCTCAGACCAGCTGCTATTATGATAATGAAGCAATTATAGTATGTTTTATTAATCTGCAACATAGTCAAATGTTTCTGCATTTGTTGAAGAGATCACAGAACCAGAAGAGAGGAAGAAGATTCCTTTTTTACTTCACTCTATGCCCCAACTGCATACAAACCTGGATCTGACCTGGTCACTTATTAACTGGATACATTTTTTTGTTTGTTTATTTTTCCTATGTTTTGGTGATTCTAGTACTGGTAATTAAAAAATCAAATTTATAATATCAGTTCCCAAGGCTATAAAATTTCTGAAATACAATGTCATATCACTCTGTGTAGAAATTTCAAAGTAATTGTCACCTAAGTTGCAGTGCCATCACACTATTAAAATGAGCCCATTCATCCCACTCCTTTTCTCTTTCCTTCTGATAACCAACCTTTTTTTTTTACAGAGCTAGACATGTTTTATAATCTTCATATGTCCCAGTAGCTTCATGCATAAACTGGGTATAGATATATTGACTGTTCCTTAGGGTTGTTCTGAAGACTTAGTGAGTATGTAAGCCCTGACATACACACATACATACATATATATATATATATATATATATATATATATATGTGTGTGTGTGTGTGTGTGTGTGTGTGTATTATTATTACTTTTGAAAATCATTATTGTTACTTCATAAAGTGATGGCTTGCTTATAATTTTGGATCTCATCTGGTTGATACTACTTTTACAAAAAACGAATGAATGACTTGTTAGGCTAATAAACATGGAATTATTACAATATAGTTGATGAAAACACTCACCTGTAATTGGTGACTGCAATTAAGACTCCAGCCCATGATTTTGGATTCCAAAGGTTTAATCAGTTTCCTGTGTATCTGCTAATCTAAAATGACCACAATAACTAGCTTTTACACCTAATATTTTAAACTCCATTTCTCTAAAATTTTTATTTAGAAATTTATGGACCATCAGATTTCTAAATAAGTGAGAATAACTGCAGCATTATTTTACCACTTATTTCTAATCATATATTTATTTATTTTTGGCCTCCAGGGTTATTGCTGGGGCTCATTGCCTGCACCATGAATTCACTGCTCCTGGAGGCTATTTTCCCCCCTTTTGTTGTCCTTGTTTTATCATTGTTGTGGTTATTATTATTATTATTGCTGTTGTTGTTGGATAGGACAGAGAGAAACGGCAAGAGGAGAGGAAGACAGAGAGGGCGAGAGAAAGATAGACACCTGCAGACCTGCTTCACCGCCTGTGAAGTGACCCTCTGCAGGTGGGGAGCCGGGGGCTCGATCCGGGATCCTTGTGCTGGTTCTTGTGCTTCATGCCACGTGCATTTAACCCACTGCGCTACCGCCCAATCCCCAAGCCTGATATTTTTTGTATTTGGTAATCTAGACCAAACTAAGACAATTAGGCCACTTTACATTTACTTATGTTAATTAAATTACAAAAGTGAAGTGGTTAAAACTACCTGGAACACAGTAAACATTCTGTTAGTGTTAGTTGTTATTATTAATATAAATTCAGATGTATGTGTATCATAGTCAAAGGACAGCTTAGTTACCATTGAGTAACTCAATATAACAAAATCTAAGGCTTTTTATTTTTTTACATGGCAGGCATGGTGCTACTCACTTTATCTTTGATATCATATTGAAGACTACATGATTCCTTGGGGAAATAACTTTTACTCTATTAAAAGATGCTAATAAGTACTAAAGAAATAGATATGCTTCTTTTTTATATGTTACTCAGACATCTGATAATACAAGTGACATTGCATTTCCTTAAAAATATTTTAATGGCTGAGTGACATTACATAATAATTATGCAAAAAGACTGTCATGCTTGAGGTTCAGTCCATGGCACCACCATAAGCCAGAGCTGGCTAGTGCTCTGATCCTTCCTCCCTCCCTCCCTGTGTCTCTCTCAATAAAATAAGTAAGTAAAATATTTTAAATGTTTTAAATACCACACATTATGCTGTCATGCTGCATCCCTGCAAATGTTTTTAAAAGTACTTTCTCATTTAAGAATTCATTTTAATTTATCAATTTGGGAAGGTAGATAGAATTGTTATCAATTTGGGAAGGTAGATAGAATTGTTATTATTTCTAACTCTAAGGATTCTCAGAGTTGTTTGCTTGTTTTTTTTTCTTAACTTTGGGGAAGCGATAGTGGATTTCAGTATAGCTATGTTTTTAAACCAAGATGAAGTGACCATTCAAGATCATCAGGCAGCTTATTGTCCACAACTACAGCCAGAATCTAACTCTGGATTGTGCTGGGCCTCTATTACAGCCCCGCACTCACTGCCAGGCTATGGACTTGTTTGTTTTAACTCACATCTGCTGAACACTCATTTCCCAGAAACAAGTAAAATCACCACCTTTACATGATTTCCAAAACTATTGATTTTGCCCCTATTCTCCGTTGATCTTGTGGATAATAAATCCACCTATTTAAAGACAAGAAGAATTCAGTGTTCAGCTGTAGTCTGCTACACACATGTCCACTTTCCTTGCATTTTCTTTGAACAGAACACAGTAAAATCTATTGTACAGCTCACCGGCGTGATATCGCTTTGATAGACACTGAGTGACCTAATATACACACTCCAGTGTACTCTAATCTGTGGTCTCCCAGCTCCCACTCGGCAGGAATTCTGAGATGTTGATGGAACCCCATGATTTAACAGAGCAGCTGGGCTGCCCTTTCACCCCTCACACTGGTTCTGACAGCTGCCTGCCATGTGTAGAGGAAAACCTCACAGGCTGAAACCCTGTCACAGAGTAAAGGTCCTTGGATAAACATACAAGCATGATCATGCTACTACTGCTACTATAATACCAAATTGTGTTTTAAACCTGAATTTGAGGTGATGGGAGTTTTTATATCTAAGGATCCAAAACACCCCAAAGTATGCCAAGTCCCCTCCCTCTAAAAATAAGAGACAAAGTGAGTTTGGTTTTTTTCCACATTATTTGAGTTACCTGCCATTTTCAAATGGACTAAGCCAGTTTACCAATGCCCATTTTTTTAAAATGTAAAAATGGTAACCTGCTAGAAGAGTTGTGCAAGCATCTGCTCTGTTAGTTAGGAAACTTAATTTGTGTTTAAAGCTGTCAAGTTAATCCACACTGCCTTTTTACTTTTGTCAGGATATTCTGCAGGTAGAAAAGAATGGAAGGAGGCTTTAGGCATGACTACCATCCTAAATATAAAGCTGGCTAAAAAAAAAAAAAAAAAAAAAAATCCTTACTCGGCCCAAATAGCATTGTGCTTTATAATTCATTCTTTTCACATACAGTACCCTGCGTTATCATGGCTAATGTTTTCCTGCTGAGCTGCCATCATCTTTTGTCAAGCTGTCAGGGTATTAAATTGATGTACCTTCCACATTTGGATAGAGGTCATTATCCTGTTGCCTGGTTGCATTGCCTCTGCTGAGCAGGTTAACTGCTTGAGGTCTTTCATCTAGATAAATGTTTCACCAGCACTTCTGCTCAGTGATGACATGAGCTGTTCCTTAAGAGGTCAGATAGTGATGCTATGATAAGTTGTTCCCCGATGTTCACAGATGTGGAAAGGGCTAGAGTACAAACTTTATAATAGGCCTAAAAAAAATGACAAACACTCATTTTAGCACATACCTCTCCCCTCCTCTCCATACTGGAATTGGGTCTTTTTATAAAATGCATACCTGTGTATTAATTCTTCATACAGAGAATCATCTCACATTTAAATATTTTATTGTTTTTGTCTCATAAATGATTCCATTAAATGATCAGCATACTTCCCGTGTGCTACCTTTTGATTCTGATAATGGCATAAAATAATTCTGTGGCTGTGGGTAGTACACAATATATTAATATGTTATATATATATATATATTTTTTTTTTTTTTTGCCTCCAGGTTTATTGCTAGGGCTCTACTGCTCCTGGACACTATTTTTTTCCCTCAATTCTGTTGCCCATATTGTGCCCTTGTCGTTGTTGGATAGGACAGAGAGAAATCAAGAGAGGAGGGGAAGACAGAGAGGGGGAGAGAAAGATAGACACCTACATACCTGCTTTCCCTCTTCTGAAGTGAATCCCCTGCAGGTTGGGGGTAGGGCACAAACCTGGACCTTAAGCAGGTCTTTGTGATTCGCACCATATGCACTTAACCCATTCCACTACCACCTAGCCCCCGATATGTTATAAATTTGTATATTTTTAGTGTTATATATCTATTTATTTTACATATAAATTATATTTCAAGTAATTAAAAGATACAGTATTTGACCTTTCTGTGCTGTCCACATACGACAATTACTACATAGAGAAATAGTTTTTTCTCTGATGAAATTTTATTTGCTAATGATAAGTAATTCAACTTTTCTTGTATTCAGTTGTTTATACAAAGCAACTGAATTACAAGGAAAAATAATTTAAAATGATTTTAATATAGCCAGATAGCCTTTAAGAAAAATGTATAATTGATCTTTCAGTTTTTTTACAGTATTTTTTTACTGTGGTAAAGTACACGTAACATAAACTTTTACCTCTGTAATCATTTAAAAATTTTAGTGGTATTGTATGCTCACAGTGTCATAATTAAACCGTCTAATCATCCAATAATACACAACAATAATTTAGTGCACTACCACAGAGATATTCAGGGTGCTGAACACATCTCACTCCCCACTCCCTAGACATGGGGATGCCCCATCCTTAACTCTCTTCTTCTAAGAAGTCTTTTGCTCTTTTATTTATTTTTTTTAATTTCTCCCAGAAGAGGTCATTGTTTTAACTCTTTGCACTTTTACTTGACTGTTGTAGCCAACTTATATATCCCCCACAAAATCATGAATTCCTCTAAATCCTGTGGTTTGCAAAGTAAGATTGATGTTCCTTCTACATTCAGACTCTTTCCTACTTCCCTGTTCTTTCCTAAAATACATTTTCTTGAGAAAGCATTGTTGTTCCCTTTTCCAGTGGTCTTTCTTTCCTTTTATCAAGGAAAACATCTCATATATCCAAGCCTTTGGCTGTAGAATTTTCTTGATCAAGGAAAACATCTCATATAGCCAAGCCTTTGGATATAGAATTTTCTTGATCTGTACTAACCTCTAGGTAACAAAGGGATATACCCATGTTAAAGTGCATAAAAATCTCTAATCAAAGCACATAGAGTCATTCCAGAAATAAACACTATTAATTCAGGGATATATCAGTGAATTTGGGAGAGGAGGCCTCCCTCGTCTATTTATTAAGGGGTGTACTTCCAATTAAAATTTAGTTTTATATTAAATTATTATTGATAGTTGTGTAGTGTTTTGTGTTGTTTGGGCTTTTGCACACCAATAATGATGAAACTTTTGTCTGAAAGAAATGTTAAAATCTTTGGGAACATTTAAAAATTAAATTTCAATCCTCATACATATTAATTACTATGAAGTATATTAGCATAATAAAAATAACGTGTTATTAGGATAACATTTTATCAAGAATGTACAGTTGAAATATTGGTTAAAGGAGAAACTATAAATTACTAACTATTATTGATGTATATTAACTAAAATTACTGTGATCATTTCAAAATATATACAAGTAGCATCTCATTATGTTGTGTGCCTAAAATTTGTTATATGTCAGTTATATTTCAAGTTTTAAGTTCACAGCTTTTAATAAATAGTTTTTCATGTAACTTTCAAAATAGGGATTTGCAAGTCAGGGGCCAGGCAGTGATGTACCTTGTTAAGCACTCACATTATAGTGCACAAGGACCCAGGTTCAAGCCCTTGTTTTCTACCTGAGGAGGGGAAGCTTTACAAGTGATGAAGCAGTGCAGCAGATGTCTCTCTATGTCTCTGTTCTCTACTTCCTCCTCTGCTCTCAATTTTTGTCTCTATCCAATAATAAATACATTAAGTTAAAAATAAAAGAGATTGGTGAGTCAAATATGCTTAAATTCCACCGTACTTCTTAAAGAATGATATAAAATCTTTATCTTAAAATACTCACTATTTCCAATAAACTAACCATAGCATCCCCTTTAATACAACTGAAATTTATAACAACAATATCCTACTTACACTTCACAGTTTGCAAAGGTATACAGTGTTTAACAAAAATGTTTATGAGGCAGTCATGCAAAAAAGGCTAAAAGACTATTAAAATGCACTGATTTTTGTCCTCCGAAGTGCTTAACGAATGGGTGGGATGTTTAGTTCCTACATTTATTTCATTTTAGTTTTATAATTAAACAAGTAGGCAAAACTGCCTTCCTCAGTTATGCCAGACAACAAATACTATTCAGAGGTTAATTAGTGCCACACAGAAGACATGATTTCTGTAAATTGTTGTGGCTGTGTCTAAGCCAAGGGCCTCACTAGTCTACATCAACTATAAAATTTACTGCATTAGAGCAAATGACTACTCTTACCAGCTTGGTTCATTATTTTTCTTGTTGCTGAGCTAGCATGAAAGAAGAGTTAGGTTTTTCTAAGAGTTAAAATTTTCGATAAAATAATTAAAAATGTCATTTTGGATTTGTAGTTATATAGCTGAAAAATCAATGGTGTCTAACATTGTTACAAATTCAATATATGCTGTGATGGCAAAATATTTCACCTGGACAGAGCTCCTACCTTGCCATTTGTACAGCTCAAATTCAAACCCAGCACTTCTTCTTCTTCTAGCATTTGCCCTTCTTCCGTAGCCAGTTAATGGCTTTAAAAGTGACTGGGATCCATGTAGATTCAGTCGGCTAGGAAGGATCGTCAGTTTCCCCAATGAATGGGTACTCACGGGATGCACCACGGGAAGGTCGATCCAATGCATCCCCAGAACTACCACCCTGGAGCAAGCTTAAGTTCTGTGGTGTCTCTCTCTTCCATTCCCCTATCTCTGTCTTTCTATCTTAAAAATAAAAATGAATCAGTCTAAAGTGGTTATGGCCTGATAATGACCTAAAAAGAAGAAAAGGAAAGAAGGAAGGAAGGAAAGAAGGAAGGGAAAGAGGAAAGGAAGAAGGGAGGCAGGAAGGAAGGAAAAAGAAAGAAAGGAAGGAAGGAAGGGAAAGAGGAAAGAAAGAAGGGAGGGAGAGAGGGAGGAAAGAAAAAGGAAGGAAGAAAGAAAGGAAGGAAGGAAGAAGAGAAAGAGGGGAGGAAGGAAGGAAAGAAGGAAGAAAGAAAATGAATCCTACATATATTACAATGACCATAAAAACTTTCTATTCTCAAAATTTTTATTTTACTTACATAACAAGAACTCATGGACTTTGGGTTAAACCTGTGATCAAAATATTTGGTATGAGTGTAGGTTCAGATTTAACTTTGTCAGCTGAAGTAACAAAGTAAACCATATAATTAAGTTAATCAGAAGTTTCATTTTAAAGTGATTATAAAAGTTTATCATAAAAGATGCTTGGCCAGATGCTTAGGATGCAAAATACACTACAAGTTCATATCCCTCCTGCCTTCATGGAGTTTATTTTCTAGTTTTGAGGGGAAAATTGAGTACAGGAGAAGGTGAATTCTGTAGCTATTAAATTATCATTAAAGTACTAATTAGTGGCACACTGAAATACATTATTTCTTATCACTCAGTGAAAGAAACTGATTACAGCACAGCTGTGTAAAATATAGTCCCATTTCTGTGACTAAAATTTATGGAAATACCCATGGAAAGAAGACTGGAAAGTCCAAAGAAAAATGTTAACTGTGTGTCACTCTTGATGAAGTAGAAATGATGGGGTGATTTCAACTGGCTTGTTGCTCATTTACAACTTCTACAATGAAAAGATCCTTTTGGTAATAAGAAGAAAATCATTGTAATTATTTTTAATTAAAAGAAATGAGACAACATAGGCCATGTTACATGAATAATGGAATACTGAGGGTCTCCACGGGAGACCAGAGAGAAGAACCCAGCTGGGCATATTGTGGTCAGATATGCCTTAGAGCAGGTGTGGAATTTAGTCTCGGCCCAAGATAAGAGAGAGATATTTGTGGTGCTGGATAGGGAACCCAAGGTCTCATGTATGAGCTCCACTACCCAATTTATATTATTTATTTTTCGTCTGGTAGAGCAATACAGTGATCCACTATCCCTGGGGTTCTTTTTGTTGCTCTCATATGATGCCAAGATTCAGACACAAAACATCACACATGCAAGGCAGCAACTCTCTTACTGAATCACTTCTCTAATTTAAAAAAAAGGGGGAAAGTGGAGATTAAGAGAAGAAAGAAATATCTGAGTATTTAAGTAGGCCAAAGGAGAGACATAGTGTATTTTTACATTGTGTACTATGGAAAACTTTTAACTTTTTAAAATTAATTAATAAATTAATTAATTAATTTTAACAAATTAATTTGTATAATAAATGAATTTTAAAATTAATAAATCAATTAATTTTACAGCAATTTTCTTCTTTGTTTAGTTTGTGATCAGAGTTAATAGCGGAAGCTGTGGACCCCATATAAAAATTTAATCTGGTTAGTAGTAAAAGTATGAGCTTTCCTTCTAGCTAATACTAAGGGAGTAGCAGTAGGGTGGAGAGGGCAATGACTTTAAAGATGTTTTCACTTAATTTCTACCTGTAGACTAACAGCTCACAGATATAAGAGGCTCTTTTAATTCTAGGAATATATCTTCAGAATCCAAAGACTTTATCTTGTGTTTAGTTAGAAACATAGACAAGCTGCATTCCATCTGCATTCCATGTGTGACGAGAGGGAAACATAAGAAACTCAGACCTCAAAGTAGTTGAAGGGAGACATAGAACTTTGTAACTAAGTTCACTTCGCTACTCTACCTATATACCTATGAGTATATATACCTGATAGAATCAGGACTAGTTCACTAGTCCCCTAGTACAAGGATACCTTGGATGCTCATAAAGACATCTGAAAATCCTGCTCAGGTATTTCCTCTTCCAAGACAGATCTGCATTTGTACTTTCAGTGCTAGCAGCTAGTATCATACAAACTTGTACACAAGTTGTATTGAAGTCCATATAGCTTGTAAACCTCAGACAAACTGAATACATAGTGATCTTCAAATATGAGTGAACAGTCCTGAAATAAACTCTTCTGAAAACTCAAATATGCTCAAATTAAATTATTGTCATTTCCATGAGCCTGAGAAATACATTTTTCCCTGCTGAAAAAAAAGATGATAAAAATAGTAATTAATCTTTATTGATATGTGAAAAATGTAGACTGTTTAGCGTGTCAAATATAAAATAAGTTTTAGGACCTCTATGAGCAAGTCAATACTTGCCTGTCAGTATACTGGTTAAAAACAAAACAAAAAAACCCAAACTACTGTAGATTTGGTAATTTAGGAAAATAAACAATTAGTCTTAGTTTAACTTTGATGAAAATGACAGGCTTTCCTACTAGACTTGAGAGTGAGATCATTAATCTCCTAGGATTCTAAAACTTATTTTATATTTGACACTTTTAACTTTTTAAAAACATTTATTTGCTGGATAGAAACAGAAGCTGAAATGGAAGGTGGAGATAAAGGAGAAAGAAAGAGAAACAGCTGTGGCACTACTCTACCTTCTGTGGAACTACCACCCTGCAGGTGAGGATTGGAGACTTGAACCCAGGTCCTCCATCAGGTGTGCCACCACCTAGCCCCCTGACTATGGAACACGTTAGCTACTTACATATTACATCGTACAGAGAATAACCTCATGTGCCCAGTTTAAACAATTCCTAGTCATTATTTTATATTTCTACTCTTTATCCGTTCTTCACTTCTCACCCAGATTATTTTATGTAAATAATAATAATAAAAACAAGCTCTGGAAGTTAACTCAGTAGGAAAAATGCTGTATCATATATGAGGCCCTGTTTTCAATCCCCAGCTCAGCATGGGAGCACTGTGGACAGCACTGAGAGAACTCCAGGTATGGTACAAATATATTTTCCTCCCCTCCTCCCTGAGCACATAAAATAAAAAATCAAAACATTGGGCCAGCAAAGCTGTTTGGGGAAATTGCGAGTGCACAAAACTATCACTTTATTATATTTTTAATAAGGCAATATTGTCTTCTATTTAACCATTTTAACATATATTTATGTAAGTTATCCTTATTTTCCCCTTGTTTTTATTTGGGATGTTAACAGTTAACAGTACAGTTGTTGACATATGGGTACCATTTCTGATCTCACCAAGGTAAACATCTGAAAAACACTCTCACTCCCAGGTTAGGCCCATCATCCTTTACCAGGACCTGAAAGCCTGCTGCCCCTCAACTCCTTCCCTTTATGCCCTCCTTCTCCAGAGTTCTTTATTTTGGTGCAATATGCTGCCTGCCCATGTTTTACTTTGTATCTCCCCTTCCTGTTCTTTTTTTCTTTTTCTTTCTTTTTTTTTTTTTTTTTTTGGCCTGCAGAGTTATTGCTGGGGCTCAGTGCCTACACTATGAAATCACTGCTCCTGGACACTATTTTTTTTTCCTTTTGTTGCCCTTGTTGTTTATTGTTGTTGTTATTGCCGTTGTTGTTGAATAAGACAGAGAGAAATTGAGAGGGGAGGAGAAGACAGAGAGGAAGAGAGAAAGATAGACACTTGCGACCCCTCTGTAGGTGGAGGGCTGGGGGCTGGAACCAGGATCCTTGCACCAGTCCCTATGTCTCAGTTCACATCATGTATGCCCAACCCATTGTGCTATCACCCAGCTCCCTGCTCTTGTTTCTTAAGTTCAAATTATATCACTATGACCACATCTTCAAACATCCCTTGATATTGTCAACTATGCACATAATATTAATAGGAAAAATTGAGAAAGTAATTTAGGAAAAATATGGAAGGAATGTACTTTTAGAAATACTTCTATAAATATGAGATTCAGAGTCAGAAGGTAGTTTACTCAGTAGAGTGTTGGCCTTATCATTAACAAGAACCTGAGTTCAAGCCCTAGGTACCATGTGGCAGCAGTAGAAGAAGCTCCAAAATGGTAGCATGGTGTCATGGTGTCTCTCCTCACTGTGTCTCTCTCTACCTGAAATGAATATAATTTAAAAAAAATTGAACCAGGAACAGTATAATGATGCATGTGCAAGGTACATGCACCACAAAGATGAGATTCCTATTAGAAAACCTAGCTTTTGACTGAGAGATTATCCAGAGACTCTGTTTTTATTAACATATTAATCAGATCTGATTTCCTTGAAAATGTTGGAGAATAAAAGGAAAGCCTGCAGTCATTTTACTAGCTGCACTGTAGCTTTCCAGGGCATATTTGTTTACATTCTACAAGTAAACATCAGCTCCGAGATTCATGCTGAAAACCTGAAATGCTTAGTTAACTTCTAAAGGATTTAATCAAGCCACAGGATACATAATTCAAAGGATTAAAAAAAAATGTAATTAAGAAAAATCCTTTCTATGGCAAGGAAGCAGCAGATTGTTTCCATTAATTTTATGAGTAATCTTGTTTTTGTTGGCTGGAAACTAAGCCAGGTTGGGGGTAGTGCACTGTGGGAAGGAGAACCTATTGGAAAAGCACAAGGCTTGTCACCTGGTTGCATAAGCACATATATGCACATAGAATAACTACTGCAATTCAGCATGTTAAATGCTCAGCCTATCGTCTCCCCTTACACATACACTCAGCTTTTGATTTTCCTCCTCTCCTCATCTTTAAGTCTTATTCTTCTCTGTGCCTCTAGCTCCCCCTTTCCTTTGCATTTCCTATTCAGCCTCCAAGACCAGGCCTTCTTACTCTGATGTGTCTTTGTCTGCCCTTTTCTGCATTCTCTCACCTTACACCTGCATTTCTGAAGGAAAAAGAAAAAGAAAGAAAGAAGTCTCTTTGGCTTATCCAATCAGACAAAACACTTCTTTAGTACTTGCCTGACTACAGGCTCTCCCTTGTTCCCTCCACCCAGGATGGTGACACATAATAAGTCTCCCCAAATGCTGTTGCATCATATCACTTCCCTTCTCAGACATCTGAAGTGACCTTTGATTTCTTTCCACCACAAGTCTAGACTCCTTTGTTTGAATTTCACAGCCTTTCACAATCTCACCCACTCCTACTCGCAGTGTTCCTCTTTCTACATTCAGATTCAGATTCTTTTTCTTATTATTAATATTGAGTTACAAAATTATGAGACAACAGGGTATAATTCCACACTGTTCCAACCACCAGAGTTCCAAGTCCCCATTCCCACCACTGGAAATTGCAGTAGCCCTCCCAAGGTCACGGGGATGGGTCGACTAATCTTTCTATAACTAGTTTGTATAGTTTATACATATTTGCCCATTTCTTCCATGGTTCTGCCCTCTCCTCCCCTCCTCAAACCTACACCTACTGCCACTCCTGAATGCCCTTCATTTTTCCTCTTCTTTATCCGAGTCCTGCTGAAATTGGAGTTCAGAGCCCTCTGATCATCTTCCCCTAACACTTCTTCCCCTCTGAGAATATGGATCAAAATTCTTTTTGGGGTGAAAAAGATGGGACTTCTGGCTTCTATAATTGCTTCTCAGCTGGACATAGGTGTTGTCATGATAAAACTAATTTGAAGGTACATATGCATCTCTATGTTCAGAGCCGCATTATTCACAATAGCCAAGTTATGGAAGAAATCTAAAAACCCTTCAACAAATAACTGAATCAAGAAGTTATGGGGGTGGGGCTGGGGAAACAGCATAATGACTATGCAAAAGACTTTCATGCTTGAGGCTCTGAGATCTCAGCTTTATTCCACAGCACTAAGAAATAAAAGTGGAGCAGTGTTCTGGTATTTCTCCCTCTCTCTATATTTCTCTCTCTCTCTCTCTCTCTCTCTCTCTCTCTCTCTCTCCCCCCCTCTCTCTTTCCTTCAGAATTATCTGGCACTACAAATCCACTGCTCTTGGCTCCTTTTTTCCATTTTAATGGTTAAGTCAGAGAAAACTTAAGAGGGGTGGGGGAGGTAGACAGGGAGAGAGAGACACCTGCAGACCTGTTTCGCCACTTGCTTGTGAAGCAGGTGGGGAGCCAGGGGCTTGAATCCAGATCCTTGCATGGGTACTTATGCTTCTTACTGTGTGCTCTTAACCTGGTATGCCACTGCCTGGCCCCTCTCTCTGTGTATTTTTGTCTCTGTGTCTCTTTCATTAAGGTAAAAGAATAAAAATACTTTTAAAAAAGTTACAGGAAATATACTCATTGCAGTACTAGTGAGTAATTTAAAAAGACAATATATCCTTCAGAACAAAATTGATGCAACTGGAGGTGGTTATGCTTAGTGAAGTGAAGATCCACTTTTTTCTAAAGATGTCCATTAAGGCACAAATGTGTTCTAAGTGATAGCTTCAGCTGTCATTTTATTTTTAGGAAACTGATTCTAGCAACAAATGTTTACTCATGGATCCAATTATTAATTATTTAGCATCTTTAATGTTCCAGATATCATTCTACACCCTGGAAATTCAGATGCATCTTTATCATCAGAGCTCAGGGGAAGTAAGCAAGGGTTCTAGAAACAAAATCACAATTTTGAATGTTGTTACTCTCTCCTTGGCCTTTCTCCAGTTCTACCGACCCTACTAGATCTATCACAGTTCCATTCACCTTCTCCAGCTATATACCATATTGATCTCCTTCCACAAAAATTCTGTCTTGAAAACTTTTAAATCCTGGACCCAGAGAAATGCTTATTTGCATAATGCCCTGCTTTGCCATGTATATAACCCTGGCTCAAGCCCACCCCCACCACATTAAAGAAAGCTTCAATGCTGTGATCTATCTCTGTCTGTCTCCTACAAAATAAAGCTATAAGAACTTTCAAAATCTGATGTTTGACTACAGAAGTAGGCTTAGTGTACAATTCAAAACCAGAAGTACATAATATGAAGAAATCTTCCCATAACCCAAGTCATTGAATATAGCTGCTTTCCATTAGTACATAATCCTCTAATATTTTACTTCTTTGCAATTATCAGTATGTATTTGTCTTCATCACAAAATGGCCAAATTACTTACAAAATTATGGTTTTGACAATATGCCTAGAGAGACTATTGGATTCTTGTGTTTTTGCAACATTATGGAAAATATTTCACAGTCATAACATTTACCAATGTAAAGCATGCAGTTTATTGGTATTGTCAATGAATTGTGCAAACATCACCACAGTCTAATTCTAGAACATATTCACCACCTGAAATGAAACCACATACCCACTAGCAGTCATTCTTCATCCCTACTTCCCTACATCTCTTAAAATCCCAGAAAGCCACTGACCTATTTTTCTGTTTCTGTAGACTTGGGATTTCAGAGTATTTCACATAAGTAGAATTATACAACATGGCCTCTTGGTGACTGACTTCTTTCACTTCCTGTGGTGTTTTTGAGATTCAAATACTGCATCAGTATTATATATATTCAACTTGTACCCCAAGCAACATTCCATCCTATAGATAACACCATATTTTACTTACCTGTGTTTCAGTTAATATGACCTATTTCCTTTGGCAGCTATTATGAGTAAAGTTATTGAATGTAAATTATCTATTCCATATAACATTACCACCAGTAATGTATTAGAACTCCAACTGCTTTACATCTCATAGGCTTCCCTTATTCATTCATTTATTTATTTATTTATTTTACTTTTCTACTTATTCTTATCAACAGGGCTTCACCATTCTCAGTTGACTTTTTCAGGGAGAGAGAGAGAAAGAGTCCATAGCCAGACTTGAACCTGGGTTGTATGTATGGCAAAGCAAAGACACTATCCAAGTGAGCTACTTTTCCTATGGCTTTATAAACAAATGCTTATTTCTTGCTCATATCCTCTGTCCATTATGAGTCATCAGGGGTTCTGCCCAGGGACACAAACTAACAGTGACTATATCTGCATTCCTGCTTTCCTCTTACTCCATCACATTGAATCAGGGAGAGCACATGGTGATATAGCTACTTAGATGTCCACATTTCGTTGGTCAGACCAGGTCAGGACACCATGTTTAACTCCCAGGGGAACTAGGCAGAGTATTCCACTTCCTAGTTCCCCTGGGTATTCACTTCCTAGAATGGCATTCTTCTGAGGTACAAGAAGACAACAGAACTGGAAATTAGCTATTAACACTAGAAACATTAATAAGTATTTGATTAATGGTAAAACACTTCTAGGGGAGGGTGGAATACATTCCTTTTAATTTTCTTCTTGGATCCAACCAATATTTAAGAAGGATTTCCAAGGGGAGAAAATAAGTCTGAAGACAAAATTGAAGCCTTGTGTGGGCATCAGGCATGAAAAGGCAGACAGACAGAGAACTTCTATGGGAAAGGATTGCAAACTTCAGTAGTGAGAGAACCATTATAGTGAAGTGAACTGTTTCTCATGTGATATTCCTTACCAAGTTCCACACATCTTGATCTAAAAAAAGACTGAACACTTCAAACCAGTGAACTCTTCCTCGGTCTCCTCTGTGCATGATCTTGTGTTGGATGCTACCCCCCAATGACTTTGAAGTCACTGAACTTTCCTTTTGTGCTCTGCTCCTGGTAGTGCCTCTAGTCTGGTCTCACTGACAGCATGGTATTTTGCTTTTGACCTGTGTACAATTTTTGGCTCTTGTTTACCACTGAATATCATCAGTATATGTATCTAATTTACCCAATATCTTTTATCCAAGTGTCATGGCCAATTGGTTTCATGAGTCACTAAAATAACCACAATATGGTTTCCTATACCTTTATTCAGGAATCACTCTACAGCATCCCATTTTTCTGGGTACTTACAAGCAAAGGAACTGAACCTCTATTATTATCTAAAAAGAAGATATGTCGACTTAAAATAGTTTATATTTCAATGTGACAAATTCAGGGGCTGGGTGGTTGTGCACCTGGTTAAGCGCACATGCTCCAATGTGCAAGGACCTAGGTTCAAGCCCCTGGTCCCCACCTGCAGGAAGAAAGCTTTGCAAATGGTGAAGCAGTGTAGTGGGTGTCTCTCTGTTTCTCTCTTCCTTTGTATCATCCCAGTCCCTTTCAATTTCTGGCTTTCTCTATACAATAAATAAAAATTTAAAAGATAATAAAATTTTTTAAATCCAGTTTTTCCTTAAACTTTATCTCCTTTAGCTTAATTGTAGGATTATAAGTCTGACAAGTACTTAGGAACATATATGTTCTTTCCACAGTATTACTTAAAAATTTACACCAACTGACAATCAGATGACACTACGTATATGTATATGTCCATGTGTATTAGTGTGCAGAAAGGCTAATCAGAAAAGGGGAAATTTGAAGCTTTCAGAAGGGAAAATGAGCTATGGTTTTATTGCAACTAATCAGATAGAAAACTGTGGTCAGAAAGCCTCCATGTATTTTGGTATTGATACTCTTTAGTCTCTTCTTTACATAATACTCTAAAGAAAAAAAATCACATAAAATTGAGTTGTTCTAAAGTAAAATTATATGGATGATAGAACTGAAGCAATTCAGAGAACATTCCCTTGGACACTAAAACCAGCAAGCAGATCAGTAGGAGGAACAAAGTAGAGGGACAGTTACATGTGGTTGCTATGGCAACATTGTACTAACTAGAATAAGACTGAAGAATCCTGATTCATCACTCCACATTTCCCTTTTCTCTTCCTAACTGGTTCCTGAAAATTTGCAGTCTTTGGGGTTTTGTGCTGCCAAGTCAAGTCACAGAGGGACAGCATGTTAACCAAAGATAGATGTCCCTTAGCAAGGAGGGCATATGTGATTCATGTGTCTAGAATGAACAGAATATTAAATAAGTAAGGTTTAATCAGGAGATGAAAGTGAGCAAAAAAAAAAAATCATCAAATTGTCAAGAATCTCAGCCACATTCTGACATTCCGCAACTCTGAGATGACAGAATCAGAGTAAGACCATGGAAGTTCAGTTAGTCTGTGAAGAGCAGATATGGAAAACCAACCAGAGCTGGGGGTTTTATAAGAACTACTTCTGGTGGGGGTGGAAGAAATGGCATTTAGTATAATGGTTATACAAAACGACTTTCATGGTAGAGGCTCCAGAGTCCCATGTTCAATCCTTAAGACCACTATAAGCCAGAACTGAACAGTATTTTAGCCATGCTCTTTCTCTCTCTTCTTCTCTTCTTTCTCTTCCTCCCCCTCTCTCATATGCAACATACATAGTTATATATATTTCCACTGGTAAAGGACACAAAGCCTTTCCCAGAGGAGTGGAAAATGAGAAGTGATTCCCCAACAGCTTCAGCTTTTTCAACTATAAAATAAATTAGAATGATTTCCATATAACTACATAGCCTTTAAGAAAAAAAATTATTGATGTGTGATCGATCTTTCAATTCAGTTTTTTTCTCAAAAAATCCTGATGAGTTATCTCAGCCCTTTCTGAGAGGGTTGCATGGGTCACAACATCAAGAGCAATCATGAATTCTTAGCTGATGTTGTCTTTACCTTGAAAGGTAAAGAGAGGCCTACCTATAGGCTATAAATTAAAGTGAATATTGATGGTGTTTAAACTAGTAAGACTGGCTAGCAAGGAATGCATTTTTACTTACTTTTACTCTTGGTTAGTGCTGGCACATCACTGAAAATAACTTTAAAGAAAAAGGAAGGAAGAGTGGAATGTGTTTAGGGAAAAGAGTCTTTAATTTAGCTCATTATACTCTTAGAATCACTTATTTAAATCTCTATGTAAGGACTCACAATGAACATTTATGTCTCTCTGGTTGGCAGTTGCCTTTATTAGACAGAATGGCCCAGATTCAACTTCTTCTGAAGGACATAGGATACATAAATTATTGGAGACATTCAGTTTTTCAGTTGACTGGTTATAATTTTATTATCTGGTAGTCATGGAGGAAATCACATAGACACTTTTTTTTTTCCTCCAGGGTTATTGCTGGGGCTCGGTGCCTGCACTATGAATCCATTGCTCCTGGTGATCATTTTTCATTTTATTGGATAGGACAGAGAAATTGAGAGAGAAGGGGGGAACAGAGAGGGAAAGAAAAGAGAGACACCTGCTTCACTCCCTTTTTAAGCAACCCCCCTGCAGGTGTGGAGCTGGAGTTTCAAACTGGGATCCTTGCATGGGTCCTTACACATCATACTTAACCCAGTGAGTCACCACCCAGCCCCATCACATAGACTTTCTTGTTTTAAATTTTTTAATATTTATTTATTTTTTGTTTTCCTTTTTGTTGCTTTTGTTGTTTTTTATTGTTGTTGAAGTTATTGTTGTTGTTACTGATGTCATCATTGTTAGGACAGAGAGAAATGGAGAGAAGAGGGGAAGACAGAGGTGGGGAGAAAGATAGACACCTGCAGACCTGATTTACAGCCTCTTTCAGGTGAGGAGCTGGGGGCTCGAACCAGGATCCTTAAGCTGGCTCTTGCACTTAGACTTTGTCCCTTTATTCAGTATTATTTTTTTTTAGCTATCAGATTTATCACTGAGACTCATTGCCTGCACAAAGGTCCTAATACTTCTGGTGGCCTTTTTTCTTTTCTTTTCTTTTTTGAGGCAGAAAGAAATGAAAAGAAGGAGGAGGTTAGAAGGGGGGTAAAAGAAAGAGGAAGAGACACCTGCAACACTACTCCACTACTCATGAAATCCCCTGTGGCTGGGGATCCAGTTGAACTCAGGTCCCACAGTCCATAATGTATACACTCTACTGGGTGCACCATCATCTGGCCCAAACCTCTTACTCTTAACAGGTTTGTTCCTAGAGTGGGAGCCTTGTTTAACAGAAATTACTTTCCAAGTATTTAGCTTTCATGGGTGCTGTTTCTTCTACATTTTGTTCTAAATTGACCAACACTTTAAGTGACTAGATGGTGGAAATGTTGCTTCATTGTTTTGCACCCAGACATGGTAATCCTGATGTTCCTGACCTGAGAGTCCATAATTTAAAAGGTCAGTAAACCAACTGAAGCTGTATGAAAAATATCTGCAAGCAGATATGCAGATGAGATTTTTCTAGAGAGAACTCCTTGGTTTTCATTTGGTTCTCAGATTTGATAGTAATTCGAAAAGATTAAAATTATCACAGTGTGGAGAGTTGGGTGGTAGTCTATTGGCTTAAGTACACGTGGCGCGAAGCACAAGGACCCAAATAAGGATCCTGGTTCGAGCCCCTGGCCCCCCACCTGCAGGGGAGTTGCCTCACAAGGGGTGAAGCAGGTCTGCAGGTGTCTATCTTTCTCTCTTCTCTGTCTCCCCCTCCTCTTTCCATTTCTCTCTGTCCTATCCAAAATGACGACATAAATAACAACAACAATAATAAATACAACAATACAATGAGGTCAACAAAAAGGAATAAATAAATACTTTTTTAAAATTATCATAGTGTGTTCTCTATGCCATTTCTCTTGTTGACAGTTCAATTTATCAGTCTTTGTCTCCTGAGAAGCTGGTGAAAGTAGGAAAGAGGGGCAACATTAAAGAGAAAAATATTTGGTAAGAAAAACTGTACTTTCTGATTCTGAATAAAAAACAATCTGCCCTACTGTATAGCACTGTGACATTTCCATTTTAATACTATTAAAACCTCACCAACCAATACATACAAAATTTGCACATTTTACTAGAAGTAAGTTTACCTAAAATAAATGTTATGTATATTAATATCTTATTGATGACTTGTGTGTCTAAGGATAAAGTCTACTGATATCTACAGATCACTTTAAAGTGAATCAAAATAGAAGTATGAATCAATTTAGAAAGATAAACAGCCATACTATAAAGCAAACATTTCAAAATATAGATTATGTAATCCATGTAATGGACATACAACACTATGTAGTTCTTTGGCTCTTCTGTATTTTTGAAAATGTTGCTAACATCTTAGGAAAACATATGGCTTAATATTTATAGTATATGCAATTATATAGGACAGCAGGCAGAACAGAGAAGAAAAATGGTGATGGAATTGAGATATTTGTTGAGTCAATTTGAAACGATTCTTTAGTGCATAGAAATAAACTTAAAAAGATTAAACTTCAGTACAAAGACTTTATGGTCCAATGGAACTCCTGTGGCACAAGTTTATGTCCAAATATATGTATACAAATAGGTATATCTCTGTTTGTATAGTGCTTAGCAGGATAGTTTTCTCAGCAATGACTATGGCTGTACATGTTTTCTGAACTTTGTAGTGTGTGCCTAGTTTTACTTGGAAACCATTCTCATAAAGTTATTTTTGTCATTAATTGTTTTCCCACTTCAAAAAAATTGTTTGCTTGATTTTGAATTATTAATTTTAGAAAACTACATGTACTATATCTAATTCATATCTATTTTATCCAGATTACGCACATGTAATATTTGGACAGTCTTTTCTTTTTTAATTGGGGGCTAATGGTTTACAGTATAGTCTTTCACACATGGGCACAGCCTCTCATCTCCCCTTGATAGATGTCTGGGAGACATTTGTTCCCCCACCTAAGATCCCCTGCCCCATCATATACCACAACCCCAATGTCTCTTCATCCTATCCCTTTCCATCCTGTCCTTTTCAGTCCTTCCCCAGAGTCCTTTGCTTTGGTACAATACACCACACCACGTTTCACCTTATGTTTTCCTTTATTGTCTTTTTTTCTTAAGTTTCAAATCTGAATGTAATTATTCAGTATTGGTTCTTCTCTTTCTGTATCATCATACTCAACATGATATCTTCAAGTTCTGACCAAGGTAATTGCAAAGGAGATAGCCTTGTGAATTTTAATGACTGCATATTATTTCATTGTGTATATATACCATGCTTTCTTAGCCACTCATCTGCCCTTGGGCATCTGGATTGCTTCCAAGTGTGGGCTACTACAAACTGTGCTGCTATGAACATAAATGTGCATAGACCTTCTTTGGTAGGTCTCTTTGTTTACCCTGGGTATATCCCCAGGAGAGGGATTTACAGGTCATGAGGTGGCATTTGGATCAATCTTCAGACTGTTTTCCACAGTGGTTGAACCAATTTACATTCCCACCAACAATGGAGGACACTCCTGCCCCCACTCCAAGCCCCTCCACCACCTTCTTTTCTTTACTGGGGGGATTAGTGGTTTACAGTCAATGGTAAAATACAGTAAGTTGTACAGGTGTAACATTTCTCAGTTTTCCACATAACAATCTACCCCCCTCTATGTCTTCCTCTGCCATAATGTTACAGGACTTGAACCCTCTCCTCCCTCACCCCAGAATCTTTTACTCTGGTGGAATACACCAACTCCAGTCCAAGATCTGCTTTGTGTTTTCCCTTATGTTCGTATTTCTCAATGTCTATGAGTAGGAGCATTCCATATTCATCCTTCTTTTTCTGATTCATCTCACTTAACATGATTCCTTCAAGAGCCATCCAAATGAGGTGAAGAAGGTGAATTCACCAATTTTAATCACTGAGTAGTATTCCATTGTGTATATATACTACAGCTTAACTCAGGTACTCAGCTGTTGTTAGACATCTGGGTTGCTTTCAGGTTTGGGGTATTACAAATTGTGCTGCTATGAACATAGGCATACACAAATCTTTTTGAATGAGTGTGTTTGGTTCCATAGGACATAACACCAGGAGAGGAATTACAAGGCCATAGTAGTCCATTTTTAGCTTTCTGAGAGTTCTCCAGATTACTCTCCACAATAGTTTGACCAATCTTCATTCCCACCAGCAGTGTAGGATGGTTTCTTTGTCCCCACAGCCTCTCCATCATTTGTTGACATTCTGTTGTATGACATTCTCCCAGGAGTGAAGTGGTATCTCATTGTTGTCTTTATTTGCATTTCTCTGATAATCAATGACTTGGAACATTTTTTTCATATGTTTATTGGCCTTTCAGATCTCTTCTATGGTGAATATTCTGTTCACATTGTCTCCCCATTTTTGGATGGGGACATTTGGTTTATTTGTTGCTGAGTTTGGTGAGCTCTTTATATATATTTTATATATTTTGGCTATTAGCTTTTTGTCTGATGTATGGCATGTAAAGATTTTCTCCCATTCTGTAAGGGATCTCTTTGTTTGGGTGGTGTTTTCTTTTGCTGTGCAGAAGCTGTTTAATTTGATGTAGTCCCACTGGTTTATTTTTGTTTTAGTCTTCTTCATAATTGGATTTGTATTATTAAAGATACTTTTAAAATTTAGATGGAAAAGAGTTCTACCAATACTTTCCTCTAAGTATCTGATAGTTTCTGGTCTAATGTCCAAGTCCTTGATTCATTTGAAATTTACTTTTGTGTTTGGTGAAGTATACTGGTTAAGTTTCATTCTTATTCATGTCTCAACCCAATTTTTCCAACACCATTTGTTGAAGAGACTCTCCTTTCCCCATTTAATAGCCTGGACAACTTTTTCAAAGATTAAATGTCCATAGGTGTGGGGGCTTACGTCTGGGCTCTCAATTCTATTCCACTGTTGATTGTGTCTATTCATGTTCTAGTACCAAGCAGTTTTGATTATAATTGCCCTATAATACAATTTGAGATTTGGGAGTGTGATGCCTCCAGTTCTGTTCTTTCATCTCAAGATTGTTTTGGCAATTCTAAGTCTTTTCTTGTTCCAGATAAACATTTGTAGCTTTTCTTCTGTTCTCTTAATAAAATTGGTTGGCATTTTGATGGGAATTGAATTAAATTTATATACAGCTCTGGGCAGTATATTAATTTTAATGATGTGAATTCTTCCAACCCATGAACATGGAATATCTTCCCACTTCTTTGTGTCTTTTTCTATTTCCTTGATTAGTAACTCATAATTTTCAGTATACAAGTCTCTCACTTTTTAAAATTTTATTCCTAGATATTTTACTGTTTTTGTTCTTATAGTAAAAAGGATTGCTTTTTGGATTATTTCTCCTTATTCTTCCTGTTCTCCTCCTCCTTCTTCTCCTTCTTTTTTTTTTTTAATATTTATGTATTTCCTTTTGTTGCCCTTGTTGTTTTATTGGTGTAGTTGCTATTGATGTCATTGTTGTTGGATAGGATGGAGAGAGGAGGGGAAGACAGAGAGGGGCAGAGAAAGATTGACACCTTCAGACCTGTTTCACTGCTTGAAGTGACGCCCCTGCAGGTGGGGAGCAGGGAGCTCAAACTGGCATCCTTACTCCAGTCCTTGCACTTTGTGCCACATGCACTTAACTCGCTGCGCTACTGCCCGACTCCCTTTTCTTCTTCTAACTTAGTGTTTGCATAGAGGAATGCCACTGACTTTTGTATGTTAATTTAGTAGCCTAACACCTTACTGTATTGCCTGGTAATTTCCAAGAGCTTCCTGTTGGATTCTTTAGGTTTTTCTAGTATACTATCGTATCATCTGCAAATAGTGAAAAGTTTGACTTCTTCTCTTCCAATATGTATCCCTTTAATTCGTTGCTCTTGCCTGATTGCTATGGCAAGAATTTCCAATACTATTTTGAATAGTAATGGTGATAGTGGGCAGTACTGTCTAGTACCTGATCTGAGGGGGAAAGCTTCCAGTTTTTATGCATTGAATATGATGTTGACTGAGATTTACTATATATGGACTCCACAATCTTTTTTAAATTAATTTTATTAGTGATTTAATAATGATAGACAAGACTGTGTGATAAGAGGAGTACAATTCCATATAATTCCCAGCACCAGAGTTCTGTATCCCATTCCTTCCATTGGAAGCTTCCCTATTCTTTATCTCTCTGGGAGTATGGACCAAAATATTCATGGGGTACAGAAAGTGGAAGGTCTAAATTTTGTAATAGCTTCTCCACTTGACATGGGCATTGGCAGGTCAATCCATACCCCCAGCCTGTTTCTTTTTTTTTTTTTTCCCCCTTTTTGTTGCCCTAGTTGTTGCAGCCTCGTTGCGGTTATTATTGCCATTGTTGACGTTGCTTTGTTGTTGGATAGGACAGAGAGAAATGGAGAGAGGAGGGGAAGACAGAGAGAGGGGGAGAGAAAGACAGACACCTGCAGACCTGCTTCACCGCCTGTGAAGCGACTCCCCTGCAGGTGGGGAGCCGGGGGCTCGAACCGGGATCCTTACGCAAGTCCCTGCGCTTTGCGCCACGTGCGCTTAACCCACTGCGCTACCGACCGACCCCCTACCCCCAGCCTGTTTCTATCTTCCCATAGTGGAGTAGGGCTCTGGGGAAGTGGAATTCCAGGGCCCATAGGTGAGGTCATCTGTCTAGGGAAGTCAGGTTGGCATCATGGTAGCATTTGCTACTTGGTGGCTGAAAAGTATTAAGATAGAAAGCACAGCAAATTGTTTAATGGTCAGGGATCTAAAGTAAAGAATATAACAGATGAGATTTGGTGTGCTACTGTTGGAAGAAGCTAGGAAGTCTATTTTAGCTATAGTCTTATGGGCCCATGACACTGATTTTTTGCCTGGGCCGGACAACTAATATGCTAAAAATATTGGGTGTGCTAAAAGTATTGTCTGGGAAGATAGTGTCAGAATTTTATGTATCTTAGGAACTTGTCCATTTCTTCCTGGTTCTCTACCTTTGTGACATATAGTTGTTCATAGAAGACTGGCATGATACTTTGGATTTCTGTGGTATCTTATGATATCTCCTCTTTCATTTACAATAATACTTATTTTAGTCTTCTCTGTATGTATGTGTGTGTGTGTGTTTGTGTGTGTGTGAGGGGGGAGGGGCTAAGAGTTTGTCAGTGTTGTTTACTCTTTCCAAGAGCCAACACTTAGCTTCATTGATCTTTTGGATGGTTCTCTTATTTTCAATCAGAGGGCTTGTTCTCTATAAGTTTTTTTTGTTTTGTTTTTTTTTTTTAGCTTAATCACTCACTGGTGACCACAAGATAAAACAGGGCAAAGGATAGATTGCACAGTGGTTATACAAAGAGACTTCCAGGCCCAAGGGTCCAAAGTCCCAGGCCTGATCTTTTGCTCCACTGCTAGCCAGAGTGGAGCAGTGCTGAGTGGCCTAGTGAGTCCCCCAAGAAACCCTGGCTGCATTCTGATTCTTAGTGGATCTTCCCAGCCTATCAGGAGAGCTATGCAGAAAGAATCCTATTCCACATCCATATCCCCAGATCACCAGCAGGGTAGATTTTATCCTTACTCACTGGCAGAACCCACTGTTGTAATTTTGTGAGTCTTAGGTGATTTCTCTCTCTCTCTCTCTCTCCCTCTCTCAACTTCCTTCCTTCCTTTCTCTCTCTCTCTCTCTCTCTCTCTCTCTTTCTTTCTTTATTTCTTTCTTGTCCTTTTGTTGCTAAAACTCAGATGCAGAAGTGGTGTGTCTCAGCTGGCAAACTCCCAGACTGACAGCAGTGGTTCCTGAGTATGGTCTTTTAGTCCCCGGAATCTCTCCCTCAACCCCTTTCTACCCATGAGCTACATGTGTTTGCACTCACCTTTGGCTTGGTGAGTTCCTGAAGATACCCTGATCATAAATTGTTGAACCTTCAGGTGATTATCATTGTTTTTTGTAGTTGATTGGGGAGAGCAAATTGAAGCTACAGCTACTGCATAGCTACACCTCTGAAAGTCTCCCCTCTCTGTCTTGTATTTTTTTTTTTATGATTTTTTTAATCTTTAGTAGGGGATTAATGTTTTAGATTCAAAAGTAACTACAATAGTTTGTACATGCATGACATTTCTCATTTTTCCACACAACAATACAACCTCACTACGTCCTCTACCATCCTGTTCTAGGACCTTTTAGTCTTTTACTTTGGTGCAATACACCAACTCCAGTTTAAGTTCTGCTTAGTGTTTTCTCTTATGATTTTTTTTTCAACTGCTGCCTGTAAATGAGATCATCCCATATTCATCCTCCTGTTTCTGACTTATTTCACTTAACACCATTTCTTCAAGCTCCATCTAAGATGGGCTGTAAACAGTGAAATCACCATTTTTACTCTGAAAATGTCCAGTAGTTCTAGTTTATCTATCTCATTTAGCTCCCTCCTTTCTTTATTGATTTTTCTGCCTGGATGGTTTATCAAGTTGAAAAAGTGGGGTGTTGAAGTCCCCTACTGCCGATCAGGTGTCCGCACTATTACTGTGTTGCTATTAATATATTGCTGCAGCTCTTTCAGCAGATGTTTGGTGTATTCAGATGGTCTCTCCCCTGGATGCATAGATATTGATAATCATTAAATCTTGACTGATTGATCCTCTGGGCACTAAATAATGTCCATCCATCTATCTATCTATCTATATTTTTTGGCCCCAGGGTTATTACTGGGGCTCAGTGCCTCCACTATGAATCCACTGCTCCTGGAGGCCATTTTTTCCCTTTTGTTGCCCCTTGTTGTTTATCATTGTTTTTGTTATTATTGTGGTTGTTATTGCTTTCATTTTTGTTGGATAGGACAGAGAGAAATCGAGAGAGGAGGGGAAGACAGAGAAGGGGAGAGAAAGCTAAACACCTGCAGACCTGCTTTACCTCTTGTGAAGCAACCCCCACCCCAGCAGGTGGGTAACTGGGGGCTCGAACTGGTATCCTTATGCTGGTCCTTGCACTTAACCTGCTGTGCTACTACCCGTTTCCCCATCCCGGTCTTTTAAAATTTTATTTATTTTAAGGTCTATCATGTTAGTTATGAGCATAGCTGTTCCTGCCCTTTTTGTTTGTTTGTTTGTGGTCCATTGGTTTGTATGGTAGTTTTCCATCCTTTCACTTTGAGTCTGTGTTTAGTTGAGCTAGGTAGGATTCCTACAGACAACATATGGTTGGGTTGTGTTTTCTGATCCATCTTCATACTCTGTACATTTTAATAGGTGAACTCAGGCCATTGACATTTATTGATATCAAAGACTGAAGATATTTTAATGCCATTCTTGTAGAGTTTTAGAGTGTTCTTATATATGGCCTATTATGATGATCTGATTATTTGTAGGAGACATTTCAGAACTTCTTTCAGGGCAGGCTTGGTGATAGTTGATTCCTTCAACTCTTGCTTGTCTGAGGTTTTTAGGCCTCCATCTAGTCTGAATGACAGTCTAGAAGGATACAGTCGTCTTGGTTGAAAGCCTTTCTCATTGAGCACTTGATAGATACCTTGTCATTCTCTTCTGGCCTGTAGTGTTTGTGTGGAGAAATCTGCTGCTAATCTTATGGACTTTCCTCTGTAGTTGACTCTTTGTTTTTCTCTTGCAGCCTTCAGGATCCTTTCTTTATCCTTATTCCTTTCCATTCTAACTATGATGTGTCTTGGTGTCTTTAAGTCTGGGTTAATTGTTTGGGATCCTCTGGCCTTCTTGAACCTTTATGTCTTTTATGTTGTCTAGACTAGAGAAGTTCTCAGCTATTCTGTCCTAAAGAACGTTTTCTTCCCCTTCTTCTCTTTCTTCCTCTGGTAAGCCAATAATGCATATATTATTTCTTATGAAGTCATCCCATACGTTTCTGTTGTTGTTTTCAGTATCTCTTAATCTCTTTTTGAGATCTCTTACTTCTTTCTTAGTTTTCTCTAATTTGTCCTCAGTATTGCTAGTTCTGTTTCCTGCCTTATTTATTCTATTTTTTTCTCCCTTCTGTTGTTTTCTGTAGCTCAGCTATTTTGTTACCCTGTTCTGATACTATATTAGCTTGTTCAGCTAGTTGTGTTCTTAACTCAGCTATTTCAGCTGTCAGCTCTCTAATTATCTTAAGATAGCTAATGCTTTCTTTCAGAATCTCATCTATTGTTTCTGCATTTCTGATGACAATTCTTTCAAACTCGTTCCTCACTTCTGTGACTAATTTCTTAACTAGTGTTTTGGATGTTGATCTCATTCTTCTGTGTTTCTACCTTTGGGGTGCTTTTAGCTGGACCTTTGTCCTGGTTCATTTCTCCAATGTTTCTCTTTGGTTTAACCATTATTATTGTGTGTTATGAGTCCATCACTCAGTACTTTTCAGTCCACTGATCACTCTTGCCTAGATTGACTTGTGTCTAACTAAGTAAGGTACTTAAAGAGTTCACAGTTGTGGAAATTAACAGTTGTTTCAATGTTATCTCAATCTCTGAGTTGAAGCACAGTAGCTATTAAAGCCTTTTTTGTTCTTTTTCTTCCCTATAGGCTATTGTAGCCTGAGGGCTTTTTACCTATATTTAGGTTTTTTTTTTTAGCTTAATCACTCACTCCTGACCAAGAGATATAGTAGGGTGGGGGAGAGATAACACACTGGTTATGCAAGAGACTCCCACACCCCAAGGATCCAAAGCTCCAGAATCAATTCAGGTTCTCTTCCAAGCTGGGCAACACTGCTGGGCCCTGTGAGTTTCTAAACAAGTCCCGTTTATAGTCTGTAGGTTCTGAGGCAATTATTCACCATGTTTTCTACATGAAGTTACTTAACTGTATCCTCTATGTCTTTTCTAATGTAAGCCATTTTCATCATTGTTTTTATTTGTATTTATTTGATTCTCAGTGACTTTGATCATTTTTAATAAGTCTGTTGGCCATTTGGATCTCTCCTTTGGAGTGGTCTTTGCCCATACCCTCCACATCCATTTTTCAATTGGATTGTTTATCCTTTTATTGTTAAGTTTTTTTTTTTGAGATCTTTGTGTATTTTGGTTACTAGTCCTCTGTCTGATGGATGACACAAAGATTTTTCTTCCAGTTGAGAGCAAGAGCTCCCCATTTTGAGAGTTCCTCCATCTTAGTGACTTGCTTTACAAGTAAAATACAGTACAAGTTGAGAAACATGCTGACCTCTCCCACAGGAACACCGATTCATTGGGCAGCCACAGATGACTTGTTTGAACTTACAAGAATGATGCAAAATAAGTGTTTATGTGACAGTTTGAATTTTTGAAATACCCACTGAACTTTACCAGCTCATTTTGCTTCTGTATACCTATTTTGCTGAGATAAAGATTGATGTCATAGATAGAGATTAAAGTATATTGTTTAGATAAAGATGTAATGTATAACGTGTGCCCTTTGTTTTGCTCAAGATATTGCTCAAGATGTAATGTGTAACTGTTTTCCTTAGATAAAGTGTACATTCTGCTTGTGTAACCTCCATCCCTTGAGAGTATAAATCAGTGAGTCTCAGAGTTGCTCAGGGTTCCTAGCCCAGGGAGCCATCCCAGATAGTGAACCCTCAGCTTTCTTGGAGAAGCAGAGGTCCCCTGTATGTGTGTCCTGTGTGTCTGTGTGAATAAATCTTTAAACATTGCTACTTTGTCCGTGTCTGTCTTGGTTTGCAATAGGCTTGGTCAGTGGCTTCCTAACGCACTGTATGGGGCATTTCTCTGTTATTGTAGTGATTCCTTTTGTCATGCAGAAGCTTTTCAATTTGATATAGTCACACTGGTTTATTTATTTATTTATTTATTGCTTTCCTTTTCATTGGATTTGAATCAATAAAAATACATTGAAGAGAATTCTGCCAGTGTTTTCCTGTATCAGATGGTTTCTGACCTGACATTTAAGTATTCTATACATTTGGAATTTACTTTTATATATGGTTAAATGTTGTCATCCAGTTTCATTCTTCCTCACTTTTTAATCCTGTTTTCCCAACACTATTTGTTAAAAACTTCCTTTTCTCCATTTGTTGGCTTTGAGTATTGTTAAAAATTAGGTTTGCACAAGTGTGGACAATAATTTCTGGGTTGTTAATTATATACCACTTGTTTGTGTGTCTGTTTTGGTTCCACTACCAGGCAGGTTTGGTTTTAGTGGCCCTAATATGTTTTGATCTCAGCAAGTGTGATGCTTCCATTCCTGTTCCTTTCTCTTAAGTATTGCTTTAGCTACCCTAGGTATATTCTATCTCCAAATAGACTTTTCTACCTTTTATTCTATTAACTTGAAGAGACTTGGTGAGACCTTGATAGGGATCTCATTAAATCTGTGTATGGCTCTAGGTAAAACAGTCATTCTGATGATATTAATTCTTCCAATGCATGAGCATGGGATGCCTTTCCATTTTTTTGTACCTTTTTCTATTTTCTTGAAAGTGTCTCATAGTTTTCAGTATAAAGGTTCTTCACTTCCCTTGTTGGGTTTATCCCTAGACATATGATTGTTTTTGTTGCTGTGGTGAATGGAATTTATTTCTGAATTTCTTCTTCTAACTTGGGGTTTGCACAGAGAAGTGTGCTTATTTTTATATGTTAATTTTGTAGCCTGCTACTTACTATATTGCTTAATGATTTCCAGGAGTTTCTTATTGAATTCCTTTGAATTTTCTGTGTATACTATTGTATCATCTTCAAATAGTGAAAGGTTGACAAATCCTTGGCCAGAATGACAAAACAAAAAAAAAAAAAAGAGAGAGAGAGAGAAAGAGTACCCTTACTCTCTAAATTGAACAATAAATGAGAGAGATTACAACTTAGAACTTAGAAGAAATGAGTAAGTTTCTTGAAATACAGAATCTTCTGAGACTGAACAAGAAAGACCTAGAAGCAAATTAAAACAGTCATCAAAAGCCTTTTCAACAACAAAAGTTCAAACACAGGCAGTTTCACAAATGAATTCTATGTATCTACCAAGGAAGAGCTAACACCTCTACTTTTCAAGATATTCCAAAATAGTGAAGACACAGGAATACTTCCTTTCACCTTTTATGAATCCAACATCACCCTGATACCTAAAGAAGACAGAGATACAACTACAAAATAAAACCACAGATCAATATCCCTGATGAGTATAGATGGGAAGACATTGAATAAAACCCTAGAAACACAATTACAGCAGTACATTTAAAAAGTTATACACTGGGAGTCGGGCGGTAGCAAAGTGAGTTAAGCGAATGTGGATGCACAGTGCAAGGACCGGCATAAGGATCCTGGTTCGAGCCCTCGGCTCCCTACCCGCAGGGGATTTGCTTCACAAGTGGTGAAGCAGGTCTGCAGGTGTCTATCTTTTTCTCCCCCCTCTCTGTTTTCTCCTCCTCTCTCCATTTCTTTCTGTCCTATTCAACAACAATGACATCAATAATGACTACAACAATAAAACAGCAAGGGCAACAAAAGGGAATAAATAAATAAATAAATAAATAAATATTTTTTTTAAAAAGTTATACACCATGTCCAAGTAGGATTTATCCCAGGGATACAAGACTGGTTCAATATATGTAGATCAATAAATATAATTCACCACATCAACAAAAGGAAATCCAAAGACCATATTACAATTGCAGTAGATGCAGAGAAATCCTTTGACAAGATCTAACATCCCTTCATAAAAAAAAACAAAATGTGGGGATAAGTGGAAAATTCCTCAAGCTAGTTGAGTCTATATACAGCAGACCTCATACCCAGTGGAGATAAACTTAGAGCTTCTCCTCTATGGTCAGGAGCAAGACATGGCTTCCCACTGTTTTCATTATTATTTAGCATGGTCTTCAAAGTCCTAACCATAGCAGTAAGAGGAGAGACAGAAATTAAAAGGAAATAGAACAGACACTCTTTACCACACTATATCCCAGATAACTAAGGAGTTGCTATATTAGATATTTACATTTTGTCAGATGTACATGACTCCTAAAAGCCACCTTACTACACTTTGTCTTAATAAAGAAATACTGAGAGAGATGAGATTTATTTTACCATGATACTTCAAGCAAGAGTAGTTTTATATCCCACTTGCACCAAAGTTATTAATAACTGATGATGGGAAATAAAACCTGAATGCTTGTGATTTATAAAATGGAAGATATTTTCCATTTAAGCATCTTAGGCTCATTGTATGTAGCACTTTATGCAGAGTCACAGAACCTAAGAACCATAAAAAGCCAAAGCCACAATAGATGATTGGAGCACATACGATTAGTTCTCTCCCGGGAGTCAGGCAGTAGCACAGCAGGTTAAGTGCAGGTGGCACAAAGCTCAAGGACCAGCATAAGAATCCCGGTTCAAGACCCCAGCTCCCCACCTGCAGGGGATCGCTGCACAAGCTGTGAAGCAGGTCTGCAGGTGTCTATCTTTCTCTCCCTCTCTCTGTCTTCCCCTTCCCTATCCATTTTTCTCTGTCCTATCCAATAACAATGATGTCAATAACAACAACAATAATAACTACAACAATAAAACAAGAGCAACAAAAGGAAATAAATAAATAAATGTTAGTTCTCTCCCATCTCCACAGGCAATTTGTATATTTCATGCTGTATATGTTATATTTTATAGTCAATTTTCAGATAGCACCGTTTCTTCTCCCTTGATATCATAAAGAAACCAAATCACTAGGTTTTTTTCTCCCCCTTCCAAAGAAGTCCATGCTCAAAGTTAGAACTTTTGCAAAAGAACAAAGTACCATGAAACAATGGAGGCACTTAGGCCACAACTTTAGTGCCAACAGACTGGAAAGCAAACAGTTTAACCCAGACAAGACATGACTTTGTTCGCTAGCATCTGTGTGAACAGGAAATAAGATCTTTCTGGGATATATTTTAGCTTACAGGTACTGAAGAGATGTCACATTCCTGACTTACCACATCGTGTGTGGGATTCTGGTTTAGAGCAAGCAAAAGGGTATTGTATTGTCTCTCCCAGTAAGACTTCATTTTATTTAACTCCATTAGTGCTTTTGTTTCAGTCTGCCACAAGTAGATACTAAACAAACATGAAGCATTTTTTAATCCCATGAGCCTGGTGCATGCTGGCTTCTGTCACTGTATTCTCTAGCTCTGTTGCCAATAGAAGTGAGAGATTGACCCCAAGCTTGTAACCACTGTTCTTTGCTCTGCCATGAAATCACTGAGTTGTTGGCATTGATCTGCTTTATACCAGGAGGAAACCAATTGTGTTGATGTAAACATCTTATTCATCAGAAATTAGAGTCTTCACATTTTTTTTTCTTGAACTCAATCTCCTAGTCCACATCCTGCAACCACAGTGAAGCAAGACAAGAATGTGGTGATGATGTTCTCTAATTTAGTACAGTTGCTCTTTAAAAGAGTTGATGGTATTTCAGAAGTCTGACCACTATAATTTGAAAGTCTGTCTGAGGTTGTGTGTTAATCAAAAACAGTAAATCATGTTTGCGTTATAAAGGACATCAGCATAATAAAGCTATATGTTACCACATACTTTTTCTCTTAAGATATAGGACAAATAGACACATTGAGCAAAACTATTTATCAGGCATATAAGACATCTTTTTTGGTGCATGAAAATGTCCAAATTATCCCTGTCAGCTACACTTGTTAAATTACAGTTGTTAGGAAGAGGCTTCTTTTTTAATATCACTTTGTTGGGTGGTGGGGTGCTAAGTTAATTGTTTACAGCACAATTGTTGACATATGAGTGCACCTTATCTCCCCATGGTAGGTGTCTAAGACATGCTCTCACTCTCAAACTAGGTCCTTTTCCACCATCATGCATCAGAAGCCCAAAATCTCCCCTCATCCCTACCACCCTAAATACCCCCTTCTTCCCTACAGTCCTTTACTTTAGTGTAATGCAATGCAAAGTTTACTTTGTGTTTTCTCTGTTTGTCCTTGTTGCTATATCTTATTTTATTTTATTTTATTTATAAAAATGAAACACTGACTAAACCATAGGGTAATAGGGGTACAACTCCACACAGTTCCCACAACCAGAACTCTGTATCTGATCCCCTCCCTTGATAGCTTTCGTACTCTTTATCCCTCTGGAAGTATGGACCCAAGATCATTGTGGGATGCAGAAGGTGGAAGGTCTGGCTTCTGTAATTGCTTCTCTGGTGAATATGGGTGTTGACAGGTCGATCCATACTCCCAGCTTGCCTCTCTCTTTCCCTAGTGGGGTGGGGTTCTGGGGAATCAGAGCTCCAGGACACATTGTTGGGGCTGTCTGTCTAGGGAAGTATGGTTGGCATCATGCTAGCATCTGGAACCTGGCAGCTGAAAAGAGAGTTAACATAAAAAGCCAAACAAGGGGGGTCGGGCGGTGGCGCAGTGGGTTAAGCGCATGTGGCGCAAAGCACAGGGACCGGAGTAAGGATCCGGGTTCGAGCCCCCGGCTCCCCACCTGCAGGGGAGTCGCTTCACAGGTGGTGAAACAGGTCTGCAGGTGTCTATCTTTCTCTCCCCTTCTCTGTCTTCCCCTCCTCTCTCCATTTCTCTCTGTCCTATCCAACAACGAATTGTGTCAACAAGGGCAATAATAATAACCACAATGAAGCTACAACAAGGGCAACAAAAGGTGGAAAAAAAAAAATGGCCTCCAGGAGCGGTGGATTCATGGTGCAGGCACCGAGCCCAGCAATAACCCTGGAGGAGGAAAAAAAAAAAAAAGCCAAACAAGTTGTTGACTAATCATGAACATAAAGGCTGGAATAGTGCAGATGAAGAGTTGGGGGGATTTCCATTTTGTAGATAGCTAGTAGGCATATTTTAGTTATATTCCAAACGGCCTGTGGCTATACTAGTTTTTTTTTTTTCCCTCTTGCCCAAGTTTAGGGCAAGGTGCTATAGGGACTCACAAAGGGGTCTATTGTGTTGTTCCTGATAGAGATGACCAGTAACAATGGAGAGAGGAATTTATTCGAGGTCTAGGCCCATCATTTCTGTTTGGGAATCTCAGGACTCCCCAAATAGGGCCCCAGGTGATGGGGTGGCCTGATACTGACTAAAGAGTTACCATTAAAGTATGCCAGCCTCTTGCCTTTATTCAGCTTTTGCAGTCCTTGATTTGATAAGGTTAGCTTTGGAGTGAGTGAGGGAAGTATAACAGGAAGTAGGTGAGGAGGGTATCTAAGTCTAAATAGACACTATTTCATTATGAACTTTATACTGACTCACTGTAGACTATTGTGTACTTTTGCTTTCAGGTATATATTTTGCCCTAATTTATGGATACATGTGAACATATTGCCCTATCTCATGGGACTTGGTCTATCTCTATATTTTGGGACTTTGTTATTTAATGAGTCACCTGGAATGGAATTAGAGAATCCTATGAAAGGAAAGGTCTCACTCAAGTAATGAGGCTGAAGGGTTGATATTCCACACCTGACATCTCTGGACACAGTTTGAAGTAAAGCATGCTGTGGTGGTACTTGTTGCGTTAATTAGGTTGGAATCAGCAGATGCAGTATATCATTTGGTATGAATTGAGAGAAGCATACAGGGAAGTGAGCCCCACCCTAGATGTTCCAGGACTGGGGTAAATATAGGCTCTATAGAGGAAGCAGGAGGTTCCTGCTGTCTCAGGGTTTAAGAAGACAATAGATAGTTGTTGCTATAATCACATTATTTGGCAATGGGTTAACTTTTAAAAATCCCTTTGTTAGGATTTGCTGTATGATACACATCACCATAATTTATGTCCTTTGTCAGTATTTATATATAGCTGTGCCACCTGCTTCTGTTCTCCCTGGTCTAAGCTTTTAAGAGAGTCAACATATCAAAGACTCAGCCTATGGTCTGTACATTAAAAAGTTTGAGACATTCAATCAATTTTCCCCTCTCATATTAATTAAATAGTTACTTCTATGACTACAAACTAGGTGTGTACATAAACACCATTCCCACTACCAAAAGACTGTGTCCCATCCCATCTCCCCCGCCCCATGAAGTCAAACATCCACCCTCTCCCTCAACCCAAGGTTTTTACTTTGGTGCCCTACTCTTGGTGTTATTCTTAAGTTGTATTAGTGAGTGAGATCATCTGATGTTCATTCTTCTCTTTTTGGCTTATATCATACAACATGATTCAGGGAATAAGTTTCTATTGAGTCCATTTGGAGATAACTCTTCAGTGCTCAGAAATACATTTATATAAGGTTACCCAAAATACAGACCCTCACAAGCAGACTAAGACCTTTCATCACTGAGTGGTACAAAACTTGATTCTTTGTCAGCAGTTACAACAGTCATTTGAAGAACCATTGCACCACTGCTTGATAGCTTTAAGTTGATATGTGGAAAATACAATTGTTTTCCCACAGACTTGATAGAAGCAGGTTGTGTGTGAATAGTGTGTGTCTGACTGCCTTTGTGTTGGAACTGGGGTCTCCCAGATCAAAAGTTTCTAGGGCTGGGTGGTGGTGCAGCCTGTTGAACATATGTTCCCATGTACTGCTGGGATAGCCTGAGGGTGCTTTGTCCCCAGCACGTGGAGCCAACCTAGGCTGCTGTGTGGGAGAGGGATCAGGAACTCGTGTCAGACTAGTGTTGCAAGAGAGAGACTCTGGTACTCATGGAGCGGGAAGGCAATCCAATGTGTTTAATCAGAAAAGAAGATTCTTTTATACATCCCAAGAAGGAAGCGGTAGGGTGTGACTAGGAGAGGGGGCAGAGCAAAAAGAGAGTGGGACCCAGTGGGGAATAAACCAGTGTCCTACAGGCAGGGTGGGTCTCAGGTAACACAGTGATTATGTAAGTAGACCACAGCATTAAGCAATGGAGCAGGGGGTAGCTGGCATACTGCTCTACAATGTACAAAGACCAAGATACAAGCTTCCGGTACAGATGAGAAGCTTCCTTCAGGTGCAAAATCCCTTAAGTTCTGAAGCAACGCTGCAGGAGTCTTAGCCTCTATCTATCATCTATCTATCTATCTATCTATCTATCTATCTATCTATCTATCTCTATCTCCCTTTCTCTCTCTCTCTTTCTCTTTCTTTCTCTATTCCCTAACAATATCTATCAAATAGATTGATTAATATTTTTAAAAAGAAGCTTCTAAAAGGCATTATCACAACATGCAGAATAAAGTCCTAACTCTTAAGCAAGGCATATAAGACCCTCCACTCCATCACTCTGACGCACTCTACACATGTTGCCTAATAACAAAATACATCCTTATTCCACTGACCATTCTCTCTCTCCAGAAACCCTTGATGATTTCTGTATGTACTGAAATTATCATATGGTTTTTGACCTACCTGTTGATATAGTAAATTATGTTTATTAATTTGCATATGCTGAACCATCATCATTTCATCCCTGGGATAAATCCCAGTAGGCCATGATGCACGTGTACTGCCAAAATATGGTTTTTCATGTACTGCCAAATCTGGTTTTCTGGAATTCTGTTCAACAGTTTAACATCTATGTTCATCAAGGATATTGGTCTGAAGTTTTCTTTTTCTTTTGTATCTTTTACTGCTGTTGTTATCTGTGTTGGAAAGTATTACCATGTTCTCATTTTTTTTTTCTATTACAACATTTCTTGCTTTTGGTATCAAGGTGATGTTGGATTCATAGACAGTATCAGTAAGTACTTCCATGTCTTCGATTTTTTTTTGGAAGAGCTTGAAATATCTCCTTGGGATATTTAAAAATTCAATGGTAAGACTATATAGACCTGGACTGTTGTTTGAAGGAGGACTTTTGATTACTATTCTACTTTCCTTTTGGGGGGATTTTTACATACATATTTTATTTATTTATAAAATAGAAATATTGACAAGACCATAGGATAAAAGGACTACAATTCCACATAATTCTCACCACCAAAACTCCGTATTCCATCTCCTCCCTTGAAAGCTTTCCTAGTCCTTATCCCTCTGGAAACATGCACCCAAGATTAATATTGGGTGCAGAAGGTCTGGCTTCTGTAATTGATTCTTCACTAGACATGGGCATAGGAAGGTCAGTACATACTCCCAGCCTGTCTCTCTTTTTCCCTAGTGTGGAAGGGCTCTGGAGAGGTAGGGTTCTAGGGTACATTGGTGAGATCATCTGCCCAGGGAAGTCAGTTTGGTGTCAAGGTAGCATTTGTAATTTGGTGGCTGAAAACACATTAAGATATAAAGCAGAAGGGACTGGGCAGTAATAGTACTCGCAGTGCTCTCTCTTTCTATCCTAAATGCTGTGATTTGCTTAAAAATGGTGCAGGTGTCTATTAAATTGAAATGGGTCAGCCAACTGAAGTTTTGGCTCTCCCCTGCTTATTCAGTGGTGTCATTTGCAGCTGAGATTTGGATAGCATTTTCACTTTTTGTCACTTGAGGATAGTGGCTTTAACCATCTCTCCTCCATGCCATACTGAACCAGGATATATGCATTTAAATCAATGAAAGTGAAATTGGGAATTGAGATGAAGAACAACTTGGTGGTCGTGACTTCACCAACATGGCTAGAGCATAATGTGTGTCTGATGACTTTAGTAAAAACTTACAAAGGAAAGTCTAAAGCACAGAGTTGAGAGGAGAGAAGGGTGTAGGCACAGTTCCCACCTTATTTCAACAAATCTCTTGCTAGTCTTTTTGTATAACATTTGTGATACTTATGTGACTCACATTTAGAGGTTAGAGTGTCAGCATATTTTAGTTTATGTGGTAAAAAGCCAAGCATTCTGGATCTGTTTTTATAATCAAATTAGGAATAACACAATAAATCTGATGTTTTTGTTAGTGTGACTAACTCATTCTGTTTTGCCACAGTTTTAAAACTGAAAGTTCTGCATCCTGGTAAACCTCCCCAGCCCTGGAAAACTGGAATCATTGGTCACCCTACTTGCTATTGAGGTTATAGTTGCTAAAAGGAATGCTGTAGGTATTTAAGCCTGAAAACATCTTCTGCAGCTAGTATGCCAGAAGACATCTGAGCCAGTGATTAAAAATGCTAGAACTTTTTTTTTATTGGTGATTTAATAATGGTTAACAAGATTGTAGGATAAGAGGAATACAGTGCCATATAATTCTCACCACCAGAGTTCACTATCCCATCCCCTCCATTGGAGGCTTCCCTGTTCTTTATTTCTCTGGGAGTATGGACAAAAGATCTTCATGGGGTGCAAAAAGTAGAAGGCTTGGCTTCTGTAATTGCTGCTCTGTTGAGCATGGACATTGGCAGGTTGATCCATACACCCAGCCTGTTTCTATCTTTCCCTAGTGAGGTAGGGCTCTGGGGAGGTGTTCTAGGCTTGCATCATAGGAGAGAGACCAGGAACTCGTGACAGCGTGGTAATATAATTCTTTATTTATGTGGGAGCCCCTGAGTCAGGCGTGAGTGCAGTGGGTTAGGCCACGTGGAGCCAAAAACCGCAACTGCCAGTGTCTGCCCCCTGCACGCCTGCCCTCCTCAAGGTCAGGACGCAGAAGAGAGAAAGAGAGAGAAACCAGAAACAGAAGTGGCTTTATAGGATAAAACTGGAAGTGGCAAGTTGGAAATGAACATAGCTTGGGAAAGAGGTGGAGAAAGGCAATAGGCATGCTGGGAAGGTGGAAGCTTCCTTAGCAACTGTTGTGATAGTTTTAGCTGGTGGGATTAATGTTACCCTGCAGGCAGGGAGGGTCTCGAGGTAGAAAGAAGATAGATCAATGGGTGGGAATCTTTCAGGCAAAACAATGATTATGTAAATAGGCCATACTATCAGCAGTGCAAAGGGAGCAGGGGGACTGGCTTAATGCCTGACAAAGGTGAGGCTCCAGGACCCATTGGTGAGGTCATCTGCTCAGGGAGGTCAGGATGGCATCATGGTAGTGTCTGCAACTTTATGGCTAAAAGGCACTAAGATATAAAGCAATACAAATTGTTTAGTAAACAGGAACCTAAAGATAAAAATAGAGAAGAAGCTAGGAAGTCTACTTTAGGTATATTCCAAGAGGTCCATGACTTTAGTAGTTTTTGTCTGAGCCCAATAGCTAATATGCAGGTAGGCTAAAAGTATTGTCTGGGAAGATAGTATCAGAGTTGGGAATAGGACTAGAGAGCTGAATCAAGGCAGAAAGTAGCTCCCAAATATGAGTAAAGTATATAAATACTGTTAACACTGTGAAAACACTTTCGACCTGGCCTAGGGCTCATATCTATTCATATATAGCACAGGATTATGTGTAACCTCTGCATCTGTGTCAGTCTGAGCTCATAGTCCACGGTCACAGCCAGGAATATTCTAGGTTGCACTCATTTCAGGACCATTCTTGCTCAGGTGGCAGAGCAGGTTGACCCAGCCTTCCTTCAGAGTGGGAAATTCCCTGCCATTGCTGTTCTACATTAAGGGAAACGTCCTGGAAAGGCCCACAAGAGGGATTATGATGATGTTCCTGATGGAAGTAACCAGTGATGGTGGATAGAGGAATCTACCAGAGGTCTACACTCATCATATCTTTGTGAGAATGCAAAGATTCCCTGACTAGAGGCCCAGATAATGGGGTGGCCTGGTAGTGACCAAAAGGAAGATCATTAAAGTGTGCCAGTCTCTTGCCCTTATCCAGCTTTTGTAGTCCTTATTTTGTCTGGCAAGGATAAACTTCTACTGATTGAGTGATGTGAAGTAAGGGGTAGTAGAAGAGGGTATCTAGGCCTAAGTAGAAAGTATTTGAGTAAGTACTTTATGCTATCTTTTTTAGGTCTTTCCACTTGCTTGCTGTACTTAACTGAGTTTAAGTCTACTTATTGCATCCTATTGCACCCTTTTACTTTAAGGTATATATTTTCCCTTA
This sequence comes from Erinaceus europaeus, assembly GCF_950295315.1. NCBI lineage: Eukaryota > Metazoa > Chordata > Mammalia > Eulipotyphla > Erinaceidae > Erinaceus > Erinaceus europaeus. The sequence continues at coordinate 55,936,240 of NC_080169.1, read as the reverse complement.
ACTTATGGATACCTGTCGACATGTTTCCTGTCCCTTGGGTCCTCGTCTATACCTATGTTCTATAACTTTGCTAGGAAGTGCATCATTTGGAATGGAACTAGAGAGTCCCATGAACTAGGAAAGGTCTCACCAGAGTATTACAGCTGGAGAGTTGACATCCCATCCTGGTGTCTCTGGACACAGTCTGAAGTGAAACATGTCAAGGTGGCACTGTTTGCATTGATTTGCTTGAGGTAAGCAGTATCAAATCATATCAGCCAAGAAAAGCATGAATAAAAAACAAGCAAAGCTCCAGAGGTTCCAGGACTGAGAGAAATACAGATTTTAAAAAGAATTGAGGAAGGTTTCTAGTTGTCTTAGAACTTATGAAGGCAATAGATAAATATTACTACAACCAAGTTATTTGGGAGCTTAATTTACTTTGAAAATCCCATGGTTAGGATTTATTGTACCATATGAGGCCTCCCCATGATTGAATTATAACACTGGGCTTAAATTGTTAATGTATTTCTAATAATAACTTTTTTGAAATATTAAGTCACTTAAAATCTTAGACAAGGGAGACTGGAAGCAACTGGTCTTGTCAGTATCTAAGATATAGTTATTGGTAAATAGCATTAAATGACATAAATCATACTAGAACTTTTTTAAGACAATTTTTTAATTTTTTATATTTTTTTATTATCTTTATTTATTGGATAGAGACAGACAAAAATGGAGAGGGTAGGGAAGATAGAGAGGGAGAGAGAGAGACACCTGCAGCTCTGCTTCACCACTTGCAAAGCTTTCCCTCTGCAGGTGGGGACCAGGGGCTCAAACCCAGGTCCTTGAGCACTGTAACATGTGTGCTCAACCAGGTGCACCACCACCTGGTCCCTTAAAGTCAATTTTATAAGGCTGGGGAGACAGCATAGTGGTTCTTCAAAAGACTGTCATGCCTGAGCCTCTGAGGTCCCAGGTTCAATCCCCAGTACCACTATATATAAGCCAAAGCTAAGCAGTGCTCTGGTCTTTCACTTTCACTGGAAAAAAATTTTTTTAATAAATAAAATATGCTTTAAAAAATAGAATAAAGTCAAGTGTATTAAAGTGCCACATGGGCATTAATTGCTGATATACCAACTCATCTTGGATAGTATAGATAAGTAGCAACTTGTTGGAGGAGGATAACCAGTATCAAAATACTTTAAAAAAAACTTGTAGTTCTGTGGGATGGAGATGTATATGAATGACATTACACAGTGAGAAAGTGACTTAACACTCAGTAATTTGTGCTTTAAGAAATTGTTGATTGAACAGTGTGCAAGGACCCAGTTCAAGTCCCCAATCCCCACCCCTGCAAGGGGAAAGCTTCACAGGTGGTGAAACAAGGCTACACGTGTCTCTCTGCTTCTCTCCCTCTCAGTCTCCCCATTCCCTTTCAGTTTATCTCTCTGTACGATAATAAATTAATAAATTAAATAAATATTTTAAAAAGAAATTATTCACTGACACCATTCATATCATGAAAGAGCTAGTGGAGAGCTTAACTGGCTCACCAGTGTCTGCCTTCTTCAGCATGTCTCACTGTCAACAGACATTTCCTGGTAGAAGATGATGCACTATGGTTGGATCTCAGTGTGTTCTTTTGTGATGGTATCAGAATCTTCCCATAAGAATATGATGATATCATAGCAGAAAAGATATACAGATAATACTACCCTGCCTATGCTCAGCAGATTACCAAATGAAAATTGCATGACTTATAGGAAGGGGCAGACCATTCAAATGCATCCAACTTGGTAACCATAGTATAGTGTCTAGTCTATCCAAATTACTGTAACAGAATAACATAGACTCAGTGGCTTATAAACAACATATATTTATTTCTCATAGTTTGGGAAGTTAGGAAACCCAATATCAAGACACCAGCAAATAAGGTATCTTGAAAATCTCTCCTCTTTTTGCTGTTTGCTCATATGATGCAATAGCCCTATTCATGTGGTTCTCACCTTGGCTGCTTAATCTCTTTCAAAAGGTTCCATCTTGAAATACCATTACATTCGGGGTTAGCTTTCAGCACATAAATTCCATGGCATAGAGGATACACAGTGTACAACACACTGCAATAACAAAAGAAGTCAAAGTAACATCAGTTTTCAGTTGAGAAAAAGCAAGATAGAAAGGTTTTGGATGCCAGGTTTTAGGTGGCATAGGAAATTTTGCACAAAGCTAGGGTTACTATGCAATATTTCAAAACAAATATGTGGCCAAACCAACCCAAAGGAAGTAGGTGAGGCAATGAACAAGATGTACCATAGTCTCTACCTTTTCAGTTTATGTGCAGCTTTGTTTATGTGCTCTGAACATGGATGCTGTGACTTGGTGGCTCAAAACTTGAACAATGAGAGGAGGAGGAGGACTCCCTTTTGTCATCCAACATGATATCTAGCTTATCCTGAGACATTTCTCTGTTTACCAGTCACAAGTGATTTGATTTATACTACAAAAATGTTTTTCAGTTTCTTAAATTCCTACTAAGATGGTTCATGAGACAAAATTGAATTGTAGGTAATCATTTTTTAATTTTATTGAATTTAGAGCACTTAGCATGAAAACTTTGTGTGCTTCAAAACATTGCATGATAATACTAGGCAAATTTTAATTTGGGAAAAATAGAGCCAAAATAAAACCACATCCCTCCCCAACTCTTTTAATAAAAAGTCAAATGTAAGCCCTGTGTTTCTGTTACTGCTAAATATTTAGAGGTGGTTTATTGAGTTTTGTGTATTTTTTAAGTTGTTAAAAAGTACATGCACAACTGTGCTCTGTGACGTATTTAAAAATAGTTTGGTAAGACAGTGATATATAAGGAAGTTTAAAAGGTTAGAATTCTAATTAGTTAATTTATACTGGAAAACCAGTCAATTGAGAAAGTATGCTCAACAAATTATTTCAAACTTCATATGTGTGCACACATGCTCATATGTATGATATATAATTTTTTAAAAATTAGGTAGAACACACGTAATAATGCTCAAGGACCTAGGTTCAAGTCTCTCTCTTCCTTCTCCCTCCCCTTTTACTTTCTTACCTTCCCTATTCCTCTCTAAATTTCTTTCAGTCTCCAAAATAAATAAAAAATTTTAAAATGTGTCTTGGAGGCTCTTGAAAGACCTAGGTAAAAATGCTATCACTGGCCAGAAGTGGATCTACCCTATGACCCTGCAATTCCCCTCCTGTGGATATATCCTAAGGAACCAAACATACTCATCCAAAAAGATTTATATATAACTATGTTCAGGGAGTTAGGCAGCAGCACAGTGGGTTAAGTGCAGGTGGCGTAAAGCGCAGGGACTGGCATAAGGATCCCAGTTTGAGCCCCCAGCTCCCCACCTGCAGGGGAGTCGCTTCAGAAGTGGTGAAGCAGGTCTTCAGGTGTCTTTCTCTCCCCCATTCTGTCTTTCTCTCCTCTCTCCATTTCTCTCTGTCCTATCCAACAACAATGACATCAGTAACAACAACAACAATAATAACTACAACAACAATGAAAAACAACAGGGGCAACAAAAGGGAAAATAAATAAATATAAAAAATGTTTTAAAAACTATGTTCATAGCAACAGGATTTTTAATAGTCAAGACCTGGTAGCAACCCAGGTGTCTAACAATAGATGAGTGGCTGAGTAATTTGTGGTCTATATACACAATGGAATCCTACACAACTATTAACAATGGTGAATTCACCTTCTTCACCCCATCTTGGATGGAGCTTCTGTTAAGTGAGATAAGTCAGAAACAAAAAGATGAATATGGGATGATCACACTCAGAGATAGAAATTGAAAAAAGCAATAGCAGAACTTGGACTGGAGTTGATGTATTTCACCAAAGTGAAAGATTCTGGAGTGTGTGTGTGTGTGTGTGTGTGTGTGTGTGTGTGTGTGTGTGTGTGTGTGTGTATGTGTGTTGGGGGGACGGGGTTCACTGCCTGTATTATAATGGCAGAGGAGGACCTAGTGGGGGCCGAATGGTTATGTGGAAAACTGGGAAATGTTATGCATGTACAAACTTGTATTTTACTGTCAAGTCCATTAATCCTCCAATAAAGAAATTAAAAATGGTAATAATATTTTTAAAAAGCCTCCTCTTCTTTCATGTATCCTGTTTGGCCTACACTGGTATAGAAAGTGCTCCTAGAAGTGCCATCCTTTAGCCTATAGGTGTCTAAAGCCTACCTAGTGTTAAATATTTACATAAATCTGACTTAAATAGGCACAGCATTAAAATGGACTATTCTTTTCCATCACAGCTAATTGCACATCATATAATGCCTGTTCTTTGTTAAGGATTCCAATAAATGTGCACTGATAATGATGATTATGAAAATGGGATTTTAAGTCAGTCTCTTTTTGTAAGAAATGCCTTGTTTTGAAATATTCTCCTTATAAATTCACCTAAAAAACTTTTAATTAAAATCACCACTTTGGCATAAAGCTTAAAGTGTACAAAGTTGCTGCAATTAGTGCATTGTGCATCCATATGGATGTTACCAAACAGCTTTCAACTGAAAGGATTTGGGCTGTTTTGAATGATGGACCTTCTGCTAAGCTTGAAACAAAGCCTGTCTAATTCTGCATTCATTTTAATTAATATTCTCTCACCGGTCTGAAAGATATGTTCTGTTTTGTGGGAATCAAGGATGATTATCATAAATCAGAAATAAGATACAGAAGTACGTTTAACTAATTTTCTCCTTCCTTCTGTTTTGTTCCTCTTCTCCCCATCCTCAAAGAGCTCCAGTGTAATATCTGAGTGGCTGGGAAGTAGTGATTTCATATTTTCTAATAAAAAAGTCCTACATTTCTACTTAAAGCATAGCATAATACTCTGCCAAAATTAAGAGTTAAATTGTTCCCAGATATTTTAAAGTCAGTATGAGGTACAGCGCATTATTTTAAATCCAGTATTCATGTGCGGTATACAGAATATCACATAAACTACTCACCAGTTAAAAACGGGATATAATGTGTCCTTTGGGACTAAATAGAACTGGCAGTGATTACGAGTGGTGAAGTCAGTAAGGCAGTGAAGGAAAACTACATCATGATTTCACTCCTAAATGGAATACAAAGAATTGAAACACATGGAGTTGAAAACTATATATTCAGCCTATTTCTACTGGGAGAACTATGGTGGTTACCATTGGAAGAGGGTGGAGGCACAGAACTTTGATGGTGGGTGTGGTTTGGAATGACGCCCCTATTACTTTATAATCTTGTAAATCACTAATAATATTACAAGTAAATAAAGTTTAAATCATCTTATTGACACGCGCACACACAAAACAGAATATAACATTAAATCTATAGAATTTGAATGAACACTAATAAGTAGCACATGCAAATATGTATACAAATAGATGTGTATGTATAATATACATGTATGTTTTTACTACAAAGATCTTTGTACTTGCCTAGGTGCTTACTCCTAAGGTTAATTCTCTACAGTAGTGAACTCTGCTTGACAATGACTAGACACAAAAGTTTGTTTAATATTTATTTGTTTACCAGAGCACTGCTTAATTTTGGCTTATAGTGGTTCTGGGAATTGAACTTGGGAGCTCAGAGCCTCAGGCATGAAATCCATTTGCATAACCATTATGCTGTCTCCCCAGCCCAAAAGATTTTTTAGGTTTTTTTATAAATCAGCTCTGCCATTGGAGATGCCAGGAATTGCCCTTGAGACCTCTGTATTACCAAGACCTGTGTTAAGACCTGTGTATTACCAACTCTCAAGTAGCTACCCTCTTAGGTCTATTTGAATTTTTTCCTTAGTATTTTAAGCAAAACGAACTCAAAGTGGTACATTCTGGTAGTTGTTTGAGCTTTTTTTTTAATATATATACTTTATATATATATACTTTTATATATATATACTTTTATATACTTTTTTATATATATATACTTTTCTTGTGAAGTCCTAGTACTTTTGTACTTAAAGAAAGGGAATTTTCCTGGACTTTATTTACCATCAATCAGAGTGAACTTTAGGAACACTTAAATGTGTTACTTAAGGTCTTTGTTTTTTTTTTCTTTCTTTCTTTCTTCCTTTTTTTTTTTTTTTGCCTCCAGGGTTATTGCTGGGGTTCAGTGCCCGCACCACGAACCCACGGCTCCTAGAGGCCATCTTTTCTCCCCTTTTGTTGCCCCTGTCGTGGTCATCATTGCTATTGTTGATGTCTTTCATTGTTGGATAGGACAGAGAGAAATAGAGAGAGGAAGGAAAGACAGTGAGGGGGAGAGAAAGATAGACACCTGCAGACCTGCTTCACCGCTTGTGAAGTAACCCTCCTGCAGGTGGGGAGCCGGGGGCTCGAACCAGGATCCTTAACAATGGTCCTTGCACTTTGTGCCATGTGCGCTTAACCCACTGTACTACCGCCCGACCCCCTCAAGTTTTTTTAATGTAATTTTATTAGTGATTTAATGTTTTACAAGATTGTAAATCTAGAGTCCTTAGAGAAATAAAACTGGAAGTAACTTATGATCCCTCAAAACCACTCCTAAACAAGTCAAAATTCGAATGCGGGTTTAAAAATTAGGCACCTAAGGTGATCCTCCAAAATCATCAATGAATTTTTAAGAAAATGTGATAAATGCAAAAATACAAAGGAGAATCAATAGTCATTCCCTAGAAAATATGGGTAATATGTCAGTAGAAGGACATAAAAGCAGTAATTCTTTAGGACAAATTCATATCTTTTAAAATTTTATGCCAGCATTATGGAAATTTATTTTCCATGACCAATAGGTTTGGCACAAAGATTTCCAAATTCTTCTGTGTCTTCTAGATTATTACTTTTATCTCCTTTTTTACAGTGAAAAATAAATGACATAGTCATGTTTAAGTGATTCCATATATACCAGTACTTTGGATTCTACATTTGAAAGGAGGTTGGAAGTAGTTCTATTCTAAGTAAGAAGCAGATAAAAGCTAGAGTAGCTCAAATCTAATTGACATTGTGTCAATTAAAGACAATGAATTCATAGTTTTACACTGTATATGATATTATGAAGTATACTTTCAGGAAAATTTTAATAATTCTTTCCTCTCAAGTAGAACCTTTATGAAGAAAGTTAGTTCTCAAATATAAATAAGTGGATTATCCTGCAGCTATACATACATCCTGGAGAACATTTTGTTCACAATTAAGCCGTGACAGCAAAACCTATAGTTGTTTTAATTTGGAACTAAAATGATAGCTTGTCTCCAGTGAGACTTGAGGGTAAAAAATCTGGTTCAGACTCATCCTGTGGAAACAGAATATTTTGTGGATGAGCAGTAGTATTTGGGAACTCTCCCCATCCCCCACCCACACACACACCACCACCACCACCACCACCACCCCACCACCACCACCCCCAACAAACTTGGAAACCTTAAGGTGGATAAATAGACCAGCGAAAAGGCAAATATGTGGTCACATGGAAGTAGTTTGAGCTTGGACCCTTGACTATGTTATCCCAACAGCATCTAAACTCATGTGTGTGTGTGTGTGTGTGTGTGTGTGTGTGTGTACACACACAGAAATTTAAGGGAGCACAGAGGGAATTAGAAAGAGCCTGGCCCGGTTTTAATTTGGATCTGTTTGCTTGCATTTACCACTTAAGGGCTTCTTCATTCAGTTTGCTCAAAAGAGTGATGAAGCACTCCTTGCTTATGCCTTAAATCAGAAATGCATGAAGTGCAGCTGCAGAGATAATACATTTTCCCCAAAGGCTTTGGCTGAGCAAATTAGGTGTCAATGGGGTGCCTGCGCAGGCAGTACTCTCTCTAATTAGTCTCTTGAGCCTAGTTGGTGGCGGGTATGAGATGATCTAATCAATTGGTCTGTGTCTGATGGTTCCTGTAAAAATCCTACCAGGCAGACTCTCTCCCACAGGTCACCCACCTGCACAGCAGGACTGCTCATTTTCATTTTTCATCTCCTCCATCACATAATGCTGACAGTTGGTTTTAAGAAAATTGAATCCAAAAAATATCTAGTTCATAGGGCACATGGGTCAGAACAAAGTTGCATTATGGGTACCGGCAATCCAATTAATTAATATTTATAGCTGAGAAGCTCTATGTAGATATTTCTGAATAAGGATTTTATCAATAAAATCTTATATCTTGCTTAAAACCTTTCCTTCTTAGAGAAAACCCCCTGTAAAAGTGCAAGGCAAAGTAAAAATAGCATCCTTTAATCTTATGATTTAAATACCTATGAGTTGATATGCATATAGGTGAGCTTATAACTCATATTCCTGGTTTGTTTGTATTGTATATGCAGTATACTGTAATAATCAATTCAGTGTAAGGGAATTTATATCACTTTTATATACAGTTTCCCTGTGGATGTCATATGTTCTCTCTTTCATCAATTTATTGATAAAATGTAAGATTGCATTTAGATTTTAAACAAGTGTTTAACAGTAAACTAACTTACTTTGTAAAATTGAAACTATTGCTAATGCTGTTCAAGAAAAAAAAGGCAGGGAAGTTGGCACAAGTTAGACTATATAATCACCTCATGCAGATGGAATGAATCTATCAATAACTCTCACTGGCACTTCCCTTGTTTTCTTATTTTGGCTCCTACCACTAACTGCTTGAGCCAAAACCTAAGTAATAGACTTATCATAATCACTGTGTCACCATGTATTATCCAATTATTGTTATTATGTATTATCCTTTACCATTCAGTTTTGCTTGTGCCTAGTGTGAAGTACACATGATTCTATAGATTACACTTAAAGATCCAGGACAAAAGTAAAGACAAATATCATCAGTGGAAAACAAAAGAGAAGGAGGATCAGGGAGAAAAGAAAGGAGAAGGAGAAATAATTAGGATGATGAAGAGGAGGAGGAAAAGGGTTAAGTCTACCCAACAGACTAATAACATGCCATGGACTTTGGTGATCCATAGTTTATTATTCCATGAAGTCAAGTCATATTGAAAATAAGATCATGTCTTTCAAAAAGAAGGTGAAATTAAAAAATAAATAAAGCAAGGGTGGCCCTTAGCAAGGTGTTAATTCTATTCACTTTCCTTGACTTGTGTATATTTGTGAATGAAATGTTCTATACCTGGCATAGTGTCCTTAGTGTCCATAGTGTCTTAGAGCAAGAGCACAGCACAACAGTTACCCACTAGCATTGTGCCATGAGAGAACATGGCTACATGTGAGAATACATGCTACTCCTGAGTTTTCAGCTTACACCTTTCCTCTTTTATTCATTCAACAACTGTTCACTGAGTACCTGAACCAGGTCTAGGATATGTTTAGGTGCACAGTGTTCCACAAAGCCAAACTTAATCAAGAGCATAATGATATCACTTGACATCTTATTTGCTCCCTCACAGGAAGTGTTCCCCACATCTTAGGAGGGACAGAATGAAATCTCTGCTTTGGTATGCCAACTTAAGCCCTGGGTGTCCATTCTGCTGTGATGGACAGAGGAGAGCCACACAGTAACTGCCTCATTTAGGTGTGGTTGTAGGAACTCTGTGCCTAGGTGAACATATGCCAAGATCAAACTGTAACCCCCTGGATGGGAAGGCTTCTTTCAAGAAACAGAATCTCTGCTATGACTTAAGCAACATGGAGAATGTAGGGCATTTTTGTCATCTGCATAATTAAAATATCAAGATTGGTAGTGGGATTGGGATTGGTCTATGGAGTGGTATGCTATAGGGACAGCTGGTCTCTTGATGTTATGATCCTCAAAAAAGATGTCAGTGCCTGGGACTGGGTGATGGCTCCTGTGGTAGAGTGCACCATGTGCCAGTGCCTGAATTCAAGCTCCTAGTTCTCACCTGAGGGGCCAAAGTTTCATAAGCACTGGAAGTGAAGCAAGGTCTCTCTTACTCTCTCCGTCTGTATCTCCCCCAATCTCTCGATTTATCTCCACTTTTGTTTAAAAAAAAAAAGAGAGAGAGAAAGAATAAAATAAAAAATGGATGCCAGGACCAGTGGATTCCTTGAAAAGTGATAAACACTGCAATAAAATTTTTTAAATATCTATTTATTTTTGGATAGAGACAGATAAATTGAGAGGGAAAGGAAAGATATAGAGGGAGAGAGAGATAGAGACCTGCAGCACTGGTTCACTACTTGTGAAGCCTCCCTCTGCAAGTGGGGACTGGGAGCTTGAACCCAGGTCCTTGCACACTGTAATATGTGTACTTAACCAGATTTACCATCACCTGGCCCCTGCAATAAAAAGTTTTAATTAATAAAAAAGTTCTTAGAAGAAAATGTATGGGTATATCTTCATTACATTGGTTTTGGTAATGGAATTTCAGATATAACATCAAAGATACAACCAAAAAGAAAAAGTCACAATTAAAATATTTATACATTAAAGGACACTACTAGCAGAATGAAAAGATGGTCCATAGAGTAGAAGAACATATTTTCAAATCATATGTTTGATAAGATATTAACACCAAAACTATATAAAGAACATCTGAAACTCAACAATAAAAATATGAACATCCCAATTTAAGAATGGGCAAAGAATACAAATAGATATTTCTCCAAAGAAGATGTATAAATGTATAACAGCATCTAAGAATTCCCAGTATCAACCACTAGAAGACTGTAAATCAGAGTCACAGGAGATGTTAATTCACATGTACTGGGATGGTAATGTTAATAATAACAACAATAAGGAAAAGCCAAATAGAAAATAACAAATACTACTCAGTTATGAATAAATTCACCCTCTTTGCCCCATTGTGGATGGGGCCTGAAGGGATTATGGTAAGTGAGATAAACCAGAAAGAGTAATGATCCCACTCATAAACAGAAGTTGAGAAAGAATAGAGAGGGAAAGTAAAGCAGAATTTGACTGAGTTTGGAGTATTGCACTAAAGTAAAAAATTCTGGGGGGAGAGTAGCTTCACTATAGGGTGGTTGGGGTAAGGAATGGTGTTAATATACACTCCTATTAACTTAGAATCTTATAAATCACTATTTAATCAATATGAGAGTGAAAAATAGAATGTCTAGCGCTTTTTAATGTATAGACTTCAGTTCTGAGTATATATTCCTTTAATCTAAGCACTTAAAGTTTCAAGTTAGTAAACTGATTGAATTTCAGACAAGATTGGGCATGTTTAGGGTGGTATGGCCCTAGATCTGACTGAATTTCAACACTGGTTTTAAATTGTTAATACATTTCTAATAATAACATTTTAAAAAAAAAGAAAATAACAAATGTTGGCATGAATGTCATGTCAATAAATTAAAAGTATTTATATATTGCTGATGAAGATATAGAATGCTGTGCCGCTCTGAGAAAGTTTGTCACTTCCTCTTTCATGTTCTTGTTGACTGTATATCTTCTTTGCCCAGGAATTCCACTTTTGCTTTATCCAAAATGATTTAAAATAGTTATTCAAATAAATCCTTGGACACATATTGACAGCAGGATTATTCATAACAGTGGAGGAAGTGAACAAGCCAAGTATGTATCATCTCATTAGCAAAATGTGGCATATCCATACAGTGGAGTATTATTCATCCATAAAAGCTGTGAAGTGCTTATATGTGCTATAATTGGATGGACTTTACAATTGTCATGTATAGGCCAGGTGGAGGTGCACCAGGCTGAGTGCCCATGTTACAGTATACAAGGACCAAGGTTCAACACCCCCAACCCCAGCCTATCATCAGCCAGAGCCGAGCAGTGCTTTGATATATATGTGTTTATGATATATATATTCACCATAGTTCAGTTACTAAAAATGAGCAGAGGGTAGGGAGAGTGTTATTTATGGTTCTTAACTGTAAGATTGGTCTCTTGGCCAAGGTAGTGACAGACAGGGATGGACAACAGCAGCATGCGGTTTCAGCACAATACTATGGTCCTCTGTCTGCCCAGGAAGATGACAGTGTGGCATTGTAATAGGACACAAGTAAACTAGTTAATCCTAGGTCATCTCAATCTTGTAAAGTGAGATGAAAAATGAGTTCTGGGACTCAGTGGAACTGAACTGACTTGATTCCAGAAGAAAATATGCTTTTCCCATCCTGGAGACTTAATGAAAATCCTTTTAAGTGCCAAAAAGAAATGTGGTCAGGTGCAGAGTGAACATTTCTTCTTTATTCATGAACTGTTCACATGGAAGTGGTTACTGAATTTAAGCTAACATTTTTGGAACACACTGTCATTTGAAGGATATTGGGAAGAAGCTGGCAATTCAGGTCATGCTAGCCAAATGTCATTCATAAAACTATCTGATAATAAGCAAGTGAGGAATTACATGCAGCTGGATTTTTAAAAGCATATTTGTATCTATGTTTCTGCCTCATTTCATAAAAATGGTGTGTCCTTTTAATGGTCTGTGCTATGCTACAGGCACTTAATTATGATCAGTATTACCAGTAATACTGATAATGGCAAATCAAATACTGATTGGGGGAAGGAAATTTGTTGAATTTCTTTATCTCTAAATAATCCAAGAGGAGGTTGGACCATTTAAATTCATGGAATTAACTTATTTTAAGGAAAGAAAATGTAGTCCTCACACTTGTTTATCATACATAAGTACTGTTTTTAGTTAAGGAGACTATTCTACCTCAGATTTATACATATATATGTATATGCATGCTTGAGACTGACTGAAGAAAACAGAATGGCTTACTTTGGCCTGAATGATTTCGATGTCTCATGTAATTTAGAAAAAAATGAATGATGTAAGTTTATATATATATATATATATATAATAAATTTCCTTCTTTACTTCCTCCCAGGATTAAGTTGTCATCATCCTGGGAAGAAAGAAAAAAACATTAATGAAGTGGCCAATAATATGAAGGGAATAATGGATCAGTCTCCTTTCACTCCCTGTGGAGGATTTCACTTACAAGAAAATTGAAGCTGGCAAGCCCCTGTTCTCCCTGCAATTTATTTAAAACCTTGCACGCATTTGGATACTTTGTGATTTCCAAGAACTATGTGAAGATTAAGCTTTGCTTACTGATACATGGCATGTATTCTTTTCAGTCTTTTGTGTTTGATTTTATTTGATTTCCCTCTGCAGCACAGTGTCTCTGTAAAGATTTTTATGCTTTCACCAGCCATGTCTTAAATACATTAAGACAACACATTTGGTGTTCACACTTCTTCAGTAATGTCTGTACTTGAAAGCCACATAGTGGCATAAAGCAATGTGTGTTTTCTTTGAGAGCAGTGTACATTTTGCAGCCATAGGATGGAAATTTTCAGCTAAAGCAAAATGTTCTCTGATTGACTTGACAGCTTGGTCCCTAACTCTGGAGTGCCACTTGTCACTTACCTTTTGAGGACATTTGCAAGTGTGTTCTTGGAAATACCTTCACAATCACACACACACACACACACACACACACACACACACACGATACCAGAGTCTGTTTAGCATTTTAAGCGACTGATAGAATTTTTCAGAGTTGGTTGGAAGTGAAGAATCAAGTGTCAAGGATTAAGAACATGGACAGGGATAAGTAAATTGCTTATTTTCAACCTCTGGAGGTTGAGGTAACTTTTTATGCATCTTCTGAGTCTAGTCAACATCTTTTTTTTTCCCTTCCCACCCCTCTGTTCACTTCGTGATTATTTTCTAAATGGAGACAAGAGAGAAGGACAAAAATGTGGATACAGAAGATTTGGATCTGCTGGATGAGCCCTGAAAGTCATCTCTAATAGTTAATGATTTAGAAGAAAATTACATTTAACTGAAGTTCAGGGTTCACTCATTTACACCAAAGCAAAAAAAAAATCACTTTTTAAAACATTGCAAGCATCATTGGATTATCTTAGTTTAAACAATCCTGGAAGAACTGTTTTGAGTGTGGGCTTTCAAGACAATGCGGAAGTTTTGCTTTAAGGATGGAAAGGGGGAAAAGAAAGGCCTGCTTTCCATCTTCTAGAAGTTAAGTGACTTTGGAGGATGAAGGCAAGTGTGTGACAAGAAGGGAAAAGTGGATTGTGCATGCGATATCCCAGAGGGGAACTGCCTACTGTCTCCCAGTGGGATAGGCCTTCTAGCAGAATCCCAGGAAATACTGAGGCCATAGGGACAGTTAAGAAATTCATGGACAGCATGAAACCTTGCTCTTCAGAAAACAGACTGCTATGGAAAAACAGTGTGTACATTGTTTGCTGTTTTCCTAATAGTCAGAAAGATTAAAGGTCTAAAAAATGCATTGCACTTTTTTTTCGGCTTAAGAATAGCGATTATGACCCAGTTTGACTAAGGTTCTGGAAAGTCAAGTGTGGGGAAAGCTTTTCTCTTGCCAAATCCAGTATATTTGGGATATTGGACCTAGAATCCCTAAACATTAAAATGGTACCTTCTTGGAATGCAGTGTATCTCTCTCTGTCAATGTCTTAATCCATCTTATCTAGGAATAGCATACATTGTAGCTTCTAAGTGTTAGGCAAGGACTTGTTTACTGATTGATGTTTAAAAGAACAAAATTATCCAAGACTAGAATGTTTAAGCTTTGCTATGTTAAAATCTTTCCCATTATTCTTTTGTACATTCCAACTCATAGGAGCCCTTTAGAGGTATTTTGATTTGCCATGTACTTAAATTAGAATTCCTTAAAGTAAATATGGGAGGAAAACATTCCATGCAGTCAAAAATGGCCTTTCCTGTGATTAGTTTTAAATGACTCAATTGGGGAAGAGGCAGAAATTTTGTATTTTACAGTGTCTAACCTACAAGCAACTGATGTCTAAATCTTGCCATTTGATACACTTTCTAACATGGGCATTTGAAGATACCTAATGTTCAAATACTTCAATTAGAAATGCTGGAGTTATTTGGTATACATGCCCTCTGTCATAGGCAGCTTCTTTTGGGAAATGAAACATAATACTATTCAGTGGGAGGAAAACCTATTTTATTACTGAGGCAAGCATCTCAGAAGGTTGTGTTAGGAGACTTTCAGTTTCTCCCATTCTTGCTGTCAGTATAGGAAATCCAGAGTTTGAATGATCTCTCTCTCTCTCTCTCTCTCTTGCCCTCTGCCATCTGCAGTCACATCCTCCCCCCTTTCCTTCTCTCCTGTTGCTGAAGGCAGCCATGGAGATCACTGCAGACTGTATTCAGCAGATTTTATTATTCTGTTGAGAAAGCACTGGAATGTTTTTGTGAGATTATTTTTATATGAAGGGGTAGTGTGAATTCAACCAGCTGAAATATTAGGACATGTTAGCATTGTGATTATATCAGTGCTGCATCATAGCACACACAGTATTCTGCAAGGGCGTTTGGGAATTCATTTCCATTTTCTTAAAGGAACAGTTTGGTTCACCTAAAATCACAAGACACATAGGACATGAATCAAATGTTTGTAATGCTTAGAAAAAAAAATAGAAGACATAAGGCAGAGGCAGCTGTCTATCCACTGATACAAGGGTGAGAAACTATTTCTACCTCCCAAGAGTGATGAGAAAAGTTTCTAGGGATACCTCCTGGCTTGCAGAGAAAGCAAGGCCACTAGGTATCCTATCTTCAATGTGTATATGAGAGCCGGTGGAATCAGTACCTAGGTTATTTGTCTATACAGGATACTCATGTGAATATTACTGTTTTTGTAATCTTTGTTATATAAGAGGATGTTTAGGCTGTACATACTGGGGTAGATTACTGCCTGCCCCCTATACATAGGAATATGCTGCATAATTACGCTTAACTTCCATCTCCATTACTGGTTTGTAGGCAGAGGAAAACATATATGTTACTGCCTTGAGATTTTCTAATATACCAAAAGGAAAAATAAAATTAAAAAAAAAAACCCAAGTAAAAAAAAAAGCAGTTTCTTATTCTCATTCCCCTTTATGAAGCAGCATATTTTAGAGGCACATACAAAATCTACATTCTCTAGTGGGAAGTGGATTTAAAATGTTTTTCTTTCATCTTTTTTTAATACAATACACTGAGGTGAGTACTTTCTAACAGGTGGTTGGTACCTAAGAAATGTGATAGCACTATTCAGAAAGCTATTATGCTTCAAAACAGCACATAGTAAAGAGAATGGAATAATACATGTTGCATATTTGTTACCAATTGTAATTTGTCTGTATTATGAAAGATGTAATGGTTTGTCAACTGTCACTGTTGTTCTCTTGTAACATGATACAGAATAAAGTATAGCAGAATCTGTACATTTTCTTGGTGCAAGTTGGTGACTGACAAATAACTCTGTTGCCAGGGTCAAAGAAACAGTGTCTGAAAATTCTTATATGTAAGTGAGTCGGGCGGTAGCGCAGTAGGTTAAACACAGGTGGCGCAAAGCAAGGACCCGCGTAAGGATCCTGGTTCGAACCCCCCCACCCCAGCTCCCCATCTGCAGGGAGTGTCACTTCACAAATGGTGAAGCAGGTCTGCAGGTGTCTATCTTTCTCTCCCCCCTTTCTTCCCCATCTCTCTCCATTTCTCTCTGTCCTATCCAACAAAAACGACATCAATAATAACTACAACAATAAAACAACAAAGACAACAAAAGGGAATAGATAAATATTTTTTTAAAAGTCTTATTTGCAGCTGTTCTTAAAAGTGTGAAGTTAAGAGACCAGACACAAAATGCTATTGGATGTGGGAAGGAGTGAGTCAGCTGAAATGTCCCAGAAATCTTTTATACTTTCCCTTCCCTGGATTTACTGTGCTGAATTTAGGTGATCATAAAAGACTGTACAAAACAACCCTGTGAGCTGCAGAAGCCACAAGTCCATTGCATATTTCATGTATCTGGAGTCAATCTGGATTTGTTTAATGACAATCCTATTTATCATCTCTTGCCTCTTCATTTGTTTTGTATATATCCCAAGATGAGGTGAGTAGATTAGCCTGCTCTGAACACAAGTCAAGGTTTTAGCATGCCAATAGTCTACCAGAAGCAGTACTGAGCTGAGTCCAAGCTGAGCATGCTTCCCTGACCACCTCTTAGTGGGTGTTGGCACCTGCTTAGTCAAAACACTGGATTGACATTGCCACCTTGGCAGGCCAATCTCATTTCTATCATCACCACCTCTTTCTTGTCAGATCTGTCAGCTTTATAGCCCCACTTGGAATTTAAGCACTTGGAATTTGACAAGCTGCTAATAATTCTCACGCCCATAACAGCAATCAGTTTTAGATATTACTTTTTTTTTTACCTTTCCTCTTTACCATATGGGAATACCATGCACCAGGGGAAGCTCTGTACTGTCATGCATCTCTCTCTCTCTCTCTCTCTCTCTCTCTCTCCTTCTCTGCCTCTCTACCTGAATCAAGTGGTAGAAGGTGTTTTTGTGAATATCACCATCACCATTTTTTTTTTAACTAGAACACTGCTCAATTCTGGCTTATGGTGGTATGGTGGTGCTAGGGATTGAATCTGGACCCTCAGAGCTTCAGACATGAAAGTCTATTGCATAGCCACTATATTATCTTCCCAGCTCTATCTGAAATAAAAAGCCTTGGAGCGGGGGAAATTGTGCACAATTTACCAAAGATAAATACATAAATGATGGAGCAGTGCTTTGGTGTCTCTCCCTCTTTCTCTCCTCTCCCCCTTTCCCTTTCTGCCTTTCCCTTTATAAGAATATATAATTTTTTAAAAGAACTGGGAAAACGACTCAGTGATTTTCAGTATTGAGCACATGCAAGACTCTGTTTGTTTCTGATGCCAAAAGAAAAAAAAATCAAATTCATCGCAAGTCAAGAGAACTCAGGACCTCTGCCTCTCCCCTGGGTAGACCCTCACTTGTCAACTAGCAGCAACTACCTCAGGTTTTTGTTCCCTTGATCTTTTCCTAGAACTTATATGATTTCAAGTTTGTAGTTACACTTACTTACTGCATATGAGTCAACCTGGCTTTGACCTAGCACGTTATGATTGGGCCCTCCTCAATCACTATCGAACAGGCCATGGCCGGTGCACCGCTATGTTCCATCGCTGGGGAGCCAGAGATGACCCAAACTGCCCCTGCGGCTACAGACAGACTATGACCCACATAGTCAACGACTGCCACCTCTCCAGATTCAAAGGACGTCTCGAAACTTTACATCAGGCTCAACCTGACGCTGTTGACTGGCTACGGAAGAAGGGCAAACGCTAGAAGAAGAAGAACTGCATATGAGGAAGGAGGGTTCACATGAAGGAGAGCAGCCAGAGTATCACTCTGGTACATGTGGTGCTAGGAATCAAGCCGGAAACCTCAGGCATGAAAGTCAGATGCTCTACCAAGTGCACTTAACCATTTTCCCAGCTACTACCTCATAGTGTTTAAATCCTATGCAAATAGACATTCTCACATAGTCAAGCATATACATCCTTGGTTTTATTTTTTTGTAGCTGTTGTTATTGATGTAGTCATTGTTAGGACAGAGAGAAATGGAGAGAGGACGGCAACACAGAGAGGGGGAGAAAAAGATAGACATCTGCAGACCTGCTTCACTGCCTGTGAAGCAACTCCCCTGCAGGTGGGGAGTGGAGGTCTCGAACCGGGATTTTTATACCAGTCCTTGCACTTTGTGCCACTTGCGCTTAACCCACTGTGCTACCACCTGACTCCCACAAGCATACACATCCTTAGCTGACAAATATTCCATTCTAGAAGAGCTTGTGAAAAACCACCATGTCTTCAGCCCCCAAATGTCCTTCCTGAAGCTGTAATTCATCTTTGTCAAAGGCCCATTTCTACACAGTCCTGTCACCACCAGTAGATTGTGATATGAGAGATGACTCAGACAGACTTCATGGCACCGCAGTAGAAGTTAGAAGTGAATTTCTTGGGTAAGTGGGAACCACAAATTACCCTGGAGATGAATTCAGATTATGAGTATTTAAAAAAAAATAGCTTGTTCCTCAAATTTATTTCCAGGGAGCAAAAAAAATACTCTAGATCCTGTTTCCAGCAGAATATATGTCCACTACTGAGATTATTCCCAGCAGCCTCAGAGATGAGCTTTTGCTTATATTATCTAATTTGAGTAGGGATGGAATCAGGGTTTGGCACATACATAATTTCACTGCTCTAGGCCACGTTTTATTCAGATAGAGGAGAGGCCCACACAAAACTGACACTTCCTCTGTTGCTGTAGCACCTCCTGTGTAGTATCTTCAGCTTGAATCTGGGTAGTGAGCATGGCACAGCAGGCACCCTGCCCAGTGAGCTATGTCTCCAGCCCAGGTTCACATTTTAGATATTGGCTGTGTATCTGGGCTTCATCTCCATGAGCTCTTCAAGAAAGGAGTAGGTAGAGGGCTGATATTTCTCAAGAAATAACTTGGAGATTCTTTTTTTAACTTTTTAAACATGACTGTAAAAGTCATGATCACTCCTCAATCCCCTAATTGCCCCCATGTCCTCGTCATTGTCAGCAGAAGCTATCAGTTTGGAGGTTGTGATGTGTGCTTGCTGAGACAAGCCGTTTGAGTTGGGAGGGCAGCACTCCTAGAGCTGCAGTGGGCCCCAAGAGTAAAGCAAAACCAGAGGGGAAGGTGTTGGAGCAACCCCGTGCCACTAGGTTAGCACGTACAGTCGCTGAAGAACGGTGGGCATTGTAAATCTCTGCAATGAGAACCCCACAGTAGCCCAGCAACCTGCTGCTACCAGTGGGTGGTGGCGTTATGGGCATTAGCTTTGAGAAGCTTATTCAGCAGAGGGGGATAGGATAAAGGACACAAATCAGGGGAAAACTGACAAGATTAAAAAAAAAAACCCAAGGCCTGGTATTTACTGTTCATCCCCCATGCTCTCTGTGTGCTATATTGTCTGCGTTGAGTCATGCTGAGAGAGAGCCAGGCACAATAATAGCTTGGAGCAGCCTTCCAGCCCCACAGCCAGCCTCTGCCAACAGTACTGACTGTGCTGGTAGAGAATAAGATTCTGATAGAGCTGTCTTTTTTTTTTTCCCACCTTCCCTGTGAGACCACCAATAATTATAAGGGCACACTGCAAAGATGGGGTAAGGGCTCCCTGTTGGAGTATATCCTGAGAAGTGAGCCAGCAGGGGTTTCTAGTAAGGCAAGTACTACAACAGCCCAAGGTATGTCTGCCTGACAGATGCAAACAATGCCAAGGACATCCAGGGAGTTTGAACCAGCCATTCAAGTATTTAGAGAGTTTCTGATGAAACTGAATTTCACCAATCTATAGGGTGAAACAAAGACCCTTCTCTTGCTCCATCTTCAGTCTAATAGGAACCTGCATAACTTATCTTCAAAAGGAAAAAAAAATTACAATAAAAATAAAAAAGGCTGGAGTCCTTAGGAAAAGCAGGCATGGGCCTGGCAAACTTATTTTACATCCCATTTAGGAGATCCAGGCCTGAAGCTTATTCATTCTGGAAGTCTCCTAATTTACAACCGTTGTTCTCTTATTTGTTTTTTAATTTTTGTAGTTATCTTTACTTATTGGATAGAGACAGCCAGAAAGCAAGAGGGAAGAAAGTGATAGAGAGGGAGAGAGACAGAAACACCTGTAGCCCTGCTTTACCACTCTCAAAGCTTTTTCTCTACAGGTGGGGACCGGGGGCTCAAACCTGAGTTCAAGCCCCCAGTCCTTTGGGCATTGTAATGTGTGTGCTCAACCAGGTGTGCCATCACCTGGCCCCTTATTATTATTATTATTATTATTATTTTACAAAACTTGTTCTTATTTAAATCATGGGGAAGTGTTTTTTTTTAACATCCTCATCTTATGCTAATTCATGGTAAGAACAGATGAAGGGGAACTGATGGCAGTCAGAGCTCAATAGGTGATTAATTCTATTATGAGACCCACATGAGAATTACTACCCTCCTCTCTTCCTCTGCCTGCCTGCCACTTTAGAGAGAGGTTAGGCACTTTTCTTTCTTTAATATTTTACTTATTTTCTTGATAGAGACAAATGTTTTTTTAATATTTTACTTATTTACTTATTGGATAGAGACAGAAATAGAAATTAGACAGAAATAGAGATGAGGAGAGAGAAAAAGAGATACTTGCAGCATTCCTTCACTACTCCTAAAGCCTTCCCTTTGCAGGTGGGGACTGGGGGCTTGATCTCAAGTCCTTGTACATTTGTAATGTGCATTTTACCAGGTGGGCCATTTCCCCACCTCCAGGCAAACTATTTATTTATTTTACTTATTTTATTTTTTCTTCTTGAATGAGCTAATGTTTTACAGTGCAGTCGTTGTTACATGAGTATAATTTCATTATGCACCAGGACCCCAAAGTTCTCTTCTACCCCTCCCACTTCCTCCTTCCCTGTAGTCCTTTGTTCTGAATACCCCATACCCAAAACATGCTTCACTTTGAGTTCTCCCTTCCTGTCCCTATTTATTAAGTTTTACTTCTAAGTGGAATCATTCAGTATTTGTCTTTCTATTTTTTGATTATCTCAATGTGATGCCTTCCAGTTTCATCCAAGATGATTCAAAGGAGGTAACATCATCATTTTTAATAGCTACATAGTATTCCATCATGTAAATATGTCACATTTTAAAAAATTTTATTAGTGATTTAAAATTGGCAAGATTGTGGGATAAGAGGGGTACAGTTCCACACAATTGCCTCTACCAGAGTTCTGTATCCCATTCTCTCCATTGGAAGCTTCCCTATTCTTTATCTCTCTGGGAGTATGGACCAAAGATCTTTATGAGGTGCAAAAGGTGGAAAGTCTGGCTTCTGTAATTGAGTCTCTGATGAACATGAGTGTTGACAGGTTGATCCATAACCCCAGCCTGTTTCTATCTTTACCTAGTGGGGTAGGGCTCTGAGGAGGTGGAGTTCTAGCATTCATTGGTGAGGTCAAATATGCCACATTTTTAGTTGTTCATCTGTCATTGGGCATCTGGGTTGGTTTGAAGTTTTGGTGATTACAAATTGTGCTGCTGCTATGAATATAGATATACATAAATCTCTTCTAATTAATTCTTTGTTTCCTTTGGGTAAATGCCTAGGAGAAAAATTGCTCTGTGGCAGGGGAAATCCATTTCAAAGTGTTCTCAGGAATCTCCAGACTATTCCACAAGAGTTTACATTTCCAACAGCAGTGTAGAAGTGTCCCGTTTTTCCCATATCCTCCCCATCATTTTGTTTTTAGTGTCCCCTTTAATGTAGGACATCTTTTGTTTCTTTCTTTTGTAATGTAATACGACAGAGAGAAATTGAGAGGGGAAGGGAAGATAGGGATAAAGAAAGAGCAACACTTGCAGACCTGCTTCACCTCTCATGAAGCATCATCCCTGCAGGTGAGAAGTGAGGGTGGGGGGTCCTCAGATACAGGTAATTGGACCTGCTAGTATGTGTGTTTAAAATGGTATGCTACTGCCTGGCCTACAGAAACTATTTCTATCAGACAGTAAATATACTTTACCCTCTAGGCCAGGCAGTCTCAGTCACAGCTACGAACTCTGCTGTGCACCCTATAAATAGATGAGGATGGCCATGGGCCAATAAAATAACTTACATGCATTGAAGTTTGAATTTCATAAAGTTTTCACATGTAATGAAATTTTTTTCATTTGATTTTTTAAAATTAGAAGGTAGGGGCCTGGTGGTGGTGCACCTGGCTGAGCGCACAAGTTACAATGTGCAAGAAAAAGATTAAATTCCTGGTCCTCACCTGTAGATGGAAAGCTTCACAAGTGGTGAAACAGTACTGCAGGTCTCTCTCTCTCACTCTCTCCCATCCCCTTTCCTCTCAATTTCTGGCCATGTCTATCCAGTAGATAAAGATATTTTTAATTAAAAATAAAAAAAAATAGAGGGGAGTTGGGTGGTAGTCCAGTGGGTTAATCGCAGGTGGTGCAAAGTGCAGGGACCTGCATAAGGATCCTGGTTCAAGCTCCTGGCTCCCTACCTGCAGGGGAGTCGCTTCACAAGAGATGAAGCATGTCTGCAGGTGTCTATCTTTCTCTCCCTCTCTCTGTCTTCCCCTCCTCTTTCCATTTCTCTCTGTCCTGTCCAACAATGATGACATCAATAACAACAACAATAACTACAACAATAAAACAACAAGGCCAACAAAAGGGAATAAATAAATACATATTTTAAAAAGAGAAAAATAAATAAATAAGAAATCAAATAGAATCCCCATTTTAGCTTCATAGCCTGTATAAAACTTATATCAGGCAGGAATTGACCTGCGGGCTGAAATTTGCTTGCTTTGTCTTAGACTACAGCCCAGGTAACAGTACAGGTCAGGGAACACCTTTGACATTAACCTGCACATAGAGTCAAAACAGAGGCCACACATCATATGACAAAATATTTTAAAATATCAATCCAACTTAAAAATGCAAGAATATATTCAGTTCACTTACCCTGACAAACATATCTTTGTAGTGACCTAGAAGGCATTTAGAATTCTTGGACTCATCATAGTTCTCCAACAGACATGGCAACCTAGAAACAGTTGGCTGGATTCAAGACCAACCTCCTTCCTTTCACTTCCTATGCCTAGCTCAGAGCCTTGAATCTACATTTTGAGAAACCACATGGAATGGTTGGAAACACCCCAGCTACCCCTTGTTTTGTCCATGCTCTTGGCAACAAGACTCTTCTTGACCAGTCCTTGGGGATCAAGTGTGTGCTTTTAGGAAGCATGAATCTGAGAGAATTCTAGAATCTTGGGCATTTGAATTATATGAAGTGAAAGTGAGGGTAATATATTCCAGTTGTTCCACCATGGACTCCTCAACCTATAGATAAACATGAAACCAAAACAGGGTTTCAAGGTACTATGGGCATATGATAGGAAACTGAGAACTAGCTTCAGTGACTACCCTCCTCCAAAGCCCATGGACCTCATAATGTGAAGGATTAGTCTGAAGAAAGGGCAAAATAAATTGTTTCAGCAAATCCCTTAGAATTAAAGGAGCCCTGGGTCCATACTCCCAGAGGCATAGAGAATGGGAAAGCTATCAGGGGAGGGGATGGAATATGGAGAATGGGTGGTGGGAATTGTGTGGAGTTGTACCCCTCCTATTCTATGGTTTTGTTAATGTCTCCTTTCTTAAATAAAAAAAAAAAAAATTAAAGAAGCTGGCCTTCTGTCAGGCATGTACTGGAACTAGCTGATACCAGCCCATAAGAACTTCATGTTAAATACTTACGAATTTTGCAATTACAGAAGCCAGACCTTCCACCTTCGGCAACCCACAACTACCCTGGGTCCATGCTCCCAGAGGGATAGAGAATGAGAAAGCTATCAGGGGAGGGGATGGGATATGGAGATTGGGTGGTGAGAATTGTGTGGAGTTGTACCCCTCCTACCCTATGGATTTGTTAATTTATCCTTTCTTAAATAAAGATAAATAAATAAAAATTTTGTGAGTCAGTTCTTAAATCATTGATAACTTGAAACCAGATGGGAATATTTGTTATAGAAATCATCAAACTCTACAGATCAGGTCTTTTTCTCTTTAAATCCAGCTCCCTAGCACACCACTGGCTTTTTGCCCCCTCACAAGTTCATGTTCAGTCACCAAGTGCATGCCCTCTACCTGTACTTCCACCCTGAACTCCCCACTGATTGCTGAACTTTGCAGTGCTCCTCTGAGCCCCTGTTGTTTTGCACACACTGCTCCCTCAGAATGGAATGCCCTTGCTCATTTATTTTAGTAGATAAATTCCCAATAATCCTTTTAAGTCGCTTCTCAAAACCCAGTTTTGCAGAACATTTCAGAACCCATACCCTCAAAATAGTTTCTCCCTCCCAGTCCCCACACAACTTTGAAAATAATTAACATACAGGTCTCCCCAAGTCACTTTCTTGGTGGGTTAATGATTTAGAGTACAGTTGTTGACACATGGGTATAATTTCTCATCTCCTTGTGATAGGTGTCTGCAAAACAATCTTTCCACCATCATTCTCATCACCTCAGAGCTAGGCTTCATCCTTCTCCACCCTGGGCACTATAGGTGTCCTCTGCTTCTTGGAAGTTTAAGCTAAGCCATGTACAAAGAATAGTTAATATTTATTTACAAAATTATGAGATAACAGGGTATAAATGAATTGTTCCCACCATTAGAGTTTTATATCCCTATTCTCTCCACTGGAAACTGCAGTAGTTCTCCCAAGGTTGCAGATATAGGCTGACTATTATTTCTATAATTATCTGTTTGTATTTGTATATATTTGCCCATTTTTTTTTCCTATGGTCCTGCCTCTCTTCCTTTCTAAAGTTATACTTACAGCTATTAATACTTCGGAATGTCTTTCCTTTTCTTTCTCTGGGTCCTGATAGAGTTGGAGTTCAGAGCCTTCTGGGCTTCTTCACTATCATTTCTACCCCCTCTGGGAGTATGGACCAAAATTCTTCTTGAGGTACAGAAGGTAGGAGTTCTGGCTTCAATATTTGCTTCTCCATGGGACATATGTATTGGCAGATAAATCCATACCCCCAGCTTGTTTCTTTTTTTTTTTTTTTTTTTTTTTTTTTTGGCTTAAACTTAAGGGGTTACTTTTTTTTTTTTTTTTTTAGTCCTGTTTTTTTTTTTTTATTTATTTAAATTTTTAATTTAAGAAAGGATTAGTGAACAAAAGCATAAGGTAGGAGGGGTACAACTCCACACAATTCCCACCACCCAATCCCCATAACCCACCCTCTCCCATGATAGCCTTCCCATTCTCTAGCCCTCTGGGAGCATGGACCCAGGGTCGTTGAGGGTTGCAGAAGGTAGAGGGTCTGGCTTCTGTAATTGCTTCCCCGCTGAACATGGGCGTTGACTGGTCGGTCCATACTCCCAGTCTGCCTCTCTCTTTCCCTAGTAAGGTGTGTCTCTGGGGAAGCTGAGCTCCAGGACACATTGGTGGGGTCTTCAATCCAGGGAAGCCTAGCCAGCATCCTGGTGGCATCTGGAACCTGGTGATTGAAAAGAGAGTTAACATACAAAGCCAAACAATTTGTTGAGCAAACATGGATCCCAAGATTGGAATAGTGGAGAGGAAGTGTTGGGGAGGTACTCACTGCAAACTCCAGTGTAATCCTGCTTTCAGGTATATATTCTGCAGTAGTTTATGGACACGTGTGCGCATACGCTCTCTCTCACAGAAACTGGTGTACGTCTAGGCTATGGGACTTTGTTAGAAAGTGAACCACCCGAGATGAAATTAGAGTGTACTATAAAAGGAAAGGTCTCACCCGAGCAATGAAGCTGAAGGGTTGTCATTCCACACGTGAAGTCTCTGGATACACTCTGAGGTGAAGCATGTTGAGATGGCAATCGTTGCTTTGGTTAGGTTGTGATCGGCGGATGCAATATTATTTGGTATGGATTGGGAGAAGCATACGGGAAAGTGAGCCCTATCCATGGGTGCCAGGACTGGGGGAAGTAGGGGCTCTATAGTGAGGATGTGAGGTTCCTGCTGTCTTAGGGTTCAAAAAGACAATCAATAGTTAATATTATCATCACATTATTTGTTAATTGGGTTAACTTTGAAAAGTCCCTTTGTTATGGTTTGCTGTACAGTACCCAGTATCTTGTACATAGCTGTGCTATTGGAAGCCTCCAATCTACTTGGTCTAGGCTTTTGAGAGAGTCCGCATATCAAATACGTAGCCTATCTATTAAAAAGATTCAGTTTGTCTCCTGAGAACCTTTGAGACATACAATTGATTTCCCCCTCTCATATTAATTAACTACTGATTTATATGTCTACATTTTGCTAGGAGTGTACATAAACACCATTCCCATCACCAAAGGACCGTGACCCATCCCTCCCGCCCATTCCCACCCCCCACTGGCCCAGAAAGCTACATGTCTACCCCTCACCACTGGGTTTTTTCTTTGGTGCCCTACTTACAATTTGATCAGGTCCTGCTTTTAGTTTCCCTTTCAGATCTTCTAAGTCAGCTTCTGTTGATGAGTGGGATCATCCCATACTCATCTTTAACTTTCTGACTCAGTTCACTTAACATAATTCCTTCTAGCTCTGTCCAAGATGGGTCAGAGAAGGTGGGTTCATTGTTCTTGATAGCTGCATAGTATTCCATTGTGTATATATACCACAGCTTTCTCAGCCATTCATCTGTTGTTGGGCACCTGGGTTGCTTCCAGGTTTTAGCTATTATGAATTGTGCTGCTATGAACATAGGAGTACACACCTCTTTTTGGTTGGGTGTTATGGAGTCCTTGGGGTATAACCCCAGGAGAGGAATTATTGGGTCATATGGAAGGTCCATGTCTAGCCTTCTGAGAGTTTTCCAGACTGCTCTCCACAGAGGCTGTACCAATTTACATTCCCACCAGCAATGTAAAAGGGTTCCTCTGTCCCCACATCCTCTCCAGCATTTGTTGCTGCTGTCCTTTTTGATGTATGCCATTCTTATAGGAGTGAGGTGGTATCTTAGTGTTGTCTTAATTTGCATTTCTCTGACAATCAGTGACCTAGAGCAGTTTTTCATATGTTTGTTAGCCTTTTGGATCTCCTCTGTGGTGAGTGTTTTGTTCATTTCCTCTGCCCATTTTTGGATGGGGTCATTTGCTTTTTTGCGGCTAAGTTTGCTGAGCTCTTTATATATTTTGGTGATTAGTTTCTTGTCTGATGTCTGGCATGTGAAGATCTTCTCCCATTCTGTGAGGGGTCTCTCTGTTTGTTTAATTGTTTCTTTGGATGTGCAGAAGCTTTTCAATTTGATGTAGTCCCATTGGTTTGTTTCTACTTTGGTCTTCCTTGCAATTGGGTTTGATTCATCAAAGATATCCTTGAGGTGTAGATGGGAAAGTGTTTTACCAATGTTTTCCTCTAAGTATTTGATTGTTTCTGGTCTGACATCTAGGTCTTTGATCCATTTGGAGTTGATTTTTGTTTCTGGTGAGATAAAGTGGTTCAATTTCATTCTTCTGCATGTTTCAACCCAGTTTTCCCAGCACCATTTATTGAAGAGAGCCTCCTTCTTCCATTTAATCCTTTGGGCCCCCTTATCAAAGATTAGATGCCCATAGGTGTTGGGATTTACTTCTGGGCTTTCAATTCTGTTCCACTGGTCTGTGTGCCTATTTTTGTTCCAGTACCATGCTGTTTTGATGATGATGGCTTTATAATATAGTTTAAGGTCTGGGAGTGTGATGCCTCCATTTCTGTTTCTTTTCCTCAAGATGGTTTTGGCAATTCTAGGTGTTTTCAGGTTCCAGATAAATGATTGTAGTGTTTGTTCTATTCTCTTAAAGAAGCTTGGTGGAACTTTGATGGGTATTGCATTAAATTTGTATATGGCTCTGGGGAGAATGTTCATTTTGATGATATTTATTCTTCCAATCCATGAGCATGGGATATCTTTCCATTTCTTGGTATCAGTTTCTATCTCCTTGAGTAGCGACTCATAGTTTTCAGCATACAAGTCTTTCACTTCTTTGGTCAACTTTATTCCTAGGTATTTGATTGATTTTGCTGAAACAGTGAATGGGAGTGATTTCTGGATGTCTTCTTCTTCAGATTTAGTGTTTGCATAAAGAAATGCCACTGATTTTTGTACATTGATTTTGTAGCCTGATACCTTGCTATATTGCCTAACAACTTCCAGTAATTTTCTACTGGATTCTTTAGGTCTTTCTATGTATACTATCATATCATCTGCAAATAGTGAGAGCTTGACTTCTTCCCTTCCAATCTGTATCCCTTTGATTTCTTTCTCTTGCCTGATTGCTATGGCAAGAACTTCCAATACTATGTTGAAGAGTAACGGTGACAGTGGGCAGCCCTGTCTAGTCCCTGATCTGAGGGGGAATGCTTTCAGCTTCTCTCCATTGAGTATGATGTTGGCTGTAGGTTTGCTATATATAGACTCCACTATCTTGAGGAATTTCCCATCTATTCCCATTTTTTGTAGAGTTTTGAGCATGAATGGGTGTTGGATTTTGTCAAAGGCTTTCTCTGCATCTATTGAGATAATCATGTGGTTTTTGGCTTTGCTTTTATTGATGTGATGAATGACATTGATTGATTTACGGATGTTGAACCAGCCTTGCATTCCTGGGATGAATCCCACTTGGTCATGATGAACAATCTTTTTGATGTGTTGCTGTATCCGGTTGGCCAAGATCTTGTTTAATATTTTGGCATCTATGTTCATCAGAGATATTGGTCTGTAGTTTTCCTTTTTTGTTCTGTCCCTATCAGCTTTTGGTATCAGGGTGATGTTGGCTTCATAAAAGGTGGAAGGGAGTATTCCTGTTTCTTCAATCTTATGGAATAGCTTAAGAAGTATGGGTATTAACTGTTTCCTGAAAGTTTTGTAGAATTCGTTTGTGAAGCCATCTGGTCCAGGACTTTTGTTGTTGGGGAGATTCTTAATAACGGTTTCAATTTCTTTGTCTGTGATTGGTGCATTTAGATTTTGTAGTTCTTCTTGGTTCAGTTTTGGAAGTGCATAGGTTTCTAGGAATTGTTCCATTTCTTCCAGATTCTCTAGCTTGGTGGCATATAGTTCTTTATAGAAGTTTCGCAGAATTCTCTGGATTTCTGTGGTGTCAGTTGTGATATCTCCTGTATCGTTGACAATTCTATTAATTTGAGTCTTCTCTCTTTTTTGTTTGGTGAGTCTGGCTAGGGGTTTGTCAATTTTGTTTAATCTTTCAAAGAACCAACATTTGGCTTCATTGATCTTTTGTATGGTTCTTTTATTTTCGATGTTGTTTATTTCTGCTCTAACTTTAGTGATTTCTGTCCTTCTGGTTGCTTTAGGGTTCCTTTGTTCCTCTTCCTCTAAGTCCTTGAGGTGTGTAGTAAGTTCGTTCATTTGGGCTTCTTCTTGGTGTTTAATATGTGATTGTATAGCTATAAGTTTCCCTCTCAGTACTGCTTTAGCTGTGTCCCAAATATTTTGATAGGTTGTGTCTTCATTTTCATTAGTTTCCAGGAACATTTGAATTTCCTGTTTGAGTGAGTGTCTGACCCAGTGGTTCTTAAGGAGCATGTTGTTTAGTTTCCAAATTCTATGTCTTTTAATAATTTTCTGTTTGTTGTTAAAAGTTAGTTTTACTCCACTGTGGTCTGAGAAGATACTTGGGATGATTTCAATGCTCTTGAATTTATTGATGCTGTCTTTGTGACCTAACATGTGGTCTATCCTTGAGTATGTGTTGTGTGGATTTGAAAAGAAGGTGTATTCCAGTTTTTTGGGGTGGAGGAGTCTGAAAATGTCCAAGAGGTCTAGTCTGTCAATCTCTTCATTCAATTCTCTTATATCTTTATTGGTTCTCTTCTTTGTTGATCTGTCTAAGTGTGAGAGTGGGGTATTGAAGTCTCCCACTATTATTGTATTACTATTGATGTATTTTTGAAATTCTTTCAATAGGTGTTTAATGTATTTAGATGGTCCCTCGTTGGGTGCATAGATGTTAATAATTGTTAAGTCTTCTTGGCTGATTGATCCTCTTATCATTATGTAATGTCCTTGCCTATCTTTTATTACTTTATTTAATTTAAAATCTATCGTGTCTGAGATGAGAATGGCTGTTCCTGCCCTTTTTTGTGGACCGTTAGCCTGTATGATAGTTTTCCATCCTTTCACTTTAAGTCTGTGTTTATCTTGTTGTGACAGATGGGATTCTTGCAAGCAGCATATGGTTGGGTTATGTTTTCTGATCCATCCCCCCACCCTGTGCCTTTTGATGGGTGAGTTTAAGCCATTGACATTTATTGATATTATGGATTTAATGTATTGTAGTGCCATTGTTCTAAAAAACAATTTGTTTGCTCTGATATATTACAAGTATTATAGTGATGTTCTTGTTTATAAGAGGTCTTTTAATACCTCTTTCAGGGCCGGCTTGGTGATAGTTGCCTCCTTTAACTGTTGTTTGTCTAAGAAGGTTTTGATCCCTCCATCTAGCTTGAATGAAAGTCTAGCAGGATATATAATCCTTGGTTGAAACCCTTTTTCATTCAGGGCTCGATAGATATCTTGCCACTCCCTTCTGGCTTTTAGAGTTTGAGTTGAAAAATCTGCAGAAAGTCTTATGGGTTTTCCCCTGTATGTGACTTTTTGTTTCTCTCTTGCAGCCTTTAGGATCCTTTCTTTATCCTTACTTCTTCTCATTGTGACTATGATGTGTCTTGGTGTTTTCAGGTCTGGGTTGATTCTGTTTGGTACTCTCTGGGCCTCTTGCACCTTGATATCCTTTCTGTTATTCAGGTCTGGGAAATTTTCTTGTATTATTTCCTCTAGGATGTTTGCTTCCCCTTCCTCTCTTTCTTCCTCTGGCAGGCCAATTATACGAATGTTACTTCTTTTGAGATCATCCCATATGTCTCTGTTGTTGTTTTCAGTGTCTCTCAATCTCTTTTTAAGCTCTTTCACCTCTTTCTTAGTTTTCTCTAACTCATCCTCTGTCTGACTAATTCTGTTTTCTGCTTCTGTTAGTCTGCTTTCCCTTGCCTCAGCTTCTTTCTTCATTACAGCTATTTCAGCTTTCAGTTCTCTAATTGTCTCAAGATAATCAGTATTTTCCTTGGGGGTCTCAACTGTTGTTTCCCTAATACTGCCATTTCTTTCCTCCAATGTTGTTTTCATTTCTGTGATTAATAAGTTTATTATTGCTTGCATACTTTTCTTATCTATGGTTACTTCTGACTGATTTGTGGTTTCTTCTGGGCTCTTGTCTTCATTCATTGGGGTAGCAGTTTTATTTGTTTTTAATCTACCCATTTTTTTTTAATTTATGTGTTTCTCTCTTTTTTTTTTTTTTTAATGTTCTGTTGTTCCTCAGTTGTTGTGTTTTGAGCACAAGTAACACTGTACTAAATACCTTTATGACAATTGCACTCACCAACCTCCGGAATAACCGTAGCAACTGAAGTAAGTATTGAAGGAGTTTAATCGTTACCAGTTAGCCAAACAATTTCTCCAGTCCGTGAAAAAATAGTAACCAAATCCCAGTGAAGAAAGAGAAAAGGAAGAGAGGATAGCAAGAATAGACAGTTATGCAAATTTACTATCCAGTGTATATTCTAAGGGTAACAAGAGTGTAAAGGGAACTAGAGCAGAGATACACACATAGAGAGTCCACTCTGGGTCAGATTTCTTCCCCAAAGTAATTCACAAATTCAGAAAGTCAAAGAAGAAAGAAGTGTATGACAAGATTAAAAAAAAAAAAAAAAAAGAGAGAGAGAGATTGAGAGAGATAAGAGAGAGAAAAGGGAGAAGATAGGAAGAAGAGTTGTAATTAAAGAGCAGTGCGAGGAACTTCCCAAATGTGTATCAGTGAATTAACAAAAAAAAAAAAAAAAAAAAAACCCTGTTTGGTGGTATGGGGTATCCTGCTAGTAGCTGGTCCCAGGCACTGCTTATGGGGGGAGGGGGGGCGGCGGGAAGGATGTATGCTTGAAAATTAAAAGGAAGAAAAAAGAATTTTTTCCCCCTACTCTAATTCTTAACCCAAATTAAGTTATAGAAACATCCTTGGTATGACCGTTATGGCCCCTTATTGGATGGCCTGCTAAAGGCAGAAAATCCTATTGTTTACACGAGATGTGTCCGGAGCTCAAAGGCTGGCCACTTCTGCTTCTCCGGGCGCCATTTTCCGGGAAACCCCGCCCTCCAGACTTTTTTAAAGGATTTCTCAAAAATGAAAACTAGCTCCAAGTCCTTTGATCCAATGAGAGCTATACTCAAGAAGTCTTTGGATCCACCCTCAGGGTCGCGGTGGACCCTGGCAACTCCCAAGAGGCAGCCCCCGAGCTAAAGTGCTCTCTCCGGGTCCTCTGCCCGCCGCGCTCTGCAACCGGCGGAGGAGCCGCCTTCCCGGGCGGGCGGAGGACAATGCCCGGCGCACTCGCCTTGCCTGGCGCCGCCTGGGAATTCTGGCGCCCCGCTAGTCCGTGTCACCTTTGCTCTAATTGTTAACCCAAATTAAACTGTAATAACTTCTTTGGTGCCCCCCCCCCCCTTATTGACTGGCCTGCTAAAGGCAGAAAATCCTACCTTTGCCGACGATGCTATCAGAGCACTCGCTGTTAGCGACTTCTCAGGCCGTCGCCATATTACCTCCCCCCCCCCAGCTTGTTTCTATCTTTCCCTATTGGGTAGGGCCCTGGAGAGGTGAAGTTCTGGGATACATTGGTGAGGTCATCTGCCTAGGAAAGTCAGGATAGAACCTGTAACTTAGTGTCTGAAAGGCAGTAAGATATAAAGCAGGACAAACTGTTTAATAAATAAGAACTAAAACGTGGG
Organism: Erinaceus europaeus; assembly: GCF_950295315.1. Taxonomy (NCBI): domain Eukaryota; kingdom Metazoa; phylum Chordata; class Mammalia; order Eulipotyphla; family Erinaceidae; genus Erinaceus; species Erinaceus europaeus. Next base: position 55,903,064 of record NC_080169.1, on the reverse strand, counting down.
AATAGAGCAGATGATAATAGGGATTTTAGGTAGGAAAAAAGCTAGGAGATCTATTTTAGCTTTGTTCCTAGGGGCCCATGATGTTAGTAGTTTTTGTTTAAGCTTGATAGCTAGCACACAGGTGGATTAAAATTACTGTGTGAGCAATATTTTTAGTCCATCTGCATGTTAGCTATCTGCATGTTAGACTAGCATTACTAAAGCCATGGGCCCCTTGGAGCATACCTAACATAGAGTTCCTAGCTTCTTTCCACTCCAAAATCCCTAGTGTGTCCTTTCCAGAGCTCTAAACCACTAGGGAAAGATAGAAACAGGCTGGGAATATGGATCAACTTTCCAATGCTCATGTCTAACAGAGAAGCAATAACAGAAGCCAGAACTCCCACCTTCTGCACCCCTTAAAGAATTTGGGTTCATCCCCCCAGAGGGGGAGAAATGTTAGGGAAAGATGACCAGAGAGCTCTGAACTCCAATTCCACCAGGACAAAAGAAAAATGAGGGAAAAAGAAGGATATTTGGAAGTAGTAATAGGTATAGGTGTGACTTATAAAAAAGAGAAAGAGAAGACAAGATCATAGGAGGAAAAAAGGGCAAATATATATAAATATATACAGATAGTTATAGAAGTCATAGTCAACTCACATCTGTGACCTTGGAAGAACTATTGCAGTTTCCAATGGAGGGAACGGGAACACAGAACTCTGGTAGTGGGAACAGTGTGGAAATACACCTCCTTATTATCCCATAATTTTGTAAATCAATATTAAATAACTAATAAAAAATAAAAATAAAATAAAATCATTGTCTGTCAAGATGGTGTCCAAGTTGAGAATAGGTTAAAAAACTGGACTAGGGAAGAGAATAGTTCCAAACTTGAAGAAAGTAATGCTAGTTCCCATTTTCACTGGTGGAAAGAAATCCGAGAAGAATTTTCACTTTTATGACAAAAATGAAAATAACATCAACTTGAATTTTGCAACAGCCTCCTGAGAGGCACTGAAGCAGACAGAGTGGCACCTCTGAGTTACTTCCCCAGAAACTATACTCAGTATCAATCACCTTGAACTGTCTGTGAGCATCTGTGCCTTATCTCCACTTATTTGGGACATTGTTAGCATGATTTGTCCTAAGTTCTCAAGAGAACATAAGAGAGCTCACAAGGGCTTAGTCTAAAAAGGGACATAAAACAGGAAACCAATTTAATATCAACCTGCTGGAAAGTGAAGTTCCTCCGGGATCTGTATAAGGAGTGTTAATGTGAGATGCTCACTAACCCTGACAGTGACAGAAACATAAGATTTTAATTTCAAAAGGGACAGCAAGTTTAAAGAAGAATCATTTGAGTGCCTACAATTAAATGATAGGGGGAAAATGTATAAAGCTAAGTAGTTGTATCTCAAACCTTTTCCATCAGCCATCCTAGCACTCGAGGAACGTCTACATTCAACAGGGAAACAGACATACAAACAAGAAGTAAACATCAGTGACCTGCCTGACTTAATGGATTCGAACCATGATGAGATGTTAACATAGGTTTCTCTTCCTGCCTTTCCTACACACCATTGTATTGTACCTCCTGCCATCCCAGATTCTAAGGACTCATCCTAACACACCATCATTATTACCTCTCAGTCTTCTGGTGTAACTGTTAGCTGCCTTCCTTATTAAGACAGGTGAAACTACATTGTGAACACATAGTATATCAATGTTGTATAGGCTATGCATTGATCTTACTTATCATGCCAGCTTTTGTTAGATGTTAGTGTAGGGTCTTGGTTTTATATATTATTTGATATAATTTGGTAGGCTAGCTTTTGAGTCTGAGAATTCTCTAAAACTTTTTTTTTCATAAAAATTAGAAGGAAGTGTTTTGTTTTTTTTCCACTTTCCACTGTTCCAGGGGAAACCTGCACTGTTTAAAAGTCCTCTTGAGGGGGTTGGGCAGTAGCCCAGCAGGTTAAGTGCACATGGTGCAAAACCCAAGGACCAGCATAAGAATCTCGGTTCAAGCCCCCGGTTCCCCACCTGTAGGGGGGGTCGCTTCACAGGTGATGAAGCAAGTCTGCAGGTGTCTATCATTTTCTCCCCTTCTCTGTCTTTCCCTCCTCTCTCTATTTCTCTCTGTCCCATCCAACAACAACAGCTATAACAACAATAACAACCACAACAAGGGCAACAACAAAGGAAACAAAAATGGGAAAAATAGCCTCCAGGAGCAGTGGATTTGTAGTGCTGGCACCGAACCACAGTGATAACCCTGGAGGCAAAGAAAAAAAAAGAAAAGAAAAAACTCTCTCCTTAAGAGTGTGTTGGTAAATATATGTTCTTATTCATTTCTATAGCTCCTTACAATTCAGGTACCCTCAAGATATTTGGGGGCACAGAAAGAGAGCTACTTTAAGTACTTAAGGAGCCTGTTGGCAATTTATTTCTCATAGATTTGCAAAATGGGAAAATGAAATATCTACTTCCTGTGCAATTAGTGGGACACTAGTAGACATAGATGAATGCAATATTTACAATTAAGTGCACTGATAATGCTTGCCTTAATAACTCCAGTGGAAAGTCATACCCTGGGGAAGAGGAATGAAATTACTCAGTAGTCTTTGTGTTACATATCTTCCAAAAAAAAAGGCAAAGAAGTTACTATACACTTGAAGAAAGTACTGTGACAATTTTTTGTCTTCAGTTTGTCAGGCTGCAAGTAAGGCTGCAAGCTTTTTAGCTGTTAACAAGATGGAGAACTCAACATAGTGGTTGATATAGTATCATTTAGGAATCCTGATTACTGCTCATCATATGTTATTTTATACTCAAGTTTATTCAGGAGCTTGTTCTGAAATCATGGTATTTAGTGTTATGGCACTGTATACATCAGCAGACAGACCCTGAGAGTATAGGTACTTCTTGATGAACATATTACTCCCACTCCAAGAGGTCACTCCAAGACTGTCACTAGCAATTCAGTTGGGCTTAGGGAAGTCTGGGCTGCATGCTCCAAATTCTAAACCCATATTGAGTAATAAGTAAGAATATATAAGTTTGCATAGTATGGTAGTGTAACTTGGATATATATGTGCATGGCACCTTGATGCCTCACAGTTCAAAAGAGCTTTGGGGATAGGGAGGAACGGGGCCTTCATTTGCTATCTTGTCTGGTACAGACTAGCTGAAAAGAACTTCAGGGCATTATGAGAAGAGGGGGAAATTTCCAGGTGAGATAGAAAGCCCAAAAGAGACTAGTGAATTAGTCCCAGATTACTAAAAACTAGCCTTGAGTCTTCATGTCATATAAATTAAGAACGGGAGTCAAACGGAGGTTAAAAAATATGAAGAGAAAAAATGAGAAACTAAATAGCCTGGAAAGACCCTGGAGATGTTTAGTGTTAGCCAATATTTGTAACTTGGTTTGCACAGGCTCCTAGGGTTTCCTCTTGTAAAAGAACTCAGTGATTCTCATTTACACAGTATTAAATATGGCTGGTGTGCCTTCCAACTATCTGTGGCTATATAGTATGTTGCCACAAATTAAGTGTCCTAAAACAACATTCATCTATTATTTCTCATAATTTCTGTGAGTCAAAAGTTCAGAAGCAGTTCAGCTAGATAGCTCTGCTTGGTGATTTCCCATGAGTCTTCATTTAGATGACAGATAAGCTGGGTTCATGCTTAAGGCTTGTCACTTACATATTTGATGTCAGAGCTTGGACAACACAAAAAGCTGGAGGCTGAAACAGCTAGAACAGAGCATCTTTGACTTCATATGCCTTCTAGGTCTCTTATGCCTTATGGTTTCAGACTATATGGGCATTTTATTTTTCCAAGTAATACTACCAAGGCTCCAAGGCCTCTTCCAATCCTTCCCTTTCCTTCTTTCCCTAGAGTCCGTTGTTCTGGTTTATCACACCATACCCAGAGAAGTTTTACTCTGTATTTTCCCTTTCCACCCTTGCTTTTTTTAAAAGATATATATGTACATTTATGCTCATAGAAAATAATTTTAATACTCCACACTTGGAAGCAACCCAGATGTCCAAAGAATGATGAATATCTAAGAAAGATGTGATATATATATATATGTAAATATATATAATGGAATAGTACTCAACTATTAAAAATGATAAAGTTAACTCCTTTGCCTCATTCAGGCTGGAACTTAAAAGAATCATGTTAAGGGGCTGGTGGTGGCACACCTGGTTGAGTCCACACATTTCAATGCACAAGGACCCAGGTTCAAGTCCCTGGTCCCCATCTGCAGGGAAAAAGCTTCATAAGTAGTGAATCAGGGCTGCAGGTGTCTCTGTCTCCTTCCCTCTTTATCTCCCCCTTCCCTCTAAATTCCTGGATGTCTATATCCAATAAATAAAGATAATAAAGATTTAAAAATATAAAAAAAGAATCATGGTAACTAAAATAAGTAAAAAAAGCTGAACATTTTATACTGTGGCTCAGGACTCCAAAATTCATGGGCCAAAAAACAAAAGAACCAGGTGGAAGCTGTATTTCTCTTTCTTTTCTTTTTTTCTTTTTAAAAACTATTTATTTATTTATTTTCCCCTTTGTTGCCCTTGTTTATTATTGTTGTAGTTATTATTATTGTTGCTATTGATGGCATTGTTGTTAGGACAGATAGAAATGGAGAGAGGAGGGGAAGAGAGAGGGGGAGAGAAAGACAGACACCTGCAGACCTGCTTCACCACCTATGAAACAACTTCCCTGCATGTGGGGAGCCAGGGGCTTGAACCAGATCCTTAACGCTGGTCTTTGCGCTTTGAGCCATGTGCGCTTAACCCGCTGCGCTACTGCCTGACTCCCTGTATTGTTTTTTCTGATAGTACTCTCTATTTGTTAGAATTGAGTCACCAAGACCAACCACCCTGTACTTAAGAAGAGGAGAATTAGACCCCACCAGTTGATAAAAAGAATGTCAAAAAATTGTGGACAATTAAAAACAAAAACAAACAAACAAACAAAAAACACAGCACTCTGGCTATAATTTATTTGTACTGATCCCACATGCAAAGTGTATTCACCTCACCACAGGCACACAGAGAGCTCACCTGGGTGATATCAGTCTCAGGATAAAAGACAAGTCACCCCATTCTTCAAGTCAGGGTCAGGTGCTGCAGATGAGGTTCTTTAGTTGTAGATTCTTATTTATAGCTTCTTGAGTGCTGCTTTTGGTCTGAAGATATGTGAATTAAAGTGACAAGTTAATTACTCTGTCAAACCCTACATAATTTGCCAGAAAAGATAAAAGATAGCTGTTATAGGCATTTCCAAAAATAGGATATAGGGGCCCGGTAATGGTGCACACAGTAGAATGCATACATAACCAAGTATATGAACACGAGTTCAAGGCCTTATTCCCCACCTGGAGGGAAAGTATCTTGAGCAGTGGGGGAGTGCTTCAGGTATCTTTCCTTCTCTTTGTCACTCTTTCCTTTTCTATCCTTCTCTGTCTCACACTCTATTAAAAAAAAAAAAAAGAAAGGAAGGAAAGAAAAAAGTCAAGGGGAGCTATGAAGTCATAGTGTAGGCACTGAGCCCCAATAATCTTGGTGGCAAAACAGACAAGAACAAACAGTATACATTTGGTAATCAGTTGTCTGGAGCAATTCTGAAATCCTGCCAGACATATCTTGATGTTCCTTGATTAAAGCTAAGTATTATTTCCTAGGAGTGATTCTCCATAGCCCATTCTCCAGGTTCCTGGCTCTTCTCTGTAAAGTACTCTTTCTGTCCATAAGATATATCTATTTTTTATAGCTCAGTTGACTTCCCTCTGTCATCATAAATTTTCTTTTACTCCTCTGGTTATCATATACAACTTCTCTAATCCTTGTAAACTTGTTTCTCATTCAATTTCAGAGAAATAAAGAAAATGAGGAGAAATACCACAGCACTGCTATACCATTCATGGAGCCTCCCTTTTGCTGTGCTTACCCCCCTCCCCCAACCACGGTCCCCCTGGCCACCATGAGGGACTAGGTGTGCAAACTCAAGTCCTGGAGCATAGCAGATTGTGCTCTGTACCAGGTGAGCAATCTCCTGGGCCTTCATTGCATCCTTTGAGTAATTTTTCAGCCTACTTTAAAATTCTGAGTAAAAAAGACCCCTATTCCATTTTATCTTGCTACATTCCCCCTTATTTTCTGAACTGTCTATGTTTTCATGTATAAGTTTCCTTAAAACCTTGTATTCTGGGGCTGGGTGGTGGCGCACCTGGTTGAGCGCACATGTAACAACGTGCACGGACCTGGGTTCGAACCCCCAGTCCTCACCTGCAGGGAGAAAGCTTCACGAGTGGTGAGGCAGTGCTGCAGGTGTCTCTCTGTCTTTCATCCTCTCTATCCTTCCCTCCTCAGTTTCTGACTGTCTCTATCCAATCAATAAATAAAGATAATAAAAAAAATTTAAAAACTTGCATTTTTCCTATCAAACTTGTTGAGATTCACTCCCTTAGATAAAAGCCACATCCACAGATAAGCTTTTTTCTACCTTGGATTTCCTCTAAAGTTAATAAATAATGGTGCCTTTAAGATTTTTTTAGAAGGATTTCTATTTAATGGAGGCAAAGAGATGCACTTAAGATCTTCAGATCTTTAGAGGGACGTTTGCTTGAAAAAAAAAGTATGAGACAATACCTTGAGTTTGAATTTTTACTAGAGTTCAGTAATCACATAATTGTCTTTATCTTCAGTTGGAAACTATACATCTTATTCTTTTTTTAATTTGTGGAAAGGATGAAACTGAGAAGTAATTGGTTTTCATTTGTTTTTCAAGTCCCCAGAGTCTTGGCTCTTCCATATTTAAGAATTCTTTCTTAAGTTATCTCTCTTCTTTCATGTATTTACTACAAGGAGTTCAAGAATCAGGCAGTGCCTTCAATATACTGCCTGGCCATCTAACCAAATTATGAATCCTTTGTATACATTTTCTATTTTCCGTGTTACTACTAGTGAAAATACTGTTAAACTGTCCATCACTCATACTAGGGTTTTCTTTTCTCCAGCTTTCTATATATCTTCCTTACTTGCCTCTTATAGATCACCAATATGCTCATCAAAACTCTCATAGCCTCCACTGGTATTTCACACCACTGTCATATATTTTAATTTTTCTTATGACAATGTGTTCCCTTTAGCAACAAAAATTTCCGGTCAGTTGTGAAGCAAATCATCCTGCAAATGATGGCCTGAAATTAGCACTCATATGCTTTATCTTTCAATATTTCAGTGAATCCAACACTCTGAATTAGTTTTTCTCAAACTATCTTGCAATCGGATGTTTCAGGATTTAAGGTCAACTAAGATATATTTTTCTTTTTGATCACATATTTGGCATGTAGTTGGGGAGACTTAAGCCATTAAAGATGAAGCTACCCAGTCTTTTTAGGTATCTCTCCCTCCCTCTCTCTCTCTCTCTCTCTCTCTCTGTCTCTTCCTCCCTCCCTCCCCCCTCTCTCTCCCTCTCTTCCTCTCTCTCTCTCTCTCCCTTCCTCTCTCTCCCTCTCCTGTTTTTCTAGCATTTCATTTTTTATCTTTATTTATTTATTGGATAGAAATAGAAATAGCCTGAAATCAAGAGGGAAGGAGGAGATCGAAGAGAGACTTCTGTAGCCCTGCTTCACCACTTGTGAAACTTGCCCCCTACAGGTGGGGACCAGTGGCTTGAACCTGGGTCCTTGCACACTGTAATATGTGCGCTCAACCAGGTGCGCCATCACCCGGCCCCAGCATTTCATTTTTTATGCTCCAAAGACTCCAAAGGATATTCCTCAAGAAAAAGAGTCAGGCTCTAGTTAGGGAATTCTTGGATTCCCAAATAGATTATGATGAGCCTATTCTCTTAATAGATCCTTTTCTCCACCATCATAGGTCAGTGCCATCAGGAACATCATCATAAACCCGCTTGTGAGCTTCTATAGGAACTTGCCCTCACTGTAGAGCAGCAATAGCAAGGACAGACCCACTCTCTGAAAGAAGGGTCTGGACCAGCCTACTCTGCCACTTGAGGAAGAAATGAGTGCAGCCTAGAACGTTTCTAGCTGCGACCATGAACTGTGAGCTCAGACTGACAGGAACTCATAGGCCACACAGGCTTCTGTGCTAAATAAGGATATATGTGGGTTCTAGGTCAGATCGATAGGGTAAACAGTTAATGGTATTTATATACTTTCTTCATGTTTGGAAGCTACTCTCTGTCCTAATTCAGCTTTCTAGTCCTGTCCTAAACTCTAGCCACATTCCTAGATGATATTTTTAGTTGACCTGTATGTTAGCTACCAGGCTTGGGCAAAAACAAACAAACAAACAAACAAAAGTCATGGACACTTTGAAGCATACCTACAATAGATTTCCTAGCTTCTTTCCACCCCAAGACCCCTAAACTCATTGGCTCTATTCCTGTCTTTTGGTTCCTGCTCATTAAATAATTTGTACTGCTTTATATCTTACTGGTTTTCACAAAAGTTGCAGATGCTACTATGATTCCATTCGGATTTCCCTGGGCAGATGACCTCACCAATGTGTCCTGAGGTCTCACCTCTCCTTACCCCACCAGGGAAAAATAGAAACAGACTGGGGTATGGATCAACCTGTCAATGCCCATGTCCAGTGGAGAAGCAATTACAGAAGCCAGACCTTCTACCTTCTGCATCCCATGAAGATCGTTGGTCCATACTCTCAGAGGGAGCAAGAACAGAGAAGTTTCTAATGGAGAGGATGGGACATGGAACTTTGGTGGTGGGAATTGTATGGAAGTGTACCCCTGTTATCTTAGAATATTATTAATCCTTATTAAATTACTATTAAAAATTAAAAAGAGAAAAAAAATCCAGGCAAAATCTGTGTGACTTTTTATGAGCTAGTCTTGAAAGCCAAACAAAATCAACTCTGCCGCATACTTATAATTAGAAGCAAGTCACTGAGCTCAGTCTAATATACTAAAGAGAGGGATTTAGATTCTACCACTTAAAGCGGAGGTATTGCACTTATTTGTGACTTGTGTGAAAGCCATCACAGCTCTGCAGATGAACACCCCAGCATGCATTTGATTATTGATCAGGATTATGTTGGGTAGGCTGAGAGAAAAAAAAAAAAAAACCTGTCATTTTCTTGGAATTCTGGGACCTAGGTCTCTGTTTTTCAAATTATCAATAAAAGAGTGTTTTCCCTCCCATAAGCACCAGAGAAAACTTTGCCTTCCCTATTGCTTTTGAGTACAGAGGCAATAACTGGAGCTCTACTTGCCCCCTAGGAAACCATGTGTTACAAAATGGAGTTTTATTCTCTCTCATTAACTTTCTCCTTCCCCAAACCAGGCAGCCACTGTCCCAAAGGAAAAGGAATCCCCTGCAAGTAGCCAACAAGCAACACTCTCTATTTCTAGTCTGTAAGACTTGTTAATGCGTGGATTTGACTTATCCTGGGTAAGTAGCTTCTTAACACTAATTTTTTTAAAACCCTGCTGTGCCAAAGAATTAAATAAGCAATTGTCTAGCTTTAAATGTTTCACAAGGGACTAATATAACACCTTTGGGGACAGACAATCTCGTTTTCAACCCTGCTTCATACAAGGCAACAAAATCTCTTTTCTACAAGGTTTTGACTCAGTGGAATACCAGTTTTGTAGCCATAGCTAGGATAGTGAACAGTTTTCCAAGTGAAAGAAAGTCTAGAGGGGGTGGAGGTTTTTCTTTGCAAACTGGCAAAAAGAAAGCATGCATATGGGTGTGTGGAGTGGCATTCAACCTTCTGAGATGACCGGAATCTTCTTTTCTATTTTTAGACTATGGCTTGCAATTCCTGAAAATGAGTTACTTGTCTTTCCCCTCTTTATACCTCCTCTTTCTGTCTTCTACTCATTCCAGACTTTATTTATTTTTAAAAATAACTGAGTAACATGTGACTCACTCCTAAACCTTAAGACTTTATTTAACAACTTGCTCAAACACAAACCCCATTGTTCACATCCTCAGGGAGAGGAGTAAGTTACTCAAGAGGAAAAGGAGTGTTTTCCTCTTTTCACTCATTTTTGGTTCAGTGAATGCTTTATACTAAAATAAATTTTGCAAGAAAAGTTGAACATTTCTGAATAATCCAAAATTACTGTGTTTGTGAAAAGAAGAGAGATGATAAATCTAGAAAACTAGAAAAGATTTATTGTCTATTGGGGGCTGCCATTCAAAAAACGTTGTTTATGTTGTCCTTATTATTGGTTTGAAATCTGAGACCCTGTTACTTGAAGAGATTCCTTTCATGCTAACTTTTTTTATTCCCCCATTTAATTGTGTTGTTTGAAGTCTTTAATTGTATGGTTTTCTTAATTGGGGGAACTAATGGTTTACAGTCAACAGTAAAATATCGTAGTTTGTACATGTGCAACATTTCTCAGTTTTCTATATAATAATTCAGTGCCCCTGAGGTCCTCCTCTGCCATCATGTTCCAAGACCTGAACCCTTCCACTCCACCCCAGAGTCTTTTACTTTGGTGCAATACACCGAATCCAGTCCAAGTTCTGCTTTGTATTTTCTTATTTTTCAACTTTTTAAAAAATTATTATTAGTGATTTGATAATGATGGACAAGATTATGGGATTCATACAGTTCCTGCCACCTGAGTGACATAATCCATCCCCTCAATTGGAAGCTTCCCTATTCTTTATCCCTCTGGATGCTTTTTTAGATCTACAATCAGAAAGTAAAGATGCTTCATTGTTTTAGAAGAAATTTTGTTAAGTGAGATGGGGGTAGGTGAGATGGGTCTCAGCCTTTCAGGACAACAGATGAGGTTAAGGAGCTGCCTACCTCTAAGCAGGAACTTTGTTCCTGACTTTACAGAGTCACTATGCTGCTAGTGGATGTCCTTTACAGCAAAGGAAAGCCCAATGGTCAAGCTCTATTTTTAATCAGAAGCTCTCAGAGAAAATATATCTATTATCATATGCTTAACCAGAACATGTTCTTTTGATGAATTGCCTTCATTTTTTAATATTCCATTTGTCCATTTGGTGACAACTACCTGTTGAGTGATCTTCACTAGATATATCACTGTTTTTTAAACGTATTATTGTTATACCTTTAGTAAACCATGTGTTACAAAATGAAGTTTTATTTTCTCTCATTAACTTTCTGCTTCCCCAAACCAGGCAGCCACTGTCCCAAAAAGAAAAGAATACTCTGCAAGTAGCCAATAAGCAGCACTCTCTGTTTCTAGAGAACTATTCTATTCTGTGACAATTATTGGTTGAATGATCTTCACTAGACATATTACTATCTATTTTTTAAAGGTATTATTGCAATGTACTTTTAAAGGTATACCTAGAATTTAGTTTGTTCTAGTTAAAAACACTTTTGCTGTTGATTTAAAAATTAAAGTTGCATATTTTTTATAATTACTAGTGGCTTTCATTTCATTTGGCTTGTTAAGAAACAGTTATAAAATTATGCCATGGGGAGTCTGGTGGTAGTGCAGAGGGTTAAGCGCATGTGGCACAAAGCGCAAGAATCCCGGTTGGAGGCCCAGGCTCCCCACCTGCAGGGGAGTTGCTTCACAGGCCATGAAGCAGGTCTGCAGGTATCTATCTTTCTCTCCCCCTCTGTCTTTCTCTCCTCTCTCCACTTCTCTCTGTCCTATCCAACAATGACATCAATAACAACAACAATAATAACTACAACAATAAAACAACAAGGGCAACAAAAGGGAATAAATAAATAAATAAATAAGAGTGAAAAAATTATGCCCTCAAATGGGTATGAAAAATAAATAAATAAATAAATACATACATAAATAAATAAAATTACGCCATGACTCTGATTGAGTCCCATGGCTCATTCCCTGGTACCTGGAATATTCACATTCATTTTATTTCTATGTGGAGCTAGGGAATTAACTCAAGACCTTGCACATGTGCTGAGTAGCCGCTCTGGTTCTTTTTCTTTTTCTTTTCCAATTTTATTTGGAGAGACAGAAAGAAGAGAGAAGAGGGGTAGAATACAGAAAGAAGAGATATATCACCTCACTATTCAATCCTTCATGAGCTCCTATGTGGTTGCATGATAATGGACGAGGACCTAAGCTGTGGGTGAGACTGTTCTGTGAAGAACTTTATTCAGATGATTGTACTCACGTGTCAACAACTGCACTGTAAACAACTAACCCCCAGTAAAAATAATAAAAAACAAGCAAATAAACAAGCAAACAGAAAACCCCCACAAAGATGAGTGAGAAAAAAGCATGTTTAATCTCATGGAGTTTACAGCCAATGGAAGTGTGAATGAATCTAAGTAATACCACAGATGAGGAAGTATTAAATACTAAAGGCAAGTTTTGAAACTCCAAACTTAGAGAAATTTGTCTTTTTACACATGTAATTTCCCAAGTCGATGTGAGAGAATTTAGCTATCCTTTTCCTCCCTACATAGTAACATATGGTGAGTACTCAGTAAATGTACATCAAGTGAAGCATTGAATGAGTCAGCTAATTAACAAATGAATTGCCTATAGCTCTAGTTATTTTCTTTTTGAATCATTTTATTGGAAGGTTAATGGTTTCCAATACAGTTGACACATGGGCAAAATAGCTAATCTCATCATGATGGGTATCTGCAAAACACTCTCACCCCTTCTTCCCCTCCAATTTAGGTCATTTTCCACCATCATGTACCAAGACCCCAAAGCCTCCCCTCCAAACCTCCTCAAAGGCCTCTTCCTGCCTCTTTCTCAGAGTCCTGGACTTTTTATAGCACTAGTTCTAAGGATATATAAAACATAAGTCTTTCAGGTCGTCATTCCCAGTCAAAGCAGCCAAGAGTTCTTAGAAAATTGAAGTTGTTGACTTCTGAGCTTGTAGCTTCCTGAGCTTGTAGCTCCTTTTCAGATGACTTTTTTTTTTTCCTACATGGCTATAGTGCAAAAAAAAAAAAAAAAAAAGATTTATTGAAAATTATTGTTCATGGGGGGCTGGGCAATGGTGTGCATGGTTAAGTGCACATAGTAAGAAGCGCAAGGACCAGAGCAAGCATCCTGTTCGAGCCCACCCACCCATCTGCAGGGCGTCACTTCACAACTAGTTAAGCAGGTCTGTGGGTGTCTATCCTTCTCTCTCCCTCTCAATCTCCCCTACCCCTCTCAATTTATCTCTGTCTTACCCAATAAAATGGAAAAAAATGACTGCCAGGAGCAGTGGATTCATAGTACAGGCACTGAACCCCAGCAATAACCATGGAGGCAAAAAGAAAAAAATTATCGAAAATATGATGGAGTAAGCAAAGAAAGTGAAAGATGATTTTTCCTAATTCACAGTTCATATTTATTTATTTTGTCATCAGTGGAATCTCTGGGATTGCATGCCTGTGTAATAAATCCGTCTTTCCTGGCAGCTTTTTAATTTTTGGATAGAGAGATAAGTTGATATAGGAAAGGGGGGCAGAGGAGAGAGAGAGAGAGACATGTAGTACTGCTTCACAGCTCATGAAGCCTTCCCCCCCTTGAAGGTAGGAACTTGAGTCTAGGTCCTTACTCATGATAAAGCCTGTACGCTACTGAGTGTGCCACCAAGTACCCATTCATTCATTTCACTCATTCCACAAGCTTTCTATAAGCAGGATACTCTGTATATAGCAAATGTCTATAGAAAGTCATTCACAATAATAAATAAACCTCTACTTCAGAATCTTGTTTGTTTTGCCTTCTAAACATTTACACAGTGTGCATCTATTCATTTAATTAACAAATATTTCTCAAGAGCAAACTCTATACCATAATCTGTGATGGTTACTGAGCAAATGTTGTCTCAGCCTTTGCTTCCAGTATTTGGAGACTAGTAGAGAGGAAACAATAGTCATATATAGTCATAAGGAAATATAATGAAAATCACGATGAATCATAAGGAAATATTACCATAATATATAATGGAAAATGGGGTAGAATGGAGCAATATGAGGGGGACCCTGATTAAGGAATAAGGACAATCTTCCTTGTAGTAGTGATTTTTGAACTGACATCTGAAAGTTGAGAAGAATAGACAGGAGCCTACGCAGATGAAGGTGAAAATTTAAACAGGGACCTGGTAATCAGTAAATCTTTACCGGTCTTTTATTATAAAGTTTTTTTTTCCTCCACCAGGGTTATTGTTGGGGCTTGGCCCTTGCATGATGATTCCACAGATCTTGGTTGCCACTTTTTAAGAGAGAAAGCCGGGTGGGGTGTAGGGGGGGAGATAAAAAGATAAACCTTCAGCTCTCTTTCACCATTCCTAAGGCTCCCCGCTGGCTTCTCCACATGTGGGCGTGGGGGCTTAAACCAAGTCTTTGTGCATGATAATGTATGAGCTCTACCAGGGGCAAAGCTGTTTGCACCTCCAAGTTCTTCTTTTGTTTATTGAGGGGATTAATGCTTTACAGTCAGACACTGACACAGGAGTATGATTTCATTATGCATCAGGCCCCCAAAGTTCTCTTAGGCCCTTCTATCTCCCTCCTTTCCCAGAATCCTTTGCTTTGGTGCAATACACTGTATCCAGTCCATGTTTCACTTTGTGTTCTGCCTGTCTGTCCCTATTTATTAAATCCTAATTATACATGAGTTCATTCAGTATTCTTCCTTCTCTTTTTGATTTCTCTTAGCATGATGTCCTCAAGTTCTATCCAAGATGATAATTTTATCATTTTTAACATGTTGTAAATCTTCTATGATTTTTTTTTAATCCATTCATTTGTTGTTGGGCATCTGGGTTTCTTCCAAGTTTTAGTGATTACAAATTGTGCTGCTATGAATATAAGTATACACATTGTGCTGCTATGAATATAAGTATACAAATTGTGCTGCTATGAATATAAGTATACACATTGTGCTGCTATGAATATAAGTATACAATTGTGCTGCTATGAATATAAGTATATAAATTGTGCTGCTATGAATATAAGTATACTTATATAAGTATATTATATAAGTAATATAAGTATTACTTCTGATAGATGCTTTTGTTTCCTTTGGATAAATCCCTTGGAGAGAAATTTCTGGGTCATAGTGTAGACACATTTCTAGTGTTCTAGTCTTCTTGGACTGTATCACACAAGAATTGGATCAATTTGAAATCCTGTCAGCAGTGCAGAAGTATCCCTTTTCCTCCACATCTTCTCCAACATTTGTGGTTAGTGTCTTTTCTAATATAAAATATACTCACAAGTATAAAGTCGCATTTCGTTGTTGTTTTCATTTGCATTTCTCTGGTAGTGGCTTTGTACACCTTCTCATGTGTATGTTGACCCTCTGGATCTCTTCTTTGGTGAAATTTCTGTCCATGTCCTCACCCCATTTTCTAATGGAATTTTTTTTTGATGTTAAGTTTACTGAACTCTTTTATGTATTTTGGTCCTTTACCTGCTGTATATATACTTGTGTAAAGATCCTTTACCACACTTTAGCCTGTCTTTCTATTAGGGTGGTGGCACCCTTTGTTGTGCAGAAGCTTCTCAGTTTGATGTAGTCTCATTGATTTATTTCTGTTTTTATTTTCTTTGCTATTGAATTTGAATCTTTGAAGACCAGTTTAAAGTGCAGATTGTGAAGTACCCTGCCAATGTTTTCTTCTATGTATTTGATAGTTTTTTCTTTTCTTTTTTTTTTTTTTGTCTAATGTCCATGTCTTTAATCCACCTAGAGTTGACTTTTGTGCATGGTGATAATGTAGTGGTCTGATTTCATTTGTTTGCATGCTTCAATCCAATTTTCCCAACACCACCTGTTGAATAGACTCTCCTTCCTCCACTTAATGTTTTTTGGCCCCCTTGTCAAAACTGAGTTGTTCATAGTTGTAGAATCAGTAATTCTTTTTTTTAAATGTGTTTATTTACTTATGGGGAGAAAAAAAAAAAAAAACCAGAGTGCCACTCTGGCACATGTGATGCCAGGATCTGAACTGAGACCTCATGCTTGAGAGCCCAGCACTTTTTTCGTTGCACCAGCTCCTGGGCCACCCTTTTCACAAGTGCTAAAGAAGGTTGTGATCTGCTCAGACTTACATTACTTATTCTATATGCCATTAGCTGTATTATGGGTTCTTTTAATTATGAGGCTGTATCCTACTCCTTTTTATGTCTCCTATCACACCCAGCAGAGGGCTCTGAATGCAGCTAATACTCAGTGGATGTCATCTGAACATAGGAAAAAAATGTCAGAGCTGTGACTATACCTTGGGATGATAATGATGATTTAGTTCAGTGGTTACTGGATACTGCAAATCAGGAGATAACCCTAAAAGCCCGGTGACTGCAAACAAGGAGATATAACACTCAACCATTCACTTAGATATTTCTTAGTTCAACTGAATAGTGTACTGCTTTGCAGTGTGTGATTCAGGTTTGAGCCTGGCCTTCATTTCATTGAAAGAAACTTTGGTGCTGTGGTCTCTTTCACTTGCTCTCTCTGCCTCTCTGTCTCTATCCTAAAAAAAAGAAAAGAAAAGAAAAGAGAAAGAAGGAGAAGGAGGAAAGAAAAGGAAGAACTATTTCCATTTATGTGGCCAAGTGGTGGCCCACCTGATTGAATGCACATGTTACCATGTTCAAGTACCCAGGTTCAAGTCCTTAGACCTGACCTATAGGGGGAAAGCTTCACAAGTGGTAAAACAGTGTTGGAAGTGTCTCTCTTTCTGTCATTATCCCCCCTGGCCTTCTTGGTTTTTCTGCCTATCTGATAAATAAATAAAATATTTTTTAAAAAAGAAAGAAATATTTCTAGTTACATCATTCCTCTGAGAAAAAAAGAGTTCTTATCTAATCCTTTTGCCTAAATTCTCACTAGAATAGCAAGTTGGCCTCAATGCCAAATACAAAACTCACTGAGCATCCTGTTATGATTAGGGGCATTGGGAGGGGGGGAGACATCAGAAGTACATTTTCTCTTCCTTTCTTTCCAGGCTCTTCTCTTTCACTCTAGGTCTGATGATCAACACAGGATTCCAATTTCTCAACTTTGTTCTTTCCTATTCTGAAAGTCTTTGCCACCTACAGGCTGGTCAGCAGGACTGTGTCCTGTGAAGATCGTGACCTCGATAGGATTGACATTTTGGGATTGATATTCCATCACTGTGGTAGAAGATCCCCTCCTCCAAGAGAAAAATGCTGCCTTGGAGGTCATTAGCAATACCTTCATTATCTCCGTCTTTAACTATTATGGGAAAGACTTTCTGGAATCACCACAGCAAATAGAGATATATCTCAGAGACCTTCTGAGATATATCTCAATAATGTGCAAAATGGAGCCAAATTCCAAGGATATTTGTCTCCTCCAAAGAGGATTTTTCTTTCAGTGTGTGGATAGTATGTGACTATGATTATATTAACAGTCAAAGACAAACTCTTGATCATCCTAAATTATCTGATGCTAGTACTAATCTCATATTTAAAGTCATTAGATACCATGTTAGCTAAATGAGTCACATATTTGTAAAGTTTCTGTATTTAACTACATTTTTGTTTTCAATCCTTCTCCCTCATGCCAGTCTGTGATACTGTCTCAGCCTCAGAGTTTTCCACACAGCTGTCTGCTGAACACATGAATACTAAAGAACTGGTTTCCTTAGTAACAATAACCACGAAGCAGCCCTCAGAATGTCCTGCCTTTCTGTCTGTCTGACTTTGTGTTGATTATATGGAAAAAGACATTCAAACCAGGCCTTCCCATAAAACTTGCACAAAAATGTTGTGACCCATAGCAACAGGAAGGCTCACCTCTGCCACATTGCTTTTCTTTCCCATGTAGGCAGGGCTAAGTCAGAGCACCTGCAAGGTTTAGTCCATGACCATCTCAAAACCCCTTGTTCTTTCTTGGAGACAAAATCTGGACCTGCAAAAATAATAGTGCAGGGCAGTAACTAAAATGACCCTTTCTCTGTGGGTTATCAAGGAAGACATTTCCAAAAAAAAAAATCTTTTCACAATATGTTTCATTTAATTTTTCATTGATTGAACATTAGTTTAAAATATTTTAGGATTTTAAAAAAATTTTTTATTTAAGAAAGGATTAATGAACAGAAACATAAGGTAGGAGGGGTACAACTCCACACAATTCCCACCACCCAATCTCCATAACCCACCCCCTCCCCTGATAGCTTTCCCATTCTCTAGCCCTCTGGGAGCATGGACCCAGGGTCATTGAGGGTTGCAGAAGGTAGAAGGTCTGGCTTCTGTAATTGCTTCCCTGCTGAACATGGGCGTTGACTGGTCGGTCCATACTCCCAGTCTGCCTCTCTCTTTCCCTAGTAAGGTGTGTCTCTGGGGAAACAGAGCTCCAGGACACATTGGTGGGGTCTTCAATCCAGGGAAGCCTGGCCAGCATCCTGGTGGCATCTGGAACCTGGTGATTGAAAAGAGAGTTAACATATGAAGCCAAACAATTTGTTGAGCAATCATGGATCCCAAGCTTGGAATAGTGGAGAGGAAGTGTTAGGGAGGTACTCACTGCAAACTCTAATGTACTTCTGCTTTCAGGTATATATTTTGCAGTAGTTTATGGATACGTGTGAACATAAGCTCTCTCTCACAGAAACTGGTGTATATCTAGGTTATGGGACTTTGTTAGAAAGTGAACTACCTGAGATGAAATTAGAGTGTACTATAAAAGGAAAGGTCTCACCCGAGTAATGAAGCCAAAGGGTTGTCATTCCACATGTGAAGTCTCTGGACACAGTCTGAGGTGAAGCATGTTGAGGTGGCAATCGTTGTGTTGGTTAGGTTGTGATCGGCGGATGCAATATTATTTGGTTTGGATTGGGAGAGGCATACGGAAAAGTGGGCCCTATCCAAGGGTTCCAGTACTGGGGGAAGTAGGGGCTCTATAGTGGAGATGTGAGGTTCCTGCTGTCTTAGGGTTCAAAAAGGCAATCGATAGTTAATGTTATCATCACATTATCTGGTAATTGGGTTAACTTTGAAAAGTCCTTTTGTTATGGTTTGCTGTATAGTATCCAGTATCTTGTATATAGCTGTGCTATTGGATATTTTAGGATTTTTAAGGATATAGTTTCTCTCTCCTCTCTTTCTTCTCTCTCTCTCTCTCTCTCTCTCCTTTCCATCAGAGTTATTGCTGGGTCTGCACAGCAAATCTACCACTCCCAATGGTCTTTTGTGTATTATATATATGTATGTATATATATACATACATATGCTTTTTTTTGACAGGACAGAGAGAAATTGAGGAGGGGAGAGGGATAGAGAGGGAGGGAAAAAGAGAGTCACCTGCATCACAACTTCACCACATGTGAAGCTCCCCTACCCCCAGGTGGGGACCAGAGGCTTGAGCTCAGGTCCTTGCCCATGGCAATGAGTATGCTCTACTGGGTGCATAACCACACCTCCCCCAGAGTTTTATTCCTAATACTTTTTACTTAACTGGAAGGTTGTATCTTTTAGATAATTCATTATTTGTGGTTCTCAACAGAGTGAGCCACCACCTAGCTCCAGAATATAGTTTTAAACCTATATATGTGTATACTCCCCACTGTCAGAGTTCCAGTGCCACTTCACCCATGGATTTTTCTATCTAGTCATTTGAGGATGGGCGACCAGGTTGATCCTATGTTTCAACTCTTGTGAAGAGTTCAGCTGTGAACATGGGGTGCACATATCCTTTAAAAATAGTGTTTCGTGGCCTTTGGAGTAATACCTAGGAGTAGTGTTTCAGAAGTGTAAGGCATTTCCATTTTTTAAAGTACCTTCAAACCATATTATTTTATTGGTATGGAAGCACCAGTCTGCAACCCTGCTAACTATGTACCATTGTTTCTTCTCTGTACCCTCACCAGCACATGTTTACAGGCATGTTGATGTAGACCATTGTCACCATGTCTGGTGCTAGCACATTGCAGTTTTAATTTGCATTCCCTTAGTAATAAGTGATGTTCAGCATTTTCCCATATGTGTGCAGACTATCTGTCTTTCCTCTGGAGAAGTGTCAATTCAGATATTTTCCTATTCTTTTATTAGTTTTCTTGGCTACTTTGTTGTTGAGTTGTATCATTTTTTAAAATGTATTTTGGCTATCAACCACTAAATAACTTCTCACAATTTCTGCTGTCCTTTTTATTTTTGTGAAAATTTCTTTCAGTGTGCAAAAGTATTTAATCTGGTATACTCCTATTTATTCTTTCCTTAGTTTATCTTACAAATAGGGTTCAATCTTGAAATACATCTCCTATGTCTATATCTTAGAGTCAATTTCCTATGTTTTCTCCTATGCTTTTCATGGTTTTTCTTTAGCACATTTAGAGTTAATTATTATTTTTTTTGGTATGAGGTTAAGTTATAGTTTCATTTTCTTTTAAATTTTTGGCTGCCAGTTTCCCCAACACCATTTGTTGAAGAGACTTCCTTTACCCCATAGAGTAACCTTGACTTTTTAAACACATATTAGATAACCATCTATGAACAAATTTATTTCTTGGCTCTCTATTCTATTTCATTGGGCTGAATGACTGTTTTTATGCCAATACAACACTGTTTTGATTACAATTTTTTCACTGTATAGTTTAAAGCCAGGGTGCATGTAACTCCATTTGTCTTCTTCTATCTTGTTTTATCTTCTCTGAAGCTGACTTTTTTAGATAGAAAGAGAGACAGAAAGAAGGAGGGTAAAGACACCACATGAAGCTTCCTTTAATGTGGTGGAGGCTGTGTCTGAACCTGAGTTGGATGCATGGCAAACAAGGCACACTGTCTATGTGAGTTATTTTGCCAGCCCTTCCATCTTCTTTTCTTTCAGAATTGCTTTTGCTATTCATAGTCTTATTGTCTGAAAGTATTTTAGGATTAGACATGTACCAGAGTGATGTCTCCAGCTATCATTTATTTTCCTATCTATCTATCTATCTATCTATCTATCTATCTATCTATCTATCATCATCATCTTTCTATTTATATCTCATGTGAAATTATTTGACAAACATAATAAATAAAATTGATTGAATTTTTTTTAATTGTTATGTTTCTTTGAAAAATATCATTTGGTGGTCCGGAAGGTGGCATAGTGAATAAATGCATCGAATACTCAAGCATGAAATCCTGAGTTCAATCTCTGGCAGCACATGTACCAGAGTGATATCTGGTTCTTCTTCTTCTCTCTCTCCTTTCTTCCTATCTTTCTGGTTAATAAATAAAGTCTTAAAAAATACCATTTGGATTTAGACAAATTACTTTAGTTAAAATGGCCATTTTGACAATGTTTATTCTTATCCATGGACACAGGATATCCTTCCACTTCTCTATGTCTTCTTTAAATAACATCTTATAGTTTACACTGTAAAGGTATTTCACCTTGTTGTTTAAAAATATTTTATGTACCTATTTTGAATATAGACAGAGAGAATTTGAAAGAGATTAGAGAGCTATAGAGGGAAAAAGAAAGAGAAATACCTGTAGCACTGTTTCAGAGTTTGTGAAGTTTCCCTTCCCCTGAAAGTAGGAACTATGATTTTAAACCCAGATCCTTGAGTATTGGTAACGGGTCTGTTCAACCAAGTGGGTCACCACTCTGTCCCAGTCTTTCACCTTCTTTGTTAGACTTAGTACAAATTATTTTATCTTTTATTTTTTTGGTGACATTGTAAATGAGATAGTTTCCTCAATTTCCCTCTCCTCCTTATCACTATTTGCATAGAGGAAATGCAACAAATTTATGTGTATTGATTTTGTATCATACCAATCTACTAAATTTGTTGATGATTTGTAGTAGTTTCTGCTGAAGTTTTTAGGGTTCCTATATATAATATCATGTCATCTAGGAATCATGATAGTTAAGTTCTTATCATCAAATTTGAATTATTTTTATAACTTTTTCTTGCCAGATTGCCCTAGCTAGCACTTTCAGCCCTGTGTTGAACCAAAGTGGTGAAAGTGAACATCTTTGTCTCATTCCAAATCTTAAGGAAAACACTTACAGTTTTTCACGGTTGAGTATGACCCTAGCTGTGGGTTTACCACATATGGTTTTTATTATGTTGAGCTATGTTCCTTATACCCACAATTTGTTAAAGATTGTTTTAATCATACATGGTTGTTGAATCTTATTGAATGTTTTCCCAGCATCTGTTAATGTGATCATGTGACTATTCTTTCTTTTTGTTGACATGGTACTTTATTAATTGATTTGCATATGTTGAACTATACCTGCACTCCTAGTATGAATCCTACTTAATCATAATGCATTATTTTCTCAATGTGTTGTTGGAATAGATTTACCAGGATTTTATTGAGGAGTTTTATAGCAATATTCATCAGAGACATAAGGCTACAGTTTTCTTTTTTTGTACTATCTTTTCCTAATTTAGGGATCAAAGTGATTTTGACTTCATAGAATGTGTTTGGGAGTGTTCACTCTTAATATTTGGGAAGAGTTAGAGAAGAATGTTATTTCCATATAGATTGTATCCAATTTACTATATATAGAACAACCTTTTTCTGATCTTATCATCATTTTAGCCATTTATTTCTCCTCTTTTATGTTTTATTGGCTTATACTACTGAGAGAGGGCTACGGGTTGCCTCATATTATTGTGGAAGATCCATGGTGCAACTGGCTTTTCTAACTCCCAGTATAGCTTACATGTCACCATTTTCTCCATGTGCTCAGCAGAACAAAGTCTCAGTTTCCTCTTCTAGCACATGAGCAGCCATCCACATCCAGCTGCTGTCATCCAAAGGGTTCTCTACTGGAGGCAGAAGGGACTCGGTCAGAATGACTCTACTGGGCTCAGTTAGTTGTTAGTTTTCATATGATTATTTTTTCATCCTAGGAATTAAGTCCAGCAACTAAAAAGCAAACAGCCTTATTTAAGAATGGGGAGAGGATATGGAGAGAATCTTCACTAAATAAGAGATCCAGATGGCCAACAGATGTATGAAAAAATAATGCTCACCAATGGTAGAGGCTGTCTCACTCTCTGACGGCAGTCTGGGTCATCCTACCCTGTCACTTAAGGAATGCTGGTCCTGAAATGAGTACACCTAGAATGTTCCCATCTGTGACCATGAACTGTGAGCTCAGACCAATAGGGACTCAGAGGTTACCTAGGCTAAATATGAATATATATGGGCCCTGGGTCAGGTTGGTGGGGTAAACAGTTAACTTTATTCATAGATTTTCTTCAAGTTTGGGAGCTACTCTTTGCCATAATCCAACTTTCTAACCCTATTCGTAAGTCTGATACCATGGTCTATACTACCATCTTCCTAGACAATATTTTCATCCACCTCCATATTAGCTACCGAAATTAAGGAAAAACTATGATAGTAATGGGCCCCTTGGAGCATAACTAAATAGACTTAATAGCTTCTTTCCACCCCAAGTTCCCTAATCTCATCTGT
The DNA here is from genome assembly GCF_950295315.1 of Erinaceus europaeus. NCBI lineage: Eukaryota > Metazoa > Chordata > Mammalia > Eulipotyphla > Erinaceidae > Erinaceus > Erinaceus europaeus. The sequence goes on along the minus strand of NC_080169.1, from coordinate 55,879,698 downwards.
TCTATCCCTACTTTTTGGTTCCTGTTCATTAATCATTTTGTCCTCCTTTATATCTTAACTGCCTTTCAGCCACCAAGTTGCAAATGCTACTATGATTCATCATCCTGACTACCCTGGGCAGACAACCTCACCAATGTGTCCTGGAATCCCACCTCTCCAGAGCCCTATGCCACTAGGGAAAGATAGAAACAAGCTGAGATGATAGATCAACCTGTTCAGCAGAGAACAGGTCCATGGATGCCCATGTTCAGCAGAGAAGCAATTACAGAAGCCAGAACTCCCATCTTCTTCACCCCATAAAGAAGTTTGGTCTATAATACCCCCCCCCTCACAAAAAAAAAAAAAAAGAAGAAGAAAAGAGTGGGAAAGACATTTGCAGTAGGTGTGACTTAGAAAACAAGACAGGGCTCCCAGAGGGCTAGAGAATGGGAAAGTTATCAGGGGAGGGGGTGGGTTATGGGGATTGGGTGGTGGGAATTGTGTGGAGTTGTACCCCTCCTACCTTATGTTTTTGTTCACTAATCCTTTCTTAAATAAAAAATTTTAAAAAAAAAGAAAAAGAAAACAAGACAGGATCATGGGGGGGGGATGGGCAAATTTATGTATAGAGAGATAGTTACAGAAATAATAGTCAACCCATATCTTTGATCTTGGGAAAACTACTTCAGTTTCCATTGGAGGGAATGGGGATACTGAACTCTGCTGGTAAGAAAGATGTGGAATTATACCTTTATTATCTTACAATTTTGTGAATCAATTTTAAATCATTAATGAATAAAAACATAAAAAAGAAAAAGAGAGCTCTTAGGGAAAAAAAGTCTAGTTTCCATCCATCATCATACAAGTGTCAAATGGTACCATAACTCAGAAGAGCCCTTAACTAGAAGAGAAAGAAATAAAGTAAAGGGGGTCAGTTGTGTGAAGATGGATGGAAACTAGATTTTTTTATGATAATCCCAAAATAGTGTATATAAGAATGGACATATGAATCTGTAAGCCTGAAGTTTATGTACTATTATAAATCAGTGTAATCACAAAAAAAAAAAAAGAAAGAAAGAAAGAAGAAGGAAGAGGAGGAGGAAGTAGAGGGAAGTAGGGAGGAAGTGAGGAAAGAACCAGAGCGATAAAGTAAACTTAAGTACATCTGTGGATTAGGATTTTAACTGACACTTCAAAGTTTTATACTTTTTCTACATAACTCCCAAAACAACATTGAAAAAATATGTATATCTCATGCATGACTTTAGATAACGAGAAAAGCAAACCTTAGGATATGGATTGACCTATCCACGTTCTTGTTAAGCAGAGAAGCAATTTCAGAAGCCAGAACTCCCAGCTCTTGTAATCCAAAAAGAATTTTTATTTATACACCCAGAGATGTAAAATGACCATAGGGCTCTGAATACCAGTTCTAACAGAATCTGAAATGTTTTTCATAGAAATCTTTTTTATTTGTTTGTTTGTTTGTTTTGCTTTTGCCTCCACAGTTATCACTGGGGCTCTGTGTTGGCACTAGACATAACAAATCCACTGCTCCTGGAGGCCATTTTTTCACTTCTTTTCTTTCCTTCTTTTTTTTTTTTTTTTGATAGGCCAGAGAGAGATTGAGAGAGGAGGGGAAGATAGAAAAGGTGAGAGAAAGATGGACATATGCAGACATACTTGTGAAGAGACCCTTTGCAGGTGAGGAGCTGGTGGCTTGAAATGGAATCCTAGCATGGGTCCTTGCACTGGTTCTTGCGCTTCATATTATGTGTGAGCTACTGACAAACCTTAGGAATCTTGTTTTCATACCATGACTGGAAAGGAGGCAAGGCTGGAAAACACCAGAGGAAATCAGGTAGTTTCTCTTATCTGAGAGAGAAGAGGAAAAAAAAAAAAAAAAAGGATACTTGGAAGTAGTAATAGGTGTAGGTGTGACTTAGAAAGGAATTGAAGGTAAGATGGTCAAAATGATTAAAAATGGGCAAGATAGATAAATAGGCAGACAGACAGAAATAAATGTATAGCCAAACCATATTTATGGCCTGGGGAGAACTATTGCAGTTTCTGCTGAAGGAGGGTGGGGACACAGAATTTTGGTGGTGGTACCAACCAGTGCATAATCATACCCCTATTATGTAATAATTTTATAAATCAAAATTAAATCAGTAATAAAAGCTTAAATAAAAAGAACAAAAATTGAGCACACATGTTACAATGTGTAAGGGCCTGGGTTCAAGTCCCAGACCCCCAACTATGAGGGGAAAACCTTGTGAGTGGTGAAGCACTGCTGCAGGTATGTCTCTGTCTCTCCCCCTCTCTATTATCTTCTCCCCTTTTGATTTCTGGCTGTTTCTATCCAATAAGTAAAATAAAGGGGAAAAAAAGTAAAAAGAAAAGCATGCCTGAGATGAATGAAGAATATAAGGAGTTAACTTGGGTGGAACACTATCAGTTTTTATATAGTAAAGTATGCTCCCTTTAAAGAAGTGAAAAATGTGCAAATAAATGCAAAGAACTACCATAGTTCTCATTATCTATGGTAATGAAGAGCCTTATGACCTCTGACTCACTGGCCATAGGGAATAAATCACCAACAAGTTAAAAAGACACAGAAAACACAACTGCTTCCTCAAAAACCATACAATGGAAATTACCATATTTTAGCATATGGCTCCACAGTGAATTGTTTCACAGTTATAATTAGATTGCTAATGCAGTGTGGAATTGGAGGATACACTAATTTGGTATATACTTATCTGATGGAAATGTTTTAGGGGAACTAACTTTTTTCAGAGGCAATTAAAAATTACTTCTTCAACTTTAGAATTTTAATATCACATTCTTTTATTATTATTAATATTGTGTTGGAAGTTGTGGTGTGTGTGTGTGTGTGTGTGTGTGTGTGATGGGAGAGATTCTATCTGAATTATAGACACAATTCCTACATTGTAATCTCTGATTTGTTGGCAGCATAAGAATTTTTTCTTGCTTGCTTGGTTTTTCCTTTTTCTTTTCTTGTTTCTTTTTTTTTTCTTTTTTGTTTTTTTGCCTTTGACGAATTAAAACTGTGTTTCCTTGTCCAGTACAATTTTCTGTTTTTGTCATAGTAAATACCAATTTAATTTCCATCCTATTATTTTTCTAATTAAGCATTTGTCATGCAAAAGAAGAACTGAGGTGCCCATGATTTCCATTACTAAAATATTCAGTTATGTTAATAGCTTCGGGATGATATACTGAAGGTGTTCAGGAAAAAAATCAGGAAAGAAATAAAATAAGATACCTTTTATCTTGGATTTCTGCCTGTCTTTTCTCTCCTGGTTTGCCACAGTTGCTAATGTGGGATTTCTTCCATCATGGAGGATACACACATATCTATTTTCTGTAATAAAGAGAATTTTTTAAGTCTTTATCTAAACTCTTTATAAAAATATAAACCTGCATCTCTTTTTTGTTCTCTTCTATACACTTAGCAGAGTTAAATCTCCTATACTTCAGGAAATTTGATTCTGAGCTCAAATTGATTCAGAACAAAGTAGGAATATGCCAAAGGACAACCTGATAGTTTTTGGAAATTCTTTCTTCCTTATAAAAAAAATCCCAAAAGACTAGGCCCTGTCAAAGGAGAATTTATTTTCTAAACCCTTTGAACACAAAGCTTTTTCACTGTTTGTGGAGAACTGGTTTTCTTGGACAAACATTAACAACCATGTGTTCTATGTATACCTGTGCACTGTACCCATATGCGTGTGTTCTGTTGTGTATGTATCTATACATACACTTTTATCAATTTATGAAACCCTATACTTTAATTTTTAATTATTTTCATAATTTTCACAGAAGAAGCTGTGAAAAGTAGATTTTAGAAAGACTAGGCTAGAGACTTTCAATTTCTCATATACAACCTATGAAGGAAATCTGTTTTACTACTGAAATTGCCACTTCTTGAACATACTACGTTAAATGTAGGTGTGTGTGTGTGTGTGTGTGGGTGTGTGTGTGTGTATACACTACTGACTCGAAAGTGTTACTAGTTGAGTGCTATTTTGTTTAACTGTGTTTGGCACTTCCAGAGAATTATTATTTTTTTCTATTACAGTGCCCCTCCCAGGTGTCATTTACTGGTCAAAGATGTTCAAGTCAAAGGCTGGCAGATGCAACCCTCTGCTGAGAAAGTTCCTCTAGGATCATAGAGTAGCCATCTTGCTGAAAAATGTTTGTGGAGGTCATAGCCAAAGACTAAAAAAGGGTTCACAGGGCCAGCATTTGGGCATCAAGAGGGAGCAATTTTATGGTCTAGTCACTGCCTTTTCTAGGCACTGTGGTGAGGTGGATTTTATATAATGTTAGGTTGCATCTCTGGAGAGAGAGATGAGACCAGGAACTCGTGGCGGAGTGGGAACGCAAATCTTTATTCATGTGGACACCCCAGAGTTAGGTGTGAGCATCAGACTAGCTTCGCAAGTGGGAGACAGACCACCCGGGACTCATGGCTGGGTTTTATGCAGTATCTCTTTATTCATGCAGGATGCAGCACAATCTAAGCCAAGCTAGACTAAACTAAACTAAACCAAAACGAACAATCCTGTCTTTATATATACTTTCCAAGTAGGGTGTGAACAGGATGTGACCTAGAGAGGGTGGAGAGAAAAGTCACTGGTGAAAATCAGGGTGTGACAAGGAGAGGGGGTGGAGCAAAAAGACATCATGAACCAGTGGGGATTAAACCAATGCCATGCAGTGGTTATGTAAATAGAATGCAGTGTTAAGCAGGGGGGATAAAACCAAATGAAACAGAAGGGGTTTTTAGAAGCAGAATTATAAGCATACCAACATGAGCACAGCAGTTTAGGCCATGTGGAGCTAGCAAAATGGCTGCCTCCCACTATGCCCACCAGCCCTTCTCCAGGTCTTCTCTGGGTCAGGATGCAGAAGAGAAAAAAGGGGGCAAAACTGGAACAGCAGTTTATTTTTTTTTAGGGTAAAGACAGAAGTGGCAAATCGGGAACAGGATTGGCTAGGAAAGGGGGTGGAGAGAGGCAAAAGCCATGCTGGGAAGGTGGAAGCTTCCTTAGCAACTGCTGCAATGGTTTTGGGGAAACTGACGATCCTTCCTAGCTGACTGAATCCACATGGATCCCAGTCACTTTCAAAGCCAGCAACAAGCAGCTCCTGACAGCTTTCAACCTGACCTGTTGACTGGCTACGGAAGAAGGGCAAACGCTAGAAGAAGAAAGCAATATCCTGAGGGGATAATGTGGTGGGGATATTTCAGGCAAAACAATGATTATATAAATAGACCATAGTGTCAGCAATGGAGGGGGGGGGGGAGCTGACTTTAAGGCCCGGCAATATAAGACTGTTGTCATTTAACTTTAAAAAGGGGTGTCATTTCCCTCACCTTTCTTTGTTAATGGCAGAGTGCAACAACCCCATGGTGTGGGTGCTCCGCAAGGGCCTGGCCAAGTGGATGCCCAAGGCTCTTATGGAGCACCTGCACCATGGTGCTGTTGCACTCTGCCATTAACAAAGAAAGGTGGGGAAATGGCACCCCCTTTTTTTTTTTTTTGTTAAATCCATGGATAGCCAGGCATGGGCAAGTCTGTAAGGTAGCTACCGGCCCAGCAGAAAAAAATAGGAGAACGTTTGGGTTTCAGGCAGGATAGAAACAGTTTGTGTCTGAGAAGAGGAGGAGGAAGAAGAAGTGGAATTGGAAGTTTGAGAAGAAGGACTTAGGGGATATTCCTGCAAAGAAGGCTGTAATTGATTTAGAGCAGAAAGGCAGAGTTTATAAGTCCGAAGTTGTTTGCTGTGACTATATCAATATTTTTTAATAAATAATCTCCAATTTGTGTCCATATCTCAACTGATATAACTGTATTCTTGGGAAGAGGTCCAGAGACCACCTCTATAACATTTAACAACTTTCTTAATTCTCAGCTGGAACACTGAATTTTACATATCTTTAAAGTTTCTTTCAACTGTCTGAGGTGAAAACTGTCTTCTCTAGAATGTAATATACCCATTGTGGCCTTTTAGAAAGGGTGAGAGTAAAAGAAAGCTTAAAATTAATTGTCGGTCACTTACCAAGAATTAGCATATGTTTGTTGGGTCCCTAATCAGCTTAAAGTAAAGTGGTAAAGGGCATGGGGGTAAAAAGAAAAAATTTAACACGTGTGATAAATAAAAGTTAAGGAAAAACTGCCTTAAGCAGAAAAACAAATTAAAAAAAGAGGGGGTAATCATCAAAACACATTGGAGCAGATTAAAGTCAGAGCCACATGGGGGTGGGGTTAAAACTTTGAAACACTTTTTGGACCCTCAGCAGAAAAATCAAAGTGGACCATACATAGTAACTCAACACGTGGGAGATAAAGTGAAACCACATAGAGCAAAAAGTGGGTAGGGCGAAATTAAAGTCAAACAACTAAAATAAGGGTGAGGCAAAAAAATTTGCAACACGTTTGTTGCTGAGGAGTTATTCTGCTGCAGTCTTCGCCCCCAGGTTTTACTACACCACGCGAAACCCTAGCATTGCCCCCTTCAACCAATCCTGGCCCTACACGGCACCTCTGGTTGTCGCCCAATTAAAAGCCCCCTCACCCCCCCCTCTGGGCTCTCAGCTCTCCCTCTCTGAGGTCTCGCTCCCTGCTCTCCCCCCCCCCCCCCCCCCCCCCCCGTGGTCTGCCATTGCCGGCTGGCTCCACGTGGTCCGAACCAAACCCCCCCCCCATCCTATAATAAAGATTTGTGTACCCCTTTGCTCTGGACGTCCGCTCTCTTCTCCGCGGTGCAGCCCGACACCAGACCACCACAACAACACACGTTGAGGTGCCATTTGTTGTTTTGAGCTTCCCTCAGTGATGGACCATTTCTGGATTAGACCACAGGTCTTCAGGCTAACAGGGCCTTATCTAATACCCAGTTATTGTGCCTGTACTCTGGGGGGTGAAGGTAGAGCTTCCAGGAGTAACCTTAGAATCACTGAAGATTTGCTTATTTCTCCTATACTCATACAGACCGTACATCTTGTCTATGTCTATAATCAAAAGATTTGGGGTCTCTGTTTTGAAGATAGCTAGTAGGTCTATTTTAGGTATATTCCAAAGGGCCCATGTCTTCATAAGTTTTTGACTGAGCCTGACATCTGATATGTAAGGGGATCCAGGTTATTATCTGAGGAGATGATGTTATGGCTGGAAAAGGGGCTAGAAACCTGGATCAGGGAAGAGACTAGCTCCCAAATACGGGAAAGGTATATAAATCTTGTTGACTGTAAACCACATCAATTTGATCTGGGACCCATATTCAGCTTAGGAGCCTATGGAACCTTCACGTCCATGTAGGTCTGAACTTGTATTCTGTGGTCATGAGTAGGAACATTCCAAGCTGCCCCAATTTCAGGACCTGTCTTCCTCAGGTGGCAGGTAGAGTAAGTTAACCAACCTCCCTTTGGAGGATGGAACATTCTCTACCACTGTTGATCCAAGCTGAGGGCAAAGTCCTATGGGGGCCCCCAAAGGGGTCCATTATGTTGTGTGAAAGAATTTCTTAAACAGAGCTGCAAACGTATTTTGCATGTGTGGTATAAAGGTGGGACAAGAGGAATGAATTTGCAGGACCTTGCATTTAGCTATAGGAATATAGCTTATTTATTTATTTATTTATTTATTTATTTACCAATACTGGCTGTAAAATTGTATCCTCCCTCTAATACATTCCAGCCCTTTGCCTCAGTATGAAGCTAGGGAAGCCCTTTATGTTCCTTCACACCTATAATAATATAGTTGTCTTTGCTTCTTAATTTTAAAATAGAAAAAAAGAAAAGAAAGAAGGAAAAATGGCTTCTGGGAGCAGTGGATTTGTAGCGCCTTTACGGAGCCTCAATGACAACCATGGTGGAAAAAGAAACAAGTAAAAGAAATGCTTATTACTCTTCCTTTATGCCATATACTTATTTATGTCCCTGTTAAAGGGACACATCTATGGAATACAGAACTTTTTAGTGATGGTGTCCTATATGGCAGCCACAGATAGAACCTAAGCCGAGTGTGCCTGCACACTGTCTGTCACTTTTCAGTAGATAGGCCTATATATAACCCGTAGTCCTGGTGTCTCAAGCTCTGGGAACCCATGTAGCAGTCACCTACCTTCACCTTTGTGAATTACAAGGACTGAGTCAGACTGCAGATATGAATTTATCCTTGTGACCCAAAGACCTTCCTGGCACCTCTATTAGTGTCAAGAACCTCACTGCCTGGCCCCAGCCCATGAGACAAGGCCTTTGATGCCAGGGTACACCCCATGTCTAAAAACTCTGATATGCTCATTAACTATTCCTACTGTTCCTGAGAAGGGAGCAAACAAATCAGTGCAATGTGGGTCAGTCCTTGTGATGCGGACAGATGAAGGAGGTGATCACTGCATTGGCTGACAGGTAGGTGGTCTTACAGGTACATCTTTGTTATCTTTATGTTTGTCACATGGTTACCTACTCTCACAGTATGATGTGAATTTCTCCTGTTGTGATGTTCTTTTGGAATTATTAAGTAGGCCTTTACCCTCACTGAGGGTGAAGAAACCAACTAATGTTCTTGTGTTAACTGTATCTTTCTCTTTGAACTTAAAATACCAATTCTGAAATTATACAGTTTCTGATTTTTCCCCACACAGTGGTGATGTTTTATGTAAACAGACATGGGTAGCGTAAGAGCTGTTCATTTTAGTATTTAACTTCAGGTTCTATGAAAATACAACTGATCTCCCCCCAACTGGGTTTTTTCTTACTTTAGGTGAACATCTGCCATTCTCAATTTGTCACTCCCTAGTGAGAGATAATTTTTTGTGGTTTTTTTTATTATTATTATTTAACAGCTGTTGATTTATAAGTTTCACTCCCTGTACCTGAGCTCAAGGTAAATGAGTGAAAGAGATTTAAGTCCACTCTACAAGCCAGGAGAGCACACAGCCCCTAGTAATGGCTAACAAAGTAGAAACAAGAGACTTGATCTTACTAGGTCTTTATGTGTTTTTAAGCAAATTTATATTCCAAGTTTCTATGTGAAGTCTCTAGATTATTAAATACTAATAGCATATTAAAACAAAGATTTTGTATCTCTCCTACTCCAGCAAAACACAACTAGAGACCTAACTGGGTTAGGAGTGTGTTACCTGTCTTAAAATATAAATCCTTGAGGGAGTCGGGCGGTAGCACAGTTGGTTAAGTGCACATGGCGCCAACTGCAAGGGCGGCTGGCATAAGGATCCCAGTTCGAGCCCCTGACTCCCCACCTGTAGGGGAGTTGCTTCACAAGCGGTGAAGCAGGTCTGCAGATGTCTATATTTCTCTCCCCCTCTCTGTCTTCCCCTCCTCTCTCAATTTCTCTCTGTCCTATCCAACAACAACGACATCAATAACAACAATAATAACCACAACAATGATAAAACAACAAGGGCAACAAAAGGCAAAAAAAGCTTCCAGGAGCAGTAGATTCGTAGTGCAGGCACCGAGCCCTAGCAATAACCCTGGAGGCAATATATATATATCCTTGAAATGACCAGGTAAAATCAAAGATAGTACCTAAACACTTAGGAAATGAAAGACCTGGCTTAAAAAGGATTACCATCAGTAATGTAGATTTTCAAGAAATTAAATGAATGATTGCTAGTTTTTAAATAGTTCTCTACTTAGTGTAAACCACTTAGCATATAATTCCTTTCCCTAAACAGTATTGCAACATATACAGATTTTTATTCACTTTCCAACTTTCTATTGTGCAATTTTTTTATGGACGTTCAGTCTGTTTCCTCATCTATTAAACAGAAATAATTATGCCTGGCTTGAAAATAAACAAACACATGTGAAAGGGCTATAAACAGTGGTGATCAATCCAGATGTAAAATGTCACTGTTTTGGCTGGGGGTATGGATTGACCTGCCAATACCCATGTCCAACAGAGAAGCAACTACAGAAAACAGAATTCCCAACTTCTGCATCTCCAAAATAATTCTGATCCATACTCTCAGTGGGAGGAGGTAAGATAGGGGGAAGAAAACCAGAGGGCTCTGAACTCCAACTCCATCAGGATCCAGAGAGAAGAGGAAAAAGAGTGTATGTAATAATAGGTGTATGTGTGACTTGGAAAGGAAGAGAAGATGGGACCTGAAAAAAAGGGGTATATATATATATACAGATTGTTGTAGAAATAATGGTTAACCCATATCTGCAACCTTCAGAGAACTGCTGTATCTTGCAATGGAGAGACAGGGGAATCCAGGACTCTGGTAGTGGGAATGGTACAGAGTTGTACCCCTGTTATCTTGTAATTTTGTAAATCAATACTAAATCATTAATAAAAAAATAAAATGCCACTGTTTTATAAATCCCACCTCAACACTTGAACTGAGAAATAATCACTCTACTATTTCTACTAAGATCATGTTTCCTTTATGATTTTTGACTATAAAATGACATTATTATTATTTTTGATTACTGTTAATTGCATCGCCTTTTTCTTTAAGTCAAAGAAATTTTCCTTACTATCAAAATATTTCCCAACTACCAACTTTATCTTTGTTCTAAGCAATAAAATTGATGAATGAAAAGATTTTATGTACTTGCATTAAATTTTTATGTACCTGCCTACACATTTGTATATGTGTGTATGAATATATGTGTATATGATGTGTGTATAGATCTTTATACACACATATCTGTGTATCACCCCAAATCACTTATATAGTCTCCAATATATGTGTCTCCCATTTTGGATTATTCTATGCCTACATTGACCCCTGGAGAGTACAATTTCATAATTGTCTGCCTCTCTTATTTTATTGATTTACTCATAGAATATTTGTCAGCTACTATTTATCTCTATAAGCCTGGAGGGGGTTGACCTTATTAGCTCCACACTATTTAAACACCCATAGGGAGTTTTATTAGCCTATGTGGCTAATAAACTCCAAGTAGAAGAGTAATGCCCCAAATCTTCCCAGTCCAGATTCCCGTGGATTTGTTAATGCTCCCAAATCAAGAGGTAACTCCAACAGAGCAATGCTTACAAAATGCATAAGGCTCTCCTCTAAGCGTGTGTTTCAGGGGAATCCTAAGAGTGTGTTTTAATACAGAAAAATCTGGTGGCACTTTCTTAACAACTTTCACAGAAGAACTTGTTTGGCACTAGGTAGGCTCTTGAAGATCTACCCTGCAACACTGTAATTTCAAGACTGGCTCCAGTTATTTAATAACATAATGGCACCCAAACCAGTCTTCATGAGGACATAGGATGGAAATAATTACAATCTTCATTTAGGCGGCGCCTTCCCAGGAAGCTTTGAGAGTCTTACTAACCTTATCTTTTTTTCATCTTCATGAAGCAATAATTTTCACCTAATGAAAGCAAGCTTTTTTATTGCATTACCACAGAGAGAGCAGTTGAGATGTGAAGAGGTTAAATGCATTTACATTCTGAAATCAGATCTGAACTCACAAATTTCACACCCAGTCTAATGTTGTCAGAAGAAAATATCCACAATATAGAGACTGGACACATGTCACCATGTGGAAGGACCCTGCTTCAAGGCCCAGTTCCTACCTGTGGGGGGAAGCTTCACAAGTGGTAAGTCAATGCTTCAGGCTTTCCTCTTTCTCCCCTTTATTCTTCCCCTTCCATCTCAGTTTCTCTCTGTCTCTACTAAATAAATAAATAAATAAATATCTTCAGTGTGTTTGTGTATGGATTTCACACTAATCTAGGAGAATGTCTGAAAACATTTATATTTAGGTCTATAAGCTCATAGATACTCTAAATCTTATATTCTGTGTTGAGTCAGTGACATCTGCTTTATCTATTTAGCAAACAAACATAGAAGTTTAATGTCAGAGTCTGGAATAACTAAATGCCATCTGCCATATACCTAATTTAATAAATCTTTATTTAACACTTGCATGTGCCAGGCATTGTTGTAAAGACTTTATAAACAGTAACTCCTTTAATACCCATGAAGAAGTAGGTAGCATTGCATTTGTCTTTGCTAAACGAGAAAACTATAGACGTCAAACAAAATATCTAAGGTTGCACAACTGATATGTAGCAGATTCTATACAGTCTGGTTCTTTAACTCCTGTCTTTAAATGGGAGTATTTCTGGAGCCATCAATATCTTATTAGTTATTTGTTTGAAAAATCATTTCTAACTTTCCCATGCCAAAAAAAAAAGTTTCTTTCCTATGTCAGAAGTTATGCTCCTAAGCCTATTCCTCTCAGATTTCCCATTTAACTAATGATTCTGCTTCTCCACACCCCAATTATTTTAAGAGATAATGTTCTAGATGGATGATTAGATATTATTCTAGCAGAGTGACTGGAAAAGAGAGTTTTAACCTCTCAGCAATCATCAACACATTCCATTCAGAGTTCAACAAAATACCTCCCAAAAGTAGAGATATAAATACATCTTCTGTGGCCGGGTGTTGAACTGGATTAAGCACACATATCACCATGCAAAAGAATTTGGGTTGGAGCCCCTGCCTCCCAGCTACAGAGAGGGCACTTCAGAAACACTGAAGCAGGTCTACAGATGTCTATCTTTCTCACTCTCTTTCTCTGTATCTCCCCTTTCCTCTCAATTCCTCTCCGTCCTGTCAAATTTTATTTTTTAAAAAGTAGGAAGAAAAAAAAAAAGGAGAAAATGGCCACCAGGAGGCATGGATTTGTGGTGCTGGATGCTGACACCAAGCTCTAGCAATAACCCTGGTGGCAAGTAACTAAATAAATAAATCAAAAAAAGATGAAGAGATATTTTTCTCTCATCAATTTGTGCCAGGACTGGGATGAGGTTTTACAGTAAGCAAAGATATTTTCTAAGTGTCTTAAGCAATATATCTTTTATTTTGAGAGTGTTTTCATATATATATGCACTATATCATTTGATCCTTATATAGCATCTCAATGACATAATAACTTGAAGCTTTTTTACAGAAGCCATTTTCCAAATGAGAAAACTGAGGCTCAGTATCACTAAATAAATTTGTCCAATGTCACCCAACTAATGAGCTATAGAAGCAAAATCTGTCTAGCGTCATACATTAGTAAGCCCTATAAATTACCTCATCTCACATTAAGCTCAATAACTCCTGGTGATATCATTGTTAAAACCAAACCTTTAAACAAATAAAAGTTGGAGAAATTCTTCCTTAAAGCTTGAAAACATTTAATGATTTTCATGCTCAGTTCCATTCTGTTGAAGAACATGAAGTAAGCTTTCCAGGGTCATTCAAAGAAGAGTGACTATGTAGGGTCATTCCTACCTGGGACTTGTACCTTCTTACTGCCCACTACTGGAGTGAGAGCAACTTTTAGTTTCCTAGAGTCTTCTCTCTTATTACAGTAATGCGACTCTTCTTCTCTTCTTAGAAACTCTGTAGTGGAGAATTAGTTCCACTAAAGAAGAAATAAAAAGGCATTTCACTTAAATGAATAATATGAGGGCTATTTGCTGTGAACGGAAAGCTAATCCTGCCAACTTTTACTTTCTTTATTAAATATTTTCTGTATGACATCGTTTACTTTCACCTTCTAGCTGCTGGAAACACTGCATTGAATTGCAACTTCTTTATTCTAATAATCTGTTGATGAGCACCTAGGTTATTCCCTGGTCTTTGCATGCTAAATAATACTGCAGTAAACCAATATGGAAGTACATATGTTTCTTCAAATTATTATTATTATTTGCTTGTTTTTAGATTAAAGTTCTTACACATACCCTGGAGTACTTTTCAACTGAGATAGAGACAGAAAGGGAGGAGGGAATGGAGGGAAGAGAGGGAAGGAGGAAAGAGGGAAAGCGAGAGAAAATAAAAGCATGCAAAGCACCTCTCATATTGTGCCAGTCCCTAAACTGGTTGCGCACAGGACAAGACATATATCCTACCCAGTTACCTCTCTGGTTCTTCAAATTATTGATTTTATACTCCTAGAGTAAATATCCAGAAGTGAGAGAGCAGGAGCATATAGAATTTCTATTGTTAATTTTTTTGAGGAATCTCCAAGCCATTTTGCATGAAGTACCAATTTATATTTCTAGCAACAGTGTACAAATGCACCTCATCTCTTGATTGGAGGCAAGGCAAGGAAATTATGAACTTCTCTAATTTACTACAGGTCTCTGCTCTCATTCAGCTCTAGTCACCAAGTCATCACTGTAGCTATGTGGAATTCTTCCTTAAAGTGTTAATAAATTTGGGTCAGAATCTTGACTTTTGTGACTCCTAATAGTTACTGTCACTATGAAAGAAGAAAATAACTCAATTTCTGGTCTTGGGTTAAGAAAAAAGTAATTTTGTGTTCTATTAAAAGTCAAGAGGCAGGAGTCGGGTGGTAGAGCAGCCGGTTAAGCGCAGGTGGCACAAAGCGCAAGGACTGGCATAAGGATCCCAGCTCGAGCTCCTGGCTCCCCACCTGCAGGGAAGTCACTTCACAGGCGGTGAAGCACATCTGCAGATGTCTGTCTTTCTCTCCCCCTCTCTGTCTTCCCCTCCTCTCTCCATTTCTCTCTGTCCTGTCCAACAAGAGAACAATAATAACTACAACAATAAAACAAGAGCAACAAAAGGGAAAATAAATAAATAAATTATTATTTTAAAAAAGTCAAGAGGCACTTTATAAACTATTTAAAATTCAGCTAGATCTTATATGGGTCTATTTTATAGATACAAAGATCAGATGGCATATCTATGGAATCTAGAGATAATAGGTGACATGGATTTCAATCAACGTTTTTTCAAAAAGGCAAGCCAATATACTTCAGAACAGCCAATATATTTAGGAGTATTCCTGGAAGGCAAAAACAACCATACATTAAGATGTCAGTGTTATTACTAACAGCAGAGAAGACTGTCCTTGAATTTTTAAATTTTTCTCTATTTTTTATTGCCACCAGGATTCTTGTTGGGGCTCTGTGCCTGCATAATAAAACCACCTCTTCTGATGGCCATTTTTTTTTAAATTTGATAGGACAGAAAGAAATTGAGAGGGAAGAGATAAAGAAGAGGCAGGTGGTGGTGTCCTTCTTTCTTTTTGCCTCCAGGGTTATTGCTGGGGCTCAGTGCCTGCACCTTGAATCCACTGCTCCTGGAGGCCATTTTCCCCCCTTTTGTTGTTTTTGTTGTTGTAGCCCTATTGTTGTTATTGTTATTGTTGATGTCGTTCCAAAGAGAAGGAGAGAGGAGGGGAAGAGAGAGAAGGGGAGGGGAAGACACCTGCAGACCTGCTTCACCGCCTGTGAATTGACTTCCCTACAGGTGGGGAGCCAGGGCTCAATCTGGATCCTTAATGCTGGTGCTTGTGCTTTGAGCCATGCACGCTTAACCTGCCGCACCACCGCCTGAACCCCGGTGTCCCTCTTTTTCTTTCTTTCTTCCTTTCTTCCTTCCTTCCTTTCTTTCTTTCTTTCTTTCTTTCTTTCTTTCTTTCTTTCTTCCTTTCTCTCTCTCTTTCCTTCCTTCTTTCTTTCTCTCTTTCTTTCTCCCTCCCTCCCTCCCTCTCTCTCACTCTCTCTTTCCCTCCCTTCTTTCCTTCCTTCCTTCCTTCCTTCCTTCCTTCCTTCCTTCCTTCCTTCCTATCCCCAATCCCTTCTCAAATTCTGTCTGCCCTATCAAATGAGAGGAAAGAAAAATAACGGGAGAGGGGGGCAGAGGGTGGCCACCAGAAGCAGTGCATTAATGGTGCCAGCACTGAGTCCCAGTGATAACCTTGCTGACAGGGTGGGAGGAGGGGAGAGGAGAGGAGACAAGGGAGAAACCTGCAGTACTGCTTTCTCATTTGTCTGTGAAGATTTGCCCCTGCATGTGGGGACTCAGGAACATGGTAATGTTTGGACTTAACTGGATATACCACCACCCAGACTGAACCTGCTTATATTTCAAAACCTACCCAGAAACTCAACAGTTCCTTTTTGGCCACTAGGCATTCTGCTATCTGACTGACAAAAGGGACTAGGGATAAGCCCTTCAAGTATCACCAGTTAAAATATGTTATTGCAAACTGAAATTGGTGCAACTTGGAATGCTTCTACTGATGACCACAGAATGCAAGTTCAAACCTACATGGATGTAAAGATTCCATAGGCTCCTATGCTGAATTTGGGCCCCATATCAAATTGATGAGGTTTACAGTCAACAAGATTTATATACCTTTCCCATATTTGGGAGCTACTGTCTTCCCTGATCCAGGTTTCTAGCCCTTTTTTCCAGCCATGACATCATCTCCTCAGACAATAACCTGGGTCCACCTACATATCAGATGTCAGGCTCAGGCAAAAACTAATGAAGTCATGGGCTCTTCAGAATATACCTAAAATAGACCTACTAGCTATCTTCAAAACGGAGACCCCAAATCTTCATCTATAATAGTCCAGCCTTAGGTTCATACTTAGCAAACAATTTGTTTGGCTTTATATGTTAAATCTTTTTCAACCACCAGTTTCCAGATGCTTCAATGATGCCAACTGCATTTCCCTGGACAGATGACCTCACCAGTGTGTGCTGGAGCTCCACTTCCTCAGAGCCCTGCCCCATGAGGGAAAGAGAGACAGGATGGGAGTATGGATTGGCCTGCCAATGCTCATGTTCAGTGGGGAAGCAATTACAGAAGCCAGACCTTCCATCTTCTGCATCCCACAATGACCTTGGGTCCATACTTCCAGAGGGATAAAGAATAGGAAAGCTATCAGGGGATGGGATGGGATGGGATGGGATACAGAGTTCTGGTGGTGGGAATTGTGTGGAATTGTACCCCTCTTATCCTATGGTCTTAACAGTGTTTCATTTTTAAAAATAAATTTAAAAAAATAAAATATATCAAAAACATATGTTATTGCCTGTGATTCACCCTTATACTAGGTATTCAGCTATGTCTTATTCATTCTTGCTTGTGAGGTCTTGCAGACACTACATCTGTTTATCATGATGGCCCATTCTCTTTCCCCACACTTCCCTTTGGTTTGGGGCAACTCCTTTCCATCTTCAGGAAATGGGCTGGCTTATATTCCTCATCAATAGTCAATCTTTCTTTAATTCCACTCTTTTTGCAACTTAAGTCTAAATTTTGCAAGATAATTCCCACTACTGCTTTATAAACAGCTTTTTCAGAGACTGCTTAATTTCTACCTTAGTGTCTTAACTTGTTTTGTAAGGGGTGATCCCAACAGCCATGTATATACATTAATACCAACTTCCAAGATTCTGATCAATAAGCCCAGAGGCAGACACTATATTCAGAATAGACCATAAGCAGTCTCTCTTTTTTTTGCACTGCCTAACACATGTGTCATTTCATTACTCTAGGGATGGCTTTTTCATTCAGCTGGAGAGGTGGGGGAAGGGAGAAAGGGAAGAGAGAGAGGGAGGGAAGGAGAGAGACAGAGAAAGAGAGAGAGAGAGAGAGAGACTAGAGAGAGCACAGAACCAGAGCTTCCCCTAGTGCTATGGTACTCCCATGAGGTGCTATCCGCTAAAACTTCGGACACCCCATGGTGTTATATATGTTATCTGATGAGCTACCTGTCCAGCCTCTACGATATTCTCTTTCGAACTAGAAGACTTGGAGATGTTGACAGCTAAGTCACATTAATATCGCAGAGTTGAAGGTTCTTAAATTTCTGTCAAAAATAGAAATACTTCTACATTATACTTTTTAAAAAAATCTTTCCCACCTCTCCTTGAAGGCTGTTAGGTGCCTCCATGACTCTTCTTTCTTTGATGACATTATCCAGAGTTGCACATAAATCCCAGTCAAAACACTACCACAGCTTACACTAATTGGGATGAAGTAAAGCATGTTTATGCACTAAATGGCATTAGCCTTTGTTCTATATCTTCATCTCTAGAATGTAAGACCTGTGAAGACAGGGGTCATATCTGCCTCATTTGGTTTTATATCTTGAATAGCAAACAGAGTGTTTGGCATATGGTAGGTGCTCTGTAAACTGAATGAATGGATAAATGATAATAGGAAGCTGATGGTACTTCTTTGGAAACTGCCTGGGAAAGCATAAGTCTCCACTATGGATAGAAGTAAAGAAACATCAATTTGAATTATATTTTGGTAAGATATGCTTAAAGTGGAAACTTTGACTGAATTGCTCAAATAGTCATATAGCTCAGCCTTTGTTGAACATCCTGTATTGGTTAACCATAGAAGGGGTAAAGCACAAAGAAACCGTTTACCCTTGCATGCCAAGATTTAGTTGAAGGGATCTTCTTACCAAGGATGGGAAAGTCTTTCTGAAAGTGAGCATTACAGGAGAGAATGAGGGTAGTTCTATGAAGCCATGGACTCTGTAGGCCTGTGTGACCTATCATAGACTGACTAGTGAGAGGACCACTGTACGTCAGAAACAGTGCTGGCAGAGTTTCTGATGGTCAGTGTGTGAGAATAGAACAGCCATGACAGCCACTTGAATAGTGAGAATGTCTGTGGTGAATAGAAATGAAAGTGACTTCTTGTCTATGCCAACTCCCATACATGATAGAGAACTGAAAACAGGACTGGCACAATTAAACTTTCAATATTCATGTTGGTTCTAAAACCAAAGAGTTCTGGGACTGTACCTTGTTCCCCAAGCTCTTGGCATATCTGTAGATGTTGTCACAGGGTTATACTAGTTTAGCTGCACACAAAGTCATTCTAATACGAAGCAGGGATTCTGCAGGGCACAGGGTTTTAATACATTACAGACATATGTATTTTTATAACTTTATGTTTTTGAGGCTATGAGTCTGCTAGATAACTTGGACTGATGTATGAAAATTGAGGTTTAAGTGGTCCGGGAGGTGGCGCAGTGGCTAAAGCATTGGATTCTCAGGCATGAGGTCCCAAATTTAATCCCTGGCAGCACATGTACCAGAGTGATGTAAGGTTCTTTCTCTCTCTCCCTCTTATCTTTCTCATAAATAAATAAATTCTAAAAAAAAAAAAATGAGGTTTAAGAGGGAGCTTTGTATTTCTGTGTTTTAGCCATCTACTTTCTAATTGCCCAGAAAAATGAAACAATTTTGCATTTAGACTATACCCTGGTATTAGCCCAATTCTGGGTGCAAAACCACCTCTGAGCTTTGAAAAGATATTGAACTAGAAGTCAAAGACAAAAGACAAACAAACAAACAAACAAACAAAATAAAAAGCCCCGATTTCCCATAAGTCACAACACAGTAACCCTCAAGCCTCATGACTCACCTCATTCTTGGAGAAAGTTCCAGCTCTACCAGTTTGAGCTTGTCCAATCCTGTCAGGAAAATAATCTGCCAATTTACAGGTGTCTAGGTAGACATGAGACATTTTTTTTAAATTGCTATGGATCCAAGAGCATCCAATTTGATTTAGCTGCAATTTTATCCCAAACATTTGGTATTTGGTAGGACTCATAGTTTAATTTTTTTTTAAGTATTTCCTTAAAGGTTTCACTTTAGTGTATACAGGAGAAATTACACACATTCAGTTTTTACATTTCTATAGTCCATAGCCTGACAATCTATGTTCAAATCTTCATGTTCCAGTTCGTTAGGGTGTTACCTGTTTCTTATCCTCTCTATGCCTCACTTTTCTCTTCTGTAAAATGGAGCTAATAATAGGATGGCTTTCATGGAATGAATGTGAGAATTAGCTAGGACAGCACAAGCACTCAATAAATGTAATTGTTATAGTTATGTTTAACCCTATAATATAAAATATAGTTCTTCAATAAATTAAAAAATCATAGTGTGGAAGTTTAAAAAAAAATGCCACAAATTCTTTGACACTGTTTTTATTGAGGTGGTACCTTAGTCCCCTCTACTTCATTCTGGTTAAGTTTGTGACCACTTTGACCATTAGAATGTCCTGGTGACACTATGAATTTACCAAGTCTAGGTCATGGAGGAACACGCAGCTTTTGTTTTATTTACTAAAACACTGAACTGTCACATACAAAGTCTGACTACCCAAAGGCTGCCATGGTGGAGAGAAAAGACCCCTTGTAAATTCTCTAGATGACAGACAGTCCCATCAGAGTCCAATCATCTTTGTCCAGAGGGCAGGCATTTCAGTTGGCCTCAGCTTTCAACTGCCTGAGTCACCTCTTAGCTATTGGGTTGCTCTCAGAGGAAGTCCAAAACTTCATGGCATGTACACAAGGCATGCTTACTGTCCATGTTAAAATTCCCAAAGATTTTTCTCTTTTAGCCTTTACTTCTCCCTGCCTCCCTCAGTTCTCTCCAAAACAGAAGAGAAGTTGTTGGCTATATGGTATAGTATGTTTGCCTTTAGGACCTGGCAGTCCCTAAATTTCTATGGCATTTGTTTTGCTGCAGGCCTTTCAGATCAATACAAGACTAAGATCAGTAAAAAGTTAACTGTGACTGGGGTCAGGCAGTAGCGCAGTGGGTTAAGTGCACATGGTGCAAAGCGCAAGGACCAGCGCAAGTAACCGATTTAAGCCCCAGGCTCAGCTCCCTAACTACAGGGCAGTTGCTTCACAGGCAGTGAAGGAGGTCTGCAGGTGTCTTTCTCTCCCCCTCTCTGTCTTCCCCTCCTCTCGCCATTTCTCTCTGTCCTAGCCAACAACAACAACATCAATAACAACAACAATAATAACCACAACAATGATAAAAAAAACAAGGGCAACAAAAGGGGAAAAGATAGTCCCCACTAGCAGTGGATTCGTGGTGCAGGCACCGAGCCCCAGCAATAACCCTGGAGGCAAAAAAAAAAAAAAAAAAGAAAGAAAAAGAACTGTGACATCATCAGGCTCTAATTACATATATTTGAAAAATAAGTATACAGAGGAAGAGTGGATTTGATGGCTATTTATTTATTTATTTATTTTGGAAACACAAAAATCAATACGGAGGAGGAGATAGGTAGGTTGAGATAGGTAGATAAATAGATAGCTCGATAGATGATAGAGAAATGCCACACTATTTCACCACTCATGAAACTTACTCCCACAGGTGGAGACTGGAGTCTTGAACCAAAGTTTTTTAGCACTGTAATGTGTGAATTCAGCCAGGTGTGCCACCACACAGACCCGGATCTGACAATTTTGATATGATTAATTTTCCTTTTACACACTATTCTTACCCCAAAGATATTCTTCTCTAAATATCTGCTATACCTATTGCTGTGTAACAAGGCATGCCAACATTAAAGTTATAGAATTCAAAACATTCTGTTGTGCTTTCAATTCATGACTTAAATAGACCCTGATCACTTTCCAAGTAAACAATTCAGATTCCTAAAATCAATGTGCTGAGATTTTGTTTTAATCCAATGCATTTACCTGTTGATTAATATTCTGACTTTTAAATGTGAACACATGTTTCCTTGTGGTGGTCAGAATTACTGTATATTAAAAATAATAGGTTATATAATACCTACCCACAAGGAGTTATCACTCTAACTTTCTAAATGAGGGAACTGAGGCAAGATAACTAATTCTGATAGAATGAACACAGTATACTTTGCCTAGTACAGAAGGATTCTCCAGTGTCCAGAGCTTTCTTTTGATGTCAAATAAATGATAGAATACTGAGTACAACCCCTAAAGACCTATACCTGAATCAAATAAGACAGAGGGAGCTATATATTGATTCTCTCTTTTCTTATGATAGAGGGTGAAAGAGAGAGAAAATGAGAGAGCGAGAGAGATGAGACTAAACACCATCAGCATTGTTCCACCTTTCATGAAGCTTCTTCCCTGAAGGTGGGAACAAAGAGCTCTGGTCCTCATGCAACTGACATTTTTTTTTTTTTACTTTCCTTGCAAAAATACATTCCCCCACTTAATGATGCCCCACTATATCTTTGGGTTGTAGTTTGGGTAGGTATGAAAAATGGCTAATAGACTTTGCTCTGTGGCGTTTGATATAATTTACCCTTAAAAATACAAATAACTGTCAAAGAGCTAGGTTCTTGGCAGAACCTTGGCAGAATTTTATATTTCCTAATAGACTTTCCTGTATTAGCTTACAAAAGCTGTGTATTTATTCTGTTTTCCTCTGGGGGTGGGTGCCTATGGCACTGTGTGTGTAGTAAAGGCATTTGAACTGACTATTGTACCTGGTTATAATTGTATTTTTCTTGTGGTGATTCTTTTTGAGATTACTCTATTAGGAACATTCAGCGATACAATACAGCTATAATTATAGGCACTGTGTTGTACTTTATAACTTCATGACATTTATTATATGACTGGAAGTTTGTACTCGTTGATTACCTTTGCCCATTTTACCATCCTCCGAGCTCCCATATCCAGAAAAGAGAAATTTGCTGTATGTACCTATAAATTTGTTTGTTTCATCAGATTCCACATATAAGTGAAATTGTATTTACATTTGTTTTTCTAGATTTGACTTATTTTACTAAGTATAGTGCCCTTAAGGTCCATTCATATTGAGCTATATGACAAGGTTTCCTTCTTTTAATAGCAGAATAATATGTATCATGCCTTCTTTATCCAGTCATCCGTCAGTAGACACTTAGGTCACTTCTATGTCTTGGTTGCTGTAAATAATGTTGCAGTGAATATAAGAAGGTGTGTATCTTTTCAAGTTAGTTGTTTCATGTCAACTTCTTTTCTTTATTTATTTGGTTTCAATTTTAGTATCACTTTATTGAGGGAATGTTGACTCACAGCAGTGTTGTTACCACAAGAATACATTTCCCCAGGACAGGTGTTAGTACACCTCACTCTCCATCAAACTGTCATCCTGTGCCACCATAAGGGTGAAACTCCCCAACTTTCCCTAGTGCTGCTCTTTTCCCCCAGGTCAACTTCTTAAGTCTCTACTTTTGTATATTCACTAATGATCCTTATTCTTACTCCCTGTGCCAGCCTTGTGAAAAATTGTCAGGGACTGTAATATAGTGACAACTTTTTTCTAAATTGTTTATTATCTTTATTTATTGCATAAAGGCTGCCAGAAATCAAGATGGAAGGAGAAAGAGAGAGAGAGAGAGAGACAGAGAGAGAGAGAGAAAGACTGACCAAGACCTGTAGCACTGCTTCACCATTCTCACAGCTTTTCCCGGGCAGGTGAGGCCCAGGGCCTTAAACCCAGGTCCTTGCTCATTGTAGCATGTGCACTCAACTAGGAGTGCCACCACCTGGCCCTGTGACAACTTTTATAAGAAATGTGTTCTTTAGGGAGTTGGGTGGTAGCTCATCGGGTTAAAGCACACTGGTGCCAAGCGCAAGGACCTGCCTAAGGATCTGGGTTGGAGCTCCCAGCTCCCCACCTGCAAGGGAGTCACTTCACAGGTGTGAAACAGGTCTCTCTCTCTCCCTCTCTCTGTCTTCCCCTTCTCTCTCCATTTCTCGCTGTTCTATCTAACAAGGACAACATCAATAAGAACAACAGTAAATTACTACAAAACTAAAAAAAAAAAAAAGGGCAACAAGTGAAAATAAATAAATAAATATGAAAAATATACAAAGAAATGTATTCTTTATTGTTTTAATTTTTAAGTATTAGAATTTATTTTATTTATTGGGGGATTAATGTGTTACAGTCTCCAGTAAATACAATAGAATTTGTTTAGCCTTAGTTGTTTAATAAATAAAATTATCTCAGTTTTTTTTTTAACCCTAGCCATGAAACATTGTTAGATCTGAAATGAAAACTCTTAATGCATGTTCTGTTTGTTCTTAGTTGCAGATCCAAAGATGTCATTTCAAAAGAATTTGTACTAATAGTTTAGAAACCATGGCTTGAGTTTCATATTACCTTCATACGGAAAACTTCATGTTAGGGGCCAGCAGTATAGCACAGAGGGTTAAGCTTACATGGTGCACATGGCACGAGGTGCAAGGAACAGTGTAAAGATGCCGGTTCAAGCCCCTTGCTTCCCACCTTCAGAAGAGTCCCTTCACAAGCAGTGAAGTAAGTCTGCAGGCATCTTTCTCTCTTCTGTCTTCCCCTCATCTCTTGATTTTTCTCTCTCCTACCTAGCAACAATAACAGCAATAACAACAATAATAATGACAACAACAATAAACAACAAGGGCAACAAAAGGGAAAATATGGTTTCCAGGAGTAGTGGATTCCTAGTGGAGGCACGGAGCTCCAGCATTAACCCTGGATGCAAAAACAAATATATATAGAACTTAATGTTGAAACAAGAAATAAAAAGGAAACAATTTGCTCAGACCACGATTTTAGAGTGGGAGGGGTAGATAAAACAATCGTTATGTAAAAAGACTCTCTTGCCTGAGGCTACAAAGTTCCAGATTCAATCCACCCCCACCCCTCACCAGCATAAACCAGAGCTAAACAGTGCTCTGGTATAAAATAAAATAAAATAAAATAAAATAAAATAAAATAAAATAAAATAAAATAAAATATGTATAGAGTAATTTCTCCAGTCCTCAAAAATATGTCAGAATATACTGAAGGGAGGGCAAGAATCCTTGCTTACCACACATGAGTTTTAGTTGTTCTCTTAAAGACTTATTCCTACAGTGAAAGTATTTGGAGATAAAGATGTATATGTTACCATTATATTGCCACATTACTATAGATTTTCTAGAAGGTGGAAAAGTTTTCGTAAAAATATACTTATAACTCATTTGTGTACTAAGTGTATTCTGTAAAATTGTGCTTAAAAGAAATCAAGTTTGTTTTCTTAATTCAGTTCATCTTTATGGTTTATATTGAGACAATTCACTTGATATTTCTGCTATAGAATGGCAGTGTATGATTATCATTTATATTTTAATAGATTTATATTTCCATATGGAAAAAAATACTTCTCTACACCAAAGTTATCCTAAATTCAGTCCGCACATCATAGACAATCAGATAGAATTCTTCAAGCTCATAAAACATAAGGTTTTAATTTACAAAGGATCATCTATATTTCTTTCTCAGGATCTCACAGAATGACTACACTGTAAGTCAAACACAAATGCCCGTATATTTTCTAAAGTGGTTCTAGGTAGTATCCATGATTTCCAATTATATAATGGTAACAAACCTCATTAGAGCAAAATCAATAGGTAGCTATACTTTTATATATTTTTTATATAAATTGACATATATATGTATATATATATAGCAATTTTTTTTTCAATTTGATCTTTGAATAACAGTAACATTTGATTATTGCCATTCCTTGTTGATGGTAACTCAGTGATGGTAGTATTTTGTTCTTTAATACTTTTATTTTTAAAATGCATTTTGTGAATTTTTGTATTCAAGTTGTCCATGATTCACAATTAGGCCTACTAAACATCCATCTATATTAATTTTTTTGTTTGTTTGTTTCCAAGGTTATTGCTGGATATCCATACTAGCACTACAAATCCACTGCTCCTGGTGGGAATTTTTTTATTCTTTATTTTTCATTGTATAGGACAGAGAGAAATTAAAAGGGGTAAGGAGACAGAGGGAGAGAGAAAGAGACACCTGTAGACCTGCTTCATAGCTCGTGAAGCTTTCTCCCTGCAGGTTGGGAAGGGGGCTCAAATCCAGGTCCTTGCACAGTTTTTCAGCATAACATATGTGCCCTTAGCTAAGTGTGCCACCACCTGGCACCTTAAATCATATATTTTTAATTTTTTCTTTACTGGGGACTAATGGATTACAGTAAATAGTAAAATACAGTAATTTGTACATGTGTAACATTTCTCAGTTTTCCATATAACAATTCAACACTCTCTAGGTCCTCCTCTGCCATCATGTTCCAAGACTTGAACCCTCCCCCTCACCCAGAGTCTTTTTAAAAAAAATTTCTTTATTGGGGGATTAATGTTTTACATTCGACAGTAAATACAATAGTTTGTATATGCATAACATTTCTCAGTTTTCCACATAACAATATAACCCCCACTCGGTCCTCTGCCATCCTTTTTGGACCTGTACTCTTCTCCCCCCCACCAACCCCAAAGTCTTACTTTGTACAATACAACTCCAGTCCAAGCTCTGCTTTGTGTGTCTTTGTAACTTATTTTTTTTTATTAATGATTTAATAATGATCAATAATACTGTGGAATAAGAGGGTAACAATGCACACAATTCCCACCACCAGAGTGCCATATTCCATCCCTTCCACTGGAAGCTTCCCCACTCTTTATCCTTCTGGGAGTATGGACCAAAGATCTTTATGGGGTGCAGAAGGTGGGATGTCTAACTTTAGTAATTGCTTCTCTGCTGGATATGGTTGTTGGAAGGTCTATCCATAACCCTAGACTGTTTCTATCTTTCCCAAAGGCTCTAGGGAATTGGGGTTCCAGGACACATTTGTGAGGTCATCTACCCAGGGAAGTCAGGTTGACATCACGGTGGTATTTTTCTTTTCTTTTTAATTTTTTATTTATAAAATGTAAATGTTGACAAGACCATAGAATAAGAGGGGTACAATTCCACACCGTTCCCACCACCAGAACTACATATCCAACATGGTAGTATTTTTCAACTTCTGTGAGTGTGATCATCTCATATTCATCTTTCTTTTTCTGACATGATTCCTTCATGCTCCATCCAAGATGAGGTGAAGAAAGTGAATTCACTATTTTTAACAGCTAAGTAGTATTCCATTGAGTCTGTCTTTTAAGAATAGACATATTCTAAAAAAAAGAAAGTCTTTTTTAATATATATTTTTTAATTTTTATTTATTTATGTTACCAGAGCACTGCTCAGCTGTGGCTTATGGTGTTGTAGGGGATTGAACCTGGGACTTTGGCGCCTCAGGCATGAAAGCCTCTTTGCATACCATTATGCTCTACCCCTGCCCCAAATTATGTCTTTATCTCAGAAGTAAGTTAGTTAAGGATCTTAATGAGTCAGTTTTATCAGTATCCTATATGGTAAAAGTTGAAGTAATTTATCCTTCTGACAAATTGTTTTAGGGAAAGCGATATACTTTTAAAAAGATGAATATTTCACAGAAGCTCTGTATATAAATTAATTTCTAAAAGTATCCTACATCATCAATGACAGATTTGCGTTAGAATGAAAAAGTAAATGCATGTAGCTTTAAAGTTGCTACAAAAGAATGTATATATCTTAAGAGGTAAGAATTTGCTTATGTAAAAACTCATGGGATGGAAATTCAAGAAATGAGGTAGATAGATATCTATGGTAAAAGTCCAGGCAGACTTGCATCTAAAGTATTTCTACAAAGACACCATACTAGATTCCTAGGTGAGGTCTCCTAGAAAGAAGGGACTAAGTTGAGTCTGAACTTTGTCTGCCACTATTAGCTCTTTAACCATTCAATATCATTTCTTTGAAAATTGTAAAGTAGTGATATTAAAGCAGAAAGTAGATCAAGTTCAGACTTTGCCCTCCTGATACACAACAGTACAGTGATGAGAATTCAAACTTACACAATCTAGTTTCAAAATAAATTACCTATAACTCAGCATTTCTCAAACTATTCCACAAGGCATGAATATCAAGGAAAATATTCAAATGTGTGAATATATATATTCCAAGTGCATATGTGGGAAATAAACTGGCTAAAACAAAATATGAAAAGGGCTCTTTACCTTAGAAACTCTTGGAGGATTTATCAGGCTAATGTAAATCTATAACAAGGGCGGATTATAGTCTTCAAACTTTAAAAAAAAATTTCTTTATTGTATTTATTGTCAAATGACAATAAATACAATAGTTTGTATATGCATAACATTTCCCAGTTTTCCATATAACAATACAACTCCCACTAGGTCCTCTGTCATCCTTCTTGGATCTGTATTCTCCCCACCCACCCATCCACCCCAGAGTCTTTTACTTTGGTGCAATACGCCAATTCCAGTTCAGTTGCAACCTTTTTAAAACAAAATTATTTCACTCAGCTACCCTGGGGGGAGATACTGTACTTCACAGAATACAATTTGGAAAATGTTAGTCTAGTTCATCAGTGAGTACGAATTTTGATACCCTCATTATGGATAGCCTAATACAAAACTATGTTAAATACTGAGGAGCCACATGATTTACATTTGGAAACCACATTTTCTCCTAAAGTCTTTAGGACTGGTACATACTCACATAGTATTGTTACACAGTGGAAGTTCATGGATTTGGGACAGACTCAAAGTCAAAGCTGAGTTTA